>NC_060127.1:167009899-167622591 GCF_021461395.2 Schistocerca americana | reverse complement strand
GTACGAGCTGTAAAAAACAGTGAAGAACTTTGGTGTAACTTTGGATGAGCATCTCAACTGGGCGGAGAATACAGTCGCAGTGTGCCGAAAGACGTCTGCTTGTCTCTATGCTCTCAAAAAGTTTCGGAACATATTTCCACAGGACTTGAAACGCCAGCTCGTGCAAGCACTCGTTCTACCGAACCTCCACTATTCAACAAGGCACGAGTAGTGAAAACAAAAGACGGCTAGAGCTAACCATGAATGCCTGTGTGCGTTACACCTGCAACATTCGCCGATATGATCATGTTAGTGCTTCATACTCCCAGCTAGGGTGGCTGCAGCCGGACAAACTGCGTGACTACCACACTCTATGTCTACTTCACCGACTCCTCGTCACGCAAGCACCCCAGTACCTTGCTTCAGAGATTAAAAACCTGTCATGCCATCATAATTGGAACACGAGGTCACTCTTATTTGGTATCCTAACTGTGCCCACTCACAAAACAAAAACTTTTGCAAACTCCTTCTCAGTTGCCGCTGTCCGCCTCTGGAACAAACTGCCCCTTACCTTGCGCAAAATTCAATCTCCTACTGCTTTTAAGAAGAAGTTGAAGCATTTCCTACTGTCATCCTCATAAAGTTCTCCACAAAATTAATTTAGAAGGCCGATCCTCTCATCTGTCAAATAGCAAAGCTAGCGTCTCCTGACTTGCTCCTGAGATGCCTTGCTCTTCATCTATCTCCATTAGCCACGCAATCTTCTTTTCCTTTATATTTCCTTAATTATGTTTCATCATGTCTCTGTATTATTCTTCTCAAAAATGGTTCAAATGGCTCTGAGCACTATGGGACTTAACATCTATGGTCATCAGTCCCCTAGAACTTAGAACTACTTAAACCTAACTAACCTAAGGACATTACACAACACCCAGCCATCACGAGGCAGAGAAAAACCCTGACCCCGCCGGGAATCGAACCCGGGAACCCGGGCGTGGGAAGCGAGAACGCTACCGCACGAGCACGAGCTGCGGGCTACTCTTCTCCTCCCTTCACCATGAGTCTCCCTCATACTCCGTGCTGCCAGCACTCCTATCTAAAATCTGTCTCTTCAATAATGTCTAATTACAACAGTACTTATGATCTACGAATATAAACTCTATATGTATGTATTTTTCCAGGTGTACCTTTCTAATTGTGTATTTCACTTTTTGTACTAGATGTAGTTTAACATATGAATGTAAAATAAGTAGAATGCCTGGTTAGATGTAAGAGAGGGCCTGATGGCCCTAATCTCGCCAGGTTAAATAAATAAATAAATAAATAGTTGCCACTATTAAAGTTCCAACCCTCGTACAAATGGTGGCAGCATCGTGTACGCAAGGTATAAGCGCATTGGTGAGACCTGCCACTCATACTCAGGTTACTCACGCGAAAAGATTTCCGACGTCAATACAGCCGCACGACGCGAATCGACAGACCCTGGACACGGCATGGTAGTTACAGCTAGACACGTGGGACGTTCCACTTAGAAATCGTTAGGGAACTCTGTATTCCGAGGCCGACAGTGTCAAAAGGGTGACGAGAATGCCACGTTTCAGAAATTACCTCCCACCATGGACAACGCAGAGGCCGACGAGCTTCACTTGACTACCCAGGGCAGCGGAGTTTGTCTCGAGTTGCCCGACCTAACAGACACGCAACTCTGTGTGAAATAATCGCAGAAATCAATGTGGGACGCACGACGACGCGTATCTGTCGGGACAGTGCGGCGGATTTCGGTGTTAATGGACTACGGTAGCAAACGACCGACGTAAGTGTGTTTGCTAACAGCACATCGCCTACAGCACATCTCCTGCGCTCGTGACCATATCGGTTGGACCCTAGACATCTACATCTACATCTACATTTATACTCCACAAGCCACCCAACGGTGTGTGGCGGAGGGCACTTTACGTGCCACTGTCATTACCTCCCTTTCCTGTTCCAGTCGCGTATGGTTCGCGGGAAGAACGACTGTCTGAAAGCCTCCGTGCGCGCTCTAATCTCTCTAATTTTACACTCGTGATCTCCTCGGGAGGTATAAGTAGGGGGAAGAAATATATTCGATACCTCATCCAGAAACGCACCCTCTCGAAACCTGGACAGAACGCTACACCGCGATGCAGAGCACCTCTCTTGCAGAGTCTGCCACTTGAGTTTGTTAAACATCTCCGTAACGGTATCACGGTTACCAAATAACCTTGTGACGAAACGCGCCGCTCTTCTTTGGATCTTCTTTATCTCCTCCGTCAACCTGATCTGGTACGGATCCCACACTGATGAGCAATACTCAAGTATAGGTCGAACGAGTGTTTTGTAAGCCACCTCCTTTGTTGATGCACTACATTTTCTAAGGACTCTCCCAATGAATCTCAACCTGGTACCCGCCTTACCAACAATTAATTTTATATGATCATTCCACTTCAAATCGTTTCTCACGCATACTCCCAGATATTTTACAGAAGTAATTGCTAGCAGTGTTTGTTCCGCTGTCATATAATCATACAATAAAGGATTCTTCTTCCTATGTATTCGCAATACATTACATATGTCTATGTTAAGGGTCAGTTGCCACTCCCTGCACCAAGTGCCTATCCGCTGCAGATCTTCCTGCATTTCGCTACAATTTTCTAATGCCGCAACTTCTCTGTATACTACAGCATCATCCGCGAAAAGCCGCATGGGACTTCCGACACTATCTACTAGGTCATTTATATATATTGTGAAAAGCAATGGCTCCATAACACTCCCCTGTGGCACGCCAGAAGTTACTTTAACGTCTGTAGACGTCTCTCCATTGATAACAACATGCTGTGCTCTGTTTGCTAAAAACTCTTCAATCCAGCCACACAGCTGGTCTGATATTCCGTAGGCTCTTACTTTGTTTATCAGGCGACAGTGCGGAACTGTATCGAACGCCTTCCGGAAGCCAAGAAAAATAGCATCTACCTGGGAGCCTGTATCTAATATTTTCTGGGTCTCATGAACAAATAAAGCGAGTTGGGTCTCACACGATCGCTGTTTACGGAATCCATGTTGATTCCTACAGAGTAGATTCTGGGTTTCTAAAAACGACATGATACGCGAGGAAAAAGCATGTTCTAATATTCTACAACAGATCGACGTCAGAGATATAGGTCTACAGTTTTGCGCATCTGCTCGATGACCCTTCTTGAAGACTGGGACTACCTGTGCTCTTTTCCAATCATTTGGAACCTTCCGTTCCTCTAGAGACTTGCGGTACACGGTGTTAGAAGGGGGGCAAGTACTTTCGCGTACTCTGTGTAGAATCGAATTGGTATCCCGTCAGGTCCAGTGGACCTCCCTCTGTTCAGTGATTCCAGTTGCTTTTCTATTCCTTGGACACTTATTTCGATGTCAGTCAGACTGGGAAACCGTGGCCTGGTCAGACTACTCGCGATTTCAGTTGGTAAGAGCTGATGGTAGGGTTTCAGTGTGGATCAGACACCACAAAGCCATGGACCTAAGTTGTCAACAAGGCCAACAAGCTGGTGGTGGCTCCTTAATGGTGTGGGAGGGTTTATATCCAGGGTGTTACAAAAAGGTACGGCCAAACTTTCAGGAAACATTCCTCACACACAAAGAAAGAAAATATGTTACGTGGACATGTGTCCGGAAACGCTTAATTTCCATGTTAGAGCTCATTTTGGTTTCGTCCACCTACGCTCAGTGGAGCACGTTATCATGGTTTCATATGGGATACTCTACCTGTGCTGCTAGAACATGCGCCTTTACAAGTACGACACAACATGTGGTTCATGCACGATGGAGCTCCTGCACATTTCAGTCGAAGTGTTCGTATGCTTCTCAACAACAGATTCGGTGACCGATGGATTGGTAGAGGCGGACCAATTCCATGGCCTCCACGCTCTCCTGACCTCAACCATCTTGACTTTAATTTATGGGGGCATTTGAAAGCTCTCGTCGACGCAACCCCGGTACCAAATTTAGAGACTCTTCGTGCTCGTATTGTGGACGGCTGTGATACAATACGGCATGCTCCAGGTCTGCATCAGCGCATCAGGGATTCCATGCGACGGAGGGTGGATGCATGTATCCTCGCTAACGGAGGACATTTTGAACATTTCCTGTAACAAAGTGTTTGAAGTCACGCTGGTACGTTCTGTTGCTGTGTGTTTCCAAATGGCTCTGAGCACCATGGGACTTAACATCTTAGGTCATCAGTCCCCTAGATCTTAGAACTAATTAAACCTAACTAACCTAAGGACATCACTCACATCCATGCCCGAGGCAGGATTCGAACCTGCGACCGTAGCAGTCCCGCGGTTCCAGACTGCAGCGCAAGAACCGCACGGCCACCACGGCCGGCGTGTGTTTCCAGTCCATGATGAATGTGATTTGAAGAGAAGTAGTAAAATGAGCTCTAACATGGAAATCAAGCGTTTCCGGACACATGTCCACGTAACATATTTTCTTTCTTTGTGTGTGAGGAATGTTTCCTGAAAGTTTGGCCGTACATTTCTGTAAACACCCTGTAGAACGGACTGGGGCCTCTTGTCCAACGGAACCGATCTTTGACAGGAAATGATGGGCTACTTCGAGACCATCTGCAGCCATCCATGGACCTCGCGTTCCAAAACAACAGGGGAATTTTTATGGATGACAATGAGTCATGCCACGAGACCACAACAGCTCAATATTTCTGCGAGGCATTTCCAACGCTTGTTGAATCCACTACACGTCGATCTGCTGCACTGCACTGGACAAAATGAGCTGCAACACGATACTAGGAGGTATCCCACCATTTTTATCACCTCAGAGTATATACTTGTTCTCTAGAGAGAAAAAAACTATAGTTGCTGTCGATGAGCACTTGTAGATCACTAATGAATTGGATTTACTCGGCTGTGGCAGTTTGTTAATAATATCTCAGCTTTACTAAACCACTGTTGATTGGATGGACTTGTTACTGGGATACCTAAAATCCGTCATACAACTTCAGCCAGCCGGAGTATCCCCTTTCACGTATGCGTGGCCACCTTCAGATGTCACCACCACCTCCGCGGTACACTAAAATATAAGCATTTACTTCATCCGCTACAGAAGATTTCTTTCTCTTACAGTCCTTGAAAGGAACTCTCTTTCTCGTTGGTGATTCACTGCACTTTAAAAATTTATATTAATGAACTGAAATGAGAGAGACATAATGAAATATGAGTAGTGAAATCCAAATTGCTTTTATGTCTAAAGTATTTAGTGCTTTATTGTTTGATTTGCTACTGGATTATTTCGGCTAGTGTCATTTTTAGCTGCTCGCAAATAATACATAACGTCGTTAAGCTTTGCTTCTGTTCTCATGTATAATTATTGGTAATACTGAGTGATTATACAATAGTACCTATGTGTAGCTATTTTTGACACCCATGAAACATCGATTGGTGCTGTCACTGTCTAATGATTTGATCGTTATGTCTTACAGGTGCCGTCATTATATGGCTGTCGTAGCTATGCTGCCATATCTCGATCGTTAATGTTGTTGTGGACAATATTTTTGTTGGTTGTCGTCTTTTTGTTTTGTTTACTAGTTTTTGTACTTTAGACAGCTTTTATCAACTGGACTCCCAACTATGTTATATGGTTGCAATTTTCCTTTAATTTATTAATCTATGAGTTTCTGTGCCAACAGCCTTGCCGCAGTGGTAACACTGGATCCTGTCAAGTCACCGAAGTTGAAAGCTGCCGGCTGGGCTAACACTTGGATGGCTGCCCATCCGGTCTGCCGTGCGCTGTTGGCAAGCGGGGTGCACTCAGCACTTGTAAGGCAAAACTGAGGAGCTACTTGACTCAGAAGTAGCGGCTGCGGTCTCGGAAACTGACATATGGCTGTGAGAGCGGTGTGCTGACCACATGCCGCTCCATATCCGCATCCTGTGACGCCTGTGGTCTGAGAATGACATGGCTGGCGGTCGGTACCTTTGGGCCTTCCAAGGCCTGTTCGGACGGAGTTTAGTTTTATGAGTTTTTTTGTATTAGTGATCCGATCTATACTGTGAATTTCATACTTGATTGTAAAACGTTTTGGCTGTGTATGTTGATCTGTTATCTATAGTCGGGAGGTCACAAAAACCAAAATTATCAGTCCACAAAAATTCTGGCATATACAAATCAAATGGCTAGATTAAGATGAATTTTATATAGGACAAACAAGAAGAAATAACGACACAAATCAATCCACTTTCCTGTCGTCTTTGCAACGTCCTGCCAAAATAATATGTCGTAAATGTTCAGGTAATTTGATTAAGCAAATGCAGATGAGTTCTGAGGGGCTGTATGGGTTTGACAGGTACTGATTCTTGTGCAACATGTCTTCAAAATATTTCACAAGACTGGAAAATTCAGATTGTTCGAAATGTTTTATCATTATGATGCTATGTTTTACTCTGTCTTGTGTAGCTTGAGACCAACATGATGAGAGGAAGGCATGGTAAAATTCTCCTTCACTGTGACAATCGTGAATGACCGATCGCATTCTTACAGCTAGTTCATTCTCTAAATAGCCACACATAAATTCTAATCTGTGCTCTAATGACCAGTTGGGAGGAAAACAATGAGAGAATTGATGGAGCCGCGCTTGTGGATGAATGTCGTTGCCAGAATTCTTAAATGTTTTAAATTTACGTGTAGTAATGAACAGCTTATAGTCAAAATCATCATGTCGGCGAGTCGCACATCGGTCATTGTTACGTCATTTCGGCGGTTCCATTTCAAAATTCGGTGCACCTTGCCAATTTCTTTCATAATTCCCGAAATGTCCTGTGTTATTGTTTTGTGGTTGTTCCGTATTTCTATATCCCTCTTCCTGTACTGGAGCACGAGTGTCCTCTGAAATATGTAATTCTTGTATTACTTGTGCCAACTGATCTTGTACTTCCCTGATTTCTCTTTGGTGTTGCGTATTAATTTGATTCTGATTTTGTTTGAATTTCCTAATTTGTTCGCACTCTTCTGTGTCATTAAAGACTAGCGGTTTTGTGTCATTCAGATTATCATCTACCTTTGTAGTTAAGTTAGTGAACTGATCTGAAAGTTCGGCTACTTCATCCGATAGTGAAATTATTTCCTCTGTGTGTTTTTCTGAACCAAATTTCAGAGTGTCCATTTGTGTTGAAATCGTATCTACTGTGTCCTTTAAGTTTTCCTGAGTTTTTGCAAGTTGCGTAACCAAATCGGTAGATGCAACTGAGTCAATTTTAGCTTGCAAGGTGTCGTGATTTTCATGAACAATAGTTTGCAGTTCTTTTATGGCTGCTTCGTGATACTGTAATGCATTTTCATGACGCAAAAAAATAGGTTGGAAATGCTCACAAATTTCGATTCAATGTTATGTAACTCAGTAGTTAAATCTTCACGTGTTTGTTCAAGTGTGGTGTCTAACTTCCGAAGATTTTGTTCCATTGTGTCTAACTGTTGCTGTGTTTGTCTCTGATTTTGTTCCACTGTGTATAACTTTCGAAGATTTTGTTCCATTGTGTCTAACTTTTGAAGCTTTTGCCGTGTTTGTCCCATTTGTTGTATTAATTGTAATAACAATGCACTGGTGTCTGAAACATGTTCGTCAGTGCTTTTCGGCAGTGAATTTGCACCGGCAACATTCACATTTTGACAAGCAGAAAATGTGTCTTGACTTATTTGAGAAAACGGTGAGGACCCAAAACCTGAATCTACAGTATTTGCGAGATTGTGTCCTGTCATTTCAGATTCCTGAGGCGAGCTATTGCAACCGATCAATCGATAATGCTTCCCTGTTCACTAATTGTTTCACTGCCTACGCCATTGTTTGCCGCCCGCTCCATTTCCCTATGCACAATTACCAAATCACTAGTTTGAACATTAGTTAATTCATTATACGGTGGCGCTAACACCCTGCTTTCGTCTTCACTGTCATTTCTCAGTTTACTTTGGAGCCTAGTATTACGTTTTTCACACGCCATTATTGTCACAATATTTCACACAACAACACAGAAAAGCACAATTTGAAGACAAAATAAGAAAACACATTAACATAGCACTGAAAATAATATCTACTTAATTGCAAGCGCAGCTGCGAAATACTTGGTGCAAATCTACATGCATGCCACAACAACAATGAAAGACTGCAACTGCAAAGGAGATTCTCTACAATTATGTGCTAGCAATAAACAATAGCTACACTAATTACACAAACTACAAGAAAAAAATCAGAAGATTCCAGTGAGGTATCCTGGCAGGGTCGCCATATGAAACGTCCCCTTTGTCATGTATAATTTTTCAAAGGGGACATTTCATTTTATACAATAGCGACCGCTTCTTGGACGGTGCCATAGAGAGAAAGGATTAGGTTATTGTTTAAATGTTATATAATTGCATGTTTTGTAACCTTTCATGATATTCTCATTGTCCTTTTTCGTTTCATGGTTGAAATATTGTTGCCATCGTAATGGAGGAGAGGCCGTTAAGTGGTACGCTTAAACCAAACAGGACTAACTGAAGAATTAATATCGAGAAGACCGAATACAGCGACTTGAAGGTAGGAAAATTTACGACATATTGATTGCACGACTGCGCTTCGTAGCGCCTGATACAAGATGGTTGGTTGGTTGGATGGTTGATTTGATGGAGGGGATCAAACGGCGAGGTCATTGGTCCAATGATCTAGGATGGCAGAAAGCAAGGCAGGAACAACACAAACAGCACAGTCCAGTCAATGTACAAACAAAAAGAGAAAAGAGACGTGAGGGCAGCAGGAAGAGGAAAGAAGAGGAGGGAGGTGGGTGGAAACAGGAAGAACAGGGGTGCCCCAGAAATGCTATGCATGGTGGGGTACCAGCACCGCCACTGACCTGTCCCGACACACACACCATACCATTATCGTGATACAATGGGGACAACCCCAGGAGAAGAAGACACAAGAAAAGGAGAAATGAAAGAGAACAATCGACCAGACAAAAATGTAGGGAAAAGCCAGGGAGAACCTGGCCGATGTGGGGGGTCAAGGTCTTCTACGAATGCTTACATTAACTGAGGGACTAATTCCAAAGAAAGATTTAAGGACTTATAACTGAGAATACAAACGACTCTCACCAAGAAAACCGAGAACAGACATAACCATGCAAGGGTCCTCCACTAACATGCAAGACAAAGAAGGTGCGAAGGCATATTAAGTATGAAGGGCCAAAAGACAGGGGCAGTCCAGCAAAATATGGCCACTGTGTGTGCAGCCCCACGACTACAAAGAGGGGGGAGGGCTCATTGTGGAGTAAAAAACCATGGGTGAAAGTGGTATGGCCAATACAAAGACGGCAGAGGATGGCAGATTACTGCCAGAAGAGGCAGGGGGAAGAACGCCACATGGTGGGACTCTCCTTGGTGGGTTGAAATTAACCAGACAAGAGGGTAGCCTCCCAAGAGTCAGCTCAGGATTGAGCGAAAAGGGATTTGGTGTAAAGCTGTAAATCCTCCCCCCCCCCCCTCCCCCCGCCAGATGATCAGCAAGTCCTTTGCCTGGGATACCTATGTGGCCAGAAAGCCAAAGTAAATCAACCAAACAAGCAGCATGACCGAGATCAGCGAGAAGGTCATTAATGGCAGAGACCAAGGGATGGCAGGAAAAGCAGTGAGTGATAGCGTGAACGTCACTCATGGAGTCTGTAAATAACAAAACTCGGATGAGTTCAAATGTGTGTGAATTCCTAAGAGATCAAACAGCAGAGGTCATCGTCCCTAGACTTATACACTACTTAAACTAACTTACACTAACTTATGCTAAGAACAAAACACACACCCATGCCTGAGGGAGGACTCGAACCTCCGGCGAGAGGGGCCTCACAATCCGTGACATGGCGCCTTAGACCGCGCGGCCACTTTGTGCGGCGAGGAATGACTGTTTAATAAAACAGAGGGCATAATAGATGGCCATCAATTCGGCAGTAAACACCCCACTGGTGGCATGCAAGAGATGGTGTTCCATGCCAACAGAAGACATGAAGTCGTAACCCACATGATCAGCAGATTTAGAGCCATCAGTGAAAGGGGAGGGATCCTAGCATCAACCAAAAGACTATCGACAGGTCTAGTTTGAAAGGCACCGGTGGCTAAACATATACAACGACGGTGAACGTGGTCCAAGAGGAGCAAAGTGGAAGTGGCAGCTGATCCATAAACTTGATAGGCATAGTCCAGACTGGGCAGAACCAATGCTTCGAAAAACTGGAGAAGGATTGAACGATCTGCACCCGAAGAAGTGTGGGCAAGGAAGCAAAGGACATTGAGTTTATAAATACAGCCACCCTTCAGGTGATGGATATGCGACCACCAAGTAAGCTTGTTGCTAAAAAGAAGATCCAAGAAACGGAAATGAGGGACCACAGTCAGGCATTGGACAACAAGGTAGAGCACTGGACCAGGGTGGGTTGTAGTATGGCGACAGGAATGCACCACCTTCGACTTAAGTGGAGAGAATTGGAAACCATGGGAGAGTGTCCACATGGGAGCGCGCCGGATGCCACCTTGGGGCTGTCATTCTGCAGAGGCCACTGAGTGGGAACTAGCTCAAATACATAAAACATCCACATACAGAGCAGGGGTGACCAACGGCCCGACAGATGCAATAAGTCCATTAACAGTGATTAGAAAAAGGACACCAATACTGAGCACTGCAGAACTCATTCTCCTGGATCCACAGAGAGCTGAGAACGGTGCCAACCCAGACTCTGAATAACTAGTGGGTCAGAATTTGGCGAATAAAAATCGGGAGAGGGCCGCAAAGACACCATTCGCGGAGTGCAAGGAGGACATGATGGCGTCAAGCTGTATCATAGCTCTTACGAAGATCGATGAAAACTGCGACAAGATGGCGTCTTTGAGAAAAGGCCTGGCAAACTGCCCTTTCCAATCGACACAGATGATCGATCAGAGACTGTCTCTCCCAAAAGCGGCACTGATAAAAGGTCAAAATATTCAAGGGCTCAGTTGTGCAAACGAGCCACCATTTATTCGAATAACTTACAGGGAACATCAGTCAGGCTGATGAACCAGTAACTATCAAGAAACGACAGATCCTTGCCAGGCTTAACGACAGGAACAACAGTACTCTCTCTCCATTCAGAAGGGACAATGCCTTGGTGCCAAAAATGGTCAAATACCTGGAGGAGATGTCGGCGTTATGGAGGATTAGGTTGTTGAAGCAATTGATTATGAATGGAATCAGGGCCAGGAGCTGAATCGTGCGAAGAAGAGAGTGCCAGAAGAAGCTCCCATTCAGTAAAAGGTTCATTACAGTATTCCACCTGATAATGAGTAGAGTATGTGCGAAGCTTCAGCTCGCTGTTTTCAGAAGACAAAGGCAGCTGGACACCGACAGCGTCACAAAATGGTTTGTAAGGTGTTCCATGATAACTGATGGATCTGTACAAAGACCATCTGGAAGGGCACGGCCTGCAATGGATGACTGCATCCGACAACCTTGGATGCTGCGGAGTGCAGCCCACACCAAAAAGGAGCAGAGAATAATTCACAAAGATGTAAAAGAATTAAAGGATAGGGCTGAAGCAGTTATGCTAGACCAGGGCTTCCCAACCTTTTCAGCTGGTGGACCCCTTCTACAGTCGAAAATCCATGGCAGACCCCTAATCAGTTAAGAGCACAGTAACTTTAAATATCAGAGCGAAACCCATGGGAACTGAAAACTACTTAATGCAAGTTCCACATTCCCAATGACCCCCCCCCCCCCCCCCCAAAAGTATCAATAGTCTTTGGAGCTTCTTATGATTGTTCTTCCTCTGGTCGTCCTCCCTCCCCCTTCATTTCAACTGCAAACGTCCCTTGTTGTGAAGGCGATGGAGAAACCGCACCCTTTTTCAATGATCCCGACTTCACCCAGGGATCCATGTTAGAAGTAATAAACTGGTCAAAAATCGACTTATGAAATAGGTAGTGCACTGACAAGGCAAGTTTAACATTTAACGATGCCTGGGGCCGCATACGTGCCATTGAGCGCTGTGATTGGTCAACAAAGCGCGCTCCGCGCATGCATAAAAGGTTTCAGCGCATCTAGCGCCGTGAGCCGGCGCACAAACGACCCCCTAATTGTTGCGAAACAGTCAATCAGAGAAGCCGCATTCTCCGGCATTAAACTGTGTATGCGTTCTCACTTAGGAACCGCAAAGGCTGCTTGGGAATACGACCTGAAGTAAAAGTGCACATGCTTTTGACACGAAAAAAAATGTGATGAGTTTGATTTTCACATTTTTATTCAATAATTTTACTCATTATTTTACACGATTTGGTGAAAGGTGCCGCGGACCCCCTAGAAGGAACCGGCGGACCCCTAAGGGGTCCGCGGACCACATTTTGGGAAGCCCTGTGCTAGACCCTTGCGCAAAGTGTAGTTCAGGAACATACAACTTACTTGGAAGTAGTCGAGGAGGTGCTGAAGCAAAAAGGGAATGAACTATTGGCTAGGATAGATTAAAGCAGCAGAGGAAAAGTTGCGGTGTAGCCTAATCAATGCTGCAAAAGTACTAAAAGAAAATACGATGCCAAGCAGCCTAATTGCCATTAGAGAGGACGGATACTTATCCGCAGTTTGTCAGAAGTCCTCAGATGAAGTAGATAGGAGTTACAAGATGCAGAAGGCGATGCCGACTACTGTACTTGTCGCGCAGCCGTATTCAGAAGAAATAGAATCCCATGTACCGAAACAATGCCACACCCTCAGCAGACAGTGCTGCATATTTTTCCATATTATTAGCAGATGAAGTTTCATTACGACATAGACAGCTCCATAGTCTTTCACTGGAAGGCGAAAGAAAGAGCCCGGTGGTGCTCATAAGCGCCTATCATAATGTGGTACGTAGAAAAGATCCGTTTTGTTGTAGGATAAACGCAAGAGAATGTCTTGCTATAGGCCATGGACATTGCAGATAGATGTCACACTTATGAACCGTTCGAGAGAGCATTTTTGGATAAAGTTAGGTCTACTGGGGTGCAGGATGTGTTACACCGTTAAATTTTTAATCCGTCATCATTAAGTAGCAAACATGGTGGAGGGTGCTAAGGAAATACTTTGAGAAGTATTTGAATAAAACTCAGTACTGGATGAACCCGATGTCTCATGTTGATGTGTTAATGATTTTGGAAAGCCGTCTGCCTGCTCACATCCGCGAAAAATTAATTATTCCAGAACAAGACATACAGTATCTTTTATCAGTTCTTGATTCCATTGACCTTATCTATGAGAAATGGTCGGTGCATCACAAAAGATTTAGCTAACAGCAACATGGAAATGGTAACAATAAGCGACATGGTTCGCAACCAAACATATTTCGAAACAATGGTAACAGGAACCACTTTGGCAATGGGAAAAGCCAAAAATATAAATGAGGTTACAAGTACAAAAAAGGACAAAAACTTTAATCGATCGGGCTTTACTGATCAGAGAGGGTACACAATGCACCGCCAACTGGTGGCAACAACCAGTGCGGCATTTGGTAAGAACAAAACGCAAACACACAAAAAACAATCCGCCAACAGCTGAGTATAGTCAACATAACTAAAATTACGTTTCAAATAGTGGGCAAGGCCATCGCGATTTCTAACCAAGAGCTGCACAAGACATCAACTTGAGGAACCATACCCATGACGTACATTTAGTTGACATCACCTAAAATGAGGTCAATATCCTGGTGAGCCAGGAGAACTTAAACAGCTCTCAATAGAACCCCATCCGATGACCAATGAAGGGGCTGGGGACATAAACCAGTGACTTACAAGTTCGTGGCGCCCTCCATCGGTAATGCTGGAATTCCATATGGTGATGACCCACCCTTCGCCTTAATGACAGCTTCCACTCTCGCAGGCATACGTTCAATCAGGTGCTGGAAGGTTTCATAGGGAATGGCAGCCCATTCTTCACGGAGTGCTGCACTGAGGAGAGGTATCGATGTCGGTCGGTGAGATCTGGCACGAAGTCGGCGTTCCAAAACATCCCAAAGGTGTTCTACAGGATTCAGGTCAGGACTCAGTGCAGGCCAGGCCATTGCAAGGGTGTTACTGTCGTGTAACCATTCTGCCACACGCCGTGCATTATGAACAGGTGCTTGATCGTGTTGAAAGATGCAATCGCCATCCCCGAATAGCCCTTCAACAGTGTGAAGCAATAAGGTGCTGAAAATATTAATATAGGCCTTTGCTGCTATAGCGCCACGCAAGACAACAAGGGGTGCAAGCCCCTTCCATGAAAACTCCACCACACCATAACACCACCACCTCCGAATTTAATATTGTCACTACACACGTTCACCGGGAATTTTCGCCATACCCACACCCTGCCATCGGATAGCCACATTGTGTACCGTGATTTGTCACTCCACACAACGTTTTTCCATTGTTCAATCGTCCAACGTTTGCGTTCCTTAAACAGGGCGAGGCGTCGTTTGGCATTTACCGGCGTGATGTGTGGCTTATGAGCAGCCACTCGACCATGAAATCCAAGTTTTCTCACCTCCCGCCTAACTGTCAAGATACTAGCAGTAGACTCTGATGCAGTTTGGAATTCCTGTGTGATGGTCTGGATGGATGTCTGCCTATTACACATTACGACCCTCTTCAACTGTCGGCGGTCTCTGTCATTCAACAGACGAGGTCGGCCTGTACGCCTTTGTGCTGTACGCGTCCCTTCACGTTTCCACTTCGCTATCACATCGGAAACAGTGGACCTAGGGATGTTTAGGAGTGTGGAAATCTCGCGTACAGACTTATGACGCAAGTGACACCCAATCACCTGACCACGTTCGAAGTCCTTGAGTTCCGAGGAGCGCTCCATTCTGCTCTCTCGCGATGTCTAATGACTACTGAGGTCGCTGATAGGGAGTATCTGGCAGTAGGTGGTAGCACAATGCACTTAATATGAAAAACGTATGTTTCTGGGGGTGTCCGGATACTTTTGACCAGATAGTGTAGCTCTTCTGCTCACGTGAAAGAAAAGCTTTCAATTTCTAAGAGCTTCAAGTACACCTGTTCCCCTCTATGCGGATGTTGAACCATTGCAGCCAATATTCGG
This sequence comes from Schistocerca americana, assembly GCF_021461395.2. Taxonomy (NCBI): domain Eukaryota; kingdom Metazoa; phylum Arthropoda; class Insecta; order Orthoptera; family Acrididae; genus Schistocerca; species Schistocerca americana. Next base: position 167,607,491 of record NC_060127.1, on the reverse strand, counting down.
ATGCATGGGCATAATTCTCAAGAAGACGACCATCGTATTGTCATCAACATTGTCGTAATGTGAGAGAGAGGACGTAATTATCATTAGCAGGAAGAGAACTTTCAAGACTAATGATTTCGATTTCAAGTAGCACAAGACTGATAGCAGTACCTATCGTCATGTCCTATATGTTGTTGGTGTAAAGAAAATAAAATAAACTTTACCAATCGACAGGCGCTGCTGAGTACGATACTATTGTCATACCTTTCTCTCTCGCCAAATTAATTGTGTTTTTCTACAGCAGTTATAACGGGATGGGAAGATAAGAATACGGAGATAACCGAACAACTGGTGGCTGGAATGACAGACCTAAAAAAAAAAAAAAAAACCTAATATGCATCAGGACATAAATACGGCATACTTAAGCTCTACTCATATAAACAGAATAAGGGATATTGAAGTTTTTCAAAGGAATGCCACATCCTTATATGCCAATAGAGGGTCGTTAATGCGCGAACCTTATGACTACTCTGTCGCTGTTATAAAAGGAACCCGGATTGAACCGAGCATTTCTATTAGATAAGAAGGATAACAATAAGATTGGATCGAGAGGATGGAAAAGTTGGAGTAGCCCCATAGATCAGTACAATACTTAACTACAGAATTATTACCGTACCATTACCTAACCTTGACTTTCAAGTAATAGCGGTAGAAGTAAGTACTAACAAATGTTGATTCTCCATTGCATCTGAATACCGTCCCCCAAGATGTTGAATTTCAAATACACATGCACACAGCGTTGCAAAATATACCAAAACCATTCCTAATCTGTGGGGACTCCAATGCGCACCACACAGCAAGGGGCTGTCAAATGAATGATAAGGCAGGGATGTACATAATGTCTTGCACTGACGACTTCAGCATGATCATATACAGTGATGTATCTGTAACAGTAAACTAAGGACAATGGAACAGATCAACTGCAGTATATAAGACTTTGCTTCTCCCTCTATGAGCCAAATCACAGCATGGCCAGTTCTGCAGGGTACCAAGGGATCAGATCATTTTCCCAAAACTATGAATAAACAGTGCGAGAAAAATAGCCGAGCACATATTGCCAGCAAATTGACCTGGAACATGAACAAAGTGGATTGGTATAAATATCGCCAACTCTTGAATTACAGGTAAAGTCAGTAGTAAAAGAGCCGAATCTCCACACAGGACCTACACGCTGCTATAGAACAGCATATATCACGCAACAAATGACTCGAAATCAGTGAGCGAATGGTTAATATTATTCGATCATTACTACTACATGGTGGGGAGCGAATTCTTCAATGCTACTGTTCCTATATCGCTCGCTCGTTAGATCCAGATTGGATTACGGATGTATGCACTGCAAATACACGACATGCGAAATGTTAGAGAAGCTGGATGAATTGCAGTACCGCTGTGTACGCACATGCTTAGGAGTAATGAAATCCACACCAACAAATTCACTCCTGGTGGAAGTGCAAGAGATGTCCCGCCATGTAAGGAGGCAGATGCTCATGGAACGATACATAGCACAGAAATTATAATCGTCACACCATCCAGTTCATCAAATTTTACGACTGTATCATCCTTCTCCAGAAAATTGGGGCAGAAAGCCTTTTGATTTCATTTCGGCATATAATGTTTTGCTAGATAAGTGCAGAGATATTGTCACAAGTATACAGTGGCCCGTTCAACAATATGATTATTTCAAAATCATGGATCGCACCTCATTCCAAACGACAGAGGTGAAGTCTGATTTCTTGGAGACAATTACAGCAGTGTCAAGACAAATGGAGGAAACAAGACAATGAGTAATCTGTACATACTCTGAGGGATCAAAGACAGCAGGAGAGGACAACACAGGATGTGCCATATTTATTCCACAATTGGAGATGCCCCAAAAATAAAAATCATCAGAAACTACTTCTACCTATCTGGCCGAAACAATCGAAGTATTAAAGGCAATACAGTGGCATATTAATGAGAAATACACATCCTATGCAACATTATCGGACTCTAAATGTGTACGTCAAGCAACATCAAACATCAAAATCGCAAAAACCACCAATGAGTAGCTACTTCAAGTTCGCTATTGGTATTAGGAATATCTCAGAAGGCAGAAACTGCCTTTATGTGGGTGAAAGCCACAATGCAAACTCAGATCAATTGGCGAAGCAGACTACGAGCAACGGGTCACCACTGGACATAAAGCTTCTCTATACGGAATACAGACAACTTATTCGGAGAAGGGCATTGCAGTACCGTCAGGAAGAATGGACGCAGAGCTCACGACAAAAAGGAGGGGAATATGCGCAGATACACTACTGGCCATTAAAGTTGCTACACCACGAAGAAATGCAGATGATAAACGGGTATTCATTGGAAAAATATATTATACTAGAACTGACATGTGATTACATTTTCACGCATTTTGGGTACATAGATCCTGAGAAATCAGTACCCAGAACAACCACGTCTGGTCGTAATAACGGCCTTAATACGCCTGGGCATTGAGTCAAACAGAGCTTGGATGGCATCTAGAGGTACAGCTGCCCATGCAGCTTCAACACGATACCACAGTTCATCAAGAGTAGTGACTGGCGTATTGTGACGAGTCAGTTGCTCGGCCACCATTGGCCAGACGTTTTCAATTGGTGAGAGATCTGGAGAACGTGCTCGCCAGCGCAGCAGTCGAGCATTTTCTGTATCCAGAAAGGCCCGTACAAGACCTGCAAAATGTGGTCGTGCATTATCCTGCTGAAATGTAGGGTTTCGCAGGGATCGATTGAAGGGTAGAGCCACGGATCGTAACACACCTGAAACGTAACGTCCACTGTTCAAAGTGCCGTCAATGCGAACAAGAGGTGACCGAGACGTGTAACCAATAGCACCCCATACCATCACGCCGGGTGATACGCCAGTATGGCAATGACGAATACACGCTTCCAATGTGCGTTCACTGCGATGTCGCCAAATACGGATGCGACCATCATGATGCTGTAAACATAACCTGGATTTATCCGAAAAAATGACGTTTTGCCATTCGTACACCCAGGTTCGTCGTTGAATACACCATCGCAGGCGCTCCTGTCTGTCATGCAACGTCAAGGGTAACCGCAGCCATGGTCTCCGAGCTGATAGTCCATGCTGCGGCAAACGTCGTCGAACTGTTCGTGCAGTTGGTTGTTGTCTTGCAAACGTCCGCATCTGTTGACTCAGGGATCGAGACGTGGCTGCACGATCCATTACTGCCATGCGGATAAGATGCCTGTCATCTCGACTGCTAGTGTTACGAGACCGTTGAGATCCAGCACGGCGTTCCGTATTACCCTCCTGAACCCACCGATTCCATATTCTGCTGACAGTCATTGGATCTCGATCAACGCGAGCAGCAATGTCGCGATACGATAAACCGCAATCGCGATAGGCTTCAATCCGACCTTTATCAAAGTCAGAAACGTGATGGTACGCATTTCTCCTCCTTACACGAGGCATCACAACAACGTTTCACCAGGCAACGCCGGTCAACTGCTGTTTGTGTATGAGAAATCGGTTGGAAACTTCCATCATGTCAGCACGTTCTAGGTGTCGCCACCGGGGCCGACCTAGTGTGAATGCTTTGAAAAGCTAATCATTTGCATATCAAAGCATTTTCTTCCTATCGGTTAAATTTCGCGTCTGTAGCACGTCATCTTCGTGGTGTAGCAATCTTAATGGCAAGCAGTGTACAACCACGAATTCCGAAATGACCTTGGTTTGAGTACGTTTGTGGACACCGACAAACAACATCCACATTAAGTAGAATAATGCTCGATCGTGGGACATTTCCAGAACATATACGCCAACTGCATATAAACCAAACACCAGCCTGTGATTGTGGTGATACCGCTCAGGGAGATAAGAACCGTATATTATTTCAATGCAGAAATCGTTGTGAGGTGTGAACGAGTTTTTAGCGTATGTTATCAAGACTAAAATCCCGCAACCAATGTCAATCAAATCCTTGCTATCTGAAGCCAACATTAAAAGCTACAAGAAGATAATCGAATTTATGTGTAATGGACAGATAAAGATATAAAGTTTAATAGTAATCTGCAAGGAACAGGAAAAGCGAAGCTATACGAAAATAAGCGGATACTGAGTGAACAGAGATATTGTTACTGTGGTATCAACGTTCGAAACCACACTTGTTAGGGGTTGCAGATATCGACCGCGGTCCGTAATAGATATCGCTGGACCCGCGAGTCGAGACTGGCGCCGCTCCGCGGCTTGTGACAAGTATCTAACCAGCTCTCGTCCACTCCTGCTCGGGGCGTCAAATAGAAATGTAGCATAGCCTACCGCTGATATGAAGCAACCTCTGACAAGGCGCTTAGTCAAGTATGGCTTAAGTAATGCCTCCCTAGATATGTTTGTAATTATATGTATGCAGCATATGAAGAAGCCTGTAACACAAGTTAAGTACAATATACATTATTTTTTAACCACGACTACTAATTATTTCAGTCGTTGCAGATACAGACTATGCAGCCAGCGCCTTACCGACTTCCCTGCCAAACCTGCAATGTATGTTTCTATTTAGCATTGGCCACCTGTCATCATAACAACTGACGACGAGAATCATAACAATTACTACGCAGCAATGATTGAATGGTATCCAGCCGGTCAAAAACCAAAACAAACAAATAACAACCACATGTCATCGCTAGTGTCCTGTCAAATAAAGCTGTCCAAATATACAAAAACTAGTAAACAGAACAATTCCACAGCCAAAAAAAAAGTCTTGTCTACAACATTAACGATCAAGATATGGCAGTATAGCTGCCACAGTCATTTAATCACCCCACCTATACGACATAACAATCAAACAATTACACATATACAGCACCAATCGATATTTTGTAGACATAAAAAGCAGCCAGACGCAAGTACTATTGTATAATCACCCAAAATTGTTGTCAGTTATACATAAGAATAGAAAAAGTTATTAACGAAATTTTGTATTATACGGAGGCCACCAGAAAATGACACTATAGCCGAAATAGGCCTATTGCAAACCAAACAATAAAGCATTAAATACTTTACACAGCATCGATTTGGATTTTTCTACTTGTCTCTGCATGACAAATATCGTGCTGCGGGCCCTCAGAAACTGGAAATGTTGTAGGGATCATAAAAACTTATCTATTACAATTAGATAAAATATTATACGAGTTATAATACTTCCATATTGTTATACGACGTATTTTACAAACTGCACAGAAACGATTACGTTAATGATTGCATGTTGAACCTCTGCAACACATCACAGTAAGACAGCTACAGGAATGTAAGAATTTTTATTTGGAATTTTATACGTTTTTCTCATACAGAAATGCTCGGGCTCGATGTTTAATCTTTTATACCCCCTATTAAGTAGCACATATCTGTTGAGTAGCTGTGCATGATGCATAGCCAGCAAACTTGTTGCTTTCTTCTACAACAAACAGAATTTTATTCCAGACAACGCGTGTTAATCCTTCCCATGCAGAGTAGATTAAATATACGATACTGTTCCATAAATCTATAGTGACAAAGTTATCAAGAAAGCAGAACGTGTAATAATACAAGAATACATAATACATATGCACACCAAAGGAGGTATTTCTAATGCTGCTTTCACAGATACAAATTTAATCATCCTCATCGATACAGAATACGGAAAAAAAATTGAAACGAATTTCATTTGAGAAACAGTAACAAACTTGTTGCACAACACTTTACATGAATAATACAATGAGATGTGAATAATAATTCTTTAGCTATTATCGCATTATTTTGCAAAAACAGAGTCTGTTTACTAGACTTATTTACATTGATCACTTTACTACATTGTGCAGAAGTCAGATTTGACGTAACACTCACGTTATTTGATATTATTAACAATACACACATAAATTGGTTATACTAAGAAATTCGCCAATGGAGTAGAAAGACTCGAGCACTGACAAATCCTCTTAAATTCAGCTTCATCAGTAAACTTTTTTTATTTACTAGCAACTTATTTAAAGTGTGTGTTCCTGAACAGTGGATCCTTTATGAACCAGAGTAACAGACTTTAAATTTTTATAAATGTTCTCGTTATATCTAGCACAGATTACATGAAATGGTCTGTTGTTTTCAAACAGCCAATGTGGAGTCACGCTACATTGTATATACTCTACAACAATGCCCCACAACTGAAATTTTTGGCTGGCGCATATAGGCAATAAGCACCAACGTGTGGACAAGGGGCTGGTGCTGCATTCATGATTTTCAGCACAAGCGTGGTATGTACGGGAACGTGAATTATGGCGACCTTACCAAATGAGCAAGGGCCTTGCCACAGTAGATACACCGGTTCTCGTGAGATCAACGTAGTTAAGCGCTGTCGGGCGTGGCCAGCACTTGGATGGGTGACCATCCAGCCCGCCATGCACTGTTGCTATTTTTCTGGGTGCACTCAGCCTCATGATGCCAATTAAGGAGCTACTCGACCGAATAGTAGCGGCTCCGGTCAAAGAAAACCATCATAACGATTGGGAGAGCGGTGTGTTTACGACACGCCTCGCCTATTCACATCCTCAACTGAGGATGACACGGCGGTCGGATGGCCCCTATGGGCCACTTGTGACCTCAAGACGGAGTGCCTTATTACCAAATGCGTCCAAAGAGCAGCAACATGCTATTATTCTTTTCTTGACTGTCGAAGGACGAACGCTGGTAGACAATCATTGGAGAATAAAGAATATGTATGCGGCAGCATGCCCACTGAAAATCACCATTGTGGAATGGTGCGCCAAGTTTCGTGCTGCTCGCGATTCGACACAAGGCGCCAGTCCATCTGGGAGGCCAGCCACATTCATCATGCCAGTCCAAGTGGGAGACATTGGAGCACTCGATCTGCCGTTGTAATCTCTGACCATGCGATTATCACACCTTCCGTCCTTTAAAAAAGGCGTTGAAGTATTGAGGAGTCCTGTCGAACGAGAATGTGCAGCAGGCAGTTATGGACTTCTTCATGCAGCAGGACACAGTGTTTTTACCAAACGGGTGTCCTCAACCTGGTGCGTCGTTGGGATGATTGCCTCAACGCTCTCGGTGATTTTGTCTGATTGGCATACCGTTTCTGAAGTGAACAGCCTTCGAACGGAAACTTTTTAATCGATCTCATATTATTTACGGCAGGTTACATTATGGATCACTGCATTTGGAAACAATAGTCAGCACCCAATTTCTTCACACAGGTCTCTACAAGACGTTCCTTCATGTACACACACTGGTGTCAATCTCACTTTCTCACCTTGTTTGATTCCAGACAGATATACTTGGGATTACAGCTTGATAATAATTTCAACTGGGAGGAGCACACCACAGAACTGCAGAAGCGTCTTAACAAATCTCTTTTTGCAATGCGAATTGTGTCAGATATAGGGGACATAAAAATGAAAAAAGCTGGCATACTATGCTTACTTTCATTCCACAATGTCATATGGGATTATTTTTTGGGGTAATTCATCAAGCCAAGCTAAAGTTTTCCGGGCACAAAAACGTGCAGTAAGAGTTATATGTGGTGTGAACTCAAGAACATCCTGCAGAAGCCTGTTTAGTGAACTATGGATACTAACTACTGCTTCCCAATATATTTATTCCTTAATGAAATTTGTCATTAAAAATATATCACTTTTTCAAACCAACACCTCAATTCATGGAATCAATACTAGAAATAAGAATAATCTTCACAAGGATTTAAAGTCACTTAGTCTTGTACATAAAGGTGTGCATTATTCAAGAACACACATTTTCAATAACTTGCCAGCAGCCATAAAAAGCTTAACAACCAATGAAATTCAGTTTAAGCGAAGCCTAAAGAATTTATTGGTGGCCAATTCCTTTTACTCCATTGATGAATTTCTCAGTAAAACCAACTGATTTGTGAATATATACAATATAACTTCTTCACAATTTCAGTGCAGTAATGTGTTCATTGTAAATATGCGTGTGTGTGTGTGTGTGTGTGTGTGTGTGTGTGTAAGTTCCACCTAACTTCTGCACTATTTCAGTGCAGTAACGTGTTCATTGTAAATAAGTATTATAGTAATTGTATTACACGTTTATTACCTCATAAATAAATAAAAAACCTTTTTATTTTAAATTCAGTGCATTAGTATTTGTAAAATGACTCTTTCATATAGTGTTCATTAAAAAATGACGATCATTCCACTTGGGACCTATGGAATGTTACATTAGTTTATTTGTTTTTGTTGTAAATATTTGTCATGTATTATTGGTTTTCTGACATGTTCCACATCCTGGAGGACCTCCTCACTATGGATCAAATGGAATGAAAGTAAATCTAATCTAATCTAATCTAAACAGCACGAATGAGAAGCCTATGCTGGCTGTAGTAGCAGATGTTTAAAGTCTTTGGAATTATTACTTACTTTTATACTCGACCACAATAGGTAGTTCACGCCATTTTGGCGTTAATCTGTGAGCGCCCAGTTTGGCTTTCTGTGAATGCTTACTCAATGATCAACAATTTAAGAAACTAATGAGAGCTTTCTACTACCAAGTAGGAAGAATTGTATGTGTTTGCCTCGCCATTTATTTGTTATTAGCCACATGCGTCCACAGTTTGAGAGTTGAGAAGGCAAGGTATTGATCTGAAAATCGCTTGCAAAAGATGCTTCTAGAGTGGATACTGTATTTGTGCTGAACGGAATACAGTGGGGAGAATTCCTCATGACAGAGGCACAGACTGACCTAATGACTAGTGAACAGGAATATGACAGAGTCCAATGCAAATCTTCGAGTACAATGTCGTAGGTCGAAATTTATAGCGAAAGATTATCTGTAATTGTATTGTTTAAAACTCATCTAAGTCAGAACATGGGATTAGATTAGATTAGTTTTTCGTTCCATAGATCCGTGCTGAGGAGATCCTCATTGATGCGAAACATGTCAATATTTGTTCTTTTTTTTAAAGTTGAAATAACAATACTAATAGTATGAATATCTACAATACATCATTTGTTTCTATTAAAAAATTCGTCAATGGAGTAGAAGGAGTTGGCCACTAGTAAGTCTTTCAGGCTCCTTTTAAACTGATCTTTATTTGTAACTAAATTTTTTATGTTTGCTGGCAAATTATTGAAGATGAGTGTTCCTGAGTAGTGGACCCCTTTTTGAACTAAAGTAAGTGCTTTTAAGTCCTTGTGCAGATAATATTTGTTACTGGTAATGTATGTATGAACTGAGCTGTTTTTTGGACAAAGAGATATGTTATTTAGAACAAATTTCATTAAGGAGTAAATATACTGAGAGGCAGTAGTTAGTATACCCAGTTCTTTGAACAGGTTTCTACAGGATGTCCGTGACTCTACAAATAATACGTATTACACGCTTTTGACTCTGAAATCTAGTTATCGAGAGTGTGGACAAAGAAATAGAACTCCTATCACCTTATATGTTCAATGTGTCGATCACATCTCATGAAACGAAACAAATACTCTACACCAGTATTTTAAACAATCTGAATACTTGCAATAACGCTGGTTTACACTGAATAAGTATATTCATAGCCAGAATTTAATAAAAGCGGAACATTTAACCACGCGCAGCGTGCGGGTTTGCGGGATGCTGATCTCGCCCTTAATCTCAACACTATTTCAAATACTAGTCAGTCTACAATCTTGAACCACCATACACATTCCTTCAGCTACTGCATAGAAAGCCAATGTGATAGGCAAACAGACCAGCATATGATAAAAGCTTAAGCAATTTCCTTACTAGACAACCCTTATGAATAGCAGCCGAATTTTTTTTTTTTTTTTTAAGTGAGCACACCCACAATCAAAAGACAAACAACGCCAATCATAAGGACAGTACCACACAAGCAAGTAGCAATGGTAACTTCTGGTTAGATTGGCTACAAATCAGCGCGTGATTTAACACACCAGAGAACAGTCTTTACAGCTTAACTATCAATACAATAGCAAATTACTCACACGTGTACTCCCCCACGATTTCGATTCGCAAAGCCATAGACAAAACGTGGAGAACGTATCACTTAGATCAACATGATGGTGCTCCCTTAGTTACCCCAAATAACTGACTCCCTCAGTTGCACAGCAAAGAACCAGACCTAAGAAACCACCACAGTTTTCGCCTCTAAATTGTCACAGTACAAGTGAGACTCAATCACAAATGTAATTTTACATAACCAGTTCTCGTATAGTCAATACAAGCGCCTGATTTTCACCCGTTTATAACGGCAGGCAGCAACATCGTACGGAAAGGAGCGTAGACACAAGCTCTTACCAATTCTCTTCTCCGAAAGCAGCCACCCCAACTCTCAGGAGCCACTGGGACATCCAATGCAAAAATCGTTACTCCTTCACACAAATTACAGGACGCCCGCTTCCCGCTGCTTGGTACGGCGCCTTCCGTTCAGAGCCAACTTGTATACCTCCATGTGATAGGTCCGATCCCACACTCGCCGCGTCAACCCGACAACCGTCTTCCACCACGTCCCGGAGCACACCCCCCACAGGACCTCGCCTCGTAACTCCTCGCGTAGGCCCCAGAGGGCGCTGCTTACCGCTCTGACCGTGGCAGGAAAGATAAACCACCAGAGTGGCACTATCGACTTGAGCCGCCACGGCTCAACATCCTTCCGTGCGAACTCTGATTTCCCTTGTTTCATTATGATGATCGTGGTCTGCAACCAATGCCACTGCGCCTATGTAGGTCGGCGTCAACAAAATATTTTCGTATTCGGAGGAGAAAGTTGGTGATTGAAATTTAGTGAGAAGATCTCGTCGCAACGATAAAGGCCTTACTTTTAATTATGTCCACTCCAAGTTCTGTATTATGTCAGTGACACTCTCTCCCCTATTTCCCGTTAATAGGTAACGTGCTGCCCTTCTGTGGACTTCTCGATGTTCTCCGTTAATCCTCTCTAGTAAGGATCCCACACCACGCAGCAGGACTCCAATCTGCCAATAAAACGCAGTATTTTTTTCGCCTTCCCCGCAACATTTACTCTGTATTCTGTCCGATTTAAGTTGTTCACAATTGTACTTCCTTGGTATTTAGTTGAATTTATGTTCTTTAGCTTATCGTGTAACCAAAGTTTAACGGATTCCTTTCAGCACTCATGTGGATGACCTCACACTTTTCATTATTTAGAGTCAATTGCCAATTTCCGCACCATACAGATATCTTTTCTAAATCGTCTTGCAATTTGTTTTGATCTTCTGATGACTTTACTAGAAGATAAACGACAGCATCATCTGAAAACAACTTAAGACGGCTGCTCAGATTGTCTCCCAAATTGTTTATATACATAAGGAACAACAGAGGGCCTATAACACTACCTTGGGGAACGCCAAAAATCACTTCTGTTTTTCTAGATGACTTTCCGTCAGTTACTACGAACTGTGACCTCTCTGACAGGAAATCACAAATGCACTCACAAAACTGAGACGATATTCCATAAGCACGCAATTTCACTACAAGCCACTTGTGTGGTACAGTGCCAAAAGCCTTCTTGAAATCTATAAATATGGAATCTATTTGAAATCCCTTGCCAATAGCACTCAACACTTCATGTGTGTAAAGAGCTAGTTGCGTTTCACAAGAACAATGTTTCCTAAATCCGTATTGACTGCATGTCAGTGGAAAGTCCTCTTCGAGTTAATTCACAATGTTCGAACACAATATATGTTTCAGAATCCTGCAGAATAGAGACGTTAATGATATGGCCTGCAATGTAGCAGATTACCCCTACTACCTTTCTTGAATGTTGGTGTGACCTGTGCAGCTTTCCAGTCTTTGGGTGCTGATCTTTCGTCGAGCAAGCGGTTGTATATGATAGTTAAGTATGGAGTTATTGCATCAGCATACTGTGGGCACCTAATTGGTATACAGTCTGGACCAGAAGACTTGCCTTTATTACGTGATTTAATACTGATCTGATCTCACATTAATTATCGAAAGTAAAAGATGAAATGAAAACATTCCGGCACTGCTGTTCTGTCACTGAAATTTCCAATTTCAAGGATCAAACTTTTCAATTTCTGTAGAGATGGAAAGTTTGAGCAGAGAGAAATACAGGGTGACACAGAATAAGGGAATGTTTGAAATGAGTAGTGGCAGCCATGGGCAGGTGGCAGCACTGCAGGATCGTGACAGCGCGTAAACAGTCCGCCATTTCACTAATTATGGATCAGTGCGTTAGCCATAAAAATGTTTTATAAAAACAGTGATAGCTTGGTAGCGGCACAGAGGGAGTTTCGAGGGTTTTTTTTTTTAATTTAGGACGGTATGATGCCGTTCCGTCGAAACGCGCGGTAAAATGTTGGATTAATAACTTTGAAGAGACTGGATCTGTCCTGAAGAAGAAGCCAACAGGACGAATAAGAAGTGTGTGTTCTCCAGCGACCATTGACGTTGTACGCGAGTCTCTCTTACGGAGTCGACGGCCTTCAATACGTAAGCAAACAGCAGTGGTTATAACGTCCCGGGAGAGTGTTCGCAGAATTCTTCATCTTGATTCAAAATTTCATCCGTACAAACTACAGATGGTGCAACAATTGAAGGACAATGATTACCGGTTACGATTAGATTTCTGTCAACAAATGATAACAAAAATAAACAATAACGATGAATTTCTTAACAAGTTGTGGATGTCAGATGAGGCACATTTTCATCTCACAGGTTATGTGAATAAACAGAACTACCGTTACTGGGCAAACACAAATCCTAATGACGTTCATGAGTGCCCTTCACACGCTAGTAAAGTGACAGTATGGTTTGGTGTTTCATGACATGGGATTATCGGACCGTATTTTTTCTCAAATGAACAGGGAAACACAATAGCTGTCAGTACCGATCGTTACGTGGATATGTTACGAACTTTCGTTACGCCTGCACTGAACAACTTTCCAAACGTTCAAGAAGCCTGGTTTCAACAGGACGGAGCGACACCACACACTGCACGGCAATCAATGGCATGTGTGCGAGAACTGTTTGGCAAACGTGTGATCTCACGAATCGGTAACATTCCCTGGCCCCCTAGATCGACAAATTTATCCTTTTGTGATTTTTTTCTCTTGTGGGGCTACCTCAAGAACAAGTCTACAAGACTCGACCAAGAACCCTGGGTGAGATAAAACAGAGAATTCGGGATGCAATTCACAGTATCCCAGATGAGATGTTGCAGCGGTCAATGAGGAATCTCAACAGCAGATTTCACGAATGTATTCGTACAGGAGGAAGCCACCTAGCCGGCCTGGGTGGCCGAGCGGTTCTAGGCGCTACAGTCTGGAACCGCGCGACCGCTACGGTCGCAGGTTCGAATCATGCCTCGGGTATGGATGTGTGTGATGTCCTTAGGTTAGTTAGATTTAAGTAGTTCTAAGTGCTAAGGGACTGAGGACCTCAGAAGTTAAGTGCCATAGTGCTCAGAGCCATTTCTTGACGCCATCTAAAGGACGTAATTTAGAAAAAATGATAAATGCCGTCAATGTTTCATAAATGGCAGAGTTGTAAAGTTTCAATTGGTATGAATGCAATTTCTTTCCTTCATCACTTTTTGTTTTATTGGATTGTGGAAATGTCCCCGTTTTTCTGCGTCACCCAGTATTTCTGGATCCATCAAGTAGAACACTTAAAACAATATTATTTACAAGAGGGCGAGGACAACTTGTGAGGCTGTCTTAAACTTCGCTGCGCATTTCAACATTATTAGTGTGTCTCTATCAGTATTCATGTCCGCCCCCGGTAGCTGAATGGTCAGCGTGACGGATTGTCCGTCCTCTGGGCACGGGTTCGATTCCCGGCTGGGTCGGGGAATTTTCTCCACCCAGAGACTGGGTGTTGTGCTGTTCTCATCATCATCCTTTGCAGTCTGTTCCTGATCGTTCCCAGTAGTTCATATGAAAACTATGTCTTTGTATTGCGTGCATGTGAATTTTTACTGAACAAGTGAAGTAGGACATAACTACGCTTTATTAATGGGAGTGTTGCCAGAAATATATCTTTTATTTATTTTTTGCATGTTGTGGTTGGTTACATGTTTAGTTGCGTGATCGCCGTATGCATCGTCTCTGTGTGGTATGACTGTCGGCACAATATAAAGAATTCCGACAAGACCTATATCAATGTTACAGCACAAGATGCGACCAACCGGTACATGGGAGCAAACATACATCTGCGTATGTGCTGTCATTATGTTTCTTTTGGGGGAAAATCAGTAAGTGTTCATAGGCGCTTGCATAATGCCGACGGAGACCAGGCAGCGAAGAAAAGCACGGTGAGTCGTTGGGCAATGTGTCTGCAACCATCGCAACAAGATCGAGCAAACCTGTCGGATTTTCCATGTGCTAGTCACAGTTGTGACTCCTGCAGTGCTGGACAGATCACCATTAAGCCACTCGCTGCTAAACTGAACACCTCTGTTGGTAGTGCTGATACACTTGTCCACCAGTTTGGGTACTTAAAGGCGTATGCGCGCTGAGTTCCTCACCGCCCAACAGAAGATTACAAAGAGCAACAAATGACAATGTGTGCCGAATTGTTCCTGCGTTACGAGGCTCGTCGTGATATTTTTTTGTCGAACATCGTCACAGGTGATGAAACATCATCACGAAACAGGCAATCCATGGAGTGGTACCACACGACCTCTCCCCCCGAAGAAAAAGTTCAAAGCCGCAGCCTCAGCCGGTGAAGTCGTGGCGACAGTATTCTGAGAGTCTGAAGGGGTTATTCTGTACGACATCCTACCTCATGGTGCAACGATCAACTCTGACGTGTATCGCGCTACTCTCTGGAAACTGACGAAACTACACTCATGCTCGTAAATTAAGGATAATTGCAGAATGTGGTGCCACACAATGTGGCACTACACAAAACTGGCGCTAATAGCGTAGGCACATAGGGAACACACACGACACAGATCTGTAAGTCCACGGTATTGGTGATAAGTTGAGAAAACCGTCCCGAAACACAAGTGCTACAAAACGCCAGTGCTTCCTGCGCATGTACCCCGGCATCAATATGGGATATGATCACCATGCACACGTACACAGGCCGCACAACGGGTTGGCATATTCTGGATCAGGTGGTCGAGCAGCTGCTGGGGTATAGCCCCCCATTCTTTCACCAGTGCCTGTCGGAGCTCCTGAAGTATCATTGGTGTTTGAAGACGTGCAGCGATACGTCGACCGGGAACATCCCAGACGTGCTCGATGGGGTTTAGGTCTGGAGAACAGGCAGGCCACTCCATTCGCCTGATATATTACATTTTAAGGTACACCTCCACGATGGCAGCTCGGTGGGGCCGTGCGTTATCATCCATCAGGAGGAAGGTGGGACCCACTGCACCCCTGAAAAGGCGGACATACTGGTGCAAAATGACGTCCCAATGCACCTGACCTGTTACAGTTCCTCTGTCAAAGACATGCAAGGATGTACGTGCACCAATCATAATCCCACCCCACACCATCAAACCATGACCTCCATACAAGTCACTTTCAAGGACATTAAAGGGTTGGTATCTGGCTCCTGGTTCATGCTAGGTGAAAACCCGGCGAGTACCACTGTTCAGACTATACCTGGACTCGTCCGTGAACATAACCTGGGATCACTGTTCCAATGACCATGTACTGTGTTCTTGAAACGAATCTTTACGAGCTCTCCTGCGACCATGGGTCAGTGGAACGCACCTTGCACGTCCCTGGGCGAATAAACCGTGTCTGTTCATTCGTCTGTAGACTGCATGTCTGGATACTACTGTTCCAGTGGCTGCAGGAAGGTCCCGAGCAAGGCTACCTGCAGTACTCCGTGGCCGTCTGCGGGCACTGATGGTGAATACCGGTCTGCTTGTGGTGTTGTAGACTGTGGACGTCCCGTACTGTAGCCCCTGGACACGTTTCCTGTCTGCTGGAATCGTTGCCATAATCTTGAGATCACACTCTGTGACACACAGAGGGCCCGTGCTACGATCTGTGTTTGACAAGCCTCCAGTCGCCATAGTATTCTACCCCTCATAATGTCATCAATATGTGTTTTTTGAGCCATTTTCAACACACAGTCACCATTAGCACGTCTGAAAACGTCTGTACACTTACTCGCTGCACCGTATCCTGACAAGAACCAACACACTTCTGCGTATGTGGACTGCTGCCAGCGCCACCGTGCGACGACCGCAGGTCAAATGCACCGCATGGTCATACCCCGAGGTGATTTAAACCCGCAAAGCGACCACCACAGTGTTGTTTCACCATGTATCAGCATTATCAAAAAAAATGGTTCAAATGGCTCTGAGCACTATGGGACTTAACTTCTGAGGTCATCAGTCCCCTAGAACTTAGAACTACTTTAACCTAACTAACCTAAGGACACCACACACAGCCATGCCCGAGGTAGGATTCGAACCTGCGACCGTAGCGGTCGCGCGGTTCCAGACTGCAGCGCCTAGAACCGCTTGGCCACTCTGGCTGGCTATCAGCATTATCCTTAATTTACGAGCATGAGTGTAGTTCAGCGTGTTCGTAACCACAAAAATGTCAACCCACTTCTCCTCCTCCATGTCAACGCCTCTCACAAGTACGCATACCCGAGAGGAGCTCACAGAACTTCACTTATCTTCTTCATTCACACTACAGCCCAGATGTCGCGCCTTTGATCTCCATCTGTTTGTCCCGATGAGGATACGCTCCACTGGAAGCCTTACGTGGAGATGGGGAGGTTACTGGTGCAGCAAGACACAGGCTCCGACGTCGCCCAGAGGAGCCGTACCATGCGAGCATGCAGCCCATCGCAGTCAGGTGGTGTAAGGCCGTCGCACTGAATGAGGATAAGGTTGAAAAATAGGGTTTTGTAGCCGAAAGAGTGGAGAAAAATACGGTTTATTGGAATAAAACCATCCTGCTTTTATGAAAAAAATATGTTGCATTACTTACTGGACGTCCTTCGCGTTTCAGCAATACACAGGTATTTGCTTCTTGCGTGCTCTTCCTGTACTGTGTCCTCGCTCTCAGCTGGTCTAATTTGCCATGGGAGACCACAAAGTTTCTCCAAATATTGTTTCTCCCCACACGCCGTATTTGCGGCTTCCATTGGCCACTTTTCCATTGCCTGTAACTACTGTAATTCTTATACTACGCTACAGAGGTAATTGTCTGTCAGTCAAGGTACTGTTTCTATATTACTACAGTTTCAGTTTTGTATCTACCTCATGATAATAATAATAATAATGAGCGTATGGCATTGTTGGCCGGGAGGGCCCATGCGGCGAAGTTCGGTCGCCGTATCGCAAGTTCTTATTAGTTGACACCACTTCGGCGACTTGCGAGTCAACGACGATGATGAAACGATGATGAAGGACACACAACACCCAGTCACCACGAGGCAGAGAAAATCCCCAGCCCCGCCGGGAATCGAACCCGGGAACCCGTGCGCAGGAAGCGAGAATGCTACCTCAAGACTACGAGCTGCGGACTATCTACTTCATGACTTCTGTCCTCCGCTGTCTCTTCTTTATACTTTTTACATTTTCAGATATGTCGTTTCTGAGTGGAATATCTGGTTGCTGTTCACTTTCACGTTTTTACGTTTTCATAGTTTCTTTATTGATGAAAGTATCTCATCTGTTATCCATAGCTGCCTCTTTTCTGCCTTTTCCAATTCTAGTGTTTTACTTCTGCAGTTTCAGCACTATTTTAAGCTAATTTCATCAGATTTTCATGCTGCTAATTCCTTGAAGCATCGCTATTTCCTACTTCACGTGTCTTCCATGGTTTCTTCAGTTTATCTCGGTTACAACGTTGCAGTCGATCTCTCTTCAACTTTTTGAATTTAAACTGGAATTTCATTAGTACTTTGTTCGGGTCACTCTCAATGATGGCACCTGGACAGCTTTTGTAGATCATAACTTGATTGCAAGATCATTGTTTTAGCAAAATCACGTCAATCTGATATCTTCTTCGATCCACTTGCATCTTACAAATACAGTTTCTTCTCAATGATTTCTCAAAACGTAGGCTCACACGGACTAACTTACGCCGAAAACTGAATTCAGTCAATGTCTCTCCCAACTCCTGTCGCTTAGTTAGACTGAACTAACCATTTTCTCCTCTGCCTCTATTCCAGTCTCATACCATGGCTAAATTCTCATCCTGCTTCACTATTACACGAGTTCATTATTATTTACACATTCTTTTCAGTGTCACTGTTACCAGCATCTATTTTAGCTCCACGATATTTTATACAGGAGGAAGCCAAACTTACTTATTTAGCAGAGAACTGCACGTACTTGTGGCAGAAAATGTGGTAGTTCCCCGTCGACTTCCACTGCAGTTTTAGAGCCCATCTGAATCGCATTTGAAGGTACTTTCACCGTTGCTGTAGCAGTCTCTCTGATTTTCACGAACTGTGATTACTTCCAGCAGGAAGATAGCAGTTGGGTAGCAATCCCAACAGATGGAGATAATGCTTCTGCTACATGAGCTATACTGATTATTGTCGAGTCCCATTCTCCTCACAGCCTGTCGCTGACTTCACCCATAATTAATTATAAGATTAAAAATTCACAAATCCAAGCACTACAAGCTCTTAGACAGTGAAGAGCCAAAGAAACTAGTACACCTGCCTAATACAGCGCAGGACTCCCGCCATCACGCAGAAGAGCCGCAACACGACGTGGCGTGGGCTCGACTAACGTCTGAAGTAGAGCTGGAAGGAACTGACACCATGAATCCTGCAAAGCTGTCCATAAATCAGTATGAGAACGAATAGGTGGAAACCTCTTCTGAACAGCACGTTGCAAGGCATCCCAGATATGCTCAACCATGTTCATGTCTGGGGAGTTTTGTGGCCAGCGGAAAACTCAGAAGAGTGTTCCTGGGGCCACTCTGTAGCAATTCTGGACATGTCGGGTGTCGTATAGCCCTCCTCAAGTCCGTTGGGATGCACAATGGACACGAATAGAGGCAGGTGATCATACAGGATGCTTACGTACGTGTCACCTGTCAGAGCCGTATCTAGACGTATCAGGGATCCCATTTCACTCCAACTGCACACGCCCCACACCATTACAGAGCCTCCACCATCTTGAACAGTCCCTGCTGACATGCAGGATGCATGAATTCATGAGGCTGTCTCCATACCCATACACGTCCATCCGCTCGATAAAATTTGAAACGAGACTCGTCCGGCCGGGCAACATGTTTCCTACTAAAATGTAGACTTTTACGGCCGGAAATATCATGTCCATTTAATTATCCGGGCTGTTATGCCATGGCCGGTTGATGAATTCTGTGTCAATTCCCAACGTTTCGTCTCCGACTGCGGAAGACATCTTCAAGGGGGTCCGTAGCCCGATGGAAGGTCCGACACACCCACTGGCTTGCTACTGACTGCCGCTAAATTCCGTGTCCGTCACGTGTTTTGAAAACGTCAGTGCACACATCTTCTTTAACACCGGCATCCATATACCGTTTAATTTCACGCCCTCCTCCTTACGATTGAAATTATTAGGGTGTTTAGCGATTTCGATTGCCTCCCTGTAGAGCCTTTCGTAGTATCCGCTTGTGGCTGCTAGTACTTGCATCTCCTCGAAACGAATATGGCGGTTCTATGGCTGGAAAGCGTGCTCCGCAACAGCTGATCGTTCGGTTTCTCCTCTTCTACAATTGCCCTTGTGCTCTTCCAAACGTTTAGAAACAGTTCTTTTAGTGGTACCCACATAAACATCTCCACAGCTGCATGGGATCCTATACACTCCAGCTTTTTCCAATGGTTTGCGAGCGTCCTTGGCAGGCTTAAGGTACTGCTGTATCTTCCTGGTGGGCTTGTAAATTACGGTAATATTCCGCTTCGTCAAGATCCTCCCTATTCTTTCTGTTACATTTTTAACAAACGGCAGGAAAACCTTAGATTTTGAAGTAGCCTGTACGTCACTACAATTTCTGCGTGGCTGCCTCAACGCACGATTTATTTCGGCGGACGAATATCCGTTCTTCGTTAGTGCATTGTGGAGATGTTCCATCTCAGCGTCGAGCAACTCAGGTTCACAAATATTTCTAGCTATGTCCGCTAACGTCTTGATAACACCCTGCTTCTGTTGTGGGTGGTGGTTCGAATCCCGGTGCAAATAACGGTCCGTGTGCGTGAGTTTGCGGTATACTGAATGGCCCAAACTACCATTTTCGTTTCTAAAAACAAGCACATCGAGGAAATGTAATTTGGTCTACCTCCTCCTCCATTGTAAACTGAATTCTCGAGGTTATACTATTCAGATGTTCGTGGAACAGATTTAGTTCCTCCCTGCCATGTCTCCACAGCACTACGCTGTTAAAACCACATGTGGGCCGTTCGGGCTCTTATACAAAGAATTCGACACATTTCATCAGCAGATTGAATGGCATTGCACTGACGTTTTCAAAACAAGTGACGTCACGCCGCGGCGCGGGAGCGCGTGGACGCGGAATTTAGCGGCAGTCAGTAGCGAGCCAGTGGGTGTGTTGGACCTTCCATCGAGCTACGGATCCCCTTGAAGATGTCTCCCACAATCGGAGACGAAACGTTGGGAATTGACATAGGATTCATCAACCGACCAGCCCGGATAATTATAATGGACATAACATGTTTCCTGTTATGAACAGTCCAGTGTCGATGCTGACGGACCCAGGCGAGGCGTAAAGCTTTGTGTCGTGCAGTCCTCAAGGGTACACGAGTGATCCTTCCGCTCCAAAAGCCCATATCGATTATGTTTCGTTGAATGGTTCGTGCGCTGACACTTGTTGATGGCCCAGCATTGAAATCTGCAGCAATTTGCGGAAGGGTTGCACTTCTGTCACGTTGCACGATTCTCTTTAGTCGTCGTTGGTCCCGTTGTTGCAGGATCTTCTTGCGGCCGCAGCTATGACGCAGATTTGATGTTTTACCGGATTCCTGAATTTCGCTGTACACTCGTGAAATGGTCGTACGGGAAAATCTCCACTTCATCGCTACCTCCTAGATGCTTTGTCCCATCGCTCGTGCGCCCACTATAACATCAAGTTAAAACACACTTAAATGTCGATAACTGATCTAACAACTGCGCCAGACACTTGTTGTCTTATATAGGCGTTACCGACCGCAGTGCCGTTTTCTGTCTGCTCATATATCTCTGTCTTTGAATACGCATGCCTATACAAGGTTTTCTTCTCTTTTTTTTGTGCTTCAGTGTACTATATGTCTATATGTGCTCGCTTTAGGATTATATTGTTAACAATGTTCACTTCATAAAAAAGCTCACTTCATACTGGCAAATAGTTTGCTGCCTTTTATTTCCTCTTCAACTAACATAATCTACATCAAAATTTGGGCATGCTGCTTCCATAAAGTACACCTAAGGGTAAACAGGCTTAAAAATTATTGCCACAGATTAATAAACATAGCTGTCTTTGTATGAAGTGTAAAATCTGCAAGGTGTAAGAAAAAGTTACATATACAAGTTTGCAGAGTTATGAGAGGAGAGAAAAAAATATATACTTTTGTTATGTGACTCAAATAAACGGCACAGGTGCAGTTTCTGCACTGAGTGTCGGTGAAGGATTTGAAGCTGTACTTCCCTTAGGTCAATTATCACAGCTGTTTTGACTGCTTTGTATGCAACACGTAGACACTGAAAGTTGATCTGATACAAAATTACAGCTTACTGCTAGCAAGGGTACGTTTTCATTCCTGTCAGCAGTGTCCATGTCCCTGAATACACAATTACATGAATATTACTTACGTTATAGCTGTTGTCATAGGTAGGAAAAGTAGGTCTTTTTCAAGATATATCCAGACAACAGGTTCCTCTGCCTAAAGAGTATCTCTAGCAGTTTAAAAAAGTCTGAAACAATTACTCACAAGACAGATTTTAACACTTGAAATATCACACATACCAGAGGTCACAAAGAAAAACAAACTATTGGAAAGAGTAACATGGAGGATTTCACAAACTTAACAATCCAACATAAAAACAAGCAATCAATAAAAAATAAAATACAAGTATTAGAAGTTTAGCTCTAATCTTTGAACTACATAGTAGTTTGTATTACTGAGCACTGGTGTAGAGACACATAAATCCAACATGTAGTATTATTATTGTATGAAAGGGCAAACTCTTACTGCAGAACTACTTCAAGGGGTGGAGGATCATGCATTTATATCAGAAAAATCAAGACATGGCCTCAGTATAGTAAGTGAAGACAAACACTTTGAAATATCAGCTATCGAATTAACAGGGCTTGATATCACCAAGAAATTAACCATTTTGTGTGGTAGTGTGGTCATTTTTCTCAATAAATCAACAGAAGTTCTAGATAAAGTTTCAAGTACAAAGGTCAACATAATTCTGTGTGGGGACATTAACATCAACACTAACATCATAAATTAATCCAGCAGCACCTTCATAAACATCCTTCAAAGTTTTGGCATGTCCCTACTGGTCAATAGTGCAACAAGTGTCGCTACAATGACTCCAACAGTAATTGACTATGTGGCCACAAATACAGACAGGGAAAAATGTGATGTAGCTGTGAAAGATCTCAGACTATCAGACCATCTCTGTCAAATAACAACAGTACAATCAGGCATCGAATCATTCCCTAAACTACAAGCCTACAAAAGACACCTGTCAGAAATCATAGTTCAAGACTTCTCAAAAGAACTAGAAAAACAAAGCCGGGATGAAGTTTACGAGGAAACCAACGTGAATATGAAATTCCCTAAATTCTCCACATTGTTTAAATTGAACTTTGAAAAGGCATTTCCAAAACTGTCCATGTCTGTACCAACATCTCAAAAAAAAAAAAAAAAAAAAAAACAGCTGGATAACAACAGGCATTAAGAAATCCTCCAAAACACTTAAACACCTCAGTTCCATGAAAAAGCTTCGCAATGATCCAGAATTCTTAAATTTCTATCATACATACAAACAGATTTATAAGAAGGTGCTGATTGCTACAAAAAATTCATTTAATGACAAAATAATATATAATGCAGAGAATAAAAGCAAAGCAGTCTGGGATGATATAAAAAAGGCAACAATGCATAGAGATTATACAAGGCCCCTTAACAAATATAATAAATGAATCCTTCACATCAAGGACATTTCCAGAGCGGTTACAACAGGCAAGAGTTGTACCTTTGCTTAAGAAAGACAATGCAGAAGACATAGTAAATTACTGACCCATTTCCCTGCTGTCAGCATTCTCAAAAATAATAGAAGCAGTTATGAAAGACAGATTAATGAATTACCTAAATAAATACAATCTTTTAAGCAAATCACTGTTTGGTTTCTGAAATGGCAAAAATACGGAGTGAGCCGCAGTAGAATTCACAAAAGTTATACTTGATGCTCTTGATAAAGATGAGTGTGTCACAGGCATATTTTTTGATCTTTCTAAGACGATTGATACAGTCGACCACAAGATTCTATTAAATAAATTAGAATAATTAGGGATAAGTCGGGTAGCTAATGACTGGTTTCGATCATACCTAGCAGATAGGGTAAAAAGAGTAGAGCAAACACATACTTCAAATAGATCTAAAGATTTAGTAAAACACTTATCAGAACCAAAATACATTAATATAGGGGTTCTGCAAGGTAGCATATTAGGACCAATATTATTCCTGATATACATCAATGACTTTCCCAGTAGTGTTACTCATGGTGAAAAAATTTTCTTCGCTGATTACAGCAATATTATAGTCACTGAGAAAACGAGAACTCCTTGCTGAGAAAGCAAATGAAACTCTCAGGGAAGTTTATGATTGGTTTATAAGCAATAAAGTGACATTGAACATAAAGAAAACTAATGCCATGAATTTCAGTTTGAAGAGGAAAAATGACAATGTTAAATTAAATGTAGACAGCACCCCTATAGACTGTGTAACAGATGCTAAACTTCTAGGACTGAATACTGATTCTCAGTTGAAGTGGTGTGAACACACAAAGGTACTTGCAAACAGAATTTCATCAGCATGTTATGCCCTTAGACTCCTACCATCACTGTGTAACATGCAGTGTCTTTTAGCTACATATTATTCATATGTACACTTATTTTTTAGCTATGGCATTCTTTTTTCGGGGAATAAACGCACAAAATATGAACACAGTTTTCAAGCTCCAGAAAAGAGCCATAAGAATAATAACCAAAAACACTAGCAGAGCTCATTGTAAAGATCTGTTGAAAACATTGAGGATTTTAACTACTGCATGTGAATACATTCACCAGTCCATTGTGCACATCAAAAATAACATTGGTAAACAGCTCGTCCATGACCATGCAACAAGAGATAGAATCAAATTACATTTACCAAGAAAACATAAACATAAAACTCCAAACAGCATTTTCTACCAAGTAATAAAACTGTACAATAAATTACCAAAAGAGATTAAAGAAATTGCAAAAATTCACTTATTTAAAAAGGCAGCTAAAAAGTACCTGTTATGCAATACATTTTATACATTGAAGAATTACTTCGATAAAACAGAGTAGGGGTTTGATAAAAAAATGTTACACAAATAAATAACACCTTCACTTTATGTTTTTGCCTTCTTTTTTCCTTTCTGGAAGTACCTACCCCCAAGCTACGCATAGGACAATACTAACACCTCTTCCTCTTTCTGAGCTCAACATCTCACTCATTATGAAGGGATGCTGACTCAAGTTTTTCAGGATAGCAAATGGGAAGTTGCAGTACAAATAATGGCCCAGAGATCACCAGTCTGTGTGTATGAAGTGTTATGAAACAATTTGTGTATAGTGTGAGCATGACTGATAGTGAGATATGAGTGAACAGTGGTGCATTACATTATTTAATAAGTTATTTGATAAAAAATTATTGTATACCAGGAGTAAATCTAATGATTGTCTGTCACTAGAAGTCTGTAAATATATGTGTATATGAATTAGCATATTTTAAATTGGTCTAAACTTGTAAATACTTTGATATGTCCTATATCCTTGTAAAAAGAGATCTACAGACGAATAAAGCTAGTACTGCTACTACTACTACTACTGCTACTACTTATTCTGTTTTTACACAAAAGTTACTGTCGATGTTTTCAGTCCCTTGATGACTGATTGCACTCTAATACAGTTAGTTGATAAGCATCTAATTTATAGTGGCATGATGCAACATTTGAGCAGCAAGGCGCTTGTATATATAATAACTTACAGGGAAGAGCTTGCCAAATCATCTCACATTTCAAAAGATTACTGTCTTTACGAAACGGTATCAATTACACCAAACTGATGAGAAACTGGTAATTCAACGAAACTGTGTTAAAGTGAACAAAGGACAATCCGAGCATCAACACACAATCTATATCCAAGGAACTAAAACATCAAACACCAATGAGTGGAACACTTTGCATGAGACTGCCATGCATCCATTAATGTATCAGAAGGTACAACACTTATCAGTTGACTTTCTCTAGCATAATGAACTAGGCCAATGGTATCTATGCCATTCATTAAACAACCCTGACTTCACAATGTATGCTTTGTTTACTCACGAAGTTGCTTTCACAAGGGAAGGCCACAACAGCCACGTCTGGGAACAGGGAAAGTGGAGACAACTTTTGTGTTCCACCGTCAACATGACCATCTGTTTGGGCCACATCTGTTACGCTCAGTGGAGGAACCTACCATATCTTTCTCTGTGAAGTACTATCGGAAATGTTCAACGACCCAAAAGCTGTCAGGCAATGATTATGGTTCCAGCATGATTGCCACACTAACTCTGCTGTTTAATGTCAGAGAACATTTAGACATGGTTTTCCCAGTTGTTGGATTGGGAGAGGTAAATCAGGGTCCACCAAATTTACCTGGGTCCGCTCCTAGGTATTTCTTTGTGTGTGTGTGTGTGTGTGTGCGTGCGTGTACGTGTGTGGCGGTGGAAGGGGGGGGGGGGGGGGGAGCTGGAGATGAAGATGTACTGCACACCGACAGACACTTCAGAAGAGATGGTTGCTCATTTGCACAGGCTGCAGCTATTATTTGTGAAACACCTCGTTGTTTTGAGTGTCCATCATGAGAGATTCCATGAGAATGCTTCGATGATGTAATCGCAGACAGAAAGAAAGTCAGCATCACTCATAATGCTTGTACATGCCAGAGTTAGATTGGAATGCTTGTTGTCTACATAACTACTTACAACACACTGATGATGGCTGCACTATAAACTAAAATCTCGATCTGCAATGCAATAGAAAAAGACGGATCGCCTTATGACCAATGCTGTGAATCTTTCTGTCCTGTCTTGAGTGTGTTACACACTCGTTAACACGTTAATGCCAGTTGTTCATTAGTGTAAACAGATGACATTTTCTGAAACATGTCTAAAACACTGATCTCGAACAAAATTACGTCGTAGTACCAGAAAGGATAAGTTTTCGTTTCTGTTAGCAATGTTCAATGTCTTTGTTTGAACACTATCTCTGAACTTCACTAGCATCAAAACGTTCATGAATATTAGTGGGAAAAAAGTGCACCTGTGAAATTTTATTCACATAAAAGAGATTCATTTTTCCTCCTCTTAAACACGCTAAAATTTTGTATACACAAATTTGTTTGGCATCCAGTAAATCAATAGAGATAACAAAACTGAAGAAAGTAAGAGTTAGAATCCAGCATCTAAGAACGAAAAACGTAAAGCAACCATTCCCATAAACACTGAAGTGTAGTTAGTATAAGTATGTGCTACGGGCATTTAAAAAAAAAATTATCACACTCATCTTATTACTACCTAAAATGGAAAGCACTGCTCTATTTTTCAGAATAAAATGCAGTCTGAATGATTTGTTGTGCAGATGATGAGATGCCACAAGTAACGTACACTACTGTTAATACTTGCTGGAGGAGCTGATTAAGTGCCAGTGTGCTAGAAAAATTACTGTCACCTTTTTTACGTTCGTCTCCTTCCGTTGTTTTCTTCAACCAAACTAAATCGAAATATGCCACACCAAGAGAGACATCAATGTTATTTATTTAAGGATATATCTCTCTCTTCGGAGATATCCAAGTCGCCATTCAGATACGATCTTCTGCCTCGACTGCCAATCTGAGCGGAGCTCTTACTCATGCATACAACATTTTCTGCTAATTTGGCAAGGTCGTAGCCCTCTTTACCAACATTTGCTAGTCCCCACAAATTATTCCCCTCCTTCCCGAAAATCTGTGTGTTAGATGTTATTTGGAATTCTGTAAGGCCGTCTCTGATGGATACAAATGTATTTGTGAGCAATGCCTCAAAGATAATTTAAGAGAATGCTGTGAAACGTCTAAACCAGTCACGAGTTTACACTTTGTAGCATTTTTTCTTTTTTTTTTTTTTCTTTTTTTTTTTTTTTTTTTTTTTTTTTTTTTTTTTTTTTTTTTTTTTTACGAATTCGTGGAAGGAGACTCCTGAATGAACGTTATTTCGCATGAGAGGTAACATGAGGACGCAGGATGTTTATGATGTGCTGTTGTGACTTCCAAGTGCCCTCGTCACAGTTGTGACTTCAAGTCACACTTGATTGCTCCCCTCACCGTGATGCCAGAATTAACGCTGCTGTGCATCTGCAAAACATTGAAGAGATTCAATCTCTGCGCGGGTCACTGAGATACTTGCCAATGGTGGTTATCCAGAGTAGTGCAGCACTGCGATTCATTGCTGAAGACAAGATGACGTCACAGTCAGCAATTCACTGCTCCAAGCGCAGTTGTTTGTGGTGCCGCGTTGGCAGTAGCCCACGCTTACGACGAAAATTCCACAGTCTGTGTGTTACTAGTCTGTGACCAATGGCGCGAGGTGATACAGAATATTTTAGGGAGTCCATTACTTGTTCTCGGGCGCTTGGTGCAAAATACAGTGATCTTCCCTGTGTTCTCAGACGTAGCCCAGTCGACTGGATACGTTGATGACAAGTATACCTGCCCTAGCATTCACAGGACCAACTGAGTGAGAAGTATCGACTGCCAGATGCGGGAAGTTGACAACGGCCAGGACAGCAGCGCCCTGCCACACAGTAGCATGCCAATTGCAGAGGTTGACACAGTGGTCGGTAAGTACTGAATACCCTGTGAGGTCCAATAAGCAGAACTGAGGATCTGTCTTGTGTATCTGGTGGAATTGCCGTACCATATCATTTTCTCCTAAGGATCTCAATAAAACTGACACAATGCCATTCACTCCATTTGACTCTTTTCCGGTACATCTAACACTGCTCTATCGAATTCTTCCCACAGTGCCACATCCCACGGAGCCGTGGCTGGCTCGCGTCATGCCTTGTTTTTTTATCATTGGTTGCAGTCGATTGGTGTCTTATTTCTTCTTCGGTTAACGCCATAACGTTGCTGTCTTCTCTCCGAGAGTGGCAGCAACAGCGTCTATCGATACTAGTCCTGCTGTGCTATCTCTGGTGTGGTGGATATACACTACTGGCCATTAAAATTGCTACACAAAGAAGAAATGCAGATGACAAATGGGTATTCATTGGACAAATATATTATACTAGAACTCACATGTGATTACATTTTCACGCAATTTGGGTGCATAGATCCTGAGAAATAAGTACCCACAAACCACCTCTGGCCGTAATAACGGCCTTGATACGTCAAACAGAGCTTGGACGGCGTGTAGAGGTACAGCTGCCCATGCAGCTTCAACACGATAAAACATCAAGAATAGTGACTGGCGTATTGTGACGAGCCAGTCGCTCGGCCACCATTGACTAGACGTTTTCAGTTGGTGATAGACCTGGAGAATGTGCTGGCCAGGGCAGCAGTCGAACATCCAAAAAGGCCCGTACAGACTGCCGAAAAGGCCGAGCGGTTCTAGGCGCTACAGTCTGGAATCGCGCGACTGCTACGGTCGTAGGTTCGAATCCTGCCTCCGGCATGGATGTGTGCGATGTCCTTAGGTTAGTTAGAGGTTCAAGTAGTTCTAAGTTCTAAGGGACTGATGACCTCAGCAGTTAAGTCCCATAGTGCTCAGAGCCATTTGAATCATTTTTAGACCCGTACAGGACCTGCAACATGCGATGGTGCATTATTCTACTGAAATGTAGGTTTACGCAGGGATCGAATGAAGGGTAGACCTTCGGGTCGTAACACATCTGAAATGTAACGTCCACTGTTCAAAGTGCCGTCATTGCGAACAAGAGGTGACCGAGACGTGTAACCAATGGCACCCCATACTATCACGCCAGTACGGCGATGACGAATACACGCTTCCAATGTGCGTTCACCGCGATGTCGCCAAACACGGATGCGACCATCATGATGCTGTAAACAGAACTTGGATTCATCCGAAAAAATGACGTTTTGCCATTCGTGCACTGAGGTTCGTCGTTGAGTACACCATCGCAGGCGCTCCTGTCTGTGATGCAGTGTCGAGGGTAATCACAGCCACGTTCTCCGAGCTGATAGTCCATGCTGCTGCAAACGTCGTCGAACTGTTCGTGCAGATGGTTGTCGTCTTGCAAACGTCCCCATCTGTTGACTCAGGGATCGAGACGTGGCTGCAGATCCGTTACAGCCATGCGGATAAGATGCCTGTCATTTCGACTGTTAGTGATACGAGGCAGTAGGGATCCAGCACGGCGTTCCGTATTACCTTTCTGAACCCACCAATTCCATATTCTGCTAACAGTCATTCGATCTCGACCAACGCGAGCAGCAATGTGGCGATACAATAAACTGCAAGCGCGATAGGCTGCAATCCGACCTTTATCAAAGTCGGAAACGTGATGGTACGCATTTCTCTTACTTACACGAGGCATCACAACAACGTTTCACCAGGCAACGCCGGTCAACTGCTGTTTGTGTATGATAAATCGGTTGGAAGCTTTCCTCATGTCAGCACGTTGTAGGTGTCGCCACCGGCGCCAACCTTGTGTGAATGCTCTGAAAAACTAATCATTTACATATCACAGCACCTTCTTCCTGTCGGTTAAATTTCGCGTCCCCAGCACGTCATCTTCGTGGTGTAGCAATTTTAATGGCTAGTAGAGTATTTTCCAGGTCTGCCGTGTGTGGCGGTCGGTCGGTTGGGGCAGAGCAGCGACGAAGTCTTCGTGGCACGTAGTGAGGCCGGAGCCACCGGCGGGGTACAAGCGCGGTTTGCAGTTGTGAGGCGCTTCTTGCGAGGGTTACGAAGTTCGTCGCCCACCGATCCAGGACACTAAAGCTGAGTGCTCACTTAACTTACTAAGAGGCCTCAACTGCTATCACATCTCTTCGTTTGATCCCCGTTGTCGCTTTCTGGGAATTCACGCGAGCAACAACGTATGTGCATTGAAGTCGGCTAGAATTGCAGCCATCTTCCTGTGTGGTTTTAACTTAATTTAATTCATTCCTTCATTAATGAAGTATACCAGCGGTATCTTCTGCCTTGTGGCCGTTGATGTTCCAGTGACCTGCCCTGGTCGTTGACGTAGCTTTTGGCAGTCTATTTTCCTCGTCGTGTTGATGCTGTCCAGCACGGCGTGTAGTTCGACAGCTGAGGTGTTGTTGGTAGTTTTGGGCGTTTATTCTGACTTGGCTGGATCGGGCATCAGCACCCAGAACGGTGTGCTATTGAATCGCTGTTGTCGTCTTGCTGGTCGGATGGAGCAGAACTGATGTTGTTGGTTGGTTTGTCAGCTGGCTTTCGGTTGCGTTGCCTTCCGATTAAGAGGTTGTCGGTCTGGCTGCCTGTCTCACCTAAACGTGCGTTAGAGTTACCTTCCCAGGCCGCTCCTTGGAAGCTTCTGAGCGCCGCTCCTTGTGTTTTACATAGTGATTTCCTTTTTAGCCTTAAGTACTCTGTGTGGCCTTCAGCCGAGTTTTTGCTTATTAAAACTGCAAGGCTTTTCTTCTTAGGCCTTAAGCCGTAAAAAAATTGTGTCTTGTTTGGTATGTGGCCTTCAGCCGAGTTTCAGCCTTTCAAAATTAAAACTGAAAATTCCTTGTGCCTAGGCCTTAAAGACGTAAATTGGTTTCAAGTTGGTATGTGGCCTTCAGCCGAGTTTTCAGTCTTTTCAAATCAAAAGTTGAAAAATTTTGTCTAGGCCTTGAGCTGTAAGAAATATTTTCTAGTTTTTATGTGGCCTTCAGTCTAGTTTTCTAGCTTAAATTAAAAATTGGAAATTTCTTTGTCTGGGCTTTAAGCCATGAGATTGCTTGTGTTTCGTATGTGGTCTCCAGCCGAGAGTTATGCGAAGCATTTTAGGATAAAGCCTTTAGCCTATTTTAGTTCAAATTTAGAAGCTCTTCCCTTTACGCCTTAAGCCGTAAAATTATTTTCTGCATGGTGTGTGGCCTTCAGCCGAGTTTTAATCTCTCTTAAACTAAAAATTCAAAATCCTTGTCTTACCCTTAAGTCATAGGATTGTTATTCCTTAGTATACGGCTTTCAGCCAAGTTTACAGCCTATTTAGATTAAACTTTGAAAATATTGGTCTTGAGCTTCAGCCGTAACACTGTTCTTCATTAATGTGAGGCCTTCAGCCAAGTTCTATGGGAAAAATTTAAGCTAAGGCTTTCAGCCTATTTATATTGAACATAAATTTTTTTTCTGAAGAAGTGAATCCTCTAGAACAATTTCTTGCTTAGGCCTTGTGCCTTGAATTTTCGATGTGGCCTTCAGCTGATCCAAAATCAAAGGAGGTCTTTCGTAAAACCTTGATAGTTTTGATTCCTGCTTGTGTGATTGTGGGTTTTAAGATAAAGTTTCTATGTTGAGTGCAACTGACAGTAACTTATTTTGGCTCCTTTTCACAAATATAACCGCATCCGCTCTGTCCTGCTAGCCGAGGGATTTCACTCACACCTCTCCTTCATCTACTTTCTCTTCTCTTTCTGTAATAATGTCTTCAAGTTAGTTTCCTTTCTATATTTTGAAACTTTCAACAATCTGTGGTTCTTTCAATTTATCCAGCTATCATCTGCTTAATTTTCCACCTTCCTGTAGTTTCTTCTGATTTAATTTGCCTCCCTTGGAAAGCTTTTGTAATCCGTTTTCGAGATGTCTGTCTTGCCATTGTTATTTTCGTGAAACATTAAGATGTTTCCAAGTCTTCTCCACGTATACAACCTTCTCTCAAGATCCCTAAACCAAATGTTTTAAATTGTGCTCTGCGTAAAAATCTGCAAGGTGGCTTCGCCATTCATTCATTTTTTTCCTTTTCATGTTCTCTTACAATTTTTCTTTCTCTTACTTTTGTTATTATTCAATTCCATTTCAGATTTACAATTAAGTTTTTGTCTCCCTTAGTGACCCGAATTATTTTTTTTTTCTCAAACTCTTCGTCATCAGCGGTGCTAGTAGTCATAGAAAATGGTATTGCTGAGGAAGGTGTTTGTTCCTGTCCATCATGGCTACTATAGTGCATCCATTATGCTTTTTATAGAAGTTTACACTCATACCTATTTCCTGTTCATTATTATATCCAGCCCTTCATTACCCCTGCTTGATTTCGTATTATAAAACCTTGAAATCATCTGACAGGAAACCATGTTATTTCTACCACCACACTTTACTAATTACCACTCTGTTTAACTTCAATCATCCTATGTTTATAAACTGCTTAACCAACCTACTCGCTTAAAAGATCTAACATTCCACATTGTGAATCATGGAACGCCAGTTTCGTTTCTCCTGCTAACAATATTCTCCCAATCAGTCTCTACCCAGATAACCAAATAGGAGACTATCTTACCTGTATAATACCTTACCCAGAGGAATGCTAACATCGTTAAACCATGTAGCAGGGGTTCAAGCCCCTGGGAAATATGACGACTCTATTCTTCTCTTGCTTTCAGTCATTCTCACGAGGGAAACTCTCCAGCGCACCCCACTCAGATTTCGTGGTAAGACGGCCCAGTGGATAGCCCGTGAAAAACTGAACACAGATAAAGCATGAAAACTGGAAGAAGGTGAACTGGACGGTAAAAAAAAAAAAAAAGAAAAAAAAAATAGAAACAGTGAACGGTCCAAGAACAAGAACTGCATATAGAGCAGACTGAGACAGCAACAAGGTCGTGGGTCAGTGGTCATGGTTTTGGGGTGAGCCGTGTTCAAAGCTACCTCGATACGTATACAGGGTGAAGCGAAATTCGCGCACTCGAGCTTCGCAGCGTGAATCCTCCTTTGCTACCGATAAAAAAAGTCTCTCACAAAATTTCGTCCGGCGAGTACATCCAGCAGAAAAAGTGGGTTAAAGAGCGGCAATCTGCCAACACTGTAACCACATGTATGGTAACTACAGCTATCAGCATATTTTCGTCGTGCTGTACAGTTGACGCAGTGGATAGACTTTTGGGTTAGCATGCAGGAGGTCAAGGGTTCGATCCTTGGTTGGGGTGCATTTTATTTTTATTTGCTACTTTTATTCTGACATATCATATTGTAATATACACCGTTTCTTAGGCCACATGGATCCTAAATTTACAACATTTTGTAACGCTAAACGTAACAAATACATGGTTACACAAATAAGAAATAGACAGTTGAAACAAATGACCTGTCACAAGACAGAATAACTACAAAAACAATATCAATTTCAACATGCTAAAGATGATAGCACAATACTTGGCATTTATACTATATGTAATATGAGCACTGAAGTCGTGGACTGTGCGGCTGGTCCCGGCGGAGGTTCGAGTCCTCCCTCGGGCATGGCTGTGTGTGTTTGTTCTTAGGATAATTGAGGTTAAGTAGTGTGTAAGGTCAGGGACTGATGACCTTAGCATTTAGCCGGCCGGTGGGGCCGAATGGTTCTAGGCGCTTCAGTCCGGAACCGCGCGACCGCTATGGTCGCAGGTTCGAATCTTGCCTCGGGCATAGATGTGTGTGATGTCCTTAGGTTAGTTAGGTTTAACTAGTTCTAAGTTCTAGGGGACTGATGACCTCAGATGTTAAGTCCCATAGTGCTCAGAGCCATTTGAACCATTTTTTTAACCTTAGCAGTTAAGTCCCATAAGTTTTTTTTTTTAATATGAGCACTAAGATGTCGCACATTAGCAAGCAGTGACAGTAAAAATGTCCATATTAATGACCGCATGACCTTACCGCATGACCTTCACAACAGAATACGTTATAATCAGGACAACAGATGCTCAGAGCAACCTCCCTGTACGTCCAAACATTGTGCAACCCGCCGGATCATACGGCACTGACCCTTCGCAGCTAAGTTGCGTCAACAGTAACAAGAGTGTCATGAATACGAGCTACCAATTCTTTCACATTCGTCGGCGGAGTAGAGTACACGTGCCCTTTCAGGTGTCCCCACAGGAAGAAATCCAGGGATTTACGTCAGCTGAAAGCGGTGGCCATACAACTGGACCTCCACGCCTGAGCCATTCCCCTGGAAATGTTCTGTCCAAATACTGTCGCACGCTAATTCCAGAGTGTGGAGGTGCACCATCATGTTTGAACCATATCCTCTGCCGAACATGTAGTGTAACATCTTCCAATGCACCAGACACACAGTTTGAGATGAATTCTTGATACCTTCGTGCAGTAATCTAGTCAGGCAACATGTAGGGGCCCAAACACCTATCGCCCAATATTCTGGCGCAGATGTTGATACAAGATCGAACTTGATATCCACGGTCTGGGGTGACATGCAGGTTAATCTTACACCAATGGAGGGCACTGTGCATGTTGAAGACACCCTCGTGAGTGAATGCTGCTTCATCCGACCATATTACAGTGATCACAAAATCATCGTTGGCTTCCTGTTGTTGTTGGAGCCATTCACAGAATTGTGACCACTGACGGCGATCTGCAGGATGCAGGTGTTGCGGGAAAGCATGCCGCCCATGCTCGTGCCTTGCGAGACACGCAGTTGCCTTGCTACGCTACGTGTACTTTGGTGAGGTTCTTGGTGTATGACCTCCAAATAGCTTCTTCAGAAGCGGGAGTACGGCTAGTCCGTGGACGACCACTGTCACTTGATGGTGGAAGCAGAGAACCTGACTCCCAAAGGCGCAGCTCCAGACAACGAAAC
Organism: Schistocerca americana; assembly: GCF_021461395.2. NCBI lineage: Eukaryota > Metazoa > Arthropoda > Insecta > Orthoptera > Acrididae > Schistocerca > Schistocerca americana. The sequence continues at coordinate 167,572,432 of NC_060127.1, read as the reverse complement.
ACATGTTTATCTGGATTTCGTCAATGAGGATATCTAGCAACATATTCACGAGTGACACCACCAACCCGGTTATTAGATCCACCAAGGCAGATCCACATATTCATCGGTTGTGCATGCTATATGTCTGCCACACTGGTTTAGAGGTTTACAATGAGAAAATTCGATATGTGTACACATGTACATTGGAGTCTGTCACGGGCGCGTTAGTCCACTCGTAACTAGTCCCTGTCTGGTGGACAACGCATACAGTATAAACATGCCATCAATCCTGCACACTGTTCCACCTGTAGAGTACAAGGGGCTATTTTTAGGAAATATGGTGCGAAATTGTGATCTAGTGTGTTTCAGTGCGCGATGCCCCAGCCTCACGGCAGACAGTGGACGAAGGCTGGCCAGCGTGTTATGCAGGTGACACAGTTTTGCAACGAGCGTCGGTATGTGTGTACATGCACGGCAGCCATCAGAATGCAGCATTCGCAGAATTACGCGGCGCGGTCCGCGTGTGGCGCGGTTGCGTTAGCCATCTCATCGAGAACATTCTAATAAACACGACGCCGTGTAATCGGCGGATTCAGCAGCGATCTGCACTATTTAAGGGCATCAGAGGTGGGCGTCGGCATTTGGTTCGACCGATTGGGCGTTCAGTCACTGTCGCATCGTCGCCATCAGTGACGCTGTCCCCGAGGACTGGCCAGCGGAGGGCGTTGCCCGCTGCTGCACCGGCGACTCCCGGCGTCGTCACGAGCCACAGCATCTGCAGGAGGCGCGCTGGGCCGGGCCTCGTGCTGCTAACCTCCTCCCGCCTGCGCAGCCGCTGACCGAGCCCGGTGTCGCGTTCACGGACTTCATGCATCAGCACGTCTCCACCACAACAAGAGCGGTGGGGCTGAGCTACCGGAAAATGTATTGGGAGAACAAACAATATAAAGGAAGATTTCTAAAAACAGCCACCTTTTTCTACCCAGCCAAGCCCTACAACCCTGACCACGTCACCCACTCCGACCCTATTACACACCTGAGGCGCATTACTCCTCTGACAGATACTGCTCTGCATGATTCACCCCAATACCACTGCCGGCCTCTGTGGCCCAGTGGTTCTAGCTGCTTCAGTCTGGAACTGCACGACCGCTATGGCCGCAGATTCGAATCCTGCCTCACGCATATATGTGCGTGATGTCCTTATATCAGTTAGGTTTAAGTCGTTCTAAGTTCCAAGGGACTGATGACCTTAGATACTAAGTCCCGTAGTGCTCAGAGCCATTTGAACCAACACCGCTAATTGTGAACTGTTCGGTTTCAAATTACGCTGTTTCCCTAACGGTAATATATGTGATGTTTCCACAATTCCATTGACAGAAGAACATTAATAATAGTAATAATGCATCTAGACACGTACTAAACACCATGTGGTTACCAGACTCAATGTTGAAAGGCATAATTAGTGGGATCATGGTGATAACACACACAAATAGTAATCGAATTTGAACATTATTAGCAAAGGATGTTTGCTAGACCTACTGGTAACGTAAGGCCCTAACGAAATGTAATAGACCTGAACGAAGCAAGAATAATAGTTGGTACTAATCCATGGGACCATTGGAGGAGGGTACAAAGAAAACAGGTTTTGCATCTGGTAGATGAAGTCATGCAAATAAATTCACCCATGAAGTGGAAAGGGCTTCTTTCAAAGCTGACCAATCCACCATTTCTACGATGGTAGTATGTAAGTGCAAATGTTTTCTAGAAGACCTGCTGCAGTCACTGTTGACTATACAGATGACAGATACCGTACCACCTGGACTAAATTTACCAACTAAAAAACATATACCTCATCCCAGGATCGAACCATCGATCTCCTGCATGCTAACCCAAAACTCTATCCACTGCACCAGCTGTACAGCATGGCAAGTATGTGCTGACAGATATAGTTACCTCGCATGTGGTTACAGTGTTGCCAGATTGCCATTCTTTAACGTCCTTTTTTTGCTGGGTGTACTCGTCAGACGCAATTTTGTGAGGGATATTTTTTTATTGCTGACATGTGGGGATTCGCGCTGCGAGGCCCGAGTGCGCTAATTTCGCTTCACCCTCTGTATTAAAACATTAAGAATTGTTCGAAAGATCAGTGAAATATTTGTTATCTTTTTATGGTACTGGCAGTTGTCATACTATACGTTGGTTCTACAATGTGAATCACGTGGTTAGAATACTTCACCATCGCACGTAAATATGATGAATAGTGAGAGTAGGCGAGACACCACACAGACATCTCACGAAAATGAAAACAACAAATAAACGGGTACGAACTATGTTACAACAAAGACATTCACTAGGGAAGACTTCCAAAACGGAACGCAACTTCAAAAACGTTATAATCATATGTTTTGACTGAGCACAGAGAAACTGTGTGATTGTGAAATTGTTGCGTTCATTTGTTGAAGCTTACGTGACACACTATTATGTTTTCATCATTTCCTTGAGAGTGATCACACTGATATTCATACGAACACCTGGGCCTTTATGTCAGGCAAGGAGGCATATCTCACTCAGCTACCAGTCGTACAAATCAGGTGCGCAGATAACAGGTTCCAATCATATGACACATGTACTTTTACTAATGCCGTGTATGACACACCAGACGTGTTTTCCGGTGGAAGATTCGGTTGATTTGCCTCCTTGTCATCAGACGTTTCCGGTTCTCATTCGAAAGCCACCTCCTTTCGGCTTCTAATAGAGTAGTTGTGCAGAATCAACTTGAAACGTCCCCTTAGAAAAATTATAAAATGATTGTGCTTAAATTGACACACAATATTTTTAGCGCATAGCAATCTGACTTTCAAAAATCCCTACAAAAGAATGGCCCTGACTAACAATAACCTAAACCTTTCATGACTCACTTACCTCACAAAAATCTTTGTTACTCAAACTACTGCAATACAGCGTGCGCCAATACTGCCAGCTGAATAAAACATTCTAACTACTGAAGGTACTAACTACTGATAGGCATAGTTAGCAAATGAAAGATTTTGGTAAAGAACAAACAATGTATTTACCTTAATAATATTCAAAAGTCATTATATATCAGTTCATGACATCCAGTCTCACAAATTTACTGTCTCTGATGGACACACGTCCAGATTATCCGCTCTCAAAACTCCGCCATCTCTCTCCCCACATCCACCACTGCTGGTGGCTCACCTCCAACTGCGCAACGCTACGCGCTGTTAACAGCCAACTGCCCAACACTACAATAGCAAATTCCAACAATGCAAACCAGCCACAGACTGCACACAGCACAGTCAGTGATTTTCATATAGAGAGCTACATGGTGTTACCAACATAGAAACCTAAACAGCCTACTTACAAACTGTCAATATAAGCCCCTAGCTTACACCTCCCTGTTGCAGACGGACAGCACACCACGACACACACACAATTTTGGATAAAGCGAACATCGAAAATAATATATATAACAAAATAAAATTGGTACGACGACTCGATCACTTGGTATCCCAACACCGGAACACTTAACCACAACGCCATTTCTCTATATCGCAGTTCTTGTTCTTGTACCGTTCACTGTTTCTATTTCGCTTTTTTTTTCACAGTTCAGTACACCTTCTTCCAGTTTTCATGCTTGATCTGTGTTCAGTTTTTGACGGGATATCCCCTGGGCCCCCTTATCACTAAATCTGAGGGGTGTGCGATGGGGAGTTTCCCCTGGTTAATGTTACAAACTCAGGTCAGTCAAAAAATGGTTCAAATGGGTCTGAGCACTATGGGACTTAACATCTGAGGTCATCAGTCCCCTAGAACTTAGAACTACTTAAACCTAACTAACCTATGGACATCACACACATCCATGCCCGAGGCAGGATTCGAACCTGCGACCGTAGCGATCGCGCGGTTCCAGGTTGAAGCGCCTAGAACCGCTCAGCCACACCAGCCGGCTCAGGTCAGTCAATCATCCAAATTGTGACATTACAAACTTCTGAAAAGACCGCTTCCTATCCTCAGCAACTATTTCTTAGTCTGGCCTCCCCACAGATATCTCTGTCTTGTGATTGAATCTACACTACATCTATCCATATCGTTGAGGCATGCAAGCCATCCCATCTCTACAAGATCCATGGTTCATGAAGGGACAGGGGAGATGGACAAAAAATGGCTCTGAGCACTATGGGACTTAACATCTTAGGTCATCAGTCCCCTAGAACTTAGAACTACTTAAACCTAACTAACATAAGGACATCACACACAACCATGCCCGAGGCAGGATTCGAACCTGTGACCGAAGCAGTCGCGCTGTTCTGGACTGAAGTGCCTAGAACTGCTCGGCTGGGGATGGACAGATTGGTAGTTTACTGTGATTTTGATAATGGCTGTATAATGCGGTCAGTAATTCACTCAAAGGTCAGAAAATTTGAGTTACAAGAGAAGATTCTATTGGACAGACCCACTGTATTTTTAGTTTCCTCCTGTTACTGGGTCATGAAAAGTCCAAATAAAAACAGTATGTATCAATATATAATTAATGACAGATTTAATGAGTGAAGTTCTCTACTGACCCAACACTTTTGTTTCCTACTCCTATTTCGTTCTCGGTGCTGCTTTACTGCCACAAGCTGCATGATAACTTTTACACTCGCCTATATGGTTTCAGTTAACACCATACTGGAAACCGTTCCAGTAGAATGTGGCAAAGGAAGCTCACAGCGCCATTGCTGAGCTGTGTAAGGGGTCCGTAGGCCCTTACTATAACTTTGCACTCGGCACAGGCCGATAGGGTGAACAATCGATTGTGACGTGTTGCGAGAGCGAGTGTCGAGATGCGCCAGAGTGGTTGGCGGGAATGGTGTGTGTGTGGAGGCCATTATTGGAATACAGGGTTTTTAACCGAGAAGGGTGTCACCATCGCCGTGGTTAGACCCCTAAATAATAAATAAACACCGGGAAAGTGATGAAGTATCTTTATAAAAGTGATCAGTGACGTTACTAGTGCCGATATTTAGTTTCGCGTCTACCGCGCCGGCCTAACCTTGGATTGCAGTGTTGGATGCAGTGATGGGTTAGCGTGTGACGATAATGGCAAACGAAGAAAGCCTGTGCTGAGATTAGCCGTAATTAGATATGTATGACGAAGGCAGTGGCTGTCTCCCTTTTTGTGTTTTGAGAAGAATATAAGTTCGTAATTAGTAAGACTGTGTTGGTGTTCCTTATTACCATACATTCAGTATTATAGTATTGAACAGGACGAACTGGAAAGTAACAACTTCCGTAGCAGTCAGTTCCGATTACCAGCCCATTAGGTTCACGGTCATGTTAATAATAAATATTAGGCTGCTATTCGATCAGGTCGGGTCGGGATAAAAACGAAGGTGTTACAGCTGTCACACCATTTCCTGTGACGTCATCTTCGTTATTTGTGGGTACTCAGCGTGACTTGCAGTAGAAGGAGTGATTTGGTAAGAACTGAGGAGGAGACTGCTTGTCTTGCAACACTCGAGTACTTCTCGATGCATTTGTCTTTTCGGTAGATGCTGGGGAAAGTATGCCTGCTGCTGACATCACGAATCCTGACACTCTGAAAGTTTGAGAGTTACTATAGGATCGGGATCAGGCTGAGCAACAGACGGAGATATGGCCAGTTCACAGCGAACAGGATACGTTTAATCTGGTAGGCCTGCAGTGCTAGGCGCCACACGAGGAAAGTAAATTCATGTCACTTGAGCTGTGTCATTCATTTGGCATGAACAGGAATGATCTCTATTGAAGAAAATATTAGCAGTGCATACTGATGGCATCTAAGAGCAAATAATGGGATGGGGTTATTCTCTGGTGTTTTGAAAATAAAGTCCAGAAATATTTCAAGGTAGCCAGGAATCCGCTATTAGCTGTTATTTGCTGATTTCTAGAGAGGGTACTCTGATAATGAAAACATATTATTCATTTTCCGTAGCTGGAAGATATTTTAAAATGTGTCTTGGAAATGTAGCCATTTGACTGTGTCGATCTAAGTGTTGTGGTATGTATTCCGTGGGTTTTCTTGGCAGTAGGTCTGACTGAATTACGTCTATCTTCATGTATAATATAACAAATACTTGAACACACAGTCATTTCGTGTGTGGAGTTTATTTAGGAGATGAATCACTATGCTAAAAGGTAATGCAACTACAGCGTATGGGTGCTGCAGCATTTATTTTACACATGGAGTACACTAGAAAAATTAAAAATTAGACATTGTGTCAAATGAACTTCAAGCATTTGCCGAGTATAGACGTATAACAAGTGTTTGTTACATTTAATTGTTCCTGTTGTCAAACTCTCGTGCTAATATCTGGAAATGTACAGTGCTCTAGCATGAAGATATTAACTCTTTCTCTCATCAATACTATAGTTTAATGAGAAGTGAGAGGTAACATATGTACATGAAAAATAAGATGAAAAATTTTAATGACATATAGTACAAGGACTGATGATGAGGCAAATTTTTATTGACAGTTAGCAACTATGTAGTACAAAGACGTACAGGAAAGTTATGATATTACATCGTTGATGAGGTCAAACGACACCTAATTAAAATTGAACATTTTCGATGTACTTCAATGTACTGTCATGTGTTTTGTGTTTTCGAATGAGTTGCACGTCAAGTAGTACTTGTCTGAATAATTCATGACAAAATTGGTCATTTTATTGAAATATACTTCAAGGAAGTTGTAACTATTATGAGACATAACAGTACATCGTACTATTATGAAGCAATTACGAACAATTCAACAAGCAAAATACTCAAAAAGTAAGATTTACTGGCGACAAATGCAATGGGTTGTGCAAGCTATCCTACAACACGAGAGTTAATACGAGACCTCACTAGTATGAGCTTCGTCAGAATAAATTTAATTTTGGTGCTTGTGGAATGTGTAAGATACATGAATGATACACTCCTGGAAATTGAAATAAGAACACCGTGAATTCATTGTCCCAGGAAGGGGAAACTTTATTGACACATTCCTGGGGTCAGATACATCACATGATCACACTGACAGAACCACAGGCACATAGAGGCAGGCAACAGAGCATGCACAATGTCGGCACTAGTACAGTGTATATCCACCTTTCGCAGCAATGCAGGCTGCTATTCTCCCATGGAGACGATCGTAGAGATGCTGGATGTAGTCCTGTGGAACGGCTTGCCATGCCATTTCCACCTGGCGCCTCAGTTGGACCAGCATTCGTGCTGGACGTGCAGACCGCGTGAGACGACGCTTCATCCAGTCCCAAACATGCTCAATGGGGGACAGATCCGGAGATCTTGCTGGCCAGGGTAGTTGACTTACACCTTCTAGAGCACGTTGGGTGGCACGGGATACATGCGGACGTGCATTGTCCTGTTGGAACAGCAAGTTCCCTTGCCGGTCTAGGAATGGTAGAACGATGGGTTCGATGACGGTTTGGATGTACCGTGCACGATTCAGTGTCCCCTCGACGATCACCAGTGGTGTACGGCCAGTGTAGGAGATCGCTCCCCACACCATGATGCCGGGTGTTGGCCCTGTGTGCCTCGGTCGTATGCAGTCCTGATTGTGGCGCTCACCTGCACGGCGCCAAACACGCATACGACCATCATTGGCACCAAGGCAGAAGCGACTCTCATCGCTGAAGACGACACGTCTCCATTCGTCCCTCCATTCACGCCTGTCGCGACACCACTGGAGGCGGGCTGCACGATGTTGGGGCGTGAGCGGAAGACGGCCTAACGGTGTGCAGGACCGCAGCCCAGCTTCATGGAGATGGTTGCGAATGGTCCTCGCCGATACCCCAGGAGCAACAGTGTCCCTAATTTGCTGGGAAGTGGCGGTGCGGTCCCCTACGGCACTGCGTAGGATCCTACGGTCTTGGCGTGCATCCGTGCGTCGCTGCGGTCCGGTCCCAGGTCGACGGGTACGTGCACCTTCCGCCGACCACTGGCGACAACATCGATGTACTGTAGATACCTCACGCCCCACGTGTTGAGCAATTCGGCAGTACGTCCACCCGGCCTCCCGCATGCCCACTATACGCCCTCGCTCAAAGTCCGTCAACTGCACATACGGTTCACGTCCACGCTGTCGCGGCATGCTACCAGTGTTAAAGACTGCGATGGAGCTCCGTATGCCACGGCAAACTGGCTGACACTGACGGCGGCGGTGCACAAATGCTGCACAGCTAGCGCCATTCGACGGCCAACACCGCGGTTCCTGGTGTGTCCGCTGTGCCGTGCGTGTGATCATTGCTTGTACAGCCCTCTCGCAGTGTCCGGAGCAAGTATGGTGGGTCTGACACACCGGTGTCAATGTGTTCTTTTTTCCATTTCCAGGAGTGTATTTCTCAAGACTGGGAAATAATGTGTTCTAAATTACTCTGAAAACATTGTGCTTAGGTGTGAATGCTACGCTGGGTTATCTATGGGCAGTCAATCACTTAATTAAAGGAGGTAAATTTTACGGGAACCATACCGGTGGACGTCCCAATTAGTAGAGGAGGATACGGTCAAATACGGTAGTATGAACCGTAAGGACCCCGCTGTTACGAAATACAGTGTACGAGTGTGTGTGAAGTGGAGTAGCAAGGCACGTACAAATACTAGTTATTGTGGATCTAAAGGTAACGATAACTGTCATCTAAGAGTTGAAAATGTGTGTCCTTATACGTACAGTGCGTCACGGAAGAGCGACTGAGGAACTGAGTTATACATCAACTGATAGCGTATGTTTTCGCCGATAATCGTAAAAACGTTCAACAATATAGAGCAAAGCAAACCTCTCGCCCCCTAGCACCGCCCCCCCCCTCCATTTCCATTTTACATGGATTTAATACAGAACCAGAAACAGATGGTATAACCCTTGCACAAAACCATTCACAACACCTACACTAACTAGTGCACTCCGTATTGCTCGTCCATGAAGACAATACATTAGTACATCTCTGAATAGGAATGTGTGAGAGAGATGGATTACTAAAATTTACCACGCAGGAGAACGAAATTAACTATGTAAAAATTTATAGTTATAAGTATGACTACAGAAAAATGACCAAAGGTACATACACACATGTATCACTATTAAAAAGGTAATATCACAATGAACGTCTATTTACATAGATATATAAGGTATTGAAGATGAAGAGGTACGAAAAATACTACCAATGTGAATTTGAAATACTGTCTTGATATAACAAAGTGTGAGTAACATGTCGCCTCCCTTTTGGAGTCGTCTTTGTAAACACGTATGTGGTACAGGTAGTAAGTAGGTACACTACCGCTTCTTAATTTCAATGCACTCCGGTATTTTAGATTTATAACACAAAATCAAACGTTATTTTTCACAAAAGATAATTATATTAACTTCCACATACATAGTACAATCATACTCATTATACCGGGTGATCGTCTGCAGCTCGTGGTCGTGCGGTAGCGTTCTCGCTTCCCACGCCCGGGTTCCCGGGTTCGATTCCCGGCGGGGTCAGGGATTTTCTCTGCCTCGTGATGACTGGGCGTTGTGTGATGTCCTTAGGTTAGTTAGGTTTAAGTAGTTCTAGGTTCTAGGGGACTGATGACCATAGCTGTTAAGTCCCATAGTGCTCAGAGCCATTTGAACCATTTTGAACCGGGTGATCAAAAGGTCAGTATAAATTTGAAAACTTAATAAACCACGGAATAATGTAGATAGAGAGGTAAAAATTGACACACATGCTTGGAATGACATAGGGTTTTATTAGAACCAAAAAAAACAAAGTTCACAAAATGTCCGACAGATGCCGCTGGACAGCAAAACGTCAGTGACTGCGCATGAAAATCGTGTATAAAAGGAGCTGTAATGAGAGAGAGAATCAGATGCGCCAGCAGTCGCAGCATGTTGACGTTACCTGAAAAGGCGCTTTTAGTGAAGCTGTATTATCAGAATGGGGAATGTGCTAGTTCAGCGTTACGATCCTATCGCCATAGGAAGGGGATTTTAACGGGTAATGGTCCGCTGGCAAATGCAGCTCTGGCGAGAATGATTTCAAAGTTCGAAGCCACGGGTTGTTTAAACGATAGACCCCGTAGTGACCGACCGAGCAAAAGGCGTAATGCTGCTGAGACAGTTCAGGAAGAAATGGAGACTGTAGCGGGTTCGTCTATGCACGGGGAAGTCAGCGCTCGTGCAGTCGCACGTCGCACCGGCATTCCATACACTACTGTTTGGTTGGCACTGAGGCGTACCCTCCGATGCTATCCGTACAAAATCCATCGGCATCATGAACTGTTAACTGGTGATTTAGTGAAGCGGAGTGCATTTGCGGTGTGGGCGTTTCAAAAGATGGCGGAAGATGACGATTGGTTGAGTAACGTGTTGTGGACCGACGAAGCTCATTTCACGCTCCGAGGGTCTGTCAACGCCCACAACTGCAGAGGACCGACGAAGCTCATTTCACGCTCCGAGGGTCTGTCAACGCCCACAACTGCAGAATTTGGGCTACCGAAAATGCTAGAACTGTCGTGGAAACTCTATTGTACGGCGAGAAAGTCACGGTATGGGTTGGATTTACCACATCTACTGTTATCGGGCCTTTTTTCTTCGAGGAAATGCTTGGTTCTGGTTTTGTAACTGCTACCGTGAAGGGTGAGAGGTACGCCGATATGTTACAGAATCGCGTCATCCCCAACATGGCTGATAAACACCTGCTGGAACATACGATGTTTATGCAGGATGGCGCTCCACCCCATATTGCTAGACCCGTGAAAGATCTCTTGCGCTCGTCGTTTGGTGATGATCGTGTGCTCAGCCGCCACTTCTCGTCATGCTTGGGCTCCCAGGTCCCCAGACGTCAGTCCGTGCGATTATTGGTTTTGGGGTTACCTGAAGTCGCAAGTGTATCGTGATCGACCGACATCTCTAGGGATGGTGAAAGACAATATCCGACGCCAATGCCTCACCATAACTCCGGACATGTTTTACAGTGCTGTTCACAACATTATTCCTCGACTACAGCTATTGTTGAGGAATGATGGTGGACATATTGAGCATTTCCTGTAAATAACATCATCTTTGCTTTGTCTTGCTTTGTTATGCTAATTATTGATATTCTGATCAGATGAAGCGCCATCTGTGGACATTTTTTGAACTTTTGTATTTTTTTGGTTCTAATAAAACCCGATGTCATTTCAAGCATGTGTGTCAATTCATACCTCTCTATCTACATTATTCCGTGATTTATTCAGTTTTCAAATTTAGACTGACTCTTTGATCACCTGGTACTTTACTTTCATCAAAGTATCCTCCTGTGGATTTAATGAATGACTGCCTCACAAACTCTAGGCATGCGGTCAATCAGGTTTTGTAGGTATCGTGAATCTATATGATTCCACACATCCATAACAATATTCCAGAGATGTTCCATGCTGGATATGTTAACTTCCCTGATACGTCTGTCCACTTCATCCCAGACCATTTCAATGGGATACGAATTGGAGCTTTGGAACTGCCATACCATATCATTTAGTATTTTTTGTTTTTCCTTTGATGCAATTAGTTCGTACAGTATGCCGACCGATGTTTTGGGTCATTATCCTGTTGTAAGATGAATCCTTTCCCTATTAAATGATACTGAAGTATGCGGTGGTACTGCTTCTGATCCATACATCCTTCTACTTTCACAATGTCGCAAACTCTATCTCCGGCAAAACATCCCCAAACCATAATAGAACCTCCACCGTGTTTAACTGTAGGTAGAACATACTGCTGGGCTACCCTTTCCCCTATAAATCGGCAAACAAATATTCTCCTTCTGGTTCCAAAAATCTCGAACTTCGATTCAACGGTGAATAACACCTTCTTCCACTCTTCCGATGTCCTATTACGATGTGTTCTAGCCCACTCAGGTCTCTTGTGTTTATTTATGAGCTTTAGAAGGGGTTTTCTTGCTGTGGCACACCCTTTCCAGCCGGCTACACACAGTCTCCTTTTTACAGTTGCAACAGATATAGTTGTCGTGTTCATTTCTACCAATTCTGCGTGAGTTTGGGCGCTGTTTTGAATCTGTTTCTCTTACTGGTAATTGTGGTTTATTTATCATCACTTTTAGTTGTTTTACGAGGTCGTCCTGGTCGTGGTATGACCTTTTTGCTATCTGTTCTCTTCTGGCGGTGAAGGGTAGATTGCACTCCCCCTATAGACACATTAAACTGTTTCGCAATTCGGCGAGTAGATAAACCCGTTTGGATAAGTGTTACAACTGCAGTACGTTTTTCTATGGATGTCTCCACTCGTGGATCCATGCTTCAATTCCACGAAGGAACTGATGTGCACGAAGCACATGTTATGTATCGTAGCAATGCTTGCCGGTCGCTGCAGGGAAATACACAGGTGCACCAAATGCGGCAACTGTCGGTAAATAGGTAAACAAACATATGAGATAGGTACATAACGTTTATGTACACAACATTGTTTGTTGGATACTATTGTGTCTCGATGACCACGAACAAAAATCATGACTTGTGTACAACTGTTGCATTATTCCTTTGCTTCCTCAACCGTACCCACAGTATTAGACCTTATCTACATAGAACTAGATGTCATTTATTGGGTGTACTGAAATTAATGAGCGGTATTGTATATGAAACTTCCTGGCAGATTAAAACTGTGTGCCGGGCCGAGACTCGAACTAGGGACCTTTGCCTTTCGCGGGCAAGTGCTCTACCAACTGAGCTACCCAAGCACGACTCACGCCCCGTCCTCACAGCTTTACTTCTGCCAGTACCTCGTCTCCTACATTCCAAACTTTACAGAAGCTCTCCTGCGACCCTTGCATAACTAGCACTCCTGAAAGAAAGGATATTGCGGACACAAGGCTTAGCCACAGCATTGGGGATGTTTCCAGAATGAGATTTTCACTCTGCAGCGGAGTGTGCGCTGATATGAAACTTCCTGGCAGATTAGAACTGTGTGCCGGACCGAGACTCGAACTCGGGACCTTTGCAAAGGTCATATCAGCGCACAGTCCGCTGCAGAATGAAAATCTCATTCTGGGTATTGTATATGTTAGGTTACACTACACTATCAATTTTCATGTCTGTTTCAATGACTAATTTCCGCTGTAGTGCAGTCATATCTTTTCCGTTTGTAAAATATATATCACGCAGAGTCTTAATTTCTGCACGTGGAGGACAGCTTCTAATAAGGGAAACTCCCAGTCGCACCGTCCTTAGGTTTAGTGGTAAGACGGCTCGTCAAAACCTGATCATAAATCAAGCATTGAAACGGGAAGGAGGTGTACCGAACGGTGAAAAAATGAAGAAAAATCGAAGTAGTGAACGGCCCGAGTGTAAAATGTGCAACATGGCGCGAAATTGAACAGCCCCACTTCGTGGTTATGTGGCCAGTGTCTTGGACTGCGATGGGGGATATCCGTGTCCAGATTTCCCTCGTACCTCTTTTTTTCACAAAATTATGAAGTGTCCATCCGGTCACTGACGCGTCTGTTCGCTGTAATTAAATTTGTGACTGCGTCGTGGAGTAACGTCCGATTGCAACAGCGAGGTGCTAAGGAAAACACCTCCAGACGTGTGTTCCTCCTATTTGTTCTACACAAGTACCTCATGTTATGACTCTTGCGTTCCGTTTTGGAACTTTTGCCTCTTGAGTTCCTTTGTTGTAACGTAGTTCACACCCGCTTATTTATTGTTTTCATTTCTGTTAGAGGCCTATGGCGTCGGCCGCTGTGACCGAGCGGTTCTAGGCGCTTCAGTCCGGAACCACGCTGCTGCTACGGTCGCAGGTTCGAATCCTACCTCGGCCATGAAGTCTAGAGGACTGATGACCACAGATGTTAAGTCCCATAGTGCTTAGAGCCATTTGAGCCATTTTTGGAGGTCTACGCGGCATCTTGCCTGCTATCACTATTCACTACATTTACTTGTGACGGCAATACATTCTTACGATACGACTTATATTATATAACTAATATGTAGTATGACAATTGCCAAGACTACAGAAGGAGAACACACGCTTCAGTGACCAGATGGGAAGTTCACAACGTTTTGAAAAAAGGAAAAGAAAATGGGCACGAGGGAGATTTGGACGCGGATCTCCCGCTTTGCACTCCAACACCGTGACTAGTACATAACCACGACTCCACGGTTCTCGCACATCGTCAGCTTGGACCGTTCAGTGTTTGTATTTTGCTTCTTTTTTTCACAGTTCAGTACACCTTCTTCCTGTTTTCCTGCTTGATCTGGGTTCAGTTTTTGGCGGACTATCGGCAGGACGATTTTACTACTAAATTTGAGGAAGTGCGACAACGGGTTTCCCTTGTAAGTAGATACAGTAGTATACTCTTCCCTGGAAGCTGATGTATCTAGATGCAGGTGTGTGGATCATGGATTTTCGGTTAAAATTTTCCAATAGCCAATGTCTAATTGATAACAAGCAATGTGTTCATTTGCCCATAATAAGAAGAAACCATGAATTAACCTACCATACCCTGAGAAAATTACACAATACGGTATTTTATGAAATAATAGGTCGCGTGGAAAGCTCAAAATGGATAACAAAGGACAACCATATGATGTAATTACTATAGAGGAAAGTTATCGTTGTATCACAAATGTAAGAAATACTTCAATGTACTTCTATAACCTCTATAATATAAAGAGAGGTGTAAAAGTACACTTATGTTTGCAGAAACATGCTAGACGGCAGTGGTGCATGGAACGACGTCCCTGGGGATACGAATGGCATCAGATAATGGTTTTGGACGAATACAGATTCTGTTTGTTTGAAAATGACGGCCGCATTTTGATTCGCCGCAGATTAAGAGAACAGCATCACAACGACTGCTTTCGCACAAGACATACAACGCCAACTGATTGCCCTATAGTGTGAGGTACTATTTGGTACAAACACAAATCACAGTTGTTGCGTTTCCATGGTTCTGTGAGCAGTGTGATCTACGTGAATACCATCCTGCAACTCCTAGCCATACCCTTTTCTGCACATCACTCCAGACGCCATTTTTCAGCAAGACAGTGCGCGACCTCATGTTGCTGCACGAACACGTGTCTTCTTGGTGTCACCTTATGTCGGCCTTTTGTCGTGGCCCGGCAGATCACCTGCCTGTCGCCAATCGAAAATGTGTGGGATACGGTGAAACGACGGTTGCAGCGCTGTGGCCCAGTCCCAACCACAACAGATGAACTTTGGAACCAGGTGAAACCAGCATGGGTGGCTGTACCACGGGATGCCATTCGCGCCTTATGCGCCTCCACGCCATCAACCACGGAACAAGTTACCAGAGCCTTGGCAACAGGACACATGCTGAACCGAGGTGACTGAAATGCCAATCATTTCTGCAGAACATACTAATGTACATGTCCTGTGAATATGAATGACCTATCTCTAGTCGTTCAAAGTGTTCTAATTCTTCTGAACGTGAATGTATATATGGAAGCAGAAGGCTTGGAAGCAGAATTTCAAATACGTGAGAATGTAAACGTGCGCCGTGAGCCAACGGAGTAGTAGCATGCGCAGTTAATGTGGATTACGTCAAAGTGAATCACAGTTAATTGGCCAACTTACCGGACGAATGTCTTGGCAGTGTATACCACACCTTGTGCCATCTTCGGTTTCCACCAGGCCTAGAGATACATAACGAAGGCATGAGGCAAACACCGGTACACGGCCTAGTGTACTTGCCCCGCCCATTCACTCACGCAAACTGAAGTACCGACAACATTGTGCATTCCGAGGGTCGATGCAAAACAGGGCAACTCGATAGGAAAGTGGCGTTAGAAACAATGCAGCCGTAACAATGATTGTACAATGGTGATTGACATGAACTAACCGGCCACGGTGGCCGAGCGGTTCTAGGCGCTTCAGTCCGGAACCGCGCGACTACTACGATCGCAGGTTCGAATCCTGCCTAGGGCATGGGTGTGTGTGATGTCCTTAGGTTAGTTAGGTTTAAGTAGTTCTAGGTTCTAGGGGACTGATGACCTCAGATGTTTAGTCCCATAGTGCTCAGAGCCATTTTTTTGACATGAACTAATTAAATTTTATGAAGTCACTTCCTAAGAAATAATTAACAGGCATGTTTATATAGAAGATGCTCTCTTACAACTCATAAGCAAAAACTGTTCAAAAACAATCAACTTTTCGTAGTCTTCAGCATTTTATAACTGAAAATTTTTTGTTTCTGTAGAATCTAAATTTTAACTTTCATTAATGGTAGACATGTGACAGTAATAAAGAAAATGTATAAAGCAATTCCTGATACCCCCATGCCTATTCTTGGTCCAATAATGAAGGAATTACATCCCCGAACCATGATCGTAACCCAATGGTATTCAAGGACGTGAGAAAGGCAAAATTGTACCTTGCGAATATAAAAACTAACTTGAAATCTGTGTCAGTGCTTTGTGGCTTTGTGATTGTATATACAAAAATTTGTAATTTCGTGCATGCAGTGAGATACCCATATACTATCTGCTGTCAACGAAAGTACTGAGGTTTCCGCTTCCAGCAGGCAGTTCGGGGGCATATGTTATGTAACGTATGTACGGAAAAATGAGATGAAAATTTTTTTATGACAAGTCGTACAAGAACCGATGATAGAAACAAGTTTTTATTAACAATCTGTAATTACATTGCACAAAGATGTACAGGAAAGTTAAGATATAATATCACTGAAGAGGTCACAGGACTCTTAATTAAAATTGAACATTTTCGATGTTCTTTCATCTTCTGTCACATGTTTTGTTTTCGTATGAGATGCACGATAAGTAGTGCTTTTATGAATAACTCGTGATAAAATTTGTACATTTTACTGAAATATACTTCAACGAAGTTGTAACAGTGTCTGATAGTTATTTTAAACCAGTACGCAAATATCAACCAGTGACGGAAGAGGAGGAAGCACAACTAAAAAGTCCGATTGCCTCTCGTTAGGATTGCACATGGCATAAAATCGTCATTCGCAGAACGGTAAAAATACAGCCTCCAGGTAAAGGTAAAACTTCGGAAGGGAAATCTTTATTGGGCGCCATTTATACCACCGGCTACGCAACTTCTGAAAATGCACAAGTAGTGTTAAACCCAACGACAAAGACGCTTGTAAAATACACATATTTTATTTCCTTATAATATTAATCTAATCTATGAGGAAATCCATTTCTTTCTTTCTACACATAATAATAAAACTGCTACAGGAGGTGGAGATGATGGCACCACATTACTTTCAGAACATATTCGAATTACAGCACAAACAGCACTACTCATAACAACACAACAAGATCAAGTCACTGTCTTCGCCTAGGTAGGAAAAATAAGCAGAAGATCCAAAACAGCGCGTTTCACTGAGATGTAAAACTATATAATGAACTACCAAAGGAAGCCAAAGATATAAATAACTACATTATTTCCATAAAAAAGGTCATGTGTCCTTATAAGAGCACTGTTGTTGTACCGTAAGTGGGAGTATCTTAATAAAAACGTATGAAACTAATGGTAACACACATGAAGATGACTTTATGTTCGGAGTGCACTCAGCATCTATATGTTTGTGTGCTGGCCAGCTGTCAGTAATATTCTGAAAGGTGTGTCTAATAAGGGGAGAGCGTGGGACAGGTCTCACCGATTTGGCTCAAACTGTGTGAGCAGAAACAAGAATATCTTTGCAGTTTCTAAAATACTTCGTCTGAGTGGGTCATAGGAAAAGAGAAGACGTCCTCGAAAGTTTTCTGAATACGTTCTGAAGCATACGGAGTGATAATTCGACGGCTCGAGTACGTTTCCCACTGCTACCCAATTTATTTTCATTCACTGTATTTTATTTCTCACAACATTCAACTATGAACTATAAAATAAAACATAGCAACTCAATTTTAAAACATAGAATTAGTCTATAAAATATTAGTTATGATTAATTTGAATCACGAGTACACTTAAATAGTTAATTTTCATAATTAGGTGACATTTTGAATGAAATTAAAATTTCCGAAAATTGTAGCTACGAAGTATCTGCTTTTAATGTGTTATATGCAGTTACATTACATGTTTTTGGTTGATAATCGTCAAAGAAACATTTAAAACATAAATATTGTCCACACCTTGCACATGTTATGAATGCCTTTTTTTGAGCAACAGCATTTATCCGAAATATTCTTCAATTGAAAGCATACTTCATTCACTTTTTTAAATCAAGATCTTTCCTGTGTCAATTTTGATGCCTACCGAGCATATCGAATCATTGGGTGAAGACAGAAGCATTCGATTGATACTGCGCGATTGAATGAATTTTAATTTCACCTTCCCTTTACGATAATTCTCGCTGTTGTTGTAGCAAATCAGGGGAGCTTTCTAATCGTTTAATTAGATTTTTGACTTGCCGATACAAGTATACATCACATGGTTGAGTAAGAGGAGTACATTTGGATGGAAAGATCTTCTAAGTACACTTTATCCGCCTTCCTCACTGCTGAGTGTCTCATACACTGTCAAATCTGTTTGGCCGTCCCACGAATCCGCTAACAGGAAGAATCTGTGGTTAGCAACGTACAGTTTTAACGTTGTTTCCAAAATTTTTGCGTAAAGCTCTTTTGTTAGTTTTCTTGACTTGGAACAAGTAACGACGACATTCTTACATTCTTCTTCTAATTTCTTCACGGTACCAGCAACTCGAGGATCAAATGTATTGCCAGGCTCTTGCGTACACAAAAATACGAGTGGTAACAGTTCTTTGAAGTGGCTAAACTGTACTGCGCTTGAGTAGTTTTGGAGGTACTGATGAGCATTTTCACCAAAATGGTCCCCGCACCCTTGTAATCGAGTTCCCAGTTGCACGTTGATCTATTTTGGCATCGAGTCTGCTCGTTGTTAATTACATAATCAGCGTTGAAGTTTGGAATTAATACGTCTAGTCTGTATAGAAAACTTCTCTGCTGGCGATTTTTCTCTGTCTTACTGAATGTTTACTTTTGAATGTTTTTACACCGGTATTACCAGCAATAAATTGCAGTTTTTCTGGATGGGAATGCGACTGCCATTGCTCGCTGTTGTAATGTTCGCTCGTCGTAACTTGTTCATAACAGCCTTGTGCATCCTGAAATCCTACCCACGTTTCGTAGTTGATGAGCGATAATTTGTCATTTCTGCTGCCACCTTGTTCTATTTCGTTCCTCCGGCAACTTGCACTTTGAATGAGCATCACCTTCTTCTTATCAGCCAGGGGCTCCAAAGTACGAGAAGAATATTCGTCTGTATCATTACCATTATTGTTCACGTCTATATGGAAGAAGGAACCTGTTACAAATAAAATAGGACTGGATACAGCAAAGATTTAAGTAAATGGAGCCTCCTTGATAGCAAAGCTTGTGGCAGAGGATCATTCCACAAAGCAGACACGAAAATCGATGGCATCCAGAAGATATGAAACTGGCTAATGTCCCGAGTAATTTATGAGTCAGGGATGTGTTTTGCAGAATCTCCCTCTGATTTGAGTACAACACTAACTACATTATAAATTGACTTGTATGTCTGAAAAAACCAGAACTTTTTACAGAAAACACACGTTAGATTTGAGCCATCTCCATTGAGATATACGTAGTGCAATCAGCCATCAATGCCAACTACATGAATTTATGGTGTTAGAGAATGCCTGAAAATGTTACAAATCTACCTAATTGTACTTATGTTCCACCTGGAATGGTTGCAGAGTGTTTGCTGACACATACAATTTATATACGCAATGATATCTTGGCATCTTCCAAAAGCAAGAATTTGGCGAATTAAAAGAGTCTATAAGCCTACAACGAGCCACGATCCAAGTTCCATACTATGTAGCGACTGAAGTATGCCATCGGTGGCCCATTGTCTTTGGACACAATTGTGACACTTCAGAGTCACATTAGCAACAGCGTTCGTTAAACTGCAGGAGGGAACCATGCAATGAGGGAAAGAAGATTGTGGTTCAATAACTCATTGCTGTCACGCCACAGGAGATAGAACACGGCTTCAACCCATTGCTGTCACGCCACTGGAGATCGAACATTGCTTCGGACGCAAAGAGGATGAGCGAAGTTTACGAACTGGTCTTCTTCAGTGGGGCCGTCTCTGCATTTGCCTTTAACATTTCAGTGTGAATTTATTAATGAAGATCTGGATATTGCGTCTCCAGTTCCTTAACCTCGCTCATGACCGTCTGAATTCTTGTGGTGGGTTTTAGTCTGGATGTCCCTTAGATGGAATGGGTGCTGGCCATTTCCATTTTTTATTTACTCAGTTCTGAGATGAGTGTTATCAAACAATGGCACCTTACAGAAGGGATTTCTTCAATTTTCTTTGCAGTTGCAGAATTTGAAGGTCACTGCTGGAAATCCGAGCGATGCATTTACCAAAAACGGTAGAAAAAACCGTGTTTGAAAATTATCAAATTTCGAAGCACTGTTAAACATGCAGCATTTGCTGACTGTTAAGGAATTCGTCGTTAGCCAAGTGGATGGCGCAATAGGCCTGCAGTCATGAGATCAATGGACTGACTCTCGCTAGAAGCAAACATTTTTCAAAACTTTTTTTAAATTTCATATATGAGTCCAAATGTGAGAGCTGGCAGAAATTTTTATTTCAAAACCAGTTGCAGAAGGCTATTCTACAGTGGAAATGGCCTTTGTCTTGAGTTAAAATACTGCCTGGAGAATCTCACATTTTAGTAGTATACGTCTGCCTAATGCACAACAGGAATATGATACAGAGTTCAGTGTTAATCTTCGAGTAAAAAATCACTTTTTATTGGAAACAGATTATTTGCACTTTTATCGTCTAAAAAACACCCTTCTTGAGACTACAATTCTGGTTCAGCTTGAAGGTATCACTGTCTTTAATCTTTAACTCTAATAACAGATAAACGTCGTGAATAATCTAGGCAACTTTGATAATACTTTGCACAAACACAAACTGAATATTGGTATCTCTAGGAACATTTCCATTCATACAAAATACTTCTTCATTAGAATATGCTACTACGGCAAAAATAGCTTATACTGCTTAAAATCACTTCAGAAAACCTTAACAAAGTACCCCATATTAGTCACGAGGAATGGCGCTAGAAGTTAGGAAACGCTCGATCCACCTTCTTCTATAAGGCATCAGCTGCTTTCACTTATTCCTTTGAGTTTACATGATGCGCACTACAACAGATTTTTCTTTTGATATCATCGACTCAGTGAAATATACTGTAAGAATGGGTCCATTAAGCTTTTAGAGCTCCACTGAATGACAATAGTTTTGCATTCATGTTTCCGGATATGGCTTCGTTTATTACAGATTACATAAATTTTCAAGCAGTGGAAGGGTCAAAGCTCAGTTTATCCACATGGTTCATTTCAAGCACTTCATATCGCATAAAGCAAACACATAAAATAAAAATAAATAAATTACGATGAACAACTTTCGAGATAAACGAATCGTAAGAGCATTCTCCAGTACTCTGCTCTGTATATACCTCGCCAGCCAGCATGGAAAAACAGGTAGTGTTCATATTTTCCTTAACGTAGCTCCCATGAATACACAGTCATCTACGAAAATGTCAATATTGTTAGTTGCCTTGTCACACACTGTCATATTGTGTATAATTTTCGCTTCTCCATTAAAATAAAAAGAACCCTTCCTACCTGGAGCCACTCAAAAACTGTCGTTTACACTGCATGAAGGTCGGGACACACACGTCCGGGCCGTGTCAGGGCCGAGCGTCGGACGAGTGACGGCTGTACTCCGGTCCGTTCCTGCAGGGGCCACACATGACCGGGGCACGTCCGCGTCTCTGTTGTTCCTTGTAGTGACTCGGACGCGGTGAGCTGTGTTTCTGTTTGTGAAAGCTGTAAAACATGTTCACTAATTTTCGTAATAGTGAATTAGGACTTATAGCACTTGCTTTAGACGAAGAGGAAAACGAACGAAGGCAAACAAGAAGAAGAAAATTATGGATCCACAGTGCCTGGAAAACAAGACCAGTACAGGGAGAGTTTCGAACACTATTTTCTCACCTCGTAGATGATGAGACTAAGTTTTATGAATATTTTAGGATGACGCAGTACACCTTCTGTGAACTTTTAAAGAAACTAGAACCAAGGCTGAAAAAAATGACACGTTCTGGAGAGTATCAGTTTCACCCAAAGAACGACTGGCTGTTTTTTTACGGTAGGTTAAAGAAAAGTACACAGAACACAAATAAATAAGAAGTTTTAAGGACAGCATTTTTATTTTATTACTTTAGTAATTGAAAGATAAATACATAAGTTAGAAAATAATACAGTTAAATTTCTACTACCCTAAGAAAAACAAATGAGGACTATTCAGTGAATTAGTTTCTGAAGCTGATGAGGATGCAGGGGAACTTGGAGGATGATGGCTTTGGTTATTTATATACGAATTGTGCGAATCCCTTTGCAGGTCCAAAAGCTGCTGTGTAGGTTCTGTTGACTCGTTTCCCACAGGTGAAGGATATGGTGTTGAAACAGATTTTGCTGAGGAATTGGAGGATGATGGAGTGAATTGATGGACTGATACGTCATTCATGAGTTGCTTCAGTTCAAAGTCTTGTACAATTGAAAAAATCCTACTTTTAGCTTGATGAAACAGTAGTGGATGCAATGATTTTAGGGCTGGTGCTATACCAGCCAAAAAAGCATCAACTGGGTTTTGTATATCTCTCTGTTTTTCAGCTTTTTTTTCTGCCAAAATGTAAGCCATGAGCTGGCTTGATGCAGATTCTTGTGGTTTAACCTCACGCTGAAATTTTCGTTTCAGTGGTGGTTTCATAAACGTGTTCTTCTTTGAAGTGACGGACGAATGAGCTGAGGGCGTCTGGGAATGCCGAGTGCGCTCTATCAAATTCTCTGTTTCACTATCCTGGCTTTTAATGATCCATTCTTCATCTGCAATGTCTTCTTGTGTAGACACTTTTTCGTTTTCAACAATCGACTGCTCCTCTTGGGAATCTGTATTTGATTCTTGTTTATGCTCATTATTGTCTTGCGTGTAAGGAACATTGGAAACTGTTTCTCGTTCTACCATGTAAGGTAGCAGGAACGTTAAGAGATCTTCATGCTTGTATTTATGTTGATGAACAGCAGCTTGTCCTGAAACAGTTTTCCTTTTTTGCAAGGCCTTCCTTAGTTGGTCACGAACAGATGCCCATTTTTTTTTGCATTCCTCTATTCCACCTGTAGCAAAAATATTTTAAATCGCGTATTTATATTACAATGTTTAAAATGCTGCAAATATTTTATAGATTATACAGTATTTCTCATCTTATACATTCAAATTTTTTCAGGTTCCTTGCTACAGGAGATTCCTTTAAAACTATTTCCTTCAGCTACAGGTTGGGAAAATCCACAGTTGCAGCTATCGTCCATGACACCTCTAGAACAGTTATCGATTTATTGTTAGAAGAGGTGATGCCTGTGCCGAATGAAGAAAAATGGAATGCTATAGCTGAGGAGTTTTGGACAAAATGGCAGTTTCCAAACTGCATTGGATCTTTAGATGGAAAGCACGTAACAATACAGGCTCCAAACAACTCAGGAAGTCTCTATTGGAATTACAAAAAAACATATTCCATTGTGCTTCTTGCTCTGGTTGACCCATGTTATAATTTTATTGCAATAGACGTGGGAGCGTACGGAAAAATCTCTGATGGAGGCATTCTAGTAAATTCAAATCTTGGAAAGTCATTGGAAAACAATACGCTTAGCGTCCCAAAGAGTAAAACTTTACCCGGAACTGATGTTGAACTTCCAATGGTAATTGTAGGCGATGAAGCTTTCCCTCTCAAAACATACTTGATGCGACCATATCCTGGCAGGAACTTAACAAATGACAAGGCTATATTTAATTATCGTTTGAGTCGGGCAAGAAGAATATCCGAAAATGCATTCGGTATATTGCAACAGAAATTTCGAATATTTATAAGAATCCTTCAGGGAGATCCTAATAACCTTACAATGATTGTGACGGCTGCGTGTGTACAACTTTATTCGAAAAATGGAAGGTTATAGGGTGCCCGAACAGAGGATGGATCAAACGGAAACTGCTGAGGGATCCGGAAGTTCATCAAATCTTCGAAACCTACCTCGAATTCGTGGGAGATCAACAGATGCTGCATTTGCTGTACGAGAACAACTCAAAAAATTCCTGAACCCTCCACAAGGGACTGTGGAATGGCAAGAACATGTCGCCTTGGCGATATAACGATGGCATAAACCAAACATCTGTTTGTAAAATAAAAAGTAAATAAATATCTTTCGGGTATTAAAACTTGTATAGTTTTTATCTTACCTTTGGCTTGTAGATCTGTTGCAATAGTCTTCCAAACTCTGTCTTTGTACTCGATATTCCTGTAGATCTCACTTCCCTGATCGTAAAGAACAGGAAACTTACGAACTTCCTCTATTAGTCTTTCCACATCCATGTTTTGTACACAGAACAGTTTTGCGCAGTTGCACAGCTCACAAGACAACCCCACCGTCAGGCCGTGTCCGTCACGTGAAAATTTAAACACGGCGAATCCCGCCCGGCCCGGCCCCGGCCCGTTGACGTTCCCCGTGCACGGCCCGGTCAAGTGGGGCCCGCTGCATTTGTTTTAATGTTGTATTTCGTAGTCCGGGTGACGGCCGATACTCGGACGTGTCTCGGCACGGACACGGTCCTGACATGTGTGTCCCGACCTTGAATATGATTCTTGCAAGAACTAAATTTAATGAATATCTCTTGCTTACAGCTTCTGTGTCCCTCCAGCTTCGAGGTACTTTTGTGACACCACAGCTATCCCCGTAATCTATATACATGAAGCGAGCTATATTGTATTACGTAAATTGACTGAGGAGGGAGGAGAAAGGAAAGGGAAGGGAAAGGAAGGGACTACTGATATCAGCTTCATCAGAACATTGTGAGACATCACCCGCGACGACTGAAAACGTGTGTTGGACTGGGATTCGAACCTGGGATCTGCTGCTTACTAGGTAGCTGCTTTAACCACTGCGCCACCCGGACACACTCTTTATCGGAACCGCGCAGAGTATCTCGGCACGACTCCCGGCCGACCCATTCAGCGCCACCTGTCCACAGTCCCTGCCCACGTCCTCCATATTGGCTACTTGGAGATTACCGCAGGGGGTCGTACGTAATCGAGCATCCGCACTGAATGTGGTGCATTCACTGGCCATCAAGACGAATCAAGTTATACTAGTATCACCTGTGGCCGACATTCGACGAGCTGTGTTTATAAACTAATGAAAGTTCAATTTCTTTATTTAATTATCTGGAATTTATTCTATGCAGATTCTTAGTTATTACATAAACACTTGCAGATTTTTAGTTCTTACCTCAGCGCTATAAGGACAAGAGTAAGGAAGGGCGAAGAGCAAGCAGTAACAGTGTCATAAAGATACAACTGGCCATAACATGGTCCACGACCATATGTAGAAGCCATTGGACCTGATCTACGATTTAAAAAAATGTTGTGTATCTTAAAGTGATATACTCGACGTAAAACTGAAATTTTATCCTCAGAAGCTGCTCCATTTTAGCTACGAATATTGTTGAAATGGTTCTTTGGTTTCTCTTTTATTGTTCGATCATAACAATTGAGTCGTTGATACAATGCATTGAAAAATAAAGTTTATACCGACAGAGGGAAATTAACTTTTTCTTTACGACAACACAATGTGAATGCTGTTATATCACATACAGTAACCTCAGATGAGAATTGTTTTGCACTACCAAAATCTGCACTGTAAATTCGTTAAACCTCATGTATAATTATTTGTAATTAAGTTCAGTGAATACTGAAATGTATCTTTCAAAACAACAATAGAATTTTCATTATCAGTGCCAGCATCTGTGCAAATATTGTCTCGCTCTAGCTCTTTGTCTTTCAGTCCCAGCCTTTAGCGATCTCCCTCTAGGCATAGCCTAAAACAAATAGGTTGTACTTTCCATATAATAGGGGAAGTCAGATGTTGTGGTTATTCAAAATGAAGACATTACAAATTAGGAACTTACTTCAAATTGTCTGGTAACACCGGCAAATGACCACAAAGTTACTCTCCCAGAAAAGTAAGTGAAATAACGACGCAAATATACAACGTTATTTACAAACATCGTTACTACAACATTTTGATTTACAGTGTTGACATGATAGACATAGCAATTGTCGCATTGTAGCTGCTCGAAATGTATGTGTTACTGCAAATGAACCAAGTGAACATGAAGATACCTGGAATGCGATTTCACGGAACAGTGTTACTTTCGTGTGTCACTTCTACCGTAACACCTGATCGTTTACGCAGGGCAGAGGTTGGTAGAAGTTCAATTTTCGATGTTCACGTATTGGAGATTTCAATTCGCGATAGGCAAGGTGTCATCATAGATTCGAATATGAAAGCACATACTTCTTTTTACCACTCTTAACAGCTATGTACAAACGATTTTTACTTTGTGCACATTTATCGCGAAGTACCTTCCGAATTATGTAAGTTTCATCGGCCTCCTTGTTTAATCAATATTAAAAATCGGTACTTCACGTATCAGTAGAGGGAATATCAAAAGGAATAATCCGATTTCCAAAAAATCATAACTACTACGTTATTTGCGACATGCGCGTGAACAATGTACTGTTGGAAAGAGCAAACTCGCGAGTTTTACATGGTTCCCGCTAGGTAGCAGCAGTGTGCGCCCGCTTCAGTTCTGGCAAAAATGGTGTCGGGACAACAGAAAGCGTTTTGTGTTCTACGTTTTGCGCAGTGCCGCGTGACTTTCTTACTGGGTATGGTGTAGATCCTATTACAGCATAGAGCATCAGACGATGGCATGAACAATTCAGCGAAACAGGTTGCTTGTGTAAAGGCAAACCGCCGGGCCGTCTCCGAGTGTCTGACACAGACGTCGAACGCATCCGCCATAGTTTCAGGAGTCCGCAGAAATCCGTTCGCCATGCAGCTCGACACCTCAACACGCCCCCGATGCCCGTGTGGCGCGTGTTGCGTTGACGTTTACACACGAAACCGTACAAAATTCAGCTACTGCAAGCTCTTCATGAGTAGGATGACCAGACGTCCGGATTAGTCCGGACATGTCCTCCTTTTTAGCTCTTTGTTCGCGGTCCAACGGATTTTTAGTGTGTCCGGCTTTTTCGCAAAGTTGAGCGTAATGCAGCTAAATTTACAATTCGTCCCGTTCTATTGCTCTTTTCTTAAAGTAGTAATAATTGTTAAGGAATATATGAATGTTATGTCTGTAAATAATAAACTCATTTATTTCAAGATTTTAAACATGGCTGAAACAGCTACTGTTGAAATTCTCGGGCATGGGTGTGTGTGATGTCCTTAGGTTAGTTAGGTTTAAGTAGTTCTAAGTTCTAGGGGACTTATGACCTAAGATATAGAGTCCCATAGTGCTCAGAGCCATTTGAACCATTTTGTTGAAATTCTTCACGGTAAATGATAACAGCCAAACAGTTGCAGGATAAAGATTTATTAAAATTCTTGACCACGGTTTCGGTATATCTAAATATAGCTTCATCAGAAGTAAAATACACTGAAATCACATCCTGCAATGGTGAGGATACCAGCCGTCAGCTTTGCACAGGTCACATGGAAGCAGCCAATCAGGAGTGACGCTTAGGCAACCGTCTTTGTTAAATCTTAAAACTACGCATAAATATAAAAGCAATTGATGCCACACTGTCGCCACAATCAATGTTTTTAATATAAAATACAAAATATTGCTCTGGGTATCACCACCTGACTACCAGTATCAATTAACTACTGCCGGCCGGAGTGGCCGAGCGGTTCTAGGCGCTACAGTCTGGAACCGCGCGACCGCTACGGTCGCAGGTTCGAATCCTGCCTCGGGCATGGATGTGTGTGATGTCCTTAGGTTAGTTAGGTTTAAGTAGTTCTAAGTTCTAGGGGACTGATGACCTCAGAAGTTGTCCTATAGTGCTCAGAGCCATTTGAACCAATTAACTACTAGTTTTATCGGTAATTCCCGGCAGTCACGTGAGTTGTCCAAAGCTGACGGTTGGTATCCTCATCTGCAGTTGACTCGTTTGATGTGTCCTCCTTTTTCTTCCTTTGTCCTCCTTGTTGAAGCTATTTGTCCTCCTTTTTAAACAACTGCATCTGGTCATCCTATTCATGAGGGTGACAAACAGTAACTTGTGGAGTTATGTAATTTCATTCTTGACGAGATGGAGGGCGACAGTTTTTTTCCATGCTTACTGTTTAGTGAAGAGGCAACATTCCATTTAAATGGAAAGGTGAACCGTCATAATGTGAGAATATGGGGTACGGAAAACCACATGAAGTTGTACAACATGAGAGGGACTATCCTAATCTAATGTGTTTTGTGCAGTTTCGTGTACGGTCCATTTTTCTTTGCTGAGAACAGTTACAGGAAGCACATATCTCGGTATGCTTGAGAACTTTCTTTTCCCACAGCTGGAGACTGATTCGAGGGACTTCATTTACCAACAGGATGGGGCAGCGCCACACTAGCATGTGAAAGTGCGGGAATTTTTAAATCAAAAGATTACTGAACGATGGATGGGTCGCACTGTACCAAATGATTCAGCCTTACATTACTGGCCTCAAAGGTCAGCAGACCTGACTGTGTGGATTATTTCTTGTGGGGGTTTATAAAAGACTCTGTTTATGTGCCTCCACTACCAACAACAATGAATGAATTGAGAGACCGCATAACAGCAGCTGTGGAAGCTGTAACTCAAGACATGCTCGCTCAGTGTGAGAACAATTTGAATACCGCACTGACATATGCTGTGCATTTCAAAGTGTGGTGCGGGTAGGGGAGGGGGGGGGGTGCTATTGAACATATATGAAAAGGTATGAAAATAAACTTTTTGAGTTCCCCGTTTATCAAAACACAAAATTCATTGTATATGTTTACTAGTTCCAGAAATACAGTGTTTCAAAAATAATATACATATTACAAAGTATTATTTTGTCCAAACTATCAATCGCTGCGCCTCGGCTCGGCTATTGGAGAAACAAATACAGTTTATATTAATAGCCACCAGATGTCAGTTCTCTTTTGTTTTGCTTGGTAACCGTCATATGTTTGCAATGGCTACTCCTAAGCAGAAATCATTTTCTGTTCTCGAGTTTGCGAAGTGCAATTCCATGAGTACGGAAAGTGCAAAGACGTTTCAGGTTGAGGTACCAAATTGATCCTCAGAATGGGTAGAACATTCGCAGATGGTATCGACAGTTTCTAGATACAGGATGTGTGAGTAAAGGAAAGAGTCCTGGCCGCACTCGTGTTCCTGAGGAAAATGTTGCACGAACTCAAGCTGCTTTCCAACGTAGTCGTTCAAAATGAACTCGCCGTGCCAGTCGGGAGTCTCAGCTGCCCACAACATCAGTTTGGCGTGTTTTGAGACGTCGGCTGGTTATGAAGCCGTACAAGTCACAGCTGTTACAAGTTCTGCGTCCTGACGACCAACGCAAACATGTGGCATTTTGTAACGAGATTCTTGGTGCTGTTGACGATGATAACACTTTCGCACAACGCATCGTGTTCAGTGATGAAGCGACTTTCCATGTTAGTGGTCAGGTAAATAAACACAATGTTCGAACCTGGGGCCTATAGAACCGACATGCAGCCATTGAACATGCACGAGATACTCCCAAAGTCAATATGTTTTGTGCGATATCCAGATCATCTGTTTACGGTTCATTCTTCTTTGATGGAAACACGGTTAACGGTCAGCAGTATCTCGCTATGCTACAAAACTGGTTGTTTCTGAGGCTGCACGAAGACAACTTCATTTTTCAACAAAACGGGGCAACCCCTCACTGGAATCGCCAAGTGTGTGAATATCTGACTGATACCCTACCGAACCGTTGGATTGGTCGTCAACGAGCTGCCGACTTAGCATGTCTCAGCTGGGCTCCACAGTCACCGGATTCCGACATCTTCCTGTGGGGTTTCGTTAAAGACGTTTGTGTACCACCACTGCCACATAACCTGGCAGAGTTGAAGAACCGGATCCGTACTGCCATAACATCAGAGACGAAGGACATGTTTGCCCGAGTATGGGAGGAATTTGAGTATCGATGTGATACTGTTTGTGTAGCTGATGGAGGACATATTTAACATCTGTGATCTGAACGTAAATATGTGTATGAAGTTTCATATTCGTATGTCTTAAAGCTTAATAAACATATGCATTCAGGCATAGAACAGATCTGAAACTTCAGAACACATTTGAAAGTCAGACAGACAAGAACCACTGTAGTTACCTTTGTTGACTTTAAATAAGCATGCGACTCCATAGATCGACAAACGCTCTTTGACATACTGGAATAATATGGCATGGAAAGAAAAACCAGGGCAATTAAACAACAGACGCTCACAAGACACCACCTCGAAGATTAAGTTCATGGGAGAAATTTCGGAACCCTCCCAGATACACACAGGTGTCCGACAAGGAGATGGGCCTTCACCAGTCCTGTTTAAAATAGTCTTAGACAAAATTGTCAAACAATGGGAAGAACAAGTTAAAGGAATACAGCTAGGAAGAACACGTGAAACAAGAACAATCATAGAACGTCTGGCATTTGCAGATGACATAGCCATACTTAGTAAGTAATAATACAGGAGGCAAAGGAAGCACTGGAACACCTACGTGAAATAGCTGCCAAAACAAGTCTTCGGATATCGTATCATGGAACGACAAACCAACGTTGTACACATCATGCAAACGATGTATGGATCCGTAAAAAAAGCCGAAAGATTTGAATATTCAGTGGAATAGGAGTAACAAACAAGGCATCCAACATAGAACGAACAGAAAGACTCCAAAAAGCATACAAACTCACATGCTCACATTATAATAAGAAAAGCATATCAAGACAGGCCAAAACTAGACACTAAAAACAGTTATATTACCGGAAGCACTATATACGTCAGAAACAACCGCAATTGGAACATCAGGCATTATAGAGACAGAAAGAATAGAAGGCAAAATTCTCAGAAAATATTCGGACCAATACACAAAGATGGCATATGGATGAAAAGACCGACCAATAATTTATACCAACACACTGACAGACTCACAGACATGATCAGAAAACGCAGACTAAATTTCTACGGACACATACAGTGAATGGACAACACCAAACTTACAAAGAGAATCTTTGATATAGTAAAACATTCAAGCCTTAAAACAAATTGGTATCATGAAATAGAGGAAGACATAAGGCAGCTGGGGATCAACAAACAAATGATAAAAGACAGAAAGGAATTCAGGAACAAAATTAGGAACGCAAAATTTATGGTAAATGAGAAGAGGAAGACGGGAGCATTATGGACGGAACAAAGGAAACAAGAGCATAGTCAGAGGATGATGAGATTTTGGGAAGAGAAAAGGAAGAAAGGAAAGAAGTGAAAATTGTGTCATCATGAGGTATATTAGGTCAAACACTGTCCATAAGAGCACAAACGATATGAATGAATGAATGAATGCATTCGAAATACGTATGTTCTTTTTGAAACACCCTGTATAGGTGTTCCATATCGGATGATTCTGTTTGATACATCCTGTATTATTATGATTGCGTGGTGTCTGTTCTTTCCGACATGTCCGAAATAACAGAAACTACAACGTCATATAATTGATTCGCCTCGATGGGCAATAAACACCACGCATTCATATAGCTATGTTACAACCATGGTCACAGCGATGACACAGCTGACGTTTCACCCTAGCACAGGTGCAGCACCGGAGGATTCCAACTGACAGGTTGCAGAAACACTTAGCCCTTCCAGCACAAGCAGTCATAAGAGTAGTGTAAGGACATGAGATTCCACGCGCCTTAAAGCCACATCTAGTCTTTAACGTCTTACAGCACCCAACACAGTCATAAGGCCGTTAGAGTCTGTGCACTCCCATGTGTCGTTTCAGGCAAGACCTTCGCTTGAATGCCTTGGGGCAGACGCCGCAACTGAACGGACGTTCGCCGGTGTGCACTCTGGAATGTTCCCTCAGTTTGC
This sequence comes from Schistocerca americana, assembly GCF_021461395.2. Lineage (NCBI taxonomy): Eukaryota > Metazoa > Arthropoda > Insecta > Orthoptera > Acrididae > Schistocerca > Schistocerca americana. Next base: position 167,540,351 of record NC_060127.1, on the reverse strand, counting down.
TCCTGCACGGGAATATCCTCTGACATACGTCACAGGTCTGGGGGCCTTTATTCACGCGCACAGTGGGCTGCTTCTTAAGGGCGTTGCTGCCTGTGAATTTCTTACGACACACGTTTCTAATACACGGGCGTTCGCGTTTGTGTACTCGTGAATGTCTCCTCAACTCACGAACATTTTTGAACTTTTTGTGACACACGGAACACACGTAAGGACGTTCGATCTTAGGCACGCACGAGTGCCTTTTCGTGTTGCCGAGACACTTGAACGTTTTGTGACACACTTTACAGAAGTACACACATTCGGTCGCGTGCAGACGTGAGTGACTCTCGAAGCTGCCGAAAACCTTGAACGCCTTGTGGCACACTTCACAGACGTAAGGACGTTCCATCGTGTGTTGCCGTGAGTGCATCTTCAGCGTGCCGCAGTGTCTGAACGCCTTGCCGCACACATCACATTTATATGGGCGCTCGCTGTGGAGGAGGGAGTGCTTCTTCAGGTGTTCTCTTCCTTTGAACCTTTTGTGACACACACTGCACGCGAACGAATTTAGGCCATTGGTCACCTGTTTATGCTCCTTCGGGTCCTGCAGGTGCAGAGGTGTCTTTCTGCAGATGTTGCAGCTGCGGGCGAGATGTTGAGCATCGCTTTCATGCTCACAGAAGGCTTCCTGCTTGGTGGTGCGTTCTAGGGAACCGCCGCTGCCAGTGCCGTCCGGTCCCACGCCAGCAGGTTTATTACTGCAGAATTGCGGAAGAAACTATGTCAGAAAGCTTTGCCATAACAGTACTATATTACAAATGAAAAATTACATTAAGATACGTTCTTAAATATCTCACAATACACATGTGAATGCATAGTGTACAGCAGGCGTTTGCAGACAATGTTACAAAGGGCATAACACGGTGGTCGTCAAACTGCGGCCCACTGGCCGCATGTCGACCGAATCAAGTATTCGTTTGGCTCGCGATGCTCAGCCATATTTCATAAGACTGCAATGTAGTTCCTTCTCTAGATTGTCGCACAGATGACAAAATGGTAGATATCGAAACAGATGACAGAGGAATAGAGAAACAATTAAAATCGCTCAAAAGAGGAAAGGCCGCTGGACCTGATGGGATACCAGTTCGATTTTACACAGAGTACGCGAAGGAACTTGCCCCCCTTCTAGCAGCGGTGTACCGTAGGTTTCTAGAAGACCGTAGCGTTCCAAAGGATTGGAAAATGGCACAGGTCATCCCCGTTTTCAAGAAGGGACGTCGAACAGATGTGCAGAACTATAGACCTATATCTCTAACGTCGATCAGTTGTAGAATTTTGGAACACGTATTATGTTCGAGCATAATGATTTTTCTGGAGACTACAAATCTACTCTGTAGGAATCAGCATGGGTTTCGAAAAGGACGATCGTGTGAAACCCATCTCGCGCTATTCGTCGACGAGATTCAGAGGGCCATAGACACGGGTTCCCTGGTAGATGCCGTGTTTCTTGACTTCCGCAAGGCGTTAGATACAGTTTCCCACAGTCGTTTAGTGAACAAAGTAAGAGCATATGGACTATCAGACCAATTTTTTGATTGGATTGAAGAGTTCCTAGATAACAAAATGCAGCATGTCATTCTCAATGGAGAGAAGTCTTCCGCAGTAAGAGTGATTTCAGGTGTGCCGCAGGGGAGTGTCGTGGGACCGTTGCTATTCACAATATACATAAATGACCTTGTGGACGACATCTGAAGTTCACTGAGGCTTTTTGCGGATGATGCTGTGGTATATCGAGAGGTTGTAACAATGGAAAATTGTACCGAAACGCAGGAGGATCTGCAGCGAATTGACGCATGGTGCAGGGAATGGCAATTGAATCTCAATGTAGACAAGTGTAATGTACTGCGAATACATAGAAAGAAAGATACCTTATCATTTAGCTACAATATAGCAGGTCAGCAACTGGAAGCAGTTAATTCCATAAATTATGTGGGAGAACGCATTAGGAGTGATTTAAAATGGAATGATCATATCAAGTTGATCGTCGGTAAAGCAGATGTCAGACTAAGATTCATTGGAAGAACCCTAAGGAAATGCAATCCGAAAACAAAGGAAGTAGGTTACGATACGCTTGTTCGCCCACTGCTTGTTCCCACACTGCTCAGCAGTGTGGGATCCGTACCAGATAGGGTTGATAGAAGAGAGAGAGAAGATCCAACGGAGAGCAGCGCGCTTCGTTACAGGATAATTTAGTAATCGCGAAAGCGTTACGGAGATGACAGATGAACTCCAGTGGAAGACTCTGCAGGAGAGACGCTCAGTAGGTCGGTACGGGCTTTCGTTGAAGTTTCGAGAACATACCTTCACCGAGGAGTCAAGCAGTATATTGCTCCCTCCTACGTATATCTCGCGAAGAGACCATGAGGACAAAATCAGAGAGATTAAAGCCCACACAGAGGCATACCGACAATCCTTCTTTCCACGAACAATACGAGACTGGAATAGAAGGGAGAACCGATAGAGGTACTCAAGGTACTCTCCGCCACACACCGTCAGGTGGCTTGCGGAGTATGGATGTAGATGTAGATAAGTTGAATGTCTCGCTGGGATTGCTCCATGTGACATCAGAAGAGAGGTCACATCCACTCTTGGACATTAATCTGCTAAGCCAAGACTGAAGTCCAGGAAGAGTTTCCTTACAACCTCACAGCCCTTACAAGGATCAGCTGCGGCTACCCGGCTCACCAAGTGGAAAAAAAGATGCCCAACACCTGTCAAACTGGATGACACAACAAGAATCCCTTCCGGCTGGACAGATGGGGAAATGGGTCATCTGGAAGTCCTTGAACAGACTGCGGACCGAAGTCACAAGATCGAGGGACAATCTCCTTAAATGGAACTTCCAACTGCCAAATGCCAACACAACACTGTGCGAATGCGGTGAATTGCAGACAACTCGGCATCTCTTCAAATGCAACTCATGCTCAACCAGCAGTAGCATGAAGGACTTAACGTCTGCAGCATCCAATGCTATCAAAGTTGCCCAATTCTGAGTGAATACTGTATAGTTTTCTTTGTACGCATTGTATGTGGGTTCATTTTAGCGTACCTCTGACACGAATAAAGAACACCTAACAATCGAATCCGACGTAGTCAACTAACGTTAAGAGCTCCTGAAGCAAACATACTTACAGAGACAGTAATATTTTAATACATGAAATGTATTCGCAGTTGCGAGTTCGGAATACCATCAGCTGTTTAATGGAATGACGATGGTGAAAATTTGTGCCGTAGTGGGACTCGAACCCGGACCAATTTGTGACCAGGAACGTCACGTGTTAGTGGGAGGCTCTGCCTCTGGAAGCGGGTAATAATAAATTACGTTCCACAAAAACTTCAGTACGACTGTGGTTTACCTTTTCCGCCCACGACGCTTTGAAGAAGTATTCCTTGCACGGCTTAGAATGTGACGTTGCCCACAGACACGTGGCTTCCTCCTACGTCGGGAGGAGCCCCCAGCATGTCAGATACGCGGTACATAGTTGTCAATACGACATATGTTAAGTGAGTGTGTTTTATATGACGACTTGAGGTTTGAACTGGATCCCCCACAGGATCTGCCCTCTGTTTTAACTGATAACGAGGCGAGTGTTGTTCGTGTTTTAAGATTTTGTGCGGTGTCAGAAATTCTTCCCAAAATATTTGGTGTGAGGTCTTAACGTGTCACAGAATGGTTGGGTCACTTATTATTTATACGAGGGGCGTTTGAGAAGTACGTGCAAAGTCCGAGAGATGGCACCACCGGCGCGTATCCAGGTCATGCTTAGTTAGCAGCATTTTTGGAAAGAACGTACACCAAGTTTCAGCCATATTGGTCTATTTTTTTGTGTTTGGCGTTCGTGTGAATCAAGGAAGTCGAGTGATTGTCAAAAAATGGATGAAGAAGAATTTCCTGTGGTGATTAAACATTATGATACATTACGAAACATTATGATACAAACATTGCAATAAATAGTAAATTAAATACAGATTTAGAAAGGGTAGCTAATCAAATTTTTACTGACATTAATAAGTGGTTCATAGCCAATTCACTGTCATTAAACTTTGAAAAGAGCCACTATATGCAGTTCAGAACTTCCAAGAGATTTCATTCTGGTATGTGTATAAAATATGATGACATGGAAATAGAAGAAGTTGAGAGTGTAAAATTCTTGGGATTACAACTTGATAATAAATTCAGTTGGGAGCGACATAGTCTACTAACGAACTGCCAAAGCGCCTAAACAATAGGAGACATAAATATAAAAAGACTGGCGTATTTTCCTTATTGTCACTCCATTATGTCATATGGTATCATATTTTGGGGTAACTCCACAAACAGAGAAAAAATTTAGAGTACAGAAGCGTATAATAAGAGTAATGAGTAGTGTAAATCCAAGAACATCATGTGAAACCTATTCCGAGAATTGGGCATATTAACCACAGCTTCTCAGTATATTTATTCCTTAATGAAGTTTGTTGCAAATAATACATGCTGGCCGCGATGGCCGTGCGGTTCTAGGCGCTGCAGTCCGGAACTGCGGGACTGCTACGGTCGCAGGTTCGAATCCCGCCTCGGGCATGGATGTGTGTGATGTCCTTAGGTTAGTTAGGTTTAAGTAGTTCTAAGTTCTAGGGGACTGATGACCTAAGATGTTAAGTCCCATAGTGCTCAGAGCCATTTGAACCATTTGAAATAATACATCTATTTTTCCAACTAACTGCTTAGTACATAGTATCAATACTAGGAATAAGAACAATATACATAAAGATTTAAAATCACTTACCCTTGCCCAGAAAGGAGTCCAGTATTCAGCAAAACATATTTTCAATAAGTTACCAGCAACCGTTAAGAGTTTAGTTTCAGACAAGGCACAATTTAAACAAAATTTAAAAGAATTTTTGGTGGCCAGCTCCTTCTATTCCATCCATGAGTTTCTCAACAAGTGCAGTAGACCATTTTAATGAAAATTTGTTATACTTTAATTTTTGACATACTTGGTTGTAACAGCCAAGTAACTGCCTACTGTGTGAATGGTTGATGTATGGAAAGCAGATGTAAGTCTTAAGTTTGTAAATAGTGGAAGTTTAATTTTAAATCTTGTACATAATCTGACTTTTCTTACCTGAGGATCACTGAAATGAACAATTTGCTTTAATTTTTGACAATACTTGGTTGTAATAGCCAAGAAACTAGCAAATGTCTGAAAGATGGATTTAATGAAAGCAGATGTAAGTATTAAACCTGTAAATATTAGAAGTTTAAATTTAATTCATGTTCATAATTTTACTTTTTATTGACTGAGGATCATTAAAATTAATGAAACTCAAGCTTTTCTAATTACATTTTTGTAATGTGTTTATCTGACATGTTCCACACCCAGGAGAATTCCCTCTTTTATGCGTCTATGGAATGAATAATTAATCTAATCTAATCTACTTTATGAAAGGCAAAACGCCTCAGGAGACTAAAGAGAAGCTTGATAAACATTATGGTGACTCTGCACGTTCTATTAGAACAGTTTATAACTGGTTTCAAAAGTTTCGGAGTGGCCATATGAGCACAAGTAATGCTGAAAGTTCTGGACGCCCTGTGGAGGTTACGACTCCAGAAATCATTGATAAAATCCATGATATGGTGATGGATGACAGAAGAGTTAAGGTGCGTGAGATTGCTAGTGCTGTGGGAATCTCGAATGAACGGGTACTTAAAATTTTGCATAAACATTTGAACATGAGAAAGCTATCCGCAAGATGGGTTCCGCAATTGCTCATGCTTGACCAAAAACGGAATCGAGTGAAGAGTTCCAAGGATGGTTTGCAGCTGTTCAGGAAGAATCGGCAGGACTTTAAGCGTCGTTTCGTCACTGTGGATGAAACAGGGATACATTACTATACTCCTGAGACCAAACAACAATCTAAACAATGGGTTACAAAGGGAGAAGCTGTACCAAAAAAGGCGAAGACCAGTCGTTCGGCTGCAAAGGTTATGGTGACTGTATTTTGGGATTTTCTAGGGATAATCCTCATCGACTATCTGGAAAAGGGTAAAACTATTACAAGTGCATATTATTCATGGTTATTGGACCGTTTGAAGACCGAGCTGCAAGAAAAACGCCGGCGATTGGACCGCAAAAAAGTACTTTTCCATCACGACAACGCACCAGCACACACCTCAACAGTTATGGTCGCAAAATTAATGGAAACAGGATTCCAACTCATTTCACATCCCCCCTAGTCTCCACACTTGGCTCCCTCGGACTACTATCTGTTCCCTAATCTGAAGAAATGGCTGGGGGACAAAGATTTTATTTAAACAAGGAGGTGATTGCAGCAACTAATAGCTATTTTGCAGACTTCGCCAATTCCTATTATTCGGACGGGATCAACAATTTAGAACAGCGTTGGACGAAGAGTATCTGTCTAAAAGGAGACTATGTCGAAAAATAAAAAAGGTTTACCTCAAACACGTAAGTAGTTTTTATTTTTGCAGCGACTTTTCAAATGTCTCTCGTAAGTAGTCATCCAACCTCGGTCATCTTCCCTTTTTTAACAAAGCCTTTACAGGTATTTTATCCATGATTTTATCTAGTTATTCTGCTGTGTCTCGTTGGAATTTTACAATGAGCTTTTCTGAAGCTCGCTTTATTTGGGTTGCTTTACGGTTCTTATGGGGGGATAAAAGTTGGTTTTTCGTTTATTGCCCTTTTTCCACAGATTTTCACAATGTTCACCGGTATATCATTAATGCAAGGACGGTGATGACCTCCGCCATAAATCATCATCATGGAACAAGGATTTTCCGCTAATCGCCAGCGGCCGCCTTATCTTTAGGCTATCCGAGCACGACTCACACCCAGGCTCAATCTTCCATACGTCGTCAACCATGCGTCCTTTGGACATGCATGCAAGTAACATATCTCCCTTGTACGGAAATATACATAATGGATCTACGAGTACAGGTCGTACACACATGGCTGACAACATAAGGAATTTTGGGTTTGGCCGCGAATCCTGCTGGGATAGTCTAACGCAGGGGCGGGCAAACGCTGCACGCGGCTCGTGAGCGCACAGCGCTGCACGTGTGCTGCTCGCGTGCAGGCGTCCACCGGGGCTGTGGCGACAGCCGGCAGGTTGCGGCAGTGTAGTGCCAGGCTAAGCTGCGGACGTTGATGCGAAGCGACCACTACGTACCGAACGTTGTATTTCAAGAACCGGAAAACGCAGAGTGAGTCAAGGAAACGGAGAAGTGGAGATTTGCTATCTTTTAAAAAGGAATGAGAGAATCATTTTTCTTCTTTGTGCAAAAACGTGAAAATTCGAAATGTTTAATGTGTGGCAGTATTCTCGCTGGTCAGCGGAAGTTTAGTATTGAACGCCATTATAATAAATTTCACAAGGACGAGTACAATTTATTGTCGGATTCCGAGCGGATGGGGAAATTGACTGAGCTTAAGAAGAGCGACCTGACGATACTAGATGAATCTGACGTAAGTTGCTGTTGTCACGATAGATCTGCGACTTTCTTTCGTCATGTCTCTCATATAACTGATTTAAAATCTTATAGAGCACTGTTTTCAATTTTTCAGGACGACAACAATGATAGCCCAGCGGTACGTGCAAGATATAAGATTGCGCTTAATATAGCGAGAGCTGGAAAACCATTTGCTGAAGGTGAGTTTATAAAGGAGTGCATCAGTGACGCTACTGATTTACTTCGCCCACTGAACGCAAATCAGTTTCGAGCTATCACTCTTTCTCGGCGGACTGTAAGTCGTCGTATAAGGGCCATGGCAGGTGACGTTTACCGTCAATTAAGGAGTGCAGTGCGGGAGTTTATTGCATTTACCATCGAACTTGATGAGTCCACAGATACTTCATACACCGCGCAATTAGTGATTTATGTCCGCGGCGTGGACACTGCTCTGCAGATAACGAAGGACTATTTAGATATATCCTTAAAAAGCACGACCACCGGCGCGGACATCCTAAAAGCCGTTGAAGAGTCTGTCGATTCAGCTGGCTTAAACTGGGAACGTTTGGTGTCAGTGACAACAGACGGAGCACCTGCAATGAAAGGGGAACAAGAGGTACTCTGTGCAAAAGCAGCAAAACTGGGGGACGTCATGCAGGTGATTATACGGGGAATTAATTATTTGAGATCCCACGGGCTTACACATAGATAGTTTCACACATATTTAGCTGAAATTGGGGAAGAGTTCGGTGACATACCATACCACAGAGAAGTCCGCTGGCTTAGCCGCCGTAATGTACTGCATGCTTGTCGAAAGAAACATTGCATCTTCATCATCATCATCATCATCATTTAAGACTGATTATGCCTTTCAGTGTTCAGTCTGGAGCATAGCCCCCCTTATACAGTTCCTCCATGATCCCCTATTCAGTGCTAACATTGGTGCCTCTTCTGATGTTAAACCTATTACTTCAAAATCATTCTTAACCGAATCCAGGTCCTTCTCCTCGGTCTGCCCCGACTCCTCCTACCCTCTACTGCTGAATCCATGAGTCTCTTGGGTAACCTTGCTTCTCTCATGCGTGTAACATGACCCCACCATCTAAGCCTGTTCGCCCTGACTGCTACATCTATAGAGTTCATTCCCAGTTTTTCTTTGATTTCCTCGTTGTGGACACCCTCCTGCCATTGTTCCCATCTACTAGTACCTGCAATCATCCTATCTACTTTCATATCTGTAACCTCCACCTTGTTGATAAGGTAACCTGAATCCACCCAGCTTTCGCTCCCATACAACAAAGTTGGTCGAAAGATTGAACGGTGCACAGATAACTTAGTCTTGGTACTGACTTCCTTCTTGCAGAAGAGAGTAGATCGTAGATGAGCGCTCACTGCATTAGCTTTGCTACACCTCGCTTCCAGTTCTTTCACTATGTTGCCATCCTGTGAGAATATGCATCCTAAGTACTTGAAACCGTCCACCTGTTCTAACTTTGTTCCTCCTATTTGGCACTCAATCCGTTTATATTTCTTTCCCACTGACATTACTTTCGTTTTGGAGATGATAATCTTCATACCATAGTCCTTACATTTCTGATCTAGCTCTGAAATATTACTTTGCAAACTTTCAATCGAATCTGCCATCACAACTAAGTCACCCGCATATGCAAGACTGCTTATTTTGTGTTCATTGCATCATAACTCGCAATAATATAGGCACTGCAATGTTGTAATATTTTAACGTGTGTTTAATTTTAATTGACTTTCGTGAAACCGGCCTTGAGCTAAGCAAACCTGGCCGCTCACTTTAGGAACAGAGGGGTAAGTAGCACAGTCACTCCGGGATTAGACGATGTGGGAGAGGGTAGTGTTTCATTGTTTGCCTTTCTGTACTGACAACTCAAGCGCGAGCGCAACTCGTGCTGACCAGCTGCTATGGTACAAATTTTAATGCAGAACTAAGGTGGATTCGTAAATGCGTATTACAGAGATGGTCATCTTAAAATGCAATACGTATTTGTAGCAAAGAATACGAAATTAAATTAAGACTGTTGTAATACAACGCAATGAGCACAAGAAAAATGGGATTCAAAATATTTTGTAAACATTTGTGATCTTGATGGAACATTACTGTTTAACCTCCGTTTGACAAACTCAACGTCCGCGAAAGTGACCAAAATAGTGAAAAAAAATTTACTGGAGCTTCACTTACTACACAAGTGTGATAAAAATAATAATTAACAGGACTCGCACGGGGCTACGCTCCTTAGTTATCCTTTATTTCCTCATATTGTTTATTCCTGCGGCGTTTTCTTCCAGTCACAATGCGAGGAATATGTCGGTATTTAGCAGATCCAGAGCTTCTACAAAACTGCGTGCACAGCAAAACTCACAATCCCGATGAAAGTCACAAAACGTCGATAGGAAAACTATGTCCCAAGACAACATTTGCGTGTGTGTGTGTGTGTTTGTGGTTTGAGGTTTTCGGGCGCTAAACAGCGTGGTCATCAGCGCCCAAACGCATAGAAACAGGAACACATGCGGAGAAGGGACGAAGACGGACAGCGAACAAGGAGAACGGCTAAAAGACACAGGCCTGACGCAGTTACAAATCCTCACATACAGAGGCAAAACAAGTGGAAAAGAAACGCACTAAAAAAGGAAAGGAAACACAAGGAAAAGAGAACAGAAATCGAAGTGAAACAAGTAGGTAATCGTGACTGGCGGATCTCTTACCTAAAACCTGGGTGAGCCAGTCACCCAGCAGCACATTAAAATCCTCTCCCTAAAATCCGAGGCAACAAATTGGACAGGACACAAAACCGTAAGACCTTAACCACAGTCGTTGCGTCGTCTTGCAAAATAGAGGGCAAATCCGGTGGCAAGGAAACCACCGCCCTCTGGTCAGAGAATAAAGGACAGTCAAGTAAAATGTGGCGGACAGTAATCTGGACGCCGCAAGCACTGGAGATTGGGGGGGGTCCTCCCGCCGGAGTAAAAAACCGTGCGTTAAGGGACTGTGCCCGATGCGGAGGCGAGTGAGGAGAACCTCATCCCGCCTGCATGACTGGTAGGACGCGCGCCACATCGCGTGGTGGCCTTGACCAGACGCAGCTTATTTTCACCAACTGCCAGCCACTCCTCTTCCCACTGACGCATAACACGAAAACGCAAAAGGGAGGTAACAGCATGGAGGGGGACAGCACATTCAACAACGTGAGGAAGGGAACATGCATCTTTGGCAGCCACATCCGCCAGTTCGTTTCCCCTAATACCCACGTGCCCCGGCACCCAGCAGAAAGAAACCTCCTTCCCCTGCCGTTGCAGGTGGAGTAGGTCATCATGGATGTTCTGGAGGACCATATCCGCTGGGTACAAATGTTGCATGGTCTGAAGGGCACTCAGGGAGTCAGAACAGATGAGAAACTTAAGACTGGGAACACATCTCATCTGCTCCAATGCCCGCAAGATCGCAAACAATTCGGCATCAAAGATGGTAAACGCCGCGGGAAGCCGTAACTTGACGACTCGATCAGGGGAAACAACAGCACAACCAACAGAGTCCCCCTGTTTAGAGCCATCCGTAATTACTGGTACATGGTCGGGATGCTGGTTTAAAATATCATAAAATAAGGAGGTAAAAACAAACGCAGGAGTGCAGCTCCTCCGGTACTCTGACAAGTCTAAAAGGACGCTGGCCCTCTGGAGCAACCAGGGAGGCAGACGGGTAAAACCCTAGAGTTGGGGTGCCACACGCTCCACACCAAGGGACTCAAGCAAATGCTTGGCACGAATCTCAAATGGTCTCGTTGCCCTGGGACGACTGGAAAAGAGACGTTCCATAGGCGGTCGGGCAACAGTAGGGTACGCAGGGGAGGTAGGACAGGCCAGGAGTTGACACACCCATCGCACCATGAGGAGTTTCCGCCGGATGGCGAGCGGCGGTTCCCCTGCCTCAGCACACAGGCTGGGGATGGGACTGGTACGGAAGGCACCAGTGGCCAGCCTGATACCCTCATGGTGTACTGCGTCAAGAATCTTCAGATACGAAGGCCTCGCTGACCCAAACACGATGCATCCATAGTCAAGACGCGACCGGACGAAAGCCCTATAAAACAGCAGCAGACGCGCCCGATCTGCTCCCCAGGACCGATGGCTCAGACACTTCAAAATATTCAGGGTCCGCACCTTGAGGTCTTTAAGGTGCGGCAACCACGACAACTTGGAATCAAAAGTGAGTCCCAGGAACCTCTCAGTGTCTCTAAAAGGAAGAATGGTGTCCCTCAGACGCAATTCAGAGGAGGTAGAAGCACGTCGAGAACGATTAAATGAACACACACACACACATTTGTCTGCAGAAAAGGTAAAACCCGTCTTTGCAGTCCATGCCTCTAATCGCTTTATCGTAAGCTGCAGCTGGCGACTAGCAGTGACAAGACTGGAGGAAGAACAGAAAACAGCAAAATCGTCCACAAACAAGGAGCACTGGGCCGGACTCCGGATAGTGGACGTGATACTGTTAATGGCGATGGCAAAGAGGGTAACACTTAAAATGCTTCCCTGAGGAACACCATTCTCCTGCACGTACACATCAGATAGCACATTACCAACCCGATATCGAAAGAGCCGGCGAGAAAGAAAGGACCGAATGAAGATGGGGAGATGGCCACGATTGAGGATAAGGCGGCGCCAAGTAGTGTCATACGCCTTATTAATGTCAAAGAATACACCTAGACAATGCTGGTTACGCAGGAAGGCCTGCTGGATGGCCGCCTCAAGCAGGGTCAAGTTGTCTATAGTTGAACGACATCTCCGAAAGCCACATTGAGAGTGGCTAAGGAGCTGCCTGGTCTCGAGCAGCCAAACCAGGTGACGGTTGACCATGCGTTCCAATGTCTTCCCGACACAGCTCGTCAAAGCAATACTCCGATAACTACTGGGATGCGTTCAGTCCTTCCCCGGTTTGAGGAGGGGAATCAAAATCGCTTCCCTCCACGAGTCAGGGGATGTGCCGGATGACCATATCATATTAAAACAATTCAGGAGAACTTCCTTGGATGGCAGCAACAAGTGCTGCAGCATGCTGTACAGGATTTGATCATCACCTGGCGCAGTATCATGAGCCACAGACAGCGCCGAATCCAGTTCCCACATTGTGAAGGGGCAGTTGTAGGGTTCAGAATTTGGAGACTGGAAGTCCAAGTGATCCCTCTCGATGGCAGTGCGGTAGCGGCAGAAATCTGGATCACTGTTAATAGTGGCGGTAGATTCCGCAAAATGCACGGCCAGTGTCTGGACAATGTCTCTCGGCGCCGTGAGAAGACATCCCTGATGGAACAACGCCGTGACAGGTAGTTGGCTGCGTTTCCCGGAAATCCTCCTGATGGCTTCCCATACTTTCGTAGAACTAGTGGAGCGGGAAATGGAGTTCAATAACGATTGCCAAACTGTCGTTTGCTCTCTTTAATCACTCACTGCGCCTTGGCCCTTACCACCCGAAAGGCCACGAGATTGTCAGCTGAGGGACGGCACTTCAAGCGGCGCAGAGCTGCACGGCAGGCTCGGATGGCTGAGCAGCATTCAGTGGTCCATCAAGGGACAGGACGCCTCTTGGGATGACTTGAGGACCGTGGGATCAACAGTTCAGCAGCATGGGAGATCACGGCTGTAATATGGTCGACCCATTCGTAGACGCTGGCACGGTGTTCCAAAACAGCTAAATGGCTGAAAAGTGTCCAGTCAGCTCTGCAGAGGTGCCACATGGGCGGCACTGGTAATGCCACAGCCTCATCCTGGAGGCGAATCCAAAGGGGGAAGTGGTCACTACAATGGAGGTCAGCGGCAACCTCCCACAGAGCAGAATCCGCGAGTGCTGGAGAGCAAAAGGAAAGATCAATAGCTTACGACGACCCATAAGCAGTACAGAAATGAGTGGGAGCACCAAAGTTGAGGCTGCACAGTTCTTTGGACGCCATGAGGCTTTCCAGAATGCGACCCCTGGGGCAAGTAGTCGTAGAGCCCCATACGACATTATGAGCATTGAAGTCCCCCAGAAGGAGAAATGGCGGGGGAGTTGGCTAATAAGGTCTGTGAGAGCCTCAGAGTCTATTGCATCCTCAGGCGGTAAGTAAACGGAACAGATTGTGAGCCTCCGCCCCACAAGAAGGTCAACTGCAACTGCTTGCAAGTCCGTAACGAGAGGGAGCTCAGATGAGTGGTGCATGTCACGGACAAAAACCGCAACACCACCCTTTGCCCTTTCCCCCATCAGATCATCTTTTCGATACACGGTATAGCCCCATAAAGAAGGAGCATCAGTGGCCCGAAAATGTGTCTCTTGGAGACATAAGCACAAGGGGCGCTCTCGTACAATGAGTTGTAATTCGGCCACATGCGTCCTGAAACCATTCAGGTTCCACTGTAATATGGGAGCCAGTGATCAGGGTGGCTGAATTTTCACCCTGCCCCTGTGCTTTGGAGGAGAGCCCGTACTGGCTGGAGATTTATTCCTGGGGCGAGAAGATCGCCCCCGGTCGACATCAATGTCCATCAGCTCCGATGGCGACCCAAGGGAGATGGCATCGTCATCGGACTGACCCTGACTAGTCTCCTCAGGTGGCAAAACCTTCACCTTCGGCGTCTTCGTCTTGGGGGGCTTAGAATGCAGAACCTTGTCAACAGTTGGAGCTTTACTCGCCTGGGCAGAAGGTGCCATATGGGGAGGTGCAGGAAGTACCCCAATGGCAGCAACCACGGCCTTGTCCGACGTTGTGGGGAGAGCTGCAGGTTGCAAAACAACCGCAGCAGCACAAGTGCACTGGCAAACGCAGATATTAGTGCTGGCACTATCAACCTCCGTTTGTGTAGCAACAGTGGCCAACTGTACCGGTTTCTGCAGAGTGGAAGCGAAAGACGTTGTAAACACAGGAGGCTGCATGGCCTTAAAGAGCTTCTTGGCCTCACCATAGGGGATGCGCTTAGATGTTTTGATCTCCTGTATATTCCGTTCCTCGAGATAGATGGGGCAGACCCGGCTCCAGACAGGGTGACTCCCAGAGCAATTCACGCACTTCACAGGCGATGAACAATCGGCTCCTTCATGGGCAGGCTGACCACATTTACCACAAGTGGCTATCCCATTGCACCCCAACGTAGTATGCCCAAAGCGCTGACATTTAAAACAGCGCATTGGATTGGGGAAATATGGCCGTACTGGCAAACGTAGGAAGCCCGCTTTAACATGCTCTGGGAGTCTCGGGCGATTGAACGTGAGAATAAACGAGTCGGATTTGACTAGGTCCCCATTGACTCGTTTCATAATATGCTGCACGTCGACAATACCTTCGTCAGCCCACTCAGATTTCAACTCGTCCTTGGGGATATCCACCAAATCCCTACATGTCACAACACCCTTACTATAGTTCAAAGTGGAGTGGAGCTCGGTCTCGATAGCGTACTCTCCGAGACGGGTTGCTTTCCTAAGAGAAGTAACTTGACGGGAACTAGAAGTTTCAACTAACAGAGTCCCATTGCGCAGACGCTTCACAGATTCCAGTGTTCCTGCAATTCCCTCAAGACCCTTGTGGATGTAAAAGGGAGAAACTCTCTCAAAGCTACCTTCCTTCCGTTTGACAATCAAAAACACATTCTGGATATCAGCATGTGCTCTGTTACGACAGTCTGATAAATCTCTAGTAACACCAGGCGCTGGAGGACTCGCAGCACGAAGTCGCTTTTTCGATTGGGTGTGTTTTCCTACCAGTGGCCCACCCAATCCACTGGTAGGGGGAAACGTAGAGGTCGAAGGGTCCATTGTGGTCCCACGAGCAGCTAGGGAACTAAAGGTCCACTCAGACAGAGCCCCGCGTGCCTGAGTAAGCCTTATACAACTGTGGTGCGGCAGGTGCCCCAGAGGTTGCCCGCTTGCGACTGTTCCACCCCTACAGCCATGCATCTTATAGGCGCGCAGCACACAATAAGATTGAGGGGTTTTTATAGAGGTTTACCTTCCTCGCAATCCAGGCGGTCAAGCCAAGATTACCATTCCCCGCAGCATACAACATTCCACCGCTGCGCCATGCGGTGGTCGCTGAAGCATGTCCGGGGTTTACGGTGACAGGAGACTGGCGGCGCTGACCAGTCCCCAGCTCAGGACCCCGGGGTCGCCAAGCCCGTACTCAGCAAATGAATGCTGAGCCCCTGGGGGGGGGGGGGGGAGAGAACTATGGTAAAGTTGAGAAGGAAGTGGAAAAAACAGCATGATACTGCGTGAGGAGTTTGACAGAGCATTGAAAGATCTAAGTCGAAACAAGGAAGTAGACAAAATTCCATTAGAACTACTGGTAGACTTGGGAGAGCCAGGCATGACAAAACTCTACCATCTCGTGAGTAACATGTAAGAGACAGGCGAAACACCATCGGACTTCAAAATAATATAGTAATTCCAATCCCAAAGAAAGCAGGCGTTGACTGGCGTGAAAATTACCGAACTATCAGTTTAATAGGTCACGGATGCAAACTCGAATTCTTTATAGACGAATGGAAAAACTGGTAGAAGCCGACCTCGGGGAAGATCAGTTTGGATTCCGTAAAAATATTGGAACATGTGACGCAATACTGACCCTACGACTTCTTAGAAGATAGATTAAGGAAAGGAAAACCTACGTTTCTAGCATTTGTAGACTTAGAGAAAGCTTTTGAGAATGTTGACTGGAATACTCTTTTTCAAATTCTGAAGGTGGTAGGGGTCAAATACAGAAAGCAGATGGCAGTTATAAGGGTCGAGGTGCATGAAAAAGAAGCAGTGGCTGAGAAGGAAGTGACACAGAGTTCTAGCCTACCCCCGATGTTATTCAATCTGTGTATTGAGGAAGCAGTAAAGGAAAGGAAAGAAAAATTTGGAGTAGGAATTAAAAAATTCATGGACAAGAAATAAAAACCGTGCGATTTGCCGATGACATTGTCTCTCTGTCAGAAACAGCAAAAGACCTGGAAGAGAAGTTGAATGGAATGGACAGTGTCTTGAAAGGAAGATATAAGATGAACATCAACAAAAGCAAAACGAGGATAATGGGATGTAGTCGAATTAAGTCAGGTGATGCTGAGAGAATTAGATTAGGAAATGAGACACTTAAAGTAGTAACGGAGGTTTGCTATTTGGGGAGAAAAATAACTGACGATGGTCGAAGTAGAGAGGATATAAAATGTAGAATGGTTATGGAAATGAAAGCGTCTCTGAAAAAGACAAATTTGTTAACCTCGAGTATAGATTTAAGTGTCAGGAAGTCTTTTCTTAAAGCATTTGTACGGAGTGTAGCCACGTATGGATATGAAATATGGACGATAAATAGTTTAGACAAGAAGGGAATAGAAGCTTTTGAAATGTGATGCTACAGAAGAATGCTGAAGATTAGATGGAAAGATCACATAACTAATGAGGAGGTACTGAATAGAATTGGGGAGAAGAGGAGTTTGTGGCACAACTTGACTAGAAGAAGGGATTGGTTGGTAGGACACGTTCTGAGGCATCAAGGGATCACCAATTTAGTATTGGAGGGCAGCGTAGAGGGTAAAAATCGTAGAGGGAGACCAACAGGCGAATTCACTAAGCAGGTTCAGAAGGATGTAGGTTGCAATAGTTACTCGAATATGAAGGCGCTCGCACAGGATAGACTAGCATGGAGAGCTGCATCAAACCAATCTCTGGACTGAAGACGAAAACATCAACGAAAAACGTTTTATGATTCCATCAAGACGTTTTCACGAAAAGTCTACAGCATACACAAAGAAATTTTGTTTGTCAGGTAGTGTGTATTACGAAAAGTAATTGTCCTGCAACACTCCGTTGAGGTATGCCCGAATTTACTTTTACATTCGAAGATTTCTCTTCACTGAGAATGACATGCTATATTCTGTGTGCTACAAACTCTTCTTTCCAGTGGAATACGACAGCAAACTGGGCGCCGATATCTGCTGCTTTCTAAGAGTTGTGGACGAGCAGAGTGAGCAGAGGTTTCACAAGATCTTTGCTTTTAAAACCCATGTTCATTCCTACACACAAAATGGTCGATTTCCAGAAATGACATAACACGTGAGCATGGAACATGTCCCAAAATTGTGCAAGGGACCGATGTCAGAGACTTAATCCTGCAGTTCTGGGCGTCTGTTCAACGACCCTTCTTGAAAACAGGTATGACCTTTGTTTTTTTCCAATCACTAGGAACGCTTTGCTCCTCCAGCAGCCTAAGGTACACTGCTGATAGGAGACGAGAAAATTCTTTCACATGTTCTATGTATAAGTGTATTGGTATCCCATTTGGTATACCATCAGATCTAGCGTGGCCTTTCCTCTGGTGTGTGATGTCAGCTGCTTTCCTATACTATGGTGTCTGTCATTTTTACGTTCTTACAACGATTTAAAGGAAGAACCACAGTACAATATTCTTCAGTGAACAGATTTGGAAAAACATGTTTTGTATTTTGGACTTCCGTTTGTCATCCTATGTTCCAATGCTTTTATGGTCACAGTGTGTCTGCACAGAAGGCTCTGCTCTGGTCACCGATTTAACATAAAACCTAAACTTCTTAAGCTTTTCTGTCAAGTCAGGGTGAAATGTAAGTGGACGCTTTCTTTTTCTAATGTTTACCTATTTCAGCTTGCTCCTACCCATCATACGAACAGTAATCACACTTACATAGACATATTTGCAACGAAATCCCTAAGTACAGGAATTCGTACTTCTCTGCTCCTGGTATGTCTGCTCGTGACATAATTCTCATGTCATATTCACTAGAATGTCCCAGAAAGAAACCGCAACTGGCTACATACCGAGACTTCAAATGCATTAATTAGTCCTAACTTGCAGCTGAGGCGCAAGAAATAGTTTATATGACAAATATGCTCCCTTAAATAGCGGAAATGTAAGAAGCAAACCTCCACCTTGACCAGCTGAAAAACTAAAACAGCTCACGAATCTCAGAGGCGCTGCACAGTGAACATACACTACGTGATCAAAAGTATCTGGACACCCCGAAAAACATTTCTTTTTCATATTAGGTGCATTGCGCTACCACCTAATGTCAGGCACTCCATCTCAGCTACCTCAGTAGACATTAGACATCGTGAGAGAGCAGAGTGGGAGCTGTACAGAACTCATGGACTTCGAACGTGGTCAGGTGATTGGGTGTCACTTTGGTCACACTTCTGTACGCGAGATTCCCACACACCTAAACATCCCTAGGTCCACTGTTTCCGATGTGATAGTGAAGTGGAAGCGTGAAGGGATACGTACAACACAAAAGCGTACAGGCCGACCTTGTCTGTTGACTGACAGAGACCGCCGACAACTGAAGAAGGTCGTAATGTGTAATAGGCAGCAATCCATCCAGACCATCACACAGGAATTCCAAACTGCATCAGGATCCATTGCAAGTACTATGAAAGGCGGGAGGTGATAAAACTTGCATTTCATGATCGAGCGAATGCACGCGGGTAAATGCCGAACGATGCCTCGCTTGGTGTAAGGGAAGTAAACATTGCACGATGGAACAGTGGAAAGACGTTGTGTGGAGTGACAAATCACGATACACAATGTGGCGATGCCATGGCAGGGTGTGGGCATGGCGAATGCACGGTGAATGTCATTTGCCAGCGTGTGTAGTGCCAACAGTAAAATTCGGAGGCGGTGGTGTTACGGTGTGGTCGTATTTTTCATGGAGGGTGCTTGCACTCCTTGATGTTTTGCGTGGCATTATCACAGCACAGGCCTACATTGATGTTTTAAGCACCTTCTTGCTTCCCACTGTTGAAGAGCAATTCGGGGATGGCGATTGCATCTTTCAACACGATCGAGCACCTGTTCATAATGCACGGCCTGTGGCGGAGTAGTTACACGGCAATAACATCCGTGTAATGGACTGGTCTGCACAGGGTCCTGACCTGAATCCTATAGAACACCTTTCGGATGCTTTGTAACGCCGATTTCGTGCCAGGCGTCACCGACCGACATCGATACCTCTCCTCAGTGCAGCACTCCGTGAAGAACGGGCTGTCATTCCCCACAAAACCCTCCGGTACTTGACTGAACGTATGCCTGCGCGAGTGGAAGCTATCATCAAGGCTAGGGGTAAGCCAACACCATATGGAATTCCAGCATTACCGATGTACGGCGCCACGAACTTCTAAGTCATTTTCAGCTCTGTGTCCGAATACTTTTGATCACATAGTGTATAATCTGCGCCCTTTGCCAGAAAATCATATTGCTTACAAGCAGAAGAGTCAGTCAAACTGTGAGAAATGCTAGACTCACTCATCAACTAAGAACAGAAATAGACCAGCTGTCCGATGAATAAAACTGTGTGGTCTTCGTATTGCCAAAGTAAAAACTGCAGCTGATCCCATTGTCCCAGGCGAAGAACTGGAACAGCACTTCACATTACCTACAACCACAACTGAACAGCAAACTAAACAGAGACTCTTTGATTACTTCATAATGATAAACGACTGTAGTCACGAGAAATACTACCTAAAACACGTTACTTGCAATATCTCCAAAAAAGCCAGCATGCATATGACTGGACAAGATGGTACCACAGACCGAATGATGAAGCTTATTACCGACCACTACTGCCCACTATAACAGATATCATAAACCACCCCTTAAACACAAGTGTCTTCCCTGAGGCCTGGAAACATGGACTAGTTAAGGCACTACCTAAAAAAGACGATGCCACAGCATCCTCTGACTAGCAACCTTCTTGCATTCTTTCTCACTGTCCAAGGCCTTAGAATATATAATCCACGACCAGCTAACAATACTACCAATGAAGTTTCCGTAAATATTGCAGCACAACATCTGCCTTAATAAAGGTAACAGATGACCTGAAGCTAGTCACTGATGCACAAGAGGCGCCTATCGTGTGCTTTGTAGACTTCAGCAGAGCCTTTGACACTGCCGACTTCGATATTTTACTTGCCAAACTTAACAACCTAAATTTCTCACAAAGCGCAGTACAATGATTTCGCACATACTTGACGTTTCGCCAGCAATGTGTCATGTCCGGCGCCATAGTCGCAATGAAGTATTAGGTCCTGTACTATTTTGCTTGTATGTCAATGATATGTCATTACAGTTTTGCCCTAATGCAGATACATACACATGTAAGTTGATGATCTCCAACAACCAAATGGAAAACAAATACAAGTGAATACAGCTATTGAGAATCTCAATGCCGACCTGTATGCGCTATCAAAATGGGTGCAGGATATAGTGTTAAAGTTCAACTCATCCAAAACCCAAGCGGTACTGGTTGGTCATTGTAGACTCATTATTCCGAAATATTGGGAATCCTTACTACCTTAGGCCTAGATGGGACGAATATCAACATCTCTCTCTCTCAGCAAAGTGGCTAAGAGTAATAATATATGAAAATCTAAACTGGACTGAGCACATGACTGCAGTGTGCAAGAAGGCATCAGCATCTCTCCATGGCCTACAAAATATAAAAACTCTTAACTCTTGACCAGGGAAAGAGACTTACACAAACACTTATACTTCCAATTATTGATTACAGTGACTTTGTCTGCAAGGTATTTCGCAGGAAAGCTCATGTCTCGTGGAACTGTTTATGAATGCCTGTGTGTTACATCTATGACATTTGACTCTTTGAACATATGTCACCATCATGTGCAGAGCTATCCTGGCTGCATGCACACAAGAGTAGAGATTTCCATATCCTCTGCCTCCTCTACTATTTTGTCAATGTACACTGTCCCCCATATCTCTCCTCGACCGTAACATATATCTCTGAACAACATGGTAGAAACACCCTTTCCCATCAGAGCAAAATCGTTTCTGTTCCACTCCACTATTCAGTCACTTTCTCTAAATCCTTCACAGCAGCAAGAAACAGATTCTGGAATAACCTCCCCCATCAAATTAGAAAAATGAATAACACCTCCAGCTTCAGAAGACAGTAAATGACACATCTCCTAAAGAAACAATGATGATTACTATTGTCCCTGCACACACTCGTTTCCCTGTACATGCTACTCTCCAAATAGATCTTCCTTATTTCCTAGTTTTGTTAGCTGGTACAGTCTCCATAATTTCCTTTTCCAGAACGCACATCAGAAAACATACACCTTGTACACTAGAAATTCTTTTTATAACCGCAACTATCATTATTGTTATTATTATCATTTATTATTATTGTTACCATTGTAAGTAGCAGCAGTAGTAGAAGTACTGTCAGTATTAACATTGAGGAACTGTGGTACGCAGTAGTGTCAGATAATAAAGCACACCGTTGGTACAGAGTACAAAATTCTCTTTATCAAAATGTCATACAACTATGAACGACAATACATTACAAAGTCACAGACCTGGCTGCTCATCACTCTGACTGGTCAGCGGTATTGTTGTTCCGACAGAGCTGCTTCCCCCCCCCCCCCACCTTCAGTCAACGAGGGCAGACAGAGGAGTTACCAAGGAGGCACTCTGGTGCAAAACAAAATCGCCAGGGAGTGACAACATCTCTCCATAAAGCAGCTTGGATAATGAGGTGTCCAGGTCAAGTTTACACACACCAAGAAGTACCCTGAAGAGAGTGTCAGTCCACTTGCTTCTGTGGCACATTGCAGCTGCCTTCAGGATATGGAACCACCTCTGAACAAGCTCGCTGCTTTGCAGATGGCATACAAATGGCATGCAGGGTGAGGTGGCACATAAATTGCAAATTTCTAGGAATAACTGTCTGCCCTTGTCTGTGGTGATATATGAGGGGCATCCAAAATGAGTGAACCAAATAGTCACCAGAGCCTTCGTAACTGATTCTGCCACAATATCTGGAAGGGGGGTCGTCTGTCGTCTGCACGTGGTCAATGACCGATAGGATATAATGAATGTTAGCCAGGCTGAGAGATGCAGGGAGCCAACAAGGCTGAGAGAGGCAGGGAGCGAACATGGTCGTCATGTATGTGTTGGAACTGACCCTTCAGTATTTAAAAGCGACCTAGAGGTGGCTGGGTGTGTAGTGAGTTTTTGCTTTGTTGATGGGGAACACACACTCTTCTCCACAACTGAAGTCTTTCTCGATATACAGCCAAATAAAACGCTCAGTGGTAATGCATGTGGTTGGATGCACTGCAAGATATGTAAGATTGTGATATTGCTAGAAGATTGGGTGATGGGAAGTTTGTGGGACAAGAGGCATGTCGAATTCTGCTGTGTGTCACAGAGAACCAAATTGAGTCACACGCGATATGAGCCTGGGTTCGATATGAAGGTTTTCCACGGGATCGTGAAGATCATGGAGGTGTGGAGTCTGTGCAAATCTCTCATAATCACAGTGGACAGAATGGTGTCAACGTGTGAGAGGTAATAAGCTACTACATTGTCTGTACCATTTACATGTCGGACATTAGTCTGCATTGTGCGATGTACTATAAGTGTCTGTATCATCTGTAGCATTTGTATTTGGGAGCATTACAGTTAGCATCCATGAGGGGCCAGTGATCGGTGTACATGAGAAGGAGGCATCTTTCTGTGTACTCTCGAAAGTAACAGAAGGCTTCATAAACAAATGAACCATCTGCATTGCAATTGTGTAAGCTTGCAGAAAAAGAAGCGTAGGGGCTGTTGGGACCCGTTTTCTATCTGTTACAGTACAGCACCAATGGCCAGGTCGCTAACATCTGCAGTAACTGAGAGTTGAGCTGCAGGTAGTGGATGAGCCTATGTGGCAGCACCCTTGATGTGTTCAAAGGCCCACTGTATATCCCACATTCATGTGTGTGTGTGTGTTGGCCAGAGGTATTCTTGTATCACTTTGGTGAGGAGGTTTAGAAGTAGGCCACATGGGGTAGATGATGGACTTACAAATTAAGCATTCCCAGGAAGTTGGCCCTCGTCATTGCTTATCATGACGCTGTTATCTGTCAGCGGAAAGGAACTTTTTTGAGGTAGGATAAATGGGTGTCAAAGTTAGGTGGGAATTTTAATGTCATCAGGGGATGCATAGCAAAATCAGAACTGAAGAGCACACCATCAATAAACCGTTGCCACTTTTGAACGGCGTTTTGAGAACTTGTGGTATAAAGAGGAACTTGTACAGACCGAAGGGCGTGATTATAATCGTCTTGCGGACGTCCTCTGGACACATAGGGATCTTATTGTAGTCAAAAACGATTAACACTGTATCACCAGTGAGGTACTGTGTGAAATCCTGAATGTTAGGTACAGGATAATTGTCTATGATGGTGCAAGCGCAGATAGCATAATAATCATCATAAAGTTTGACTGAACCATCGTTTTTGGGGATGATGTGAATCGGTGATGTCCAGCAACTGTCCAAAGACGTACAACGCCCACCTGAAGAAGCTCGTCCACTGTGGCCTTTGCTGTACGCAAACAGTCAGGGTTTAGCTTGCGAGGGCGTCGACCTCGCTGAGCCCAGGGGTCGTGTTAATGCGGTGCACTGTTCCATTCTTAATCACAGACATAACAAACGAGGCCTTTAGGGGAGTGGCACTGAGAGGTATGGGGCAATGTGCAACAAGAAGGCATGTCAATAACCTGTGGTGTCTCCGTGGTCACAGCGGGTCTGTCAGGTGGCTCATGTTGGCGTCTGGCTGCAGCAGATCCACAGGTAGCGACATGACGCAAGTAATGGAGGTGGTTGAGGAGGTAACGTACCGCAGGAAGTCAGCCATGCGGATGTGGCGGCAAGCATTTCACTGTCATTGTGCAGTTAAGTCCATTTCGCATGAGGTTTCAATGGAGCTGTTGAATGTCCAGAATACGTTTCATGTAATCGACACATTGTCACATGTAGTTCTCGCCAAAGATGGTTGAGTTACACGATCTGCTCGAGGGGCAGTGACCCCATGACATGTTCTCGAGGAAACAGAGTCGCAGATTGCCTTGACAGAACATGCGGAAGACGAGTATGTTAACTCGCCCTTGTGCAGTCAGGAACGAGATGGCAGGCCCAGGGAAAATCAGCGCCACGAACCGGTTTGCTCACGTGAGCAATAATGAACGTCCAAGTGAACGACATGAAGGATTCCACGTCGAGTTTGCGGGATTGTGAACTATAACCGATAATAACGGAGTCATCGGCGGCCTTCAGCCAAAGTTGTGGTGCTGGACAGCTGTCAGTAGAGAAGGCGAAGGTTGCAGAGTGAGAACATGAGAAAAGTATCAACGAGAAAGTGGAGGCCGCTGTTCTGGCTGAGAGTATATACAAAATTGTTGAGGCTTTCGTGGCCACTTGTTGACAAACTGCCTATTGGCTTCTGTCTCGGGTTCTTCGGCCGACGTTCATCTAATGATTTTTCTGACGTTTCGCCAGCACGAGTGGCTGGCATTGTCAAAGCTTCACCCTCCATTGCCGGTGGTGAACTGTTCACCACCAGTTCACCACCGGCAATGGAGGGTGAAGCTTAGACAATGCCAGCCACTCGTGCTGGCGAAACGTCAGAAAAATCATTAGATGAACGTCGGCCGAAGAAGCCGAGACAGAAGCCAATAGGCAGTTTGTGAGAGTATATAGTTTGTTGTTTGTGAAGTGTCCATGAGACTTTCTCCTGTTCATCGAGATGACTCCTGCATCCGACACGGCCCGTGGCGCTTCTCACGGGCTGTGGGGTAAGTTAGGGTGTTGACAGCAATGTCGACAGCTGCACTCAGTGTCCCCAAAGCGCGCATCGTGCCAGCAGTAGCGCGACTGCACATGCTCAGTTACGGCGCAATGGGGGGCGACCCAGGTGTGAGAGGTGCCTTCCGCGATAGGGAACCAAAGATGAGGAATATCCATGCGGAATGGAGAAAGCTTGAGATGTGATGCTGCATGTTGTTCTCCTGGATGGTGTGGCGGCTGCAAGGATGCGCAGCCTGGATGTGTGTTGCGAATCTTGACGTACAGTTGATGTGGCAGCCAGTAGTGCAGTCGGTTGCATGAAACATGGACTGCACGAGACATCATGTGGCGTGGTTACAAGATGATGTGTAGCAAGCGAGCCACGAGTCCAACGCGTGTGAATAAAAACATGATGCAGTTGGAAGATTAATTGGATCGAGCCGATACGAATGTTTATGTGAGGCTGTAAAAGTAACACCGCAGGCAGGTCCTGCAGCAAATCCAATAAGAGCACTGTCCACACCATTGTTGTACAAGCACATTCACCAGCGAAACACCGGTTCGTGAAGTGTCACTGTAACCTTTTATTAATTGTGAAGCACAAGGTATATTGTTCATGTTCGCTGTTAGCGAAGAACGTGGAACAGCGTCATGATTAACGAAGTTCATGTCACAGTGGGTGCAGGAAGGCCACATTGTCGAACCAGAATAAACAAGTTCGCACAAATGAGCAGCACATGGTAGTGGGGGGCGGCCACTGTGGCCGAACGGTTCCAGGCGCTTTAGTCTGGAACCACGCTGCTGCTACGGTCGCAGGTTCGAATCCTGCCTCGGGAATGGATGTGTGTGATGCCCTTAGGTTGGTTAGGTTTAAGTAGTACCGGGTTCCCGGGTTCGATTCCCGGCGGGGTCAGGGATTTTCTCTGCCTCGTGATGGCTGGGTGTTGTGTGCTGTCCTTAGGTTAGTTAGGTTTAAGTAGTTCTAAGTCCTAGGGGACTTATGACCACAGCAGTTGAGTCCCATAGTGCCCAGAGCCATTTGAACCATTTTTTTTAAGTAGTAGTTCTAAGTCTAGGGGACTGATGGCCTCAGATGCTAAGTCCCATAGAGCTTTCTAACATGGCTTTTGAACCATGGCAAGTCTTCCCCACCCCTCATAATTTTGCACAGCATGTACTTGTCTAGAGTGTACTGTACAACACTCTTAAACTTTGTCCACTTAAGCTCAACATTTTCGGTCGTCGAGATGCGTTTTGGTGTTGAGCGCTCACGTAATCTGAAGTCTGTTTCTTTAGCGCTCTTGCTAATCAGAAATATCTTCCTACGTTTCTTTACATTCCTCTTTCAGCCATATTCAGTGATGTTATAATGACCTTAGGATTAATGATTCCCTGTTTTATGCTGAGTCAAACTGTTCGGTTCCATCAGTGAGCAGAAGATCTAGTATATTACCTTCTCGAGTCAGTCTCTGATTTGTCGCTCAAGGCAATTTGCGGGTAAGGTCTTTAGAACTATTTCGCATGATTCCCTGTCCCTACTATCCACCTTAACCACTTCTGTCTCCGAGTCTATAGCTGTTGAATTGAAATCTCCACATAAAACTATAACATGACCAGGAAATTCATACGAAATCTTCTCCAAGTTTCCCCTCAAATGTTCCGTCACTGCTGCCACTGAGGCAGGGGTGCCTATAAAATCATACGATAACCATGTTCAAACCACTTATAAAACTGATTTCACCCACACTATTTCGCATTCAGAATCTGTAACAACTTCACATTCTTTGACTACATATTCCAATCAAAATTTAGAATTTCACCTCGTTTCAGCCAGCTACCTATCTCTGGAGATTAGTACAGGAACGTTTCCATAAGCGCTCTTGAAGTTTACCAATACTACATTAACACTTTCTTTCTCCGATCCGCCATGACTTACGTTGTTGAGCCTGTGGAGAGATTTCTCTACCTTAAAGAAACTACATATGCCTGTCGTATGTACTGCGCTGCCTTAGTAGCTGCTTGTTGCGTGTACCGCACACCAGACCTATAAGCAGGGAGGGGGTGGGAAGGGGGGGGGGGCGAGGTCCTACAATTCTCTGCTCGATAGCAGAAGTAGAAAAATTCACGTCCAGGATCATTACAGAATCGTCTGCGCCTCTTGTTTACGCCTTCTACTCTACCTTCACCAAGGCAGCTAGCTGCCCATAGCAACCGAGGATGGCATCTGATCCCTGGCTGCAGTCATCATTCGTACTGCCACAAGCCACAATTTGGAGCTAGGTGCACAACGTCCATTCAGTAACTGCCGCCAGAACCTCCTCTACATCTTGGACGTTCCTCGCTGGCAAACAGAATGGAAATTAGCTTTCTTTCCCGAGTTTCAGCTATTTACCAAAGGCGTCCCACCACCTGCCCAACATTCGAGCTTCTAATGGAAAGCAATCCTACCCCCAGCACTTGTTAGGACTTTTCAGGTAGCCTGGCTCCAGTCCCAACAGACAATGGATTCGATGCTTGCTCAGATTTACGTTTAACAGTGGGCAATACCTCAAACCCGTCCTTATGCCCAATTGGCCAGGAAAAGTGCATCTGAAGGCACTGAGAGATCCGGAATCCCGGGTGGTGCAGTACGCATCAGAGGTGCTGAAGCATTAGTCTCATGTGTCCCAACGCCACTGGAACCAAAGGCAGCAGACTGAAGCCATCACTGTTTACTGACAGTGGTCAATTCCCACTGCATTTGTACACAACTGTCGCAGTTCGTATCCATCTGTAGTCAATAATTGTCTGCAGCACAAGCAGTCGCTGGATGCAATGCGAGTACTGGTGCTACGCTACTTCTGGTTTTTACTACACCCCAAAGTCAGCTCTCATAATGCAGCTGCACTAAAACTTACATGAAGAAGTTAACATTAAGTTCGTATGCTCCAGTCAACACAGTTAAATACGCAGATCCTATTCACTTCTTTATAGAAGCACATGAGGACAAAAACCAATCTAAATCCTGCGTGTAAACAGAAACTACTACTGCTCCCAGTGTATCCACTCGAATTCGTGCCTGCTGATTAAAACTGAAGAAATTTCAAAAATGGATAAATAAGAGGATTTGTTTTTTAAATACGATTGTGGAGAATTTCAAAGGAGCAATAAGCATTAGTTAATGGAAACAAAAGGAAGGCAACAGAAGGTGAATGAGTATATTTGAGATACTGCAAGCACTAGACAATCAACTATGCAAGAAACGCCCAGTAGAAATTCTTGGTCAACATAACAGATATTGAATTTAATTGAGGAAAGGAGATGATGTAAAATTTTTGCAAATGAAGTAGGCTAAATAGAAAAAGTTACAGCCTTAATAAAAAGGGATTGCAGGAAGTGTAAAATGCTAAAGGAGAAGGGCTACAGGAGAAATGCAAAGCTGTAAAGTATGCCCAACTATAAGGTAGACTGAAGAAATTTTCTAAGAGGGAGCTTTCTGATTATTAAGAGCTCAAATGGCAAGTGACTACTAAACGAAGAAGGTAAGGCTGAAAGTGGAATGGAAAAATAGAAGAATCTGGAAGAGAATATTATGGAAAGGGACTAGGAACTAAATAAGGAGGATATGAGATATGATAGTGTGAGGAAATTTTGACTTTTTAGCCCGGGGAGGCTTCAGTCGAAACAAGGGATCTGGAGCGCACTTCTATAAAGGAAGGAACATGAACTATCCTGAAATAATGGAAATTAATCAAACACATGCCCATCAGCCCAGGCTTGGTACTGAATGACCAGACACAGTTCCCTTACTTGGTACTTCAAACTCCAGATACTACTCATAATCCCATCCAGGCTGTGCTGTAAATTACCCCTCTTATCCACATGCCCCACTTTCCTTCATTTCAGTAACCACAGTTTCACTCGTTGTGTTAAAAAAATTTACTTTGTATAACCACAGCTGCTTCACTCACCTCCTTAATATCACTATTATATCTTAAATGTTTGTAATTTAAGACCTATTACAGACAAG
Source organism: Schistocerca americana (assembly GCF_021461395.2). Taxonomy (NCBI): domain Eukaryota; kingdom Metazoa; phylum Arthropoda; class Insecta; order Orthoptera; family Acrididae; genus Schistocerca; species Schistocerca americana. The sequence goes on along the minus strand of NC_060127.1, from coordinate 167,511,210 downwards.
ATTATTTTGTTCAGCCACATCTTCGGAATATATAACCAAAATTTGTTGTTCTATAATTTTCTTCTATGAACACTGTAGTAATTTGTATATAGTTCATTAGTTAAGGTGTCACATATTTGATCCTAGTCAAATAATCTTACTTTGCATTTACACTGAAATAATGGCTTTTGTTTTACTCCTAATTATAATATAAACATTTTTCAGCTCTGGAAATTGATATACTCTTTAGGTGCACCAGTTTAATATGTTTCATCCAACAAAACTTCACTGCATCACATACTTATCTTTGCACCTGCTGATGGTGTAACACCTGAAAACTAGTTTGGGGAACAAGTAATAAATGTTGTAGAATATTACATCAATGTTGTGTGTGTTTCATTCATAATATATGAATGCTCCTGACACCTGTTGATCTTATGGTGAACCATCTGTACATTCACATTGTTTACAAGAATATTCACAAAAAGTTCTCTCACCAATTTCTTTTATATTTACTTCTATGTAGGTCCAAAACACAAAGTATAATTGCCACTTTGTGTCCATGCTTTGGGTCCTTACGGTTCTCAGTGCCTCAATTCACTTACCATAAAATTTCTTTATAGACCTACAACGAAATATTTATGTAAAGTTACATGAACACCATGCCTATTGTGACTTACAATACTGAACCAAAATCTGAAAGAATGCTTTAGCTCTTTTGTGACATCTTATAACTAGTTTCCTTTTTTATCACCATGGAGTGCACATTGTGGGATTTCAGTTGCATCCGTTTGCCACAACAATTTTACATGCCTTATCATGCTGTTGACACACTTATCTCATTTTTAACGGAAGTGTCACCTGTGCCTCTTTGCTTCACACCCCTCATACATTGTTTTTATCTTCAGTCAAAGGCTAGGCTAAGAGAGTTCTCTGCACTGAAGAAGGTGTACTTATCTACGCCGAAACCCAGGTTAACACAAGGTGCTTTTTTCGCAATCGGGCCGGGTTTCTATTTTTTAAATATATTAACCAACGATTGCTGACGTGCTGCGATGTGGAAGGCTCTTAGAGGTGTATTGCATTGGACCAAAGCGGTTGCAACCAACTTGTCTGTCAAGGATAATGCCTCATAGAGGGACAGACATTTGGAGGACAGAGGACAATATGCCGGTATATTTCCACTGTGGAGGTCTTGAACACATTGTACACAGCTCCAGAGAAGGAAAATGAGTTTTCAGCAACTATCACAACACAAAATGTCAATATCACAACAGTGCCAGTCTACTGCACATGGTTATAGTCGAGCTGTAGGACGAAGCTAATCGTTGTACACTGAATGCGGTCGCTCCTGAGGATGCCGAAGCCATTCCTTGTCACTGTGCAGAGGTACCAACAGTTTACCTAAACTACAAATTCAGGAAAATTAATTGAGGCAATCCTCTATAGAGGACACCACAAATGAAAATCCTCCATAGACAACAGTTAACTAGATGTCAGAAAATCTCATTGATGTCATCGTCGGCAGCCAACCTGTCCAGGCACTGACTAAGGGGATTATTTTACTGTAATGTTAAATGCTGACTGTTCCTAGCTCAGGAAGACTATGTTTCATGATACATGACCGATTGTAGATTTGTGAAGATCACAAACGGGAAATACATCCAGCTGATGGGAACATGTATTGCAGGAATAACAATCGATGACAGAACACAGCCCTTCAGATTTGTCATTTTAGCTGAGTGATGTAGTTGTAATGTCGCTCTTGGATGGCACTTCTTGCAGGAAACCCAAGCAGTCATAGACTGTGGAAGATCAGAGTTACAAGTTAATGAAGCTGTTCCATAAGAACACATGATGAAGAGTCCTCTTGATGATTAGTTGCCGTTGAGGACATTGTTATCCCACTGTCATCAATGAAGTGATATTCAGTCATCAATCTAGATGCTCAGTTAAAGTGTGAAGCTTTCATCAGTTGCAAAAAGCTACTAAAAGTAACAAAAGAAATCTATAACTACATATCAGTGACAACCATAAACATTATAATTGTTCAAAGAGAACTGTGAATCACTAATTGAGGCATTGAGATCAAAAAGGGGACTTGTTATAATTTTTGGGTTGTTATTTTCATACGATTCCATAACTGTTGTTTCTAAAATAGGGTTTGTTCAGTGATATTTCTGTGTCTAAATCACTGTTAAAATTCCTTCTCATGCAGAGAAAGCTGTCACAGAGACAAGTCCCCATACTGCAAAAAAGAACTTGAGATGTGATGGCAGCAGTGTAGTGGGATGCAGTAAACAAGGTATCTGAATACACTGTTCAGTAAAAATGTGTCTCTGTTTCACCCAGTAATAGTGGAATGGTCAAATACGGATTTCCTCTGGTTACTATGGATAGTCCCTCATTTTTATAATGTGCCACGAGTGTACATGGATATCATTCCTCTAAAACCTGAGGCACTGCAGGATGTTTCATGCATGATTGGTGTTAGCCCCTTCCAGTTTCATGAATATTTTGATAATATTCTAAAAAAATGTGCCATTAATATAGTGACTGGTGGAGTGGAAGACAATGAATCTGAAATTGAAGTTTGAGACAGTGATCAAAGATGACAAGTTTATGAACATGTGTGACTGTCAATATAAACAGGGTTGTTTAACAAGTAAAAATTGTGGAATTAACTCTCCCATGTTACAAGCCTAGGCACTAAAAAGGATATTGTCTTTCATTATACTGTCTACTTTCATATGTATTGTTTAATTATGAATGTTTGTACAGATAATACGAATGTTTATGAACATGCTGAAATGATTAAAAAGAATATTTTGATTGAAAATATAATATTTTAGTTACATAATATTTATCATGAAATGAGTGTTTTGTAAAGCAAAAAGGTGATATGCAATCATTTTCTATTACCATTTTCTGTTATATGCCTTTATTCTATGATTACATATTTTGGTATGACAATGTATTCATCCTAATGAGCTTGTGGGAGTAACTGTAAGGTTTGTGGAATAATGATACTCAAGATTATCACGTTTTTTCAATATATATCAAAACTGCTGTCGAGTAACATGTCCCTCTTTTGATCTCAACACCTCAATTGTCATAAGCAGCAACAACTCATCCCTTAACATATGTGCATACAAACAGCCGAACCAAACCAGGATTGAGAACTCAGTGCCACTGACTAAGAATAATGCTACACTATCACTAGAGCCAACACAGGTGAGGAAGCTACTATCGAACTGCCAAAAGGATCTAGCTTGACTGAGAAACAATGTCGGTATGCGTTAACCAGTCTTATCCAATTTTCAAATGCACTGAAATCTGGAGTGGAGAAAAGACAGATCAAGCAATCCATAGTAAAATTACGATATTAATACTAGGGATCATCCAATAGTTAGCCAATGCTTGTGTGGGGTGTCACCAGTTGAACGTTGCATAATTCGGGAGGAAGTCGAAAAGATAAACCTTCAGAGAGTCCTTGGTATTTTCCTGTGGTTCTTGCGAAGGATGGCAATGGTGTTTTTGTCTCAACTACCGACAACTGGACAAAATCATGAAGAAAGATGTCTACTCCCTGCTGCACATTGATGGCACCCTAGACTGCTTGAAAGTAGTGAAGTATTTTCAACTACAGACACACAGTCACGCTGACAATGAAAATATTTCTTCATAACCTCTATGAGTTGAGGGTTGTGCAGCTCTGACCGTATAACAGTCCAGCCAACTTCAAACATATGATGGACAACCCATTTTGGTATCTTTCCAAGCGTTTAATGAATCATATACAAAATTCTCAAACTTTTTTCTCCTGGATTAGGCTGAGCAAAAGACATACATATCAAGATGTGTGTTAAATCAACCACAGTTACCCATTTTGCCCCAACTGACCTATACCTCCACATCCTCTGTGAAGGATTCAGGGTGGAAATTGATCACCCACAGGACAAAACATTACACTCATCACATCAGTTTCTGGGCAACTCTGCTAATGCTTGTTTGGAAGATAAAGAGCTCTGTTAGAGTCTGTGGAAACTTGCAATTCTCAAGTTGTTGCAGACACATTTCTGACCCTTTGTCCGCAAAGCTTATTTTCTAAACTAAAAGGGACAATCTGTCCAGCGCATTTATACACTTTCACTGGATCTGGAGTCCCAACAGGTTTTGTTTTGACAGACCGTTTGGCTATCAGCACTGAGGACTTTCCTGTGGATTTTACAGCATCCCTATCAGTTCTCAGTCCTCTCTAACAAAGTTCATCTGCAATGTTCCAGTGTGTTGCAATAGTGGTAGGTTCACTAACAATGTAGCATAGATCTTGCATCCCTCAATGCATCTCACAAGAGGGGAACAAAGTTCATATGGTCAACAGAGTGTGACAAAATGTTCTGCTATCCAACTGTTTATGTTCTGCAATCTCAAACAGTCTGCAGCTTGATTAATCTTGCATTCCCTGGGAAACCACTGATACTAGGAACTGACATCTGTCAATATTGTAGTGAGAGAGTCATACCATAATGAGCAAAATTGTTCCAAACACTCTGATGTATACATTTCTGAAGCACAAAACTCCATCCAGCAGAATTACGTGGAAATAGGAAAAAAGAGGCCCCCTACATTGTATATAAATACCGCATATATCCACATGGCGTAAAATTTCAACACGTGACATACCACAAGCCACTGCTGGCAGTTTTCAGTCCATCTTCTTTACTAGATAAGACAGTCCAAAGGCTTTAGGCTGTACACTATGTTTCTATTAGCATATGAGTATCACACTGGATCCAAGCCTTCCATCTGCTACACCAATGAGGATGCATTCCCAAGGTTTCCAGCTGATCCAGAACCTGATTTCAGCCAACAAGAGGTCATGTGTGACCAACACAGAGGCATGCCATGCTTTAGTAGAATTTCCTATTACCATACCAACAACTGCAGAAGAATCAAAGAAGAATATGTTTCGACAAGTGTTGATACAGGTGAATTTAGATCAGCCTTATCAACTACCAGCATGAGACCATCAAACAGTCAAAAGGCTATTTTAATTTAAGGCATCACTGAACAGCTCAAGATGACATGCTACTACTTGGCACAGAGAATGCGTTCATCTGGTGTTAGTTCTGCCCACCTCAACATTACAGTGATTTCACTGCTGTATGTCAGATAGTGGGTATCATCTGCATGAAGATACTCACCTGCCACCATGACTACTGGCTGTTGATAGATAAGGAGTCTGCAACTCAATAAGCTTCTTCCACAACTTTTTCTTTTTTTTTTTTTTTTTTGCGCGCTCTTGGGAGCAGGTTTGCAGATTATGTGGATGCCATTTTGAAATGTATGTATCTTGGATTCTTTTTTCAAAACTTTCATATTTGAGGCAGGTGTATTCTACGAGTGAGGAGAATGAAATTAAGGCATTCATTAAAGTCTTCAGCACGGGAATCTACTGACGGCAGTAGTCATAGGCAATGGTCCCCAGTTCACACTTGCAACATTTACAGTGTTTCATAGACAATGTGGCTTTCAGCGCCTCCGTACTTTACCCTTCCACCCACAATCCAATGTGTAGGCGTAGTGGACTGTCCACACTTTTAGGAGTGCCACTGAAAACCACATTACAGAATGGACTTCAGTTACAAAGCTCGTTTTGAACAGCCACTGTGGCGAACAAGAAGCAATGTGGCTGTCTCCCTATTGTGGCTCTACGCCAACAGACCTGCTGTACGAGTCAATTAGGGAGAATGTTTCAATAACTGACCACTTCCCTCCCCCTGTACTTCCTAAAGTTGTTGTTGTTGTGGTCTTCAGTCCTGAGACTGGTTTGATGCAGCTCTCGATACTACTCTATCCTGTGCAAGCTTCTTCAACTCCCAGTACCTACTGCAGCCTACATCCTTCTGAATCTGCTTAGTGTATTCATCTCTTGGTCTCCCTCTACAATTTTTACCCTCCAAGCTTCCCTCCAATACTAAACTGGTGATACCTTGATGCCTCAGAACATGTCCTACCAACCGATCCCTTCTTCTAGTCAAGTTGTGCCACAAACTTCTCTTCTCCCCAGTCCTATTCAATACTTCCTCATTACTTATGTGGTCTACCCATCTAATCTTCAGCATTCTTCTGTAGCACCACATTTCGAAAGCTTCTATTCTCTTCTTGTCCAAACTATTTATCATCCCTGTTTCACTTCCATATGTGGCTACACTCCATACAAACACTTTCAGAAACGACTTCCTGACACTTAGACCTATACAAAATGTTAACAAATTTCTCTTCTTCAGAAATGCTTTCCTTAGCATTGCCAGTATACATTTTATATCCTCTCTACTTCGTCCATCATCAGTGATTTTGCTCACCAAATAGCAAAACTCCTTTACTACTTTAATTGTCTCATTTCCTAATCTAATTCCCTCAGCATCACCCGACTTAATTCGACTACATTCCATTATCCTTGTTTTACTTTTGTTGATGTTCATCTTATATCCTCCTTTCAAGACACTGCCCATTCCGTTCAACTGCTCTTCCAAGTCCTTTGCTGTCTCTGACAGAATTACAGTGTCATCGGCGAACCTCAAAGTTTTTATTTCTTCTCCATGGATTTTAACCTACTCCGAATTTTTCTTCTGTTCCCTTCACTGCTTGCTCAATATACAGATTGAATAACATCGGGGAGAGGCTACAACCCTGTCTCACTCCCTTCCCAACCACTGCTTCCCTTTGATGTCCCTCGACTCTTTTAACAGCAATCTGGTTTCTGTACAAATTGTAAATAGCCTTTCGCTCCCTGTATTTTACCTCTGCCACCTTCAGAATTTGAAAGAGAGTATTCCAATCAACATCGTCAAAAGCTTTCTCTAAGTCTACAAATGCTAGAAACGTAGGTCAGTATTACCTCACATGTTCCGATATTTCTACGGAATCCAAACTGATCTTCCCCGAGGTCGGCTTCTACTAATTTTTCCATTCGTCTGTAAAGAATTCGCCCTAGTCTTTTGCAGCCGTGACTTATTAAACTGATAGTTCGGTAATTTTCACATCTGTCAACACCTGCTTTCTTTGGGATTGGAATTATTATATTCTTCTTGAAGTCTGGAGGTATTTCGCCTGTCTCAGACATCTTGCTCACCACATGGTAGAGTTTTGTCAGGACTGGCTCTCCCAAGGAATGTTGTCTACTCCCAGAGCTATGTTTGGACTCAGGTCTTTCAGTGCTCTGTCAAACTCTTCACGCAGAATCATATCTCCCATTTCGTCTTCATCTACATCCTCTTCCATTTCCATAATATTATCCTCAAGTACATCGCCCTTGTATAGACCCTCTATATTCTCCTTCCACCTTTCTGATTTCCCTTCTTTGCTTAGAACTGGGTTTGCATCTGAGCTCTTGATATTCATACAAGTGGTTCTCTTTTCTCCCAAGGTCTCTTTAATTTTCCTGTAGGCAGTATCTATCTTACTCCTAGTGAGATAAGCCTCTACATCCTTACATTTGTCCTCTAGCCATCCCTGCTTAGCGTTTTGCACTTCATGTCGATCTCATTTTTGAGACGTTTGTATTCCTTTTTGCCTGCTTCATTTACTGTATTTTTATATTTTCTCCTTTCATCAATTAAATTCAATATTTCTTCTGTTACCCAAGGATTTCTGCTAGCCCTCGTCTTTTTACCTACTTGATCCTCTGCTGCCTTCACCACTTCATCCCTCAAAGCTACCCATTCTTCTTCTACCGTATTTCTTTCCCCCTTTCCTGTCAGTTGTTCCCTTATGCTCTCCCTGAAACTCTATACAACCTCTGGTTCTTTCAGTTTATCCAGGTCCCATCTCCTTAAATTACCACCTTTTTGCAGTTTCTTCAGTTTTAATCTACATGTCATAACCAATAAATTGTGGTCAGAGTCCACATCTGCCCCTGGAAATGTCTTACAATTTAAAACCTGGTTCCTAAATATTTGTCTTACCATTATATAATCTATCTGTCAGTATCTCCAGGCTTCTTCCATGTATACAATCTTCTTTTATGATTCTTGAACCAAGTGTTAGCTATGATTAAGTTTTGCTCTGTGCAAAATTCTACCAGGCGGTTTCCTCTTTCGTTTCTTACCCCCAATCCATATTCACCTACTATGTTTCCTTCTCTCCCTTTTCCTGATGACGAATTCCAGTCACCCATGACTATTAAATTTTCGTCTCCCTTCACTATCTGAATAATTTCTTTTATTTCATCATACTTTTCTTCGATTTCTTCGTCATCTGCAGAGCTAGTAGGCATAGAAACTTGTACTACTGTGGTAGGCGTGGGCTTCGTATCTATCTTGGCCACAATAATGCGTTCACTATACTGTTTGTAGTAGTTTACCCGCATTCCTATTTTCCTGTTCATTATTAAACCTACTCCTGCATTACCCCTATTTGATTTTGTGTTTATAACCCTGTATTCACCTGACTAGAAGTCTTGTTCCTCCTGCCACCGAACTTCACTAATTCCCACTAAATCTAAATTTAACCTATCCATTTCCCTTTTTAAATTTTCTAACCTACCTGCCCGATTAAGGGATCTGACATTCCACGCTCCGATCCGTAGAACGCCAGTTTTCTTTCTCCAGATAACGACATCCTCTTGAGTAGTCCCCACCCGGAGATCCGAATGTGGGACTATTTTACCTCCGGAATGCTTTATCAAGAGGACGTCTTCATCATTTAACCATACAGTACAGCTGCATGCCCTCGGAAAAAAACTGCCGCAGTTTCCCCTTGCTTTCAGCCGTTCGCAGTACCAGCACAGCAAGGCTGTTTTGGTTAGTGTTACAGGGCCAGATCAGTCAATCATCCAGACTGTTGCCCCTGCAACTACTGAAAAGGCTGCTGCCCCTCTTCAGGAACCACACGTTTGTCTCGCCTCTCAACAGATACCGCTCCATTGTGGTTGCACCCACAGTACGGCTATCTGTATCGTTGAGGCACGGAAGCCTCCCCACCAGCGGCAAGGTCCAAGGTTCATGGGGGGGACTTCCTAAAGTAGGCTACTTGAAAATGGAGATTACATTTCAGACAGCTCTCATGTGCAACTAACGTTACAATTGTCATTTTGAGTAAAATGTGCTGAACTAAATGTTATATTCTATCTGAAAAAGTAATGGCAACAAAATAGTGACAGAGTGTACATATTTTTATAAGGGTAAAAGACTGTTCGCCTTCGAAAACTGCACAGAAGGTGCTGGCATATAAGATAGATTAAATAAGATCAGGAAGCATGCAAATAAGAAGGTGGAATTTTTTAATCAATGACAGTACAGCTCACTACAAAATGTATATCATGGGGTTGTTCTAAAACATTGCACAGATGGTCCAGATAGCTGCTTGAACAAGAAGCTGAATACCAAAGCAACAATGCAAAAAACTAAAAAGAACTACAAAAAACTGTACCTCTCTTGGTCACTGCCACAACTGGTTGGCTCCACTTCAATTTTTAACTCCTGAAAGGATTACGAACATTAATAATAATAATAATAATAGTACTAGTAGTAGTAGTAGTAATAATAACAATAATAGTAATAGCACTAATGAGACACATTGTTACTATATGGTGCTGAAAACTGGACTATCTGCAAAGCTAATGAAAACTGTGGTCAGATAGCTGAAATGAGAATTCCAAAACATATAAAAGTACATTGTCTCTAACATAATATCCCAAATAACATATGGACAGACATGAAAGTGAGGAAGCTCTACACCATGTCCCAGTTATTTCTTCACTAAAATGAAACAAGCAACCTGCTCTATGAAATGGGCAACTGTGAAAAGGAATAAGAATGAAAATGCTTTCACACCTTTCAGTATGGATACCCTCTTGCACACACAATTTGTGAACAGTAAGCAGTGATTAAACTCAAATAGTACATATAGGATGTTAAAATAATAGTTTAAGAATTTTTTGACAGCAGCACAGCAAAATCAACAAAATACATTCATTATTTACTTTACACAACTTTCAGACGTTTGCTGTCTTAAAAGTCAGAGTAAATAAATTAACACAATTTCAAAAACTCAGGAAATCATACAACAAATTACACTAGATCTGTGTATCTTCTTTCACAATAATGTGTTCAAAACTCTCACTGAAGCCCATGCCATTATAGTCCAATTGCACAATCTGAACATAGCAGAGAAATGCTATTTAACATAGACACATGAGCTGGTAGTACCTACACACAGGCTCCCTGCTGATATCCCACAACAATAATAATAGACTACAGCATTCACAGCTGTAAGAGTTAGATTTTCCTTTTTCATGGGGAAAATAGGATATAATTGGGGGAACGAAGGCAGTTAGGATGGATGGAGAGGGGGCAGGTGCAAGTCACCCAAAACCTATGCTAACGGTTATCCACCTCATATAAAACGCCAATTCATCTCCTCATAGAAAGTGGGTTCCTATCAACCTAAGTTTTGAGGGATTTGCCCAACCCTGCAAATGCATACAACCTCTCTTCTTACTTCCCAGTGACTGTGATTGTCCAAGGGTTCTGTTTCTGTAGCGTTTGTTCTCCCTCTGGCAGTGTCTGCTATTCCATCATTTAGCAATTACTCAAACTTCGGTCGCCGAGTACGTTAACTGCTGCCAGTGTCACCAAGTTACCAAAAGGAGGAAAATCACTTGCACCATCTATCTGTGGGTCATGTATACTGTTTTCTGTGTATTGTTGCATTTTAACTTTTTTTTAAGTGGAGATTGACGATCTGCCTTGCATCTGAAAAAACGAGAATGCTAAACAACTTAAAAGCCTCAGTTAGGTTGGCTGATGTATCAAACTGAAGGCCGTCAACCTAGTGCACTGATTCAATCGGGGTACAGTTCACCTCTACGTCTCTTATGTCAGTGCACCATGCGTATTGACAAGTGCCTCAATTCGTCTTTTCTCACTGAAGATGGCATCTGTGTGTTTTAACGTAGGAATGCTCTTTGTATATCAATGTCATATATCAGTCGTTTCCAGAATGAATTTTCAGTCGGCAGCAGAGTGTGCACAGATTTGAAACTTCCCATCGGATTACAACTGTGTGCCAACCAGGACTCAAATCAAGGACCTTCCTCTTTGATGAACAAGTGCTCTCCTGACACGTATGCAAGCATGGCACTTGACCCACCTTCATAGCTTTACTTCTGCCAGTACCTCATCTCCTGCTTTCCAAACATCACACAAGTTCTCCTGTACCCCTTGTGGACTATGCGGACTAGCATGTGAAGAAAGGATATGGCTTAATCACAGCCTTAGAGGATTGTATCCAGAATAAATGTTCACTCTGCAGTGATGTGTGCACTGATTTGTTTCCTGGCAGATTAAAACTGTGTGCAAGACCAAGAGTTGAATTTGAGACATTTGCCTTCCCCTGGAGAGAGAGAGAGAGAGAGAGAGAGAGAGAGAGAGAGAGAGAGAGCAGCAATAATAATTTAGCTGTGGAACAGTTCACAATCCTCATATTCTCAAAGATAGGCCAATATATTTTGTGCAAAAGGACACAAAGTCACAAAAAACCCACAAAGTGCACAGTGAAACATATGCTGGTACGCCACAACAACAATACGTCCTGTTCAACAGTGTGTTGATCCACATTTGGAATGCAGTAATGATAATAAACTGACTTTGTTGTCTTGATCATCTAATTCCCCTGATCCGATCTGAGCACAATGAAACACATCTGGGACATGGATTTCATAAAGCCATGGCATTTTTCCAGAGACATATGACACCAGATGTCTACAAACGGTTCACATAATTGCCATAAATTACAGGCTGATGGTTTGTGGGCACAGAACTGGTAATTGATAGCGTCTCAGATTTGTCCATTGTGTTCAGATCAGGTGAACTGGATGGCCAAGAAATCGGCGAGAGTTCGCTATCACATACTGGAAACCACTGTAGCATGATACTGGCCTTGCGACATGGGCAGCTATACTACTTGAATATGCCATCATCATTGGGGAAGAAATCATGTATGAAGAGATTTAGGTGGCCCACTATTATACTCATGTAGTCCACAGATGGCATGGTGCCTTCAATTACTACCATGGACGCCAAGATGAATATCCGCCATAGCATAATACTGTGTCCACCAGCCTCCACCCATGGCTTGATACACTTTTGTGCAGCCTTTCACATTGACAAGGGCAAATCTGGATACAAGAAACAGGACTGATCTGATCAGGCAACACATTTCTATTAAACTATGGTCCAATCTCGCGGATCCTTTGCCCACAAAAATTGTAATTGACAGTGTCGTTTGGTCAACATGGGAACACATGAGGATCCTCTGTTGTGAATCTCTGTGTTCAACAATGAGCACTGAATGGTGTGCTCTGAAACGTTTGTACTCGCACCAGCATTGCACTCTGTCATCAGATGGCCAGAGGTCACTGTTTATCCTAGAATACAGAGCGAACAAATTTCTGGCCTGTGATGAAGCATAGACACCCAACACATTATCTACTCATGGTTTCACAGTGTTCAAATATTTTCCATAGAAGCAGCATCTGAAGAACCTAGTAGTTTTGCACAATCTCAGGTGCCGAACCATAACAATCTGCCCTTTGTTGGTCGGTTGGCTGATTTAGAGGATGGGACCATACAGCGAAGTCATCGGTCCAATGAGATGAGGGAAGGATGGGGAAGGAAATTGGCCATGCCCTTTCAAAGAAACTACCCCAGCATTTGGCTGAAGCGATTTTAGGAAAATCACGGAGAACCTAAATCTGGTTGGTTGGACGCGGGTCTGAACTGTCGCCCTCCCGAATGCGAGTCCAGCATGCTAACCACTGTACCACTACGCTCGGTCTGCCCTCATTTCAGTGAATTTCCTCCTTTGCAAGCCATATCTTCACATTTACCATTCATCTTATATGAGGGACATTCCATAAATAACGCACGGGTAGGTATTACAGTGGATTTTTTTATGCAACAACAATGAAAATTACAGCAGATGCAGTTGAGCGCTTGAGGAAGAAGTACATTTTTCCTGTTTCTTCAATGCGTACTCTAATAGAATATTGGCGAGAGGTAGAAATGGACCCTGCAAGGGTGTCGGGTACTGTCGAAGACCAAACGTTGTACAACAAGACTGAAACTTTATGTAGCAAAAACTCCAACAGAAACCCAAATTGCGTTAGAGATGTTTGAAGTGAGTTTACAGTCGACAGTAGTACAGTTTCACGTTGGGTTAATCGTTTTCGTGCCGCTCGTATGAGCATAGACGATAAGGCGCTCGTATGAGCATAGACGATAATCCAAGGCCTGAGGTCCAAAAATGTCAACAGGTGAACGAAATATGAAAATTGTGGCAGATACTCTTGAAGATCGCACTGCGACCTCTCTGAAGCAACGGGAAATCCCGCAACATCAGTATTCCGTAATCTGTCAAAAGAGTTGAAGAAGAGAAAAATTCCTGCGAGATGAGTTTGACTGCTAAATAAGCAGGAATGCCTGGACATGCAGGCTTTCTCAAACGATTTGACCGTGAAGGTCGAGAAAGTCGAATTGTCGCTATTGGTGAAACGTGGATGACAGACTTTGAGCAGGAACTGAAACCACAGTCCAATGGGTGGAGAGCTTCAGATTCCTCTACGTCCAAAAACACTTCGAGGTGCTCCATCAAAGCTCAATCAAATGATGATTTTTGCTTAGACCACCATGGAATCATCATGACAGACAGAGACCCACGTGGAACAAGTGTCACAGTATTTTATTATCGTAATCTCCGACCCCAGTTGCTCGAGGATCGACCTTCCATTCTCCACGATAATGCTCGCCCGCATATCGGCAATGTTATAGCCCAAACACTGGGCGATTGCAGATGGTAAGTGTTGCCGCATCCTCCCTACTGACCGGACACGAGTCCCAAAGACTTCGACTTGTTCCCAAACTTGAAAAAACCAATTCGTGGACGTCGCAATCTTCATCTGGAAGAGCTTTCTACCGCCGCTACCCGAGCCATTCGACAGATGAACAGAAGTGGTTGGGGTCTCTCGTAGAAAAGCAGGGAGGCTATCTTGAAGGACTGCAAACAGACTGAAAAAAACGTGTAATAAAAAAAATGTGTGTTACTTATAAAATGTTCCTTACATATGTTTATGTGTTTTCCCTATCACATCAAATGCCCGCTACACCCCAAGTGATATTCACTCTTGCAGTGAGCAATAGTAATGTTTTGACTCACTCATCTGTGTGTGTCCTAAAGGGAAAAAATGTCCTTTCAATTACATGATGAAAGTCATCCAGAAGTACGAGGTGTCTCCGGAACGTAAGTATGATTCCATTCTTGGAATCTTAATTTTCAAGTTAAAGATTTTTTCCAGGTTTCTCAGGTTAAAATGATCATTTTCCAGGTTGCCGCGTCACTTGTTTTTACTCAACGGTGTTAGCAAACATACTGTACTGGAAAGAACAAGTTACGTATCTCCAAAATATAGGCTATGTCGTCAAAGTTGAACCATGTCATGATATGATGTGCACCACGCACAGTGTAATAGATAAGTCGAGCTTTCGCTATTGGAGGATACTGTACATCATAATATGATACCGGTACCGCTGTATTTAAACTGCTTTCGCTTGATCAACGTTGTCTGTTCGTTTTTAAACTAAACTTCTCATAATCAACTGATGGTTTAATCAGCCAACGCGTGACAGAAATGATTACATTAAAATACACAGTCACATCACATGAACTAATGACTGTAGAATGTTTCAGTTCATCTTGAAAGAAAACTTGAAGATACGTGTAGAACTTTCTCATTGAAGTTTCTCTAAGCAACAATAACCTAAAATTGGTTTATTTACCGAAAAAATATCCTTGTATGAGTGCGTAACCAAAATTTACCAGCAAATCATTTGCGTTGTGTGTATCGTGTTTCTCAATTTTTCTGTATGCCTACAGTATCCAATATGAAGTGATAGGACAGTGTATGAGCTATGTTTGAATCGTGAATAATTACGCGAAATGTGTCAGTTTGAATGTTTATCAAGAAAGTAGAATTCTCATCCCGTCCTTAAAACACACACACACACACACACACACACACACACACACACACACACCGAGAGAGAGAGAGAGAGAGAGAGGATAACTGACCATTCACTTCCAAAATCACATTTCAAAAGCCACTGCGTTTCATATGATTTACTGCACTATCAAGAAATGAACAGCCATTCTTCTGTTTCAATTATTCGTTTATATTTTTTCTGACGATGGTTTTCAGTTTCCACAGCATTAAAACATCAGTAAAGTCCTGCAAACTTTGATCAACGAATTTTAATGCTTCGGTGTGCGTAATACCACACAGGCCTAATGAAAAACGCTGTGAGGGCAGAGTTCTGGAATTTGGAGGAGATGAAATGAGAGAAGGAAAAACATTTCAATAATAACAGATGTGTAGAAATCGGACTCACAGCATCACCTGGCTGTAACACGTGAGTTACATGCTCACTAGCGCATTTCAATGGGAACATTATTTTGTTCTAATTAAGATGCTTATTTCCTTTACTCTTAGAGTTCCAAAAAGGCGTCGAAATATACACAAATAATCTGTAAGCCAAATAACTGCGAGTTTGCTATACTTGTGTAACTTACATATTTTGAATGGTGTTTTATGAAATCAATTAAGTCCTGTATATACAACATCTACAAGTCATTATATTTAAAAAAAATTAAATCTCTCTATATTTCAAGAACATAAACAAATTCTGCTTTTGGTACTGTAAATAACATATTTAGCAAACATATAACTTATATTGCGTTATGGACAGTATGATCAAAAACCAATAAAAATATTTACACGAAAAATGCTTTCCCAAATGTTCAATTTCTGTCGTAATTTTAACTGCTTTAAAACAACATTTTTGTTTTCTAAGTTTCTAGCGTGTTAATTTCAGGCTATACTCTTTTTCTGGTAAATTCTTGTTCTTGTTGTTTTTCGTTTTCAATTAGCTGTTTCTTTTTATCATCTTTGTACAACGAGCTTGCATTGTGCATTGACAGAATTAGCTCCTGTCGATTTTGGAATTGTCTACACTGCCAACATCATGGATCACAACATAAATATGTCTTATATGAGCAACAAGACTTTTTTCACTCTGATTCTCAACACTACATTCAAGAGTCCACGGAAAAACCTCATTCAGCAACAGCACTTCCATCTGAATTTAGAAAAATAATTTTCACAATATCTACAAAGTTACAACACTTTTTGTGACAATTTAATGACGTTCATCCAAAACTCATCCACACCAGTTTCGCTTCTTTTGAACAATGTCATTTATTTTTGAATATGGTCAATGTTACAAAATAATATTGATAAATTCTTGTTTGACATGGTCTGGTTAACCAGAAAGAAGAATTTGAAGGCACGTTGTCAATCTTATTACAGTCATTTCTTGATTTCAAGCTACTGATGGGTCCAAACGTGGAATGGGACATATAAGTTTATATTTCAGTGGTGATCTTTTAGGTATCTTTTGCATCATACCAATAATACAAGAACGCATTTCTTCATTACGCATCTAGATGTCAGACAGGTCCAGGCATCTTGTGTAGTAAAATCAAAAACAAAGTATTGTGTCGTGATCAGATTCTTCTCATCCTTAATGTTGATCTTCATGAGGGAATTTTCATTTACCAAAATGTCTGATCTGACAGCTCACTGCATAAACGAGGTGCTAAGAATGAACAATTCATTGGACATAAAAGGAGCCATAGGTACAAAGCTTTCGAAATATCGTAAAAAATCTTAGAATAAACATGCTGTCTCAACAATACAATTTTCTACCCAAGAAAGTGTTTCTAATTGCTTCCAACAGGGTATTAAAACTCGCTGAATCACATAGCGTTTAATTCTGGACCGATTAGATGCGGAAAAAATTTTAAAACTCGTTCGGCCACATTTAAATTTTCGATCTATCTTGTGCCACAGAAGTGCAAAGGAAAATCTGAGGAAGCTGTGTATCCTGGATATTAACTTCTTCACGTAGGCAAACAGTGAAACAAATAATATAGGAGTCTAAACATGGTGCAATTTCTGAATTTGTTTGTGACATGTCGGTTTTGAAAGTTCCATGAACTACATGCAGGCTGCAACTGTCTAACTGCAAGAGTTCTGTGTTAACAGAAATTTCTTTTAGTTCATTATTCAAGTCCTTCCAAACTTTAAAATTAACATTTGGTCCATACATCAACAACCACAAAATGTTTGGAATCCTCTGCGAACCAAAAGATCCTTTCAAAGCATATAGTAAGTCACTGGCCCTTGCGTGTTAAATAAAAGTAGAGTCAAAACACCAGGCTGAAACATGTGGCTCATCTTGATTCCAAAGTCTAACAATACGTTTGTACAATATACGTAAACTCCCTATCGCGACATCGATTGCATAAAAATGCTCAAAGATGAATCAAAACAAATAAATTGACGTCCATTTGTGTTTTTCGGGAAACCGTGTTTAAAATCGCATCAGATTCAACAACAAGATTGTTACATTATTTAATCATGTCAGTAAGTTTGCTATGAACATAAGGAGCAATATTATAAACAATGCTCTATCCAATTTCTGTTCTTCGCAACCGTATTTTTTTGCGAGCCGGGACTTCCTGCGTGTTAGGCAGACGTGATAAACGCTACACCTCGGAAACTGCTACGCTCTGCGCTGCACCTCAGATAGAACCTGTTGAAGATCGCCTTTCTGCAGTAAAGATCACTTCACGGAAACGCACAATGCAGATATTTCACACTTGGCTGCAACAATCGACACACCTGATTGTCTGACTGCCATCACAAGTAAGAGCTCAAGTAGACGGAAATGCACGCGCGCAAGTCCTCAATAACGTCATCAGTTTCTTCTGTCCGTACGAGATACAATAGATCCACGCAGATTGTAAAAGATGTCAGCAAAAGCAGTCACTTCGTTAGCGTCAGGAAGTCAGGAAACATTTCTGGAAATGATTGTATGTAAGCAGCAGAACTTTGGCTTGACAAATGATTATAAATTGTACTTAACCACCATAAAATGTCAGCTTCCGTGATATTTGCTGATAATAAAAATGACTGCACTAACGATTGTTTACATTGACAGGTTTCGAATTTGAAGGTGTCGAACCTGCTTCTATAGTACCACTTGCATTGGAAGAATCGCTAGATGCTGAAGCTCCTGTAAAATTTAAGTCGTGTTTAAATGTTTAACTTATACACGTTCTGTAAGTTTAATTAGGTGCTAGAATGTATAATTACAATTGGATTCTTTTTGCCAGTTATTACGAAATCATTGGGTTGTTGCCACAATGTTTTCATCTTAGCATAATAATCCAATCCTGGATTTCTTTGCTGAACTATGTTTTCTGGGTCACCCTGAGTCGATGTAGGGGGAAAGACCTCGATAAGAATTTTTCCATTAGAATGATACCCTAAAACTCCAAATACACATTGTAATAATTCATGCTGAGGCTGTCTGATATGCATTTCTGCCAATGTCTTTCTGTATAAGCTGTGCAATTCATCAGAAGTCGTCATGGCAAAGCTGAATGCAATGATTTCCAAAATCAACACAAATAATTCTATGATCTAAAAAACAAAGAATAGATACAATTAATTTTTGAAAAAATTGACTGTTTGAATAGAGTCTGCGTGGTTGCAAAGAAGATAAAATAAAAAAAAAATGTAACGATTGAAATAAATCACTGCACTCTAAATACTACCATACTATAAAGCACTGAAAATACGACAAGGAAATGAATCATGGGGAAATCGAGCATTTGAAAACAGCAGTTTTGAAATGGAGAATAGCAATTTTGCAAATGGGTTATGAAAATAACACAGTACAGAAAACACAGGTGTTTTGTAATGGCTCATTTTTACAGAGGCTGCTGCACTCGGGGATAAGATTTTCATAATATCATTTTTAATGCTAAGATAATTCTGGTCAACATCTTCCTCTCTTACATCGACTCAGAGTGACTCAAGGAAAATAGTTCAATAAAGACACCTACATTTCGATTGTTCGTCTAACAAGGAGAAGTCCCCAGTGGTGGGGTCGACTCTTTGAACCCATCTACGTGGTGATGTAGGTTAAGATTTCAGGTATCACACCCTGCAGCCATTCGTCCTGGTGGGCCCTTGTTTGCGAGTAATTGACAGAAAGAAAATGCCAGAATTCTGCATGACACTCGATAGTTTTAAATAAGTAGTGTTTTGTAGACCAGCAGTGTGGTGTAAGGGGTAGACTAAAGCTTTTGCATGCAGGAGGTTGTGCATTTGAATCTTTCAGGTGCTTCAATTTTTTTTTTTATTTTTAAAATCTTTCTGTAAATTACTCTGATCATTATTTTTATTCAATTAACTGGCTTAAATGTAAATTTTTAATTCTGCAATTTTAATTCACATATAAATTTATTAATTTACTATTACTTTTCTTCTTATCATTCTTTTTCTGCATGAAATCTTTGTTCATATGATTTTAATTAATTTTATGTATTAATTTGATTTATTTTCTTTCAGTTTATCGCCCTATACTTTTGTCCATGTTATTGCATTCATTATTCCTATTCTTCATTTGCCTGAATTTTGTTTTAATTATAATCCCTTCTTTCATTTAAAGCTAGATCTGCGTTAGTTTGTCCATGCGCAGTAGGAATTTAGGATACGTTTAAAATGTTTGTATGACGATTACCATACAAAAATGCGCATCTTTTAACAAAAAATACATTTTTGACACCACTGCACAGTCAATATAAATCGATGATATTGTCTTTTGTTTTTTAACCGATAGATTGGTATTTTCAAATATTTAAATATTATAGTACATACACATAATTTAATAAACATTAATAAAAACTTCTAAGAGAAAAAGAATGATATAAGTAAAATTAGAACAAATTAAAATTTCATATGTTGATAAAAATGTGACAAAGGAATAGAGAAAAAGAGACTACACTTAAACAAGTTAAGTGAATAAAAATACTGATCACAGTCATTTCGATAAAGATTTAAATATAAAAAAAATTTAGTGCAGCTGATCGAGGTTCGAACCCATAATCTTCTGCATGTGAAGTCCCTATCCTATCCATTACACAACACAGTCTATCCAACACCAGTTTTTGAACGGTCACGCAAGATTCCGAAATTTTTTTTCGTCGATTACTCGAAAATGATGGCGCACCAGGACGAATGGCTGCAGACTGCGATACATGAGATCTTGGCCTATATCACCGTATATATGGTTCCAAAACGTTGATCCCACCGTGGGGACCTTGTAAGACGATAACATCGTGAGGGCAAGTAAATATTGTATGTGAGAGATAAAAATAGTTTTACTTTGTTCACTGGTTTGCGACTGAATTTTCTTTGTGTCAGGTTCAGGGCGTTGCGTAAGTATATTTATCAGAAAAGACTTCCGATTCTTTATAGAGCGTTTATCTTTTTGGCTATTGCCGTGGCTGCCCAAAGCCAATTTCGCCATTGACGGAATATTTATCGTTGCGTTGTACGAAGAGCGTAATGCGTTTGTAATTAGGTGTCGTACATAAGCCATGGATAAACTGACTCGTATGAACTCTGGTAATGAGGTTTTTTTGGGTGTGGTTTTTTTTAGGGCGCAAAAACAACTGAGATCATAAGCGCCCATTTCTTAACCTTAGAGCATTAATAAGTAAAAGAAGTCAAAGGCGACTACACCTCAGGCCCAATCAATGGAAGGAAAGAAAGTTAAAAAGAAGGACTTCCCCTTGGAGAAAGGGCTACAATACGCCATAGAGATAGTGGAGGTCCCACACTGAACACTAAATGTCCTTCGTTATGTTGCTACGACGGATAAAAACCAAAACGCGGTTGACAGCCCGCGCGTCATTCGCTAAAACGGCTAATACCTCAGACGACAAACATACACTGGAACGTAAGCGGATGAAAACAGGGCATTCGATCAGAAAATGCAAACCGTGAAAGGTTGATGATAACGAGCACAAAGTGGTGGGGCATCACCACTTAACAAATAGTGATGGCTAAAAAGACAGTGCCCAATACGCAACCCAAAATGATATGCTCGCGACGAGAGGGGGTCGGCCAAGGCACTGGGAGAGGTGTAATTTCCCAGAGCTTGTTCCCACGAAGAGAAGACCTGTGGTGATCCCAAACTGACACCATTCGCCGACAGATGGCAACACAGATACCATACAAAAGAATGGAAGAGCTAGAAGGCCAAGGCAGGATGACTGCAGCATTGGCAGCAGCGTCAGCAGCCCTGTTTCCCATCAAACCAACATGACGGGCTCCCTCAACAGTGAGCAAGTGGAAGCTTTCCTGGACCGGTTGCACTAACATGGGGAGTCCACGACGTTTGGAACGCAGATTTACTGCAAACTTCGTACACTCGTAGTACTCCATGAGGACAACAAGATGTGTAAGCAGTAGCGCGTACTTCTCAAGCGTTATTGAGAAAATCACAAGATAATGTCGGTCGTCGAATATATATCTGTGCGTGGCCATTTTAACCATAAAGCGGCTGCAGCCGAGTGGTGCCGGCAGCGTAGCTCAGCATGTCGCCGGAACGGTAGCTCAGCGTGTTCGGTCAGAGGGTTAGCTGCCCTTTGTAATAAAAAAACTGAGCTAATGGATCAATAATAAACTTCAACGGGCGTCAGGGGACGTCCGCCCCGAACAATTGCAACGACCATTAACGAACAAATTGAGATTTTAAAAAAAAGCATGTTCGGTCAGAGCGTTAGTTACCCTTTCTAAAAAAAAAAAAAAAAAAAACTGAGCGAACGGATCATCGAACAAACTGAACGGGTGTCATCGGATGTCCGCCCTGAAGAAATTCAACGAACAGTATAGAACAAAATGGTTTTTTTAAAAAAAAAAAAAAGTGTTTAGTGTTCAAGCCGCTGGATCGAGTTCCGTTCGTCAGTTTTTATTTTTATTTTCAACACAGTCATTTTCTTTATTATTTATGTTACAATTGATATAACGGGGAAAGTACGTGTAATCGGATGAAATTTTATTAAAGTTACAATGTTATTTGGCAGTCTACTAATTTTTATTATCACAAATAATGTAATAATCGAAACTATCGACTGTTAAACGACCAAATGCATAAAGACATACTGAAAATGTAAGCTTGTCCGTGATTTGAGAAATCCCTTACACCTGGAAGGAGCCCGAAACGACTTGTTACCTCCAAGTTTTGACCGGCACAGATGGGTTTCGAAAGATGTACAATTAATCGTCGCTTTCGACATTACAAGTTGCAGGATGGTATTTTTCGTAAAAACATGGTAAACATAAAGTTAAACGGCACCGCATACGCAACGTCTTTTGACGTTTTCTGTGGGAAAACAAACCTTGTTCACATTTTCAAAAACCTCTCTTTCAGACGATAGTTTGGAAGCAAACCATGCATAACGCAGTATTTCCTTAAAAATCGGCTGTGATAATTGGTTATGCAGTATGGCGTGTATTTTAATAAGGTCTTCCGAGAAGCACTTTCTCGTTCTCTTTCGATTAAATACTAAGCTTTGGAGACACGGACAAGCATACATTTTCAGTATCACTTTATGCGTTTGGTCGTTTACTAGTCGATAGTTACGAATATTATATTATTTGTGATAATAAAACTTAGTAGACTGCCAAATAATATTGTTAATTTAATAAAAGTTACACGTATTTTCCCATTATATCAATTGTAATATAAATAGTAAAGAAAATGACTGTGTTGAAAATAAAAAAAACTGACGAACGAAACTCGATCCAGCGGCTTGAACGCCAAACACTTTTTAAAAAAATACATTTTGTTCTATATTGTTCGCTGAGTTTGTTCAGAGCGGAGTCTGATGACACCCGCTCAGTTTGTTCGATGATCCGTTCGCTCAGCTTTTTTTATTAGAAAGGGCAGCTAACGCTCTGACAGAACACGCTGAGCTACCGTGACGCCGCCGCTCGGCTGCAGCCGCTTCATGGTTAAAATGGCCACGCACAGATATATACTCGACGACCGAAATTATCTTGCGATTTTCTCAATAACGCTTGAGAAGTACGCGCTACTGCTTACACATTTTGTTGCCCCCGTGAAGTACTACGAGTGTACGAAGTTTACAGTAAATCCGCGTTCCAATCGTCATGGCCTCCCCTTGTTAGTTATGGACTGTGTACGGCACACAGAGGATCTGAGGGCCACTGAGAGAATCGGAGCATATGACACAATTAAAAAGCCTGTATCGCCGGATGCTCTGGGTGGGAGAGGGCGAAGAGTTCTGTTGTATTGATCGAGCAGTGTTCTGGAAGCCAATACCGAAAATGGTTGGTGCCAATGACAGAGACAAACCTGACACCACAGTCATTCTTCGAGCCATCAGTATACACAAAGGTGCTATCGCTAAGTTGCGTGTGAATGTCAAGAAACTTACAGTGGTTGATCGAATCAAGAGTAATGTCCTTACAAAGCGAATGACATCCAAGGTGAACGCAGGCTACCACACGAAAACAAGACACTGAACGGTTCAGACCCATCGGAAACATGGCAGGTAGTGTGAAGTTAAGCTGCCCTATCAGTATCTGAAAGCAAATTAACAGAGAAGAAAGATGCGTCCCATGCTGGTGGTCAAGGGAGTCGTCATAAAAAGGGCCACAGGATGGGTGACCAGACATGGTAAATAAACAGCATGGATATCCGCTGAGGCAGACATCATGCTGGTATGACGGTGGCAGTTCAGCATCTTCTGCAGGGAGACTCTCAACCAGGCCAATGAAAGAGGTTCCAGTGGCCAAACATATTCCTCAATGGTGGACTGTGTTAAGACGGCGTAAGATTGACAGACATGATAAGAGGGATAAACGAAGCACGCAGCTTAGGACACATAGGACACTGAGGGATCAGATATATCATGGGGCTAGGTAAGAAACGTGGGAAGACCAAGAAAGTTTCCTATCAAGCATGAGCCCCAGGAATTTCGTTGTTTTAGCAAACAGAAGAGGAACAGGCCCCAGATGTAAAGATGGTGGAAGTAACCTATTGCGCCGTCACAAATTCGTACAAACGGTTTTGTCAGTGGAAAAGCGAAAGCCACTGTCGATGATCCATGAATAAAGACGATCAAGACATCACTGAAAACGCCACTCAAGAAGTCAAGTCCCTGCAGAACTGCAACAATAAATCGCAAAGTCGTCGACAGACAGGGAGCCAGAGATGTCTGGCAGGAGACAGTCCATAATAGGAATAATGGCTATTGCAAAGAGGACAACACTCAGGATGGAGCCATGACGCACACCGTCCTCCTCGATAAAGTTGTTCGACAAGGCCTTGAAAACTACGTCTTTTAAAATTTCTGAAGGAAATGGGGCAGATGGCCTTGGAAGCCCCATATGTAGTGAGTATGGAGGACATCATTCGTCCAGCAGATGTCATAGACTTTCTCCAAATCATAAAACATGGTCACAGTCTGGTATCGCCATAGAAAACTGTTCATAACATGAGCCAACAAATTGATGAGATGGTCAAATGCAGAGTGGCATGCTCGAAACCCCTGTTGTGCAGTGGTTGATGGATTGCAAGACTCAAGCAACAATGCCAACTGGCCATGACTTACACGTTCCATCACCTTGCAAATACAGCTGATGAGAAAAATCAGGCAGTAGATAGAAGGAAAATGTTTGTCCTTACTGGGCTTAGGTGTGGGTATGAAACTGTCTTCGCACCAGCATCTGGGAAACGTGACTTCTGCTCAAATGCGACTGTATGTATTGGCTTTGGTTTGCTTTGCTTCAGGGCGCAAAAACAACTGGGGTCATACGCGCTGAAGTCAAAACTATAGAACACAAAGATAGAGAGGCGTTAAAAAGCGAGTATATGTCAGTCCCAATTGATATAATAGAAGACAGCTAAAAACAGGTACAGGGAAAAAGGGCTAAAAAAAGACACCATACAGAAATGGAGGTCCAAAACTAATTATTAAATGACCTTCGCAATATGGCGGATAAAAAGTGAGCTGCAGTCAACAGCCCACATGTCATTTGTTAAAATGGTAAGTAACTCAAGACGGAAAACCTGAATGGGAACCTAAAAGGTTAAAAAATGGACATTCCATCAGGAATTGGAGGACAGTTAAAAGTTGAGTGCAATGTGTACAAATATGCAGCCGATTTAAAATAACCTCCTGCCGGCGGGAGGGCCGAGAGCACGCCAGAGCCTATTCCCATGAAGGGAGGATCACTGGTAATGCCAGAGAGACACCACCCACCTCCTGACAGATCCATAGCTTATCAGAGGGAATATAGGTACTCACAGGCTGAGGTTGTAGGACTGCAGCTTTGGCAGCAGTGTCAGCAGCCTCGTTTCTTGGCAGACCAACATGACCAGGAACCCACAGAAACATCACACTGGCTCCCAAAAGAGTGAGCAGTTGACAGTTTTCCTAGACCCGCTGCACTAAGGGATGGGTGATGTGCAGTGCACATAGACTTTGAAGGATATTGAGTGAGTCTGAGCAGAGGACACAATTGAAAAGGCTGTGTCACCTGATGTACTCCTGGCCTGATACACAGAGAAGAGCACAGCTGTAAATACTGAGGAGTGTGCCGGAAGCTGATATTGAAAGACACGGGTGCCAATGACGAAGGCACACCCGACCCCACAGTTAGTCCGAGAGCCATCACTGTATAAAAAGATACTATCACAAAGCACCATGCGAAGGTCATGAAACTAAAGGCAATAGACCGAGGCTGGAGTAGTGTCCTTAGGAAGCGAATGAAGGCCAATGTTAACATGGGCCACTTCATGGAGCTGAAGTGGTGAAGGGTTCACACCCACTGGGAAAGGTGCAGGTAGTGTGAAGTTAAGGCACCGTAGCAAGTGCCAAAAGCGGACTCCAGGAGGTAACAGAGAAGAAGGACGAGCCCCATACTGGTGATCAAAGGAATCATCAAGGAGGCATAGGATGGGTGGCCACACATGGCAGACAAACAGCATGCATACCTGCTGAGGAGAAAGTCACGGTAGTAGAACAAAGGTAGTTCAGCAGCTTCAGCATACGGACTCTCAACTGGGCTGGTGTAAATGGCGCCCATGGCCAACTGGCTGCCACAATGATAGATAGTGATGAGAGGGCATAAGAGGGATGGACGTGCAGACGTATAAACAAAGCACCCATAGTCGAATTTCGAACAGACAAGGGACCAGTAGAAACGCAGGAGGGTGGTTCGATCAGCGCCCTAGGAAGTACCATTCAGGACACTCAGGGCATTGAGGAACAGCATACAGTGGGCTGCGAGGTAAGAGATATGGGAGGTCCAAAGAGTTCCCTATCAAGCATGAGCCCCAGGAATTTCATAGTCTCAACGAAAGGAAGAGCAACAGGCCAAATGATGTAACTGCAACCAGAACGGTCACAGGGTTGACGTGATGGAAAGTGCGGCAGGACTCGAGGAGCAGCCCACGAACAACAACATAAATGGAAAAGGACAGACACGAACAATGAAGGACCTAACAAAACAACAACAAGACGGAAACAACTGAATCACAAGAAAACCACATCCACTTATACACCGAACAAGAAAGTAAATATGCTGTCTAAGGCACGACTATATGTCCAAAGACGCACGCAAGATTAGACTGGCTGGCTGAGCGAGAGGCAGGCGGTTTACTCTATTGGGGGGCGCCGCCATTGGCCGCCGGGACCACGTGTTCCACTGTGGCGCCCTCACACTAAATGTGGGCCAGGAGGCGCGCGCCACCACGGTTTACGGCGCGGTAGTGCAGAGACCTCTAGGGATCTTCGACCTTCATGCCATCTGGCGCGGAATCAAATTCCGCAGCTCGTGGTACCAGAGCCAAGATGTAAAGATGGTGGGACAAACCACTTACAACTGTATATATGAAGGATAAAGTGCTTACCCACAAGAGAAAGGCACTGCCCTGAGTCAGAAGATTGGTTTGAAGTGAGATCATAGTCTAGCTCCTTCATAGTAAAGGCAGAATTGTAGCATTCATGATTCTGAGAGGAGATGGATATCACCCGAGGCAGACTGACAGTGGACGAAGCTCGAAATCTCTGCAAAATAGGAGTTGGAGACACCAATAGAGCCCACAGTGACATCATCTGCTATGGCCAGGCCAGAAATTGAGGAATGGGACTTGGTTCAAAAATGTTCAAATGTGTGTGAAATCTTATGGGACTCTACTGCCAAGGTCATCAGTCCCTAAGCTTACACACAACTTAACCTAAAGTATCGTAAGGACAAACACGCACACCCATGCCCGAGGAAGGACTCGAACTTCCGCCGGGACCAGCCGCAAAGTCCATGATTGCAGCGCCATAGACCGTTCGGCTAATCCCGCGCCGCTGAGACTTGGTACCAAAGAGCCAATGGAGGTTGCCCCACATGACAGAAAAGGGAGCGAAACTGTTAAACGAACTACTAAATGAAATCATTGAGTTACATTCTGCTTTCACGTAATGGAAACATGTTATGAACTTGTTCAATTGCACAGGCACAGTTAAGGTCGATTTCCACTATCTGTCTCTGCTACCGTCCATTTCCATTGCTTAATCCTTTGCAAGACACGTAGGCCTTTATAGTCAATGCGGCAACTTGAAGTTATGATGTGGACACTAGAGGTCATGAAAGCCCGGAACGCCAATGGTAAATACGTTTCAGTTAGTTGTTGAGTGGGTGGTGCACTGGTTGCGGGCTCATCTGTTTCAAGGTAAGGTAAAACTTTGTTTTTCCTGTAATAGTATGGGACATTTCAGGCCACATGACGGCTATTTTGACCTTCGTGACACCAAATAAATGTACACATTTTGACGGACTGTTGTCGTAATTTGTGCAGATTGATCAACTATGTACACCTAAAAACTGTCACGCAAGGAAACTAATTCGAGCTGATGAACCAGATTTTGGCAAACGCATTTTGGCAATAGTCACTGTAATTCCAGATGCAGCGACAGTGATACAATTATGCTTCAAGAGGGTGACGACGAAAATTAACAGATACCATTACGTGCTCCATCTGCAATGTCACTGTTAGATTCGGACATAGACGATGATCCAGATTATTACCCAAAGTGGAGTTACACTGAAACCGAGATCTTACGACAAAGAGGAATTGGACGACGAGAAATCAGCTACTGAAGGTGACGTGCTCACGACAAAGTATATGAAGCTAAAAACAGAATGGAAAGCCACAGAGCCAGAGAGAAGAGGGAGACCTCAAGCTCACAATGTTTTCGGATGTAAGTTACCAGCCGGCCGGAGTGGCCGAGCGGTTCTAGGCGCTTCAGACTGGAACGGCGCGACCGCTACGGTCGCAGGTTCGAATCCTGCCTCGGGCATGTATGGGTGTGATGTCCTTAGGTTAGTTAGGTTTAAGTAGTTCTAAGTTCTAGGGGGCTGATGACCTCAAATGTTAAATCCCATAGTGCTCAGAGCCTTTTTTTTTTTTTTTTTTGGTTAGTTATCAGGTGTTAATAACTATACACTGCAGTGATTCGGCAATGAATCTTCTGCATTAGACATGTGGAAACAATTCATTAATGGAGAGAGAATGGAACAGATTTGGCGATTCATTACACTACACATGAATCAAACTAACTCACGCATCACGTCGTCCAATATAAGGAACTACTACGATATAACAAAGGACGAATCGGACACGTCCACTGGGCTATTGGTACTGACCTAAATATACAAATCAAAACATGCCAGCCTCTCGTTTCCGTCTGGTGTAAAGGGCGTCCTGTTTTCCTCTTTTCCCCACTTTGCGGCTACAAAAGCAACACTTTGGTTTGATGACTGTCCTACAAGGGATAAGAGACATAGAAGTGGCCTTGCTGCTCCAATTTCGAAAACTTGTTGTAAGTTTGTGGCACAATGTCAGAAGATGTATGTAGTCAGCCATTGGCTGCCTGTGGATGAAACTCTACTTCGTTTCAGGGGGTTATGCAGATTTCGTATGCTGATGATGATGGTGATGATGATGGTGACGATGATGTCCCATAGTCCGAGGAGCATAGGGAGACGATGCGGGAGACCCGCACCGCCGACTAGGCAAGGTCCTAGCGGAGGTGGTTTGCCATTGCCTTCCTCCGAACCTAATGGGAATGAATGATGATGATGAAGACACAACAACACCCAGTCATCTCGAGACAGGGAAAATCCCTGACCCCGCCAGGAATCGAACCCGGGACCCCGTGTGTGGGAAGCGAGAATGCTACCGCAAGACCACGAGCTGCGGACAGATTCTGTACACATATACAAAAAATCCAGGAAAGAACAGCATAAAGTTGATGAACTTAGTTGGTGGTCGTACCAGCTACATTTTGAATTCTTATATATACATTGGATGAGATTTGATTGTAAATCATTAAAGAAGGTGGAAAAAAAATTAAAGGTCCCAACTCAAGCTTTCCTCACCTTAACAGCTCCTATTCAAGGCAGCAACCGCATTGTGACAGCTGACAATTAGTTTAGCTCAACGGAGACTTGAATGAGCCTGGTAAAAAGAGGGTTGACCTACTTAAGCTGGGTTTACACTAGCAAGTCGCTTGCAGAAGTTATTGCTGCAAGTTATTGGGAGCCGCTTGCAGCTGTGTTTACACAGCAGCGCTAGAATTAAGCAAGATTCTTCCGCAAGTTCTCTGGCAAGAAACTTGCGTCAACTACTTGCTGATACTATTTACATATGCTTTCAGTACCACTACGAGTGTCAGCCTAAGTATAAAATCACAAGTAGGCGGATGAGATGTGCTGCAGCTCTTGTAATGAAAAACGTGAAGAAGAAAAATATTTGAGTTAGAGAGTGGATAATGAGAAGATCGCAAAATGGTGCCTATAATAAACTTTTGCAAGAACTTGATATCGAGAGCATGGATACTTCTGAAAATTTTTGCAGAATGTCCTCCAATGACCTGGAGCGTTTGTTGACGTTAATAGCGCCCGTCATATCAAACGAGACACAAACTTCCGTACTGCTGTTTCAGCAAGTCACTCTACGATTTATAGCTACAGGTGAGCTACGAATAAAATAGGCCTTTTCATTTATTTATGTGAAACATACAACCAAAAAAAGTTTGAATTTTGAAATCTTTTCTTTGTAGGAGACTCATACTAGTCCCTAATGTACTTGTTTCATATTCCAGTCAGCACGATTTCTCTGATAGTACCCGATGTATGTAGAGCCATTTAAGTCGTCTTGAAAAGGAAAAATTATTTGAAGGTATGTGAAAACACAACAATAAAATTAAATTTTTATTGAAATAAACTGCATTTTACAGAATATGTTTATAAAAATGTTTTTTTTTTTCTAAGGCTCATAAAATGGAAAGTGACACGCTAATAGAACATGTAATAATTACACATCGTCTTTTTTTAGACTCTTAAAACAACAAGCAAGTGGATGCAGGTGGCAAAGGGGTTGTGTCTGCAAGTTATGCTACTTTCTCTGTACTTCTTTCACAGATGTGTCGAATATCTACGAGATTTCATTTAATGCGCTCATCTTCTTCACTCTATCCTTAAAGTCTCGGTTATGCACGTTCCATATTTCGGGGTAGCTCTCCACGACTTCAATAAAATGTTCTGTATCCTGCTTCATCCATTCCCGTTTCTCCTCCATTTCTGAAATTTGTTTGCATATAATTTGTAAGATGGTTGCATAAAATTAAGTCACCACATTAAGTAAAATGTTAAATATGGGTGTTATGCAGACGACATACTTACTATAACTTGCCCTTCCTACTTGCAGGAAATAGAAATAAATCCTAAAAGCTGCAAGTTACTTGCAGATACTTCTTGGGTGGTGTTCACACTGGAAGCAGAAAACGTGCAGCAAGTCACTTCCGCAATAAATTGCTACAGTCGCAAGTCGAGTTGGCGATATGTTTACACTCGCAACTCGCGCGGCAAGTAAATTGCTGCAATAACTTGCTAGTGTAAACCGAGCTTTAGGCACCATGCGAAAAAAAAGGGATTTACTCCTGAATTCACCACCACCAAAAAACAATGTCTCAGGGATTCACTCTATGGATTCTTCCTAGATGGTAAAAATACGTTGTTTTCTTCAAAATTGAAAAGTAAGGTGGTTTTGAACATTGTATCCTCTATGCACCATTCCAAAGAACTAATGGAAATGGTAAATCTGAAATCAACCATTTTTCAATGCTACAGAGAAGAGCGTTGACACATTGGATCACAAATGCGCACTCTATCCAACACAACGAAGGGATAAAAGATGGACTCTGTGAGTATTTAGTGGAATACTAAACGTTGCCATGGTAAACAGCTACATTGATCACAAAAGTTTTGTTGTTAACCCAAAGTTACGAAGGTTCATTTTTATCTAGACAATCGGGCTGCAGCTTGTGAAACCACACACGAGAACTAGGCTAGCAAGCCCTATAGTAAACAATGGCGTCAAATCTTGGATATGTAAAACACTTTAAATTGAGATTACTTTCTCAACCATTCCGATGGATGATAAGCTGGGGAAAATAAAATACTGTCATCTTTACCCCCAGCGCAGGAAGACAGCTAATAAATGTGTCGACTGCCAAGAGCCTGTTTGTGCATAATGTTCAAGGACAATCTACATTTATTGCCTTCAAAAGAAAAACAAATTGTTTCGTGAATGAGCTAGACAATGATATACAATGGCCAGTCTGAAATGTACAGAGTATTATTTTCTATTTTCATGGTATTTTGATATTTTATATAAACTAGATTTTATACTGTCATGTTGTTACTGATCTGTATTTACTTTTGTGATGAAAATTTCTGTTTGAGTACAGCTACTTGAAGACTACCGATAATTAATAATTTCCAGTTAATTATGTCTGTTGTGCCGAAATGTCTTCTAATTTTCTAGTTTGACTATTCTGATTCTGAAAATACTGAACAGGAGAAACACTTTATTGTAGAAGGATATAACTATGTTCTTTTCGTAGTCATGTTTATACTCATACAGATTCATTTTTTTCGTCATGCGCTTACTCACTGTAGAAAAAAGGATATTACACTCATAGAAACGATTATTTTCCCTGATTATTCTAGGATAAGAAAGTGTTTGTTTTCATTATTATTATTTAAGAAATGTTGCGGAAGTTTAGAATTGTTTTCGTTGATTATGTTTAAATGAAGTGTGTGTGTGAATTCCTAAGAACCAAACTGCTGAAGTCATCGGTCCCTAGACTTATACAACACTTAGACTAACTTACGCTAAAAAAGGACAACACACTCACATGCCCATAGCCGAGGAAGGACTCAAACCTCCGGCGGAAGGGGCCGCGCAATTCTTGACATGGCGCCTCTAACCACGCGGGTGAAATTTGCTTTTACTTCTGTTACATTTCAATACGTTTGAAAGTTAAGAGTATCACATTTTGGACAGTCGCAATAACAGAATTTGCATGAACTGGAGTGGTGGGCCAGAAAGGCCCACGTGTCACCTATCGGCATTGCCAGAATCAGGACTATCATAGCCAGATGAACAAGCAAAAAGGGAATAAGCAAGAACAACAGAAGAACCAACAAAATCAAAAGAAGAAACAACAGCAGAAGAATCAATAGGAGCCACTCACAACAAGAGAAAAATTTCACCATCATGCCATCTTAAGGATTTTTTAGTAGAAACTGGAAGGAAAAAACATGAAGATAAGTAATCTACAAAATGTTGTGTCTGGCCAGTTTAGAGTAGATAATTTTGATGACATCTAATCTTATTATGCATTTGAATATTGGAGGTTTATCAAGTAATTTGGACAGTAAGCCTCATGACGCAGAAATATTTATAGAGAGAAAAAAATGGTCTGTAAAGGTTATTTGTTTAAGTGGACATTGGCTTAGAGCTGAAAATATAAATTTATTGAACAAACTTGCAGATTATGAAGTAGCAGCTAGCTTCTGTAGATGCAATGGGTATGGTGGTTCATGTATTCTGGTTCATTCATCAGTAAAATACTAAATTAAGCAAAATTTCAATAATTTGAATGAAGAATGCACATTTGAGAGTTGCTGTGTAGAACTTAAGGACTATAACATGCTGATATTCAGCATATATCGTACTATTGGTTACTCAGTCTCCTGCAGTTTTCTGGTCCAACTTGAAAATTTACTCCACCAACTCAGAACTGAAAAGCTATGTAAAAAAATGTTGTTTGGGCTGATTTTAATATAGATGTGAGAAAAAATGACAAATTTCCCTTTACGATGAAGGAGCTGATGTCCACACATGGTTTTATTCTAAATTTTGTAGAAATGATAAGGCTAACTGCCTCGTCAGCATCTTGCATAGATAACGTTGCTAGTAGCTTAAACTACAGAGTAACAGAAAAATGTATAGTAAACTTAGGGATCTCAGACCACAGTGCTCTATTAGTGCCATTACCCTATGTTAGCCCAAAGCACACAAATAAGAAAATCAGAAATTTTCGACAGGAAAAAATAGAAATGTTCGTCAATATAATCAGCCTCATCTCATGGCCATTTACTGCAGGGTCCTCAGTAAATGAAAATTTCAATAAATTTCTGGAGGCGTTCTTGATGGTGTTCAATGAATGCTTTCCTTTTATAATTGTAAAAACTGACACACCTAAGAAGGGTTCATGGATAATAAGGGGTATTCAAATTTCAAGCATGAGGAAAAGAGAACTTCGTATAGAGGCAAAAGTCAATTGAGACACAGAATTCTTGAATTATGTAAGGCAATATAAGTAGATCTTTGATAAAATTGTCAGACAAGCCAAAAAATTGGCTAATAATAATTACACTACAAACGCTAAAAATAAGTCTAAAGCAATATAGACCATTGTAAAGTATGAAATAGATATTAAAAAAAGGCAAGCAACGGAAACTTGAACTGGTGGTTGAAGGTGAGACTGTTCAGGACCTTACACAAATCTGTGAATCGTTTAAGAGCCACTTCATAAACCCATGGAAACTAATGAACTTTCACCGCCAAACGTGTACCATGTTTCCAGTTTATGTTACCCTACTACATTTAAATTCACCATATATCCTATTCTGAAGTAGCTGATATCATAAAATCCTTGCAGAATTTAAATTCTGTAGGCTGGGATGAAATTCCTACAAAAATAATGAAGGCAGTCACCCATAGTATAGCACATCCTATGTCCCTTATCATGAATCAATCTATCGAGGAAGTATGTTTTCCCGATTGACTGAAGTATGCTGAAATACGACCCATTTACAAAAATGGGCAGACACAATGAAGCGAGTAATTATCAACCAATCTCATTGTTATCAATATTTTCCAAACTATTTGAAAGAGCTGCATGGAACCATATAGTAAACTTCAATAATCTGCATAATACACTCCTGCAAATTGAAATAAGAACACCATGAATTCATTGTCCCAGGAAGGGGAAACTTTATTGACACATTCCTGGGGTCAGATACATCACATTATCACACTGACAGAACCACAGGCACATAGACACAGGCAACAGAGCATGCACAATGTCGGCACTAGTACAGTGTATATCCACCTTTCGCAGCAATGCAGGCTGCTATTCTCCCATGGAGACGATCGTAGAGATGCTGGATGTAGTCCTGTGGAACGGCTTGCCATGCCATTTCCACCTGGCGCCTCAGTTGGACCAGCGTTCGTGCTGGACGTGCAGACCGCGTGAGACGACGCTTCATCCAGTCCCAAACATGCTCAATGGGGGACAGATCCGGAGATCTTGCTAGCCAGGGTAGTTGACTTACACCTTCTAGAGCACGTTGGGTGGCACGGGATACATGCGGACGTGCATTGTCCTGTTGGAACAGCAACTTCCCTTGCCGGTCTATGAATGGTAGAACGATGGGTTCGATGACGGTTTGGATGTACCGTGCACTATTCAGTGTCCCCTCGACGATCACCAGTGGTGTACGGCCAGTGTAGGAGATCGCTCCCCACACCATGATGCCGGGTGTTGGCCCTGTGTGCCTCGGCCGTATGCAGTCCTGATTGTGGCGCTCACCTGCACGGCGCCAAACACGCATACGACCATCATTGGCACCAGGGCAGAAGCGACTCTCATCGCTGAAGACGACACGTCTCCATTCGTCCCTCCATTCACGCCTGTCGCGACACCACTGGAGGCGGGCTGCACGATGTTGGGGCGTGAGCAGAAGACGGCCTAACGGTGTGCGGGACCGTAGCCCAGCTTCATGGAGACGGTTGCGAATGGTCCTCGCCGATACCCCAGGACCAACAGCGTCCCTAATTTGCTGGGAAGTGGCGGTGCGGTCCCCTACGGCACTGCGTAGGATCCTACAGTCTTGGCGTGCATCCGTGCGTCGCTGCGGTCCGGTCCCAGGTCGATAGGCACGTGCACCTTCCGCCGACCACTGGCGACAACATCGATGTACTGTGGAGACCTCACGCCCCACGTGTTGAGCAATTCGGCGGTACGTCCACCCGGCCTCCCGCATGCCCACTATACGCCCTCTCTCAAAGTCCGTCAAGTGCACATACGGTTCACGTCCACGCTGTCGCGGCATGCTACCAGTGTTAAAGACTGCGATGGAGCTCCGTATGCCACGGCAAACTGGCTGACACTGACGGCGGCGGTGCACAAATGCTGCGCAGCTAGCGCCATTCGACGGCCAACACCGCGGTTCCTGGTGTGTCCGCTGTGCCGTGCGTGTGATCATTGCTTGTACAGCCCTCTCGCAGTGTCCGGAGCAAGTATGGTGGGTCTGACACACCGGAGCCAATGTGTTCTTTTTTCCACTTCCAGGAGTGTATTATCCAGAACAATCAGCATGGATTCCAAAGAGGAAATTGCACTGTGAAAGCTATTAATGAACTTATTACAAAAATTAGTAGTAGTCTAGATAAAAATATGAATGTTTCTGGCATCTTTTGTGGCCTATGTAAAGCCTTTGACACAGTAGATCACGAACTACTACTTCACAAGCTACAAGCATATGGTTTCAGTGAAAATTCGCTGAGATGGATGTCATCTTACCTATTAAACAGGAAACAAAGAATAGTAATAGAAGAAACTGGTAAGAGATTCTTCTCTAGTTGGAAAAAGACAGAACAAGGCCAATATTTTTCTTGCATTATACAAATGACCTGCCAACTAACATAAATTCAGACACTATTCATTATTCGGATAACTCTACAGCAATAGTCTGTTGCAAGCAAAGTAAAAAGTTAATTAGTCATCTTCAGCAGTCTCTGGCTGAAACTGAGGCCTGGGTGAGAAATAGTATATACTAGAAATACCAATGAGGACAATCACCTTGCCACCACAAACTGTACCAAATTTCTAGGTGTAATGCTGAACAAGAACTTCTCATGGACATACCATGTAGAGGCCTGTGTCACCGTCTCAATAGTCTAATATTTGCAATGAATGTTATAAGCAGTATAATAGAAACGCCAGTCAAAAAAGTTGTATATCACGCATATTTTATATCTGTAATTAGATATGTTATAATTTTTTAGGGATCAGAGAAAACAAACTTAGAGACTCTTTAGGCTACAGAAAAAAAAATCATTAGTGTCATGGCAGGTGCAGAAAAAAAGACAATCGTGCAGACCTGTGTTCAAGGCCCTTGAGCTTATGGCTGTTCCTGGTCTCTGTAGCTATGAGACAGTTAAGTTTTCTAAACAAAACCAACAACTTTTTGAGGATAACCTGTTTAACCATGATTATGAAACAAGAAACAAATATCAGTATAAGTTACCAGCTCACATGCTAAAACTGCTGGAGAAGACACCTTACTATATGGGTATGAGGATGGGAAATAAAGTCTATGAAAAATTTGAAAATTATTACCAGAAAAATTTGGACGTCATTTTAAAAAAATACCTAGCAAGTAAATATTATTACAGTGTAGAAGAATGTATGACTGACTGTCATAAATAACTGTGCCTGATGTTAAATTTTATTCTGTCATGCTAAAAAAGTACTTTAAGTAAATACTTATTCTTAATTTTACTTTATTTGCAACATGATTATTTTAAATCATTTTGAGGTACTTAAAATTACAAAATATCTGTAATTATTCTTTATACTTACAATTAGAAGTAGCTTTAAACTGACGAGTCACCTATGTCCCAATCATCTGATTGTGTATGACATGTTATGTGACAAAGTTTCTATTCTATTCTATTTTCTTTTAAGCTGCGATTTCGCAGAGTCGCGCACTGCGATAACGTCGCATCTCTTGAATAGAGAGCCACGTCGGGAAGGAAATTACGTCGAATCACACGGTTTAAGACGTTGAGATAAAGACAGAAATATCCAAATAATTTCGAAATGTCTAGCCTATCATTTGGTTGCTTTTTTAAAAACGCCCACAAATTGGTTTAAAATGTTTTTGTATACAAAAATGAAGAGATTAATGTCATTAAAAAATCCAGGTTTCTGATGGAAATTCAAGACCTTTTCCCGGTTTTCAAGGCTTCCCTTTCACTCTGATTCTACCGACACTGCAGCACTATACTCTACAACTGGCCAGTTTTGAGCGCGACTACGACGCTCAGGCACGTGCTCGCGACCAGGTGCAAGGCCGCGGAGTAGGGTGGGAGGGCAGGGAGGGGAAATGCGCGCGCACGTTTGAATAGGGCCGCAGTTTGCCTATTGAAATCGCGACCACTGTGTAACGTTTAAAGTACTAAGATCAGCTCTAACAGTCACTTCGCTGGTTAAGGATCATGTCAAGTCGCTGTTGTGCAACCCCAACCATGCTTTCGCAGTTGGGAGGAATTGTATCTGTTTACAGAAAAAGATGGTGTTGAAAAATGTTTAGTATGTCACAAAACGCTGAATTCTTTTAGAAAATTTAATTTGCAGCGACATTATATGTCGTACCACGTGAAAGACTATGGAAGTGGAAAATGTGATGGACCAGATCGTGCACAGGAAGTTATTAAACTTAAAAGAAAGCTATCCGAAGAAGATCTGGACGACGAAGAAAAATCAACTGAGGCAGCTCTCAGAGTGAGTTACAAAATTGCTTTGCTTTTAGCAAAATCCCTGCGCCCCTTCACTGATGGCGATTTAATAAAAGAATGTTTGATAGTTGCAGCGGAACATTTGTGTCCATCTCAAGTTGAACAGTTTCGGATTGTGCCATTATCTAACATGCCCATTATGCGTCGCATACAGAACATGGCAGACGACGTCCAGAGCAAGCTTGCAAATATCTGTAAAGATTTTATGGCTTATTCTATAGCTCTGGACGAAAGTGTTGATATCACTGGAACAGCGCAGCTTGCCATATTTATTAGAGGCGTTAAAAGAGATCTTCAGGTGAGAGAGGAGCTCCTCGATGTAGTAGCCATGAAGAACACTACAACCGGAGGTGATATTTTAAGTAGTATTGAAGAAAGTGTTGAAAATATAGGATTGTCATGGAATTCTTTAGTTTCAGTGTCTACAGACGGTGCACCAGTGATGACAGGGAAATTATCAGGTTTCGTTGCGCTGTTGAAGGAGAAAATGCAAAAACTGACCGTGCCGAATGAAATATGGGGCGTTTACTGTGTGATCCACCAGGAAAACTTATGCGCAAAGAGTATCACTCTAAAAAATGCAATGAGAGTTGTTCGTACAACCAATTATATAAGGAAGCATGGGCTACAACACAGGAAATTTAAAAGCTTTCTTGAGGATGTAGAAAGCCAGTGTGGCAGCCTGCCTTATTACAGCGAGGTCCGCTGGCTTAGTCGTGGCGAATTATTAAATCTATTTTTTTGCCTATTAGATGAGATAAATATGTTCATGGAAATAAATAACATGTGTGTTCCTGAATTGAAAGAGCCTTCATGGAAATATGATCTCGCATTCTTAGCAGATTTGACTAGCCATCTGAATGCTTTGAACATTCCAATACAAGGTAAAGATCTGCTAATTACTCATTTCATAGATCGAATACGAGCTTTTAAAATGAAATTGACACTTTGGGTGAGTCAGTTGGAAACAGGAAACCTAGCTCATTTTCCTAAATTATCATCATGCAAGATGTTCACAAAGAGTCTGAACGTTATTCACATAGTTTAGTTGCCCTTAAGGAAGAATTTGATCAGCGCTTTCAAGATCTGACAGCACTAGACAGTGATTTTGATCTGTTCTCTCCATATTCAGCGAATATTTAAGAGATTCACCCAGAGCTGCAGCAAGAAATTATTGACCTGCAGTGTGACAGAGAATACAGAGACAAATTTCAGAACATGAAAAACATTTTGGAATTCTACAGACACTTCCCTCAGGATAGATTTCTTCGTTTGCACAAACTGGCGGCTACAATAATATCAATGTTCGGTTCCACGTATATTTGTGAACAACTGTTCTCTGCAATGAAATGTAACACGACGCGCCTGAGAAACGCATTGTCTGATCAAAATTTAAACTGCACGCTGCGCCTACGATGCACAAGAACAATTACTCCGAACATAAACGCAATTGTAAAGGGCAAAAAGTACAAGATAACCGAGAATCTCACACTTCAGTGACACCTTTTATTGTGTAATAGTTCACAAATTAATACGAATGTAGAGGCATACACTATTCTAATAAAATTATGTGGCACGTTTACATTCTCCTTTATTTGTTTCAATTGTCGCAGTAATAATTCGTGGGTGATATCCCTGCAGGTGGCCGCGGATTTACATTGACTGGCGGCAGCTGTTGTGTGCCCCACGTGACTCTCCCCACTCTCAGCTCTGGTCTGGTCTGGTAGTGGGGGTAGCGCGCTCGCACTGCTCTGTGCTCGCGCTTTGCTGCTCACAGCTTGCTCCGCGAGCACGAATGTTGTGAAGCCCTGTTCTATAGTCATAAGAATAACCCCGATGTAACCATTACGCCACGTATTCTTCCACGTTTGCTTGAATCTCATTGGATTTCGATTCACATGAAGTGGAAGCCAAGCTGTGACCAGTACAGACAAGTACGATTACAAGGATACGTTTTATGCTGTGTTACATGCACATGGACCGAGCTATTACGCGAAACAACAGCTTTACCGTCGCATTTAACTTTGACAGCACTGCCCAGCCAGCGGCCCAACTAACCTGGAATGGTGCGAGCAGTTGCAGTTCAGAAGTAAAAATGAGATGAGCAAAGAAACAATGTAGCTTCGAATGTCATTTAATTTTAAAAAGAATGAATGAATATCAGGCAAAATGCCAGCACTACCATGCGATTCTTAGGTGACCACCTATATAGTATTTTAATTACAAACAAGAGTGAAGAAAATTATTAACTGAAGCAGTGGATAATATTTCTGAGGGAGCT
The DNA here is from genome assembly GCF_021461395.2 of Schistocerca americana. NCBI lineage: Eukaryota > Metazoa > Arthropoda > Insecta > Orthoptera > Acrididae > Schistocerca > Schistocerca americana. The sequence goes on along the minus strand of NC_060127.1, from coordinate 167,470,947 downwards.
ACGCGTGATGCAGAGATTTCACCCACTGAAGCCAATGAATGTATTGATTACGTTAACTCGTCTGGCAATCTCTTAGCTCCTTCCTCATACGAATCGGAGTAATTTGTTTGTTCTGGAACTGTGATGATCTGCGTTGATAACAAGTCGATCAACAACAGAATCCATGTTGCCGCCCAAGTGCCGCATTTTGCTCTTCTTCTTTCGTGACGTGCCGTCCTATATCCCGCCAGCGTTCGTCGGTTTGTAATCTTACCCTCCCACACTTTCACTATCAAATTTTTCTTAGAGTCTTCATTAGTTTCGCAAACTTCGAGAGGCACAAGATTTACAAAAGAAAAACTTTTTACTCAATTTTCTCTTCTAGTTGTTAGTTCTCATTGTTACGTCTAGTGTTACATTCTTGAAGCTGAAATGTTGACTTATAACGTTATGGGTTCCTGATGACTAAATAACTGATTAAGATTTGCCAGTATTTTTCTTGAATGTTATTCATTGTCACATTTTTTCAATATCACATCGTTTTTACAATTTCCACTTAATATTCAAATTACATTGTTAGTGTTAATAGTATGAATACATCTGTCTTCATCAGGGACATGCCCACACATTCAGCAGTACTCACAGTATTACAAAGAGTTCACAACGCAATAGAGTTTACATACTTTTTTGACAAAAGGAGAATATTTACTAAGCCACATCATTATTTTATACATGAATCCAGAAATAAATTTAATAATTAGCGTTTGATTATGCAATGAACAATATGAATTTTAAGTATGCTAGAATTTCTAATTTCAAATATTTCTAAAACAAGAATAATTTTTTACCATTAGTAAATATCCATTGTAACAAATTAATTTCTTTTTATACATTTTAGCCTCAAATATAATACACCGTATACAAAATCACATGAAATTCATTTATTGAAATGGCTGAGATAATGTTCACCTATACAGGGTGATCCATCTGAAGTTTCGGATGAGATTACCTCTAAAACTATACATTGGGTAAAAACAGTGGGTAAGACAAGTTTGTAAGCTAAAAAGGGGACATCAAATGATACTACACGTGACCCCCAGCCCCCGCCCCCTTGGGTGGGGATGGGGTAACTTTTAAATCTTAAGTGGAAACACCCATTTTTATCGCAGATCCGGATTCTCCATAAGAAGGTAATCAAGTTTTGTCTGAAATCTTTTTTTAAACCATTGACAGATGGTGCTGAAATCGAGGAAAAAGGAAAATTGCGAAAAAAATTCTTCTCGGATCAATCTAAATAAATCAGAGTTCTTCCCCAATTTTAATTTTCCCCGATTTCAGCGCCATCTCTCAATGGTTTAAAGAAATGTTCAGGAAAAACTTGATTACTTTTTTTATGGAGAACCCGAATCTGCAATAAAAAATTGGCGTTTCCATTTAAGATTTAAAAGTTGCCCTCACTGCACCCAAGGGGGTGGGGGCTGAGGGTCACGTGTAGTATCATTTTATGTCCCCCTTTGAGCTTATGAACTTGTCTTACCCACTATTTTTACCCGCTGTATAGTTTTAAAGATAATATCATCCGAAACCTAAGATGGACCACCCTGTGCAAGACTTTATAGTATAAATGGTATCGGTTATTTCTATAAAAAGAAGATAATGTTAGAGGAAAGTGTGCCATTACAAGTTACATCCCTCAGCACTTTTTAACCGTGTTCCACACGCATGTTTCACTACGGAACAACAAGCAGCCTCAGTTATTTTCGTATTGCGTATTAACAACACAACAATCGGTGCACAACAGCGCAGATGCTGTGACTGTACGCGATTTTTGAAATGAAAGCTGCACGACTATAGCGTGATTAAGAAATACGTCGATGGTTGTTAATATATTTGAATAGCTTAATGTTTCATTTAACGTAACTTAGTAATAATATTCACGCCAAGGGGCCCGGGTTCGATTCCCGGCTGGGTCGGAGACTTTCTCCGCTCAGGGACTGGGTGTTGTGTTGTCCTCATTATCATTTCATCACCAGTGGAAGGTAACGGGAAACCACCACTGGAATCACTTCCCTAGACGCTCATGCAGTTATTATTATTATCGTATGCATCAATTACAGTAATACACATTTAGCAAAACAAAGAAATATATAGATGAACATGTGAAATTGTATACAGTACACAAGCTTTAAAACGGCTCAGATTACACTCGGATTTTGATGGACTCGATCCAGGGGAGTGCCTCGTGGGATGCTTGATGTAGCTTCTCAATGCCACCAGGGAAGGGATAGTCACAAATCGCATAAATTTTCGCAAATCGTGTTCCCATTAGGTCCTGAAAATAGGTCCACAAAATGAAGCGTTTCTTACCAGAGAAAGTCACGATGAATTCTTAAACAGTATTGGGTTCAGTGATGAAACGTGGGTTTGTCAAGTCACTCCAGAATCAAAAGAACAGTTGAAGGAGGGGAGGCACTTACCAGTCCCCAAAAAACGAAAATTCAAAACAATGTGTCTTGTGCTGACAAGAAATCATGCGCAGTGTGCTCTGGGACAGACAGAGCATTGTGATTATTGAGTTACTTCCCAGAGATGAAACCATCAGTGTAGTACGGCACTGCGATAACAGTACCGAGAAAATTTCCGCACGCAATTCAAAACAAAATGCGTAGGATGCCCAATCAATGCATTGCTTCAGACAACACACGTCCCCATTCTGCTGGTGTCACTCAAATCCCTATTTAACAATTCGGTTGGGAGCAGTTTGATCACCCGTCGTACGGACGCGATCTCACACCTTCCGTCTTCCATTTGTTGCTGAATTTTAAACGTGATTTTGGAAGACAGCGCTTTGACAGCATCGACGACGACGAAAATGGTGTTCAGCAGTGGCTGTCTTCACTGGCGGCATCTTTTTAAGAGGGGGCATAGAAAAACTGGTTTCCCGCTATGACAAAAGTCTGAACAATGGTGGCAACTATGCAAGAAAAATAATCTAAGAAATGCCCTTTCCTGTAAAAGTAAATTTTGGTTAGGAAAAAATATGAGTTTTTCTCTGTAATGGTACTTTCTTTCCATACATGCCTCGTAATAAGGGACGAGCTGCATTAAAACATTAGTGTACTGCTCTTGGTAACTGGCAAATCAAAGTTGATACATAAATACCTGCCTGTAGGGAACAGCATCTCTGCTTCAGATACATACAGTGACTATAGCGTTAGTAAGAGAGCACCAGACGAAGCGCAGCCATGATGCGTGACGTCGCAGTCGCCTTGTTAAACCACGGCAAGGTGTCAAATTATTCTACTATATAGATAAAAAATACAATTACCATTTATGTACACTATATGCTGTGCTTATTTAGTTTATAGTTCACTGTTAGCTATTGTCTGGTACCTTCTAACCCTTCCCCACAACATCAATTTCGCAATTATTCTTAAGCTTGACCACAATGTCCTACTGCAGAAGCTTGACCAATTAGGAATTACAGGTACATTCAATGAGTGACTCAGGACATACCTATGTGGTCGCAAACAGGTGGTTGAAGTGCAATATACTGACCATAACAAAATCAGTTACTACTATGCAGGATGTGAAGTACGGCGTCCCTCAAGGATCAGCATTAGGACCCTTTCTGTTTCTCCTCTATGTCAATGATCTTATGTTCAACATGTATGCTGAGCTACCCTACAATTTGCAGACGATACAAGCTTCCTTATTAGTGGGAAAACAGAATAAAAACTAAAAGACTCCACTATTCAAACAATGAGCAGTGTAGAACAGTGGTTCAGCTACAACAAGCTAATTAAAAACAAAGAAAAGACAGTAGCACTGAACTTCTGCAATTTAAATGGAAGACACCACCAAATCATACAAATAGAACTAAGGAACAGAGTTCTTGAAAGTGTTGACAGCACAAAATTTCTGGGACTCTGCCTCGAGAACAACACAAAATGGGAGGTACACATTGAATATTTGCAAAGAAAACAAAGCAAAACCTGCTACATGATAAGGATGTTAAAAACTTGTTGCAGCAAAGCCAGCCTGTTAAATGTATACTACTTCTATGTGCATTCTGTAATTAAATATGGCATAATCTCCTGAGGCAATGCAACAACAAATATTAAACTTTTCAGGATGCAAAAGAGAATATTAAGAATTATTGAAGGGGTAAACAATAGGAAATTACGCAGACCCATATTCAAAAAACTGTCAGTTCTTACTCTTCCTTGCATTTTTATCTACGAAACACCTGGTTTCATCAAACAATATATTGATAAACACCCAGATATCTTATTAAAAAATGAAGATATACATGCATACAGTACAAGGCAGACAATCTGATCTTCATATGAAACAGGGGAGAACATCATTGTGCCAAAAAAAGACACTCTACATACTGGGATAAAAATTTACAGTAATCTGCCTAACAATATTAAATCAGTAAGTATAGTCGATAGTTTCAAGGCTGAACTAAAGGCATATTTACTTAATCATTGCTTTTACAGTCTGACAGAGTACCTAGAAACCAAACAACAAAAACAAAAATGCATTATGAATCTTCAACTTTGTACGTTGCCTCTAATGTTTGTTGTATATATTATTCTTTGCTAAATTAGTTAAATATCTAGTCATTAGGAATGCAATACAAACTGTATTTTATCTTGGAAAGACCTAACCATGTCCAATGTCCTTGTATATATTCTTTACATGTAGGATTTGAAGGACAAAATAAAATAAAATACATAATTTCCGTACTGCCGCTAAAGCTGTTGACACATTATGCTTTTCAAAAATATTATCTCTGTGCAAAAGTTTTCACTTTTTGCACTTTATTTCCGACGAAACTAAATAGCGATACAAAATGACCAAACATTGACATGAAAAATTTCTTATTATAGTTATTTCGTCAGATACATAGCAAACGTTCAAACAATGGCACGTGTGATGCAAAGTGTATTTCTCTCTACACACAACAAGAGAAATTCAATACACATCATTAGCCAACAAAACTGCTAAACCATTGCTTTGTTGCTAATTTCAGTTGCTAACTGGGAAAAACATTTAATTTTAATATGAATCCCTTAACAGAATGTTATGTTTACAATTTACGCAACAATTTTGGGAAAGGAAGGAAGCGGTCAAATTAGTAACATGTAAACATCACATTTTAATTTTTATTTATTTTTTGCACATCATAAATGTTAAATGTAATTAGCTTTCCCAACCTCTGCCTCATGTCAGAATAGTTACCCTGTGCAGCAGCTGTTGCTTTTGTGTGTGTGTGTGTGTGTGTGTGTGTGTGTGTGTGTGTGTGCGTGTCTTTAATCTCATCTGAAGATACACAGTACCAATATGACATATTAACTGTGACTCATGCATATCTTCACGGTCAACGGCAGAGACTAGCGTATGCTCTTCAAGCCCATTCGCATGTTCACTAAAGAAACAACGGACAATTAATAAGCCAGTCATGAAAATGGTTTGAGTTGAAGGTAAATCTCGCTAGAGCAGAACGAAAGGATTTTCTGTATGCTACACAATTTAAACACAGCTACAGATGAATGAAGCAAACCACCTCTGTCAACCTTCATAGTAAATGCAGCTGCATTTGCCCAGGAGTCCTGTAGTAAGTGTGATCATTTGGGCACATGTAGGGAACAGTAATAAGTTATTTGCACTCAGCACATCTTAACATTTGTACAAAATTTTTTTCACAAGATACCCTGATATGTAATAAATAACATTTTCCTGTATTCACTGAGTAGTGTTGGGTCAAGAGCCTCTTCATTATCATAAGTGATTTTATCACTTTGCTTCTTATGGCACATGAATTCACAAACACTAAAAGAGCTCACTTTCTCAGTGGCATCTTGTCACTTACGATAACATCGCCCTTGAGCAACATTGTTCTCAGAGCAGACTGTAACTGCAGTGTGGTGGGAGTATTGGTCCAAGCAAACTTAGATCTGATCGAAGAAAAAGAGTTCTAGATGATCTTGTGAGAGTGTCTATATTAAAAAATACTTTAGTGTTTCAGTATCCTGAAACAGAAATCTGGTGAGAGGCTTCTAACACCATGTATGTGCATCAAAAATCCCAGCAGAACTGTTTTTGTGGACATACTAATGCACACACACCATCAATCCTTAATGTTTGAAGGAAGTTTTCTGCATGGAAAAGAAATTCAGTCAAATAATTTACATTTTCAGCTCTGCATGTTTGTTTAAATCCCTTAGCATGAACATTCCTAGAGTTTCACACATCAAACAGTTTATCAATAATTCTGATGAATTGTACAGTGGCAGTGGCAAACTGAAAATCTGGGTGCTTGGAACACTTTAGAAATTCAACGCCATTAGTAACTTTGGAGTTTTTTGTCTGGGCTGCTACACATTATAGCAATTCACATGTGAACTAGAGAGTGAATCAGCAAATTTTAATGATTCACACTCTTACAGATAATGTAACTTCAAAATAAAATCCTACTTCACATCTCCAGCTTCAGAGTTAATCACTTTCTTTTCAGCTAAAATATTACAAACTAATTTCAGCATATGGCATGGGTCAAGAATTGCATGAACATTAATGTCATTGGCAAAATGCTTGAAGTAAGAGGCAAAATTTTCCAGATTCCAGGAGCACCCATCATTTTTGAATGTCCTAATGTTGACAGCAGCACCACCACATGTCGCTGACCTCACAAGAACACCTACAGCAGACAGTTTCAGTAAAGTCTCGCAATTTCAGTCATTACATCTGATGACAGTTTATTTGCAATGAAATATACAATGAGGTACTTAAAATTTTTAGTATATCTAAAAAAGCTTCAGTACCCAGTTCTTCTGCATCTATATTCACAATGTTGGCCAGATCAACACAGCATGCGTACACTGTTTTGTTGTTCCATATGAGCTGCTTCCTATTTAACTTACTATCAAAATCCAGGTTCACAATTAACTGATGACATCCAATCTCGGGACACCCGAGGCCCACCGCATGGCGTCCATGGAGACTAGGCGCATGCCAGAGCTTAAGTCAAGTTTTGGTGTAGACTTAGTACTTATGTACCGCATTTTTAAAATGTGACTGCGCCTATTCAAGCTGTTTTAGTTTTATTTCTAGACCGTGTCCTCTTAGACGAATTATAGATTCAGGTATATCTTCTGAAGAAGGCTCAATTATTTGGGCTGAAACCTAGGTAAAGGTTGGTTTCATTACCGCAATTGAGGCTGATAGTTTCTTATATATTTGATTATCATGATTGCTGTCTGTGCTGCAATGTTGGAAAAAAAAAAGCTGGCACTTCCTGGTTCCATCACATTAAGAATGAATTTTAATGAATCGTATGTGAACGATTTCCTATCTTTCACTTGAGGCCTGAGCCACTTTTTGCTTTGCCACACAGGAGTGTTCTTGATGAAATGCATATTGTAGATTCTTTATCTTCTTCACAGTGCTCTTGTCAATTTTGCACTTCAGGTTTAGGTTCTATATAATTTCTCTTTTTATACAGTTATTTTTATAATCTGTTACAAGCTTGTTCGACAGCACTTCATATTGTCTGTAGTCCTTAATAAATGCAAGATGTTTTTCATTGGGCACTACGTGTTGCCAATGTAACATTGCCACACAGTAATCCATTGAGGTCAGGACCCAGTCATGGCAACTTGCACCATGACACACGGTGTTAATTTTGTCGTATGAATCGTGCAAAAATGCATGTCTCTCTTGTGTACCTCAGTGTTTTGAGATATTGCTCCAGTGAAAATGAAGTTTTAGGGAGCTGTAGATACTGGTGATCCTATACTAAATCCTACAGATTTATTGCAGGGGGCAAGAATGCCAAGTGGCAAGCTGGCAACTGGAAAGTAGTCAAAAAATTAACTAAGGGTGCCCACAAGGATCTATCTGTGGGCCCATTTTTTGTGATATAGCAATAGAACCCCTACTAGACCTCATAGATGTCTGTAATTGTGCCAACAGAATCCCAACATATGCTGATGAACTGCTGGTTGTAATCTCAGCAAACTCCCGAGCACAACTTTATAAGAAAGCAAGTGGTATATAACAACACATGAACAACTGGTGTACACAAAATATGTTAATGGTAACCCCAAACAAAACATTTCAGATCCTACTTAAAGTAAAATGCATCAGAATCCATTGATGAAGCTTGCAAACAGAAACAAAACATAGAACAAAAGAAGACAAAAATATAACAGGGAATTATAACTGACAAAGAACTCTCATTTAAGAGCCACTTACAAACTACAACAGACAAGGCCAAAAAACTGCTACAAAAACTGACATATTACAGGCATCCACTAAAACACATGAGACTCTACTACTGTGCACCCTTTGAATCCATTACATGCTTTACAACAAGCACATGGGCAGGTAAACTCTGCCTGGTAATAAACAGAACTGCTATGGGGCACAGGAAGGGTGGTGTGCTCCTACAGTTATCAGGCACACTTAGAATTGTAACTCTGGAAGCCTTTTGTGTGTTCCGAGTGAGTTTCCAATTGACATTACCATTATGTACAATGCTGCAACATGTTGGATTGAAGACTGACTAGAACGAATCACTGAAGAAGACATCAGATCGATAAATGCCATATTAAAAGATGGCAGATGGACGCATGGCATAAAAAGGCACCAAGAGCCTATAATTTCTTCCTGAACATAAGAAAGAGATTAAAATAAAACATGCTACCCCAATGGGGGGAATGATACATTCCAAACCAGACATGGTCCTTAGTCAATACACTTACATCAGATGAACATCCATCTGAGCTCAGCTACAATTACTTAGGCCTTTTGGCACTCTTTACAATAGTGGTGCCAGCTAACATATGTGATTGGCCACATCTTAAATTACCATGATTTTGAGTTAGCAGCTGTAAGTAAAATCTGGAAAAATAGTAAGCTATTCATTAAATAACTACACAAGTATGACAAGATATGAAGTATTCAGGCTGCATTCATTTGCTGTGTTCCTGTGGAGAGTACAATGTTCTGAAAAACGTCTGTATAATGAAAAGATACAAAGAACACAAAAAAATTAAGAAATTCATCAAGGTAAGTTTGAAATAAGAAAACAATTTTTGTTTATGTTTTATTTTTGTTTAAGAGCACATTGCACACAGTTGATGAAGATGACAGCAAAACTTGTATGTTGAAATGTTCATCACTGCTGCAGATAATCTTCAAGTATGACAGTAGCATTAATACAATCTCTGCAAATGCCTGTCCATCACTGTCATGAGAACTTTCACAATACACTATTTCTAATGCAGTTTTGCTGGAACCTAAAGGAGAACCACTTGCACTGCTTAGCATTGCAGGATTTGCTTCATAGAAATAATTACTGATTTTGAATTCCACTTTAGCGCTAATACAGTTATTGTACCATATCAATTTGTAAAGGTGGTGTTAACTGTTTCCACTCCTTTTGAATTTCTGTCTATATGATGATCTTTCATGTTTCTCCTGTGGTTTCTTCTAGAAGCCGTCACTTCTGTCTGGGTATCTGACACCCTGCAACATGACCTTAGTGTCAGTCTGTAACTGGGCCTGAAAACAGGGTATAAATCATTAGCAATTGGCACTATCTGAAATACAACATTTTCTTTTGAATCCTACATATCTAGTATACATATTGCTTTTGTATTTATTGTATTTATTCTTTTTTTAATTTGGTAATCTAACTGTGTTGGTACCATGGATGGAAAGCACTTAGCTGCTGTGTGCCCATGTAATACTGGTAGTAAGAATTTTAACTACAAATAGTTCTCCAGCAAAGCGTTGTTTGTCAATTGCCTGCTTACAGACACATACAATGGATGCCAAGGAAGGATTTCAGATGGATTTTTTAGACACACTGTACTTGGTGAAGCACTACTGGATCATTCACTAAATTTACTGGAACCTGTGCCTCTTCCTGGCAGGGGAATGTCAGTCCCTGTTGTATTTGTAGCAGACAATGCATTTCCATTAACAGAAAACATTATGAGGATGTTTTCAACAGTAAGTGCCCATGCATCAAAATGTGCGTGTAATTATAGAATTTTTAGAGCAAGGACGGTTGTTGAAAATACTTTTGGCTTAATGGTGACAATTTTTTGTATCTTCTAGAAAAAAATTGAGTTAGGAGTAGATAACATGCCAAAAGTTGCTTTGTTTGTGCATATATGCACAATTTTTTGCAACATAATGAACAAAGCCAGATGCTGTATTCACCACCAGGGATTGTTGATAGTGAAGGTGTGGATACAAGGTGAATATTACAAGGATCTTGGCAAAACAACAAAGTCTGTGTAGAATGTCTTAAAAAAGTCCTGAGGAATGTAAGTACGAGGGCTAAAGCAGTAGGAGAACAGTACATGAATTACGTAATAAATGATCATGGTCAGACAGCATGGCAAGACATATACTAGAAAAATGTATCATTGTATTTATGTTGACAAGAAATAAAGTTTTTGCTTACCTCTGAACTGGTGTTTAAGTTCTCAGTTCCTGCTTCAGGCACACGTTGGAACAGAATCAAACCAATGGCATCAAATGCAAACATGTGGATGAAGAGTTGCCTGCACTTCCACTCTTCTTCCGCAACTGTTTTGCCTCGCATTTTAGCAAAGGTTTTGATGCCTTTGCAATTTTTGTAAGCTTCGTCAACCACGATTCTGTATTCATCAGCAACAAATCATCGGCTATCCTTTTTCGCAGTGTGATTTTCGCAGACACTACTTTCCATGTCTCGTAGCTCCGATCTTAGAGGAATCAAAATTATAAACATTACAGTATTCTCATTTGCCCACGTTTTCATTGCTATATGCAAATAACAAACTCATTTGCTGTATACAAACAAACTAACAGCAAGAAACTACAAAACAAAACAACACAATATACGAAAGTGCAAACTTTCAAACAAAAGCGAAATAATAGTGTTTGCACTCGAACATGTGACTGCAGTGCTGTCAGTGAGAGATGTATGAAACAGGTGAGAATGAGAGGGAAGTATTTACAGACAAGAAGAGAGAGAGAGAGAGAGAGAGAGAGAGAGAGAGAGAGAGAGAGAGAGAGAGAGCTAGCTTCATTGACTGATTGATTTTGCTCTGCAATGCAAAATATTCTCTGCCTTTCATGGACAACAAGGTAATATGTCGGAAACTAGTTGCAACAGAAATAATTCAAAAGCCAAGATCGCTTAAATACTGTTTACTGAATGGTTTCAACACCCTAAAGCTGCGATTCTCAGATCTGAATGTAGCTTAACATTTATAAACCATTTGGATATAACGATACATGAGGCAGACCAGCTGATATAAAATCATTGTCACAGAAATAAAAAACAACTGCTCTCATGGTCATTCTATTCCGTATCTATTGCAGACAAATATTTCTGTAAAATATGGTCCATCTAAACGTACCTTGCGCAAGCACAAATAAATCTATAATGTACAGTACATATCAGAGGTCATTGTGAAATGCACCAAAACTGAAAAGTTTCCCACCAAGGAAGTTCAAACACGGCATGGTTTTTTTTAAGTTTCTGGCAAATATTCTATTTTAAAAAAGGTTGCTTTTTCAGAAGTGTTCCTTGAAATCAGAAAAACGCCTTTTAACATCTGCAGATTGAAGCATTTCACCTATAATGCCTAGTTGTCTAATCACATTGCTGCTGATGGTACATACTTTCCAACTGGCTAAACCACAATGACCTGTGCCCCGTCTACCCTCCAACCTAGCACACCCAACAGTATGTGTACCAATAAAATCTGCCATGTTCGTAACACCACAGCTCAGAACCTACCTTTTATTTTCATTTATTTATTTATTTATTTCTTTATTTATTTGCTGATGTATTTAGCTTTCTGTTTTGTTTAACATTACGTCATTGAACTTCTGTAATTAGTGTATGATTAATTTGATACTGTAATGAAGTGTAATTTCTGTAATATGCACAATACGAGCAAATGATATGTTTTGTCTTTCTTACATAATCTCTTTGGTTGTCTTTAAAATTGAATAATTTTATTTAAATAATTTTATGTAAAACTACCAATATGTGCAAATAATATGTTTTGTTTAAAGTGATTGATTGCTGTTATGTAAACTCCTGACCTTCACTTAGGGTTCTTAGTTATTTTGTATGTAAAAGGTGGTGTGGTTCCCCTCCAGAATGGATCTTAGTACCACACGCAAATTGTGGTTGGCATAGGTAGAAGAGCTGGATCAAGAGTCAGTCGGGAATGAGCTAATGAACCACAAACAGCTCACGAAAAGGTTGTGAATTGTGCTGGTGTCGAGAGGTGCTTTTTGTGCCATTTTCCAATGTGCCAAAGCCTCGGGTGGATGCAGTAACAAGTTGGAATTATGTTGGAATTGATACCTATCATCGCCCCCAAGAAATGACAGAGTCCAGCAATTCTACCTGCAAATCCACCTATCAACATGCACTCGTCACCAAATTGTGCAATCACTGTAATTAAACAGAAGAACTATAGTAATGTACAGTGAAGGATCAGTTCATTGGATGTTATAGTGTACTCAAATATAAGGTAAATTATAACTGAACTCTTGTACTTACTGTGATTTATCCTCAGTCACATATCCACTTAGCGTCCCTCCCACACTAAAGTGCTTACCGAGTGTCCTTTATTGAAAGCATATTAAAATTAATATGGCAATAGAGAGTGCTAAAATTAATATTGTTTGTTGAAAGGATCTTACAAACATCTCAATTTTGTGTTTCACTGCAGGAAAAGTTCAGAACTGCAACTGTTGAGAGTTAAATGTTCATGTGCTTGTTTCACTAATGTAATGAAAGTGCATTTATTTTGCTCTACTACGGTGGTCAAGCCCCCCCCCCCCCCCAATTGAAAGTAGTCCAAATGCACAAAGTTACTTAATTATAGAAAGTTTCAATTACTCTTGCTATTCCTGTCAAGTTCTGTACAGTATTGGGTTTCTCTTGTATATTGAAAGTGCTTATTAATAGTGCAACAGGGCACACATTTTGTCTCTTGTGCTAAGCTAAATAATGATTAATAGAAAGACCACTATCTATGATAACAGCAACTTCTTTCATTCATAGGACAGTGAGAAACAGTTTGCTTGTGAAATATTCTTTTTTTTTTTTTTCATGTCAGATAGGAAAGTATTTGGTAGAAAGAGAGACTGAACCTATGTCCAATTTAGGATTCTACAGCGAATATTAATAGTAATGTTACGAGATCATTCACTTTGAATAAGCCCTGAAGGTAGTAGTGTGTATTGTTATCTGTTATATTAACACAAATAGTCTTTTCTGCTCTGTCAGCTCCAACCTTAATGTGAACATATGCAGGTGCCAGAGTTCTTTGCACTCTCGTTTGACAAAAGTTATAGGCTGTGTTTGCCCATTGAAGTTACTTATTTTCAGTCCTTGAACAAGAATGATACTCATCCTTATGCCTAATTAGGCTGGTGGCCATTTTTATTATCATTTGGATGCTGTGGATAGGTAAATTATTGTTTGTTACTGTTTAAATATTTATGTAATTCTGATTTTCACTTCCGATCAGCCACCTCCATTAGGTATATGGTCAACACAACTAAATTCCTTCCAGAGGGTAACACTGCTCTACTTCTTTATACTATAATTGCTTTGACTAGTAATTACGTGATACAATTTGCCTTCAGCTTTGGGGTTATGGTATAACAGTAGCAGACGGTAGTGTTATATGTTGAGTGACACGAGCAAACTGTTTCACAACGTACATAAAGGGCATCAACAACGTTATGACTAACTACTTGCATGGAGAGTAGGTAAAAAGGAAATAAATTGGGTTTTTCCACAAAATCTCAATTGTGCCACAAATTTCTTGTCTCCCCAATTTGATTAAGTAGCTCCTCATTTGCTATCTGATACCTCTCTAATCTTCAGCATTCTTCTGTAGCACCATATTTCAAAAGCTTATATTCTGTTCTTGTCTGAATTGATTATCATCCAAACTTCACTTCCATACAAGGCTACACTCCACATAAGACCCTCCTGAAAAGGCTTCCTTACACTTAAATTGATATTAAATGTTAACAAATCCATTTTTTCCATAAATTCTTTTCCTGCTGTTGCCAGTTGTAATTTTGTATCCTCTCCACTTCATCCATCACCAGTTATTTTGCTGCTCAAACAGCAAAACTCATGTATTACTCTGAGTGTATTATTTACTGATCTACCGGTAATTCCCTCAAAGTCCCCTGATTTAACTTAACTAGATCCTATTACCTTTGTTTCACTTTTGTTGGTGTTTATCCTACAATATCTTTTTAAGACAGTGTCCATTCCACTCTCTTGCTCTTCCAAGTCCTTTGTCATCTCTGGCCGAATTTCAGTCATCAGCAAACCTCAAAGATTTAATTTCTTCTCTCTGAACTTTAATTCCCTCTTCAAATTCTTTCTTGGTTTCTTTCATTGCTTGCTCAATGGACTAAACAACATGGAGGCGTATTAGTAGTAGTAGTAGTAGTAGTAGTAATAGGGGCATTTGGAAATGATTTATAATTGTGCTGCTTTTTGAATACCACTCAAGCTACAGGCATGTCCTCTCACTAGATAATGAACTGATTCTAGTACACCATGCAGACACTAGCTGGTGGTGGTGAACCATGCGCTTAGTGGAAGGACAGCACTTGTTTTTTGATAAGCTGATAAAGCTATAGACAAAAGGGAAGGCGACTGTCATGGACAATGCTGGACCGCATGGTTTTTAGGGAAGGAAGGAGTCAAAAACAGATATACATAAATGTTTAATTGTGGTGTGTGGCCAGGAAGCTCCTGCATAAAAGACTGCCTACAACTGGATCACTAGGTTCACTAGTGGAAGGGAATCTGCATGCAAGAATGCGAGTACTGGCCATCTGCCAACAATGAAGTTCGCCCTCAACTGATTATGGCTGATTCATGTGTAAACTTTCATGAATGAAAAATGGTAGACAGGCCTCAGAGGCATAGCCTCATACCCCACTATTTATGATGATTTGGGTATGAAAAAGGTGTGTGCACACTGGCTTCCACAGGACTTGATGCAGGCCTAGAAGGATAAAAAGAGTTGAAGTCTGTTTTAGACTATTGGAAATGAATGACGATCCTGATTTTTTCGGGGAAACTGGTGACAAGTCATGGTATCACTATCATACAACTAACAAGGGAACCTCCCCATCGTACCCCCCTCAGATTTAGTTATAAGTTGGCACAGTGGATAGGCCTTGATAAACTGAACACAGATCAATTGAGAAAACAGGAAGAAGTTGTGTGGAACTACGAAAAAAATAAACAAAATATACAAACTGAGTAGTTCATGGGAAGATATGCAACATCAAGGACACTGGGAACGCAGGAGCGCTGTGGTCTCGTGGTAACGTGAGCAGCTGCACAACGAAAGGTCCTTGGTTCAAATCTTCCATCGAGTGAAAAGTTTAATATTTTATTTTCAGTTTCTGTGACAAACTCTTCTGTTTTCATCACTTTTTTGGGAGTGATTATCACATCCACAAGAAAACCTAAATCGGGCAAGGTACTAGAATCTTTTTACCCATTCGCCAAGTGTACAAGTTAGGTGGGTCGACAACATATTCCTGTCATGTGACGCACATGCCGTCACCAGTGTCGTATAGAATATATCAGATGTGTTTTCCTGTGGAGGAATCGGTTGACCTATGACCTTGCGATCAAATGTTTTCGGTTCCCATTGGAGAGGCACGTCCTTCCGTCTTCTAATCGCACGGTTTTGGGGTGCGGTCGCAAAACACAGACACTAAACTTATTACAGTGAACAGAGACGTCAATGAACGAACGGACAGATAATAACTATGCAAAAATAAACAAAGTAAAATTTTCACTCGTGGGGAAACTTGAACCAAGGACCTCTCGTTCTGCAGCTGCTCACACTACCACGGGACCACGGCGCTCCTGAGCTCACATTGTCATGATGTTGCCTATGTGGCGCATGGACTACTCAGTTTGTATATTTTGCTTATTTTTTCACAGTTCCACACAACTTCTTCCAGTTTTCTTAATTGATCTGTGTTCAGTTTATCAAGGCCTATCCACTGTGCCAACTTATAACTAAATCTGAGGGGGGTGCGATGGGGAGGTTCCCTTGTAATAAGAAATTCCAGTCTATGCAATGCAAACATTCTGGGAGTCCTAGGCCCAAGAAATTTCATGTTACTCCATCAGAAGGTAAGCAGATGACCTTCACCTTTTGGGATACTTTCAGCATATTGCTAATGGGCTGGCTTCCACATGGAACACCTGCCAAGAGCAGGGTGTATGGTGACACTCTTACATGACAGACAGGATTCAGTACATGTAACATGAAAAGTGGCTGAAAGGAGGACTCCTCCAGCACGATAACACATGACCCCACACCAGCAATGCCACTATTACAAAATTGACGTTACTGGGGTTCCTTGTTCTACCAAACATGCCATAATTCACTGCATTTCATTCCATCTGGTTATGATTTATTCGATAACATGAAGGATGTTGTGCGAAGTGAGAGCTTCAGCAACTGTGAAAAATTGCTGGCAGCTGTCCAAGAGTGGGTGCATAATACCCCCAAACAGTGGTTTTTTGGCATAATAATGAAGTTGCCAGGAAGGTTGCAGTGGTGTATTGATGTCAATGGGAAGCATAATAAGATATCCGAAGGTGCACTTACCCACATTCATTAATAAATATGGTTAAAAAAACTACTATTCTAAATCATTTCTGAATCCCCTTCAAAACAGTAAAAATAACAGTAATAATAATAATAATAATAATAATAATAATAATAATAGTAACAATAATAACTGAAAATACATGGCATTGTAATTTCTTTTGTACTAATTGCCATTACGTGTGGTCCACCACTTCATCTTAGTCATTTAAGGAGACCATTCTAATGGAAATATAAGCAAAAAATAATAAATTCAGTAACTTAAGGGGTGATTATAATTAAATTTTCAATGCTTGAGAGATCCCCATGAGAAATGAATGATCATAGGACAATGAAACTTCATGTAAACTTTTTGTAAGGTCTTGCGGAAAATAATTAATAAATAAACCATTGAAAGAAACCAATTTTACTTTACATGAGAGGGTAACATTTGTTAATTGCATACAATGTTTACATACCAGGTTACAAACATTGCTCAGTCCGTATCCACAACAGCCTAGAAGATTGTACAAATACCATTCACAGTACTTTTTGAATGGGAGACTATAGAGTGTTCAGCTGTTGTGACATAGCTTGTGCACTTCTTGAAGATCACACACTGTGTCCAGCATTCTCAGCCATGGCAACAGTAAATTCTTCAACAGTTTGTGGCACAATTCGTTGTCGACTTCTCCTAGGAGTAATTCTCGAATCACCAGTGAATTCAAACTTCCAAATCTTGTTCTTTAACCCTGGTGTGGAAAGAACACCTCTCTGTATTCCTTTACTGCATCAATACTTGTGAACAGCACCACCACTGCTGTTGTTTTGATAAAAAAAACTTTACGAGCAAAGTGTCACTCACCTTGTGCAGACCCATATTGACAGTCTGCAACTGCAATGTGCACATATGCTCATGTTTCAAACCTACATTGCAGTACCAGTACTGGTGCCTAAAGGCAAATTATGACACTAACAGTACTAACAACACAAATCTTGCAGCACACAGTCTGAACATCATTCCTATTAATTTGGGTATCCCTATGGTAAATAATCTACACTGGCTCAAGTAGGGAAAGTTTAATTATAACTGTCCTGTATATCATATCACACAGAAAGGGCCTCAGATTGTTACCTTTATTTCACCACCCAAACTCCACTAATCTCTGAATTTCAAGTAATGTTACAAAATAATATTTAGCACACTTGTGGCTAATAACACTGGTTTTTCAAAAAAAATCTTGAGAGATGTTCTAAGAGAGCTAAACAGGATTTCTTTTCCTCCTTTTATTTCATTTTACTTTAAACTCACCCATATTGAAGAATTTTCAATACAGACTGTTTCATCTCACCTAATGTTCAAAACTGTATTACATTATTTGGAAAAAAACAATATCGTCACAGAACTGAGGAAACGAAATGAACACAGAAATGAAACCTTATAGATGAACAGTAACACATCTTGTGCTTATAAACTGCTAAGCAGAATACATAAATGCAAAGCAACAAAATGCTGTCATTAAAATTGAGTTGCACACAGGCACAATGAAAAGACTATTACATATTTAGTTTGCAGCAACAGCCTTTTCCAGAAAAGAAAAGGCACAAGCAGGCAGGAAAGACACATGCACATGCACACATGGCTGCCATCTCGAGCAGCTCAGACTGGAATGTCTGCTGGAGATGGTGGTTGTGCACGTATGCATGTTTTCTGAAGAAGACTCTGGCCAAAAGCAAAATGTGTAACAGCCTTTTCATTGTTCCAGTCTGCGTGTCATTTTTATGGTGAGTAGCAGTCTATCCTTTTCCTAATATTGCTGATGTTCCAACCTAGAATTTCCATTTTTTGAAAATGGCACTATAAATATTTATGGACAGAAATTAATGTTTATGTCTAAGAAACTGAGAAAGCCATTGGCTAATTGATGCTGTGAGTCGATCCATGATGCAGACTTGGGAGACTTCGTAACACCACTTATTGTAAAAGGAAAATATTTGGGTTTTAGTCCACATCCAATGTAGTTTTATTTCCTATTAGTTGTTAATTTTATAATGAATGTAAAATCAACTAGAAATACTATTATTTCTTTCCATAACAGTGCAAATAACTTCAAAAAATTACTCCTTCCCACAGTTTTGAGTTTACTGATTGATGTACAGATTCATGCAACAAAAGAATCATATGTTTGTCATTACTTACAGGTTCCTTTTTTATGTGAGCTGCATCAAGTGGAGATGTGGTTTCTTCCTCTGACAGACATGCCTATACAGAAAGAATGGCAGTTACACATCAAATAAAAAGTGGAACAAAGAAAGTGAGACACTAAATGTCTACATTTCCAATACCTACATAAAAAAAATACGTTTCTCAAAGTAGGAGCATTGGCATAACTCATAATCTTTGATCAAAAGACTGGTTTGATGCAACAATTCACACTAGTCTCTCCTCTGCACCCCTGTGTAGCTACTGCACCCTGTAACAATTTGAAGCTGCTTACTGCAGTCAAGCCTTGGTCTGCCTCTGTGATTTTTAACACCCACACTTCCCTTCATTACCAAATTAACTATCCTTTTATGTCTCAGCATGGGTCAAACACATGTATATCCCTTCTTTTGGTTGAGCTGTGCAATAAATTTCTCTCACCAATTAGATTCAGATTAATTTTTGTTTTTAAATAGCTATTGTCCCCAGCACTGGACCAATTTAGGATGCTGATCACTATATATGTAGGATCATCTGGTAAGTTTGAATGGCCTGGTTAAAACTCCAACATAGTTCCCATCTTGTCAGTAGCTCGATTATGCCCTATGGCATTATTTAGACCAGATTTTTTTCTAGTTTATACCACATTTATAAGGATTGTTTTGCTTGGGATTTTTAGAAGGATATTATCACATCCCTCATTTTTGTATTGTGCATTGTCTATTCTTGTTTTATAATGCTGCATAGATACTAAATCTGTGCACAAGAATACTGGTTATTTTTTTATTGAGTCAATTATTTCCTCTCGCTGCAAGTATAGAGACATATCAATAGATGGTAATTGCCTAATTTTCAACCAGAGGTAAACGATTAACTTTGCTTGTGATAAAGTTTTGAATTAATCATTCCTGTTTGCTGAATATCTGCTAGTTGTTAGCAGTGGCAGCTCATCAGCAGTGCTAAATTTTGTTACAAGCTGGATGCCTGCAGCTGGTTCAAAAGAAAAATAAAACACAAAGCTTGTTACCATTACTGACAACTAGGGGATAACCCTATGAGACCTGAGTTTCTCCCAGCATATACAAAAAATAAGATACACACACACACACACACACACACACACACACACACACACACACACAGAGAGAGAGAGAGAGAGAGAGAGAGAGAGAGAGAGAGAGAGAGAGAGAGAGAGAGAGGAGATGAATGTCAGAAGTTATTGGTAGTGAAAATTTAGAACCAATGGGTGAGATAGCATTAACTCTGACCCTCTGTTTTTTCTTTTTTTTTAACTTTTTTGACAAGTGAGAAAGAGCAGGACTCCACACACAATTCAAACAAAAACTTCTGTATCTATATATAAAGTTACTTGTTAGTTTAATTTCAACTTCTTCCTTAACAGCACTATCCCAAGTAGCTAGAAGTGCATGCCAGAATCTCCGTACTGTTATATTCTCTAGAATGACTGGTGCCAAGGCAATGTTCTGCAACTGCAGATTTGCTTGGCTGTTGTAAGTGTGTGTGCTGCTTGTGCTCAGTACACTGGTCCCCCACAGTCCTGAAATTATGATCTATATATGAAATGTCACAACTGCAAGGAAAACGGCAGACACTCGCCTTACACAAACCAAAATCATCCTTTGTGGAACCTAAAGGATCCTAATCTTAGATAGTGGTCTACAAACATATTTCATATCATATTTCCATAAAAAATGACCAATTATGATGGAAATGCTCCCTGCAGAAGGCACGTATGTAATTGATTTACTGATTTATTTTGACTATTCCTATAGTTCAATTCTTTTATCTTGGCGGCTCGCGCATGCCTGCCCAGACGCAGGAGATTGCAGCGTTGCCAGTTGCACACGACGCACGCGCCAAGAGAAGCAGCACCATAGTATAGCATAGTTCGCAAGCTTACGTATAGGGGGGGAGCGCGCAGTTCATGAAGTAATGCCACCAAGGCCGCATTAAGCCTTTCGCTGCTACAGAGACGTGCTCCCCGCATTCCGCACTGTGCGCGATTTTGTCACTGCACTGCTCGCCTGTGCAGACACACTTTTGTTGCAGTCGCGAAAGATGGAATATTTCTCAATATTACATACGACACCTATGTGGTACTTAAATTAAATGAGATATTGTTACACAGTAAATTTTATATGAAATTTAGGTACCTTGTCCACATTTCATTCTCAACATTGTGGCAACCAAAATCGACCATACGGAAAGTATACTCTATGGACATTTACCTCTGCAAACTCTTCAAAATTTCGTGCAATGGTTTACTATATTTAATGCTGCACAATAACTGGGTTGAACATCGAAAAAAAATTAAGTCATTTATGGGGGGAAGGTATCAGTCAAGAAGATGTGTAAAAACCTAATTTTTGGACCAAATAGTTTTTGTGAAATCGAATGATAAGTGTGTCAAAGCAATGAGAACACCATGTGTCTGCACAGGCGAGCAGTGCAGTGATGACAAAATCGTGCACAGCGCGGAACGCGGGAAGCACGTGTCTGCAGCAGCGAAAGGGTTAATGAAGAGACAAAGCACTAGAAATTTCAAAAAACTGCATTCAAACGAATAAAATTCGTGAAGTAAGACACTTCGATATTGTTTTTAAATAAAGAAAATAATAAGCACGGCACAAGGTTTGAACTCTACACCTTTCGCTTACTAACCCAACGCCTTAACCGTTACGCTACCGCAACTCGTCCGACAATGTAACACCACGAGGTAGCTAACACGTCACGCAAAATACTGAGAAACACTGTTGGTATGATTATGAATTACTCACATTTCGTCGAAGTACAATAGGAAATAAACAATTACCGCTGTTCTTTATTGCGAAAAAGCGGTTCGTGAGATTGATACAAACACCTTTCCTTGCTATCGCCTGAATTAGAAGACTTATTGCTTGTTTGGTTTAATTAATTAATAGAATATGAAGCAGTGGTATAAAGAACGCTTTTTCCAAACTTTCTATAAAAGAAAATCTGCTATCAAGACATTGCTTTTGTTCTATTACTTTATTTATGACTGAACGTTTCTAAAACTGAAGACACTCGTCCGTGCTCTGCTCTGCAGTCGAGATCTGGCAACGTCATTCTCTGTTCATTGGCTGACTGTGTTTTGTGACGTCAGATGCGCAGAACAAACCTAAACTCGGCCGCCAACATATATGACGCGCACTTTAGTTAGTATCTTTTGTTACAGGGTGAAATCAGTAATTGTTTCGTAATTTAAATTCTATTGTTGACATATAAACAAATATAAATTCTGTATTAATTATAAACGTTTGGAAGATGAAACACTAACATCCTTTAAGTATTTATTTGGCTCTATTCGAAAACCTGTTAGCACAGCCAGTCCTTCATTAATTCCAAAGTAATTAACAGTTTTATCAAAAGTATTATTTGCATAATGATATTTGTTATTACATGATTTAAACAAATAATTCAGCCTGACTCTTGTAGTAGAAGAAACTTTTAAAAAGAATCAATTTTTCGATGTATTGAATTAATTTAATGAGTTAAGTTTTAATTGTAATTTTCATAAATTCAACATCAAACATTGTGAAGTTTCAGCACGTATTATTGTGAGGGTATATGAGGCCCCGATTTTTGGTCCCGAGACAGTCAGTCCACGACCGAGTTTCAGACGAGGAACCTGTATTGGTTAGATCAACAACAATGCATCCATGAAATATGCATAACACAATTAGGATATGTGTTAAAACAATGACAGTGTCTGCTCCATATGTACCTTTCTATTCTTCAAGAAATGTGAACTTTGTGGTTAGGTTTTTACTGGTCGTAGATGTTCAGTAGTAAACTATTGTAGCAGTATGTAGAGGTTTGCCTGCAAACTATTGATGAGGCTTATGGAAAATTAAAACAATAGTGCACTGGCCATATATAACAGCATATTATTGGGGGGTTGTGAACAGTAAAAGTGAACTACTGTAAAATGCAACTGTGCACCTGTCGGCTACATTATTTAAAGTAGTCAGTGTTTTACTTCCACAACTTATTTTTCATCTAGTATCACAACACAGTATGTTGACACCAATGACAACAAACAAAGAAAAAAAGGAAACTGAAGCATCCCATGGTGACAACTATCAGTATGTAGAAACAAGCCAGTGTGAGTAAGCTTCCTATAAATAGGATGTACCAATATACCATCAAACTTCCTTCTGACCAACACATCATGGAATGGACGGCAGCCATCCTTTTCCACCTCCACCATAAAAGAAATATTTGGGTGGACTGAATTCAGGTGTTCTAAATAATTGTTCAAATTCTAAATGCCAAATAACACAAATACGATTTACGTACGTGGAAGAAAGAAAAAAAAAATCCAGGTTTCAAAGCCATTGACTACAAGGCATGTTCCTCGGTCTTCCATAAACAAACTGACAATAATAAGTGAGAACGGGCTTCCATCACAACTTCATCTGTGAAAATCAATCACGTCGAAACAGGTTTGTTAATTCAACACTGAACCTAATCTTGATTAACAGTAACAAATCAGGCACAGGAATGGGAATGGGGAGAGAGAGAGAGGGGGGGAGAGAGAGTGAGAGAGAGAGAGAGAGAGAGAGAGAGAGAGAAGAGAGAGACCACATCAAAACTTACTAGACTATCAGGGTCATTGTCGACCCCAATAGCTGAGGGGTCAGCACTATGGAATGCCATGCTAAAGGGTCCAGACTCAATTCCCGGCTGGTTCGGAGATTTTCTCTGCTTAGGGACTGGGTGTTGTGTTATCATCACCACCACCACCACCACCACCACCACCGACGCACAAGTCGCCGAAGTGGCATCAACTCAAAAGACTTGCACCAGGCAGCCGGTCTACCCAACAGGAGGCCCTAGCCACACGACATTCTCTTTCTCTCTCTCTCTTTCTTTTTTTTTTTTAATCAGGATCATTCAAATGCATTCCCTCTAATTGACATAAGAAGTCTGCATGTTCTTAATGTGATACTCACACTGATCTACTAGTGAGCTCAACAGAGTAGCAAGGTGTTTGGCTACGTGATATGTCAAAGCACCATTGTTACAGTCGGCCTGATGGGAACCATTTCCATGTAGAGCTTTAGAAAAGCATATAACCTAAGAGAAACAGCACACTAAGAATTAAGATTCTTGATAGTATCTTGCAAAAAGGAACTTTTCTTCAGAAGACTGTTAGTCTTTCTCTCAGCACTTTTCGTGGTGTCAACACCAATCCTACAATATGCTGAATCGGGTAGTAATTACTGCATCCTTTGAACATACCTTGCTTGTCCAAAACTGCAGCATTGCTCATAGCAGGTAAAATAACATTACCTGGATCGCCTCTAAGTGAACACAAAGAAGCCCTCTGAGCAGCTGCTACATTACACTTGGGTGGATGTGCCCTGTCAACATATGGCATTCCTCCCTCCTTGCCCCCTCTGCATAATCAGGAGGTAGTTTAAAAACAGCCTGTTCAACAGAAGTAATAAAAATAACCACTAGCAAATGCTTTGGCATCAGTGCAAAATTTAAACCTTTCCCTAGCTCAGATGAAGTTGTGTCATCAAAAGCTTTTTCTGTGAGATTTAGCAAAGAATGTCAAGATATGGTATTAGACTCTGAACCTCTTCCCATCCACCTCCACAGCTGTAATCCCCTTCAACTTCCAAAGCCTCTTGTCCATTCTGTTCTTAGGCTGGTCAAGCTGCAGTGACAGGTAGTAGTGGTGGTGGTGGTGGTGGTGGTGGTGGTGGTTGTGGTGGAGCAACAACACATGTGCACATTAACAATGATGAACAAGTGCCACATATCAGGCAAAAAAAAAAAATCCATTAACTGTAACATTTTTTTAATGTTTTCAAAAGCTTCAATTTTCACTGGTAAAAAATTCTGATGAAACTATTGGAATCAAACTCTAAATCACTTCTCTTTCCAACAGCACGTGGAAAAAACAAGCACTTAAATCTTTTGGTGCAAACTCTGATCTCTCATTTTGTTACAATGCTGATTCCTCCATATGTAGGTGAGAGTGAACAAAATATTTTCGCATTCAGAGCAGAAAGTTTGTGACTGAAATTTTGTGAAAAGATCTCACTGCAATGAAAAACACCTTTGTTACAAATACTGCCATCCCAACTTGCATATTATGTCTGTTGCTTTCTATCCCATGTTTCATGTTTATACAAAATGAGCTATCCTTCTTTGAATGTTTCTGATGTTGTCCATCAATCCTATCTCATAAGGATCCTGTTTCATGCAGCAACACTCCAGCGTCCCACTGCAGAGTATTAACGAAAATATAAGCTCCTTCAAGATAGCGAGGATTCTTAATAATTCTCATGTGAAAGTGGTTTTTCGTCCACCTTCTAAGATTTCAGATTTGCTGTGATTGGTGAAGTATGATTTGTTACTGCGGAAGGCGGGAATTTGCAAAATACCATGTCAATGTGGTATGGCCTATATAAGACAGACAACGCATACAGTGGAAGAGCGTTGTACAGAACATCAATGTTGCACTCGCCTACGGCAACCCAGTAAGTCTGCAGCGCCTACGGCAACCCAGTAAGTCTGCAGTTGCAGAACATTGTATTTCTAATGGACATTCAATGGAGTACGACAAAACTTCGATTTTGGCCACAGCAACAACTTTTTGGGAGTCCACTGTCAAAGCATCTGTTGAAATATGCATTGCAGGAAATCTAATGAACCCTGACAGTGGTTACCAATTGAATAACGCATGGAATCCCGTCATGTCTGAAAGTTGCTTGAGACAAAGACACCAGAAGACTTCGATAGCTACGGCCAGCGACAATACTGACAGCAGCTGAGTATTGCAGTTCCACCAGCGAGGGCACTGTCGCCAGGTGATGTGGCCCTTCTGTCTCTGCGACTGCAACGCATGCGGGGCAGTACTATCAGCGCACTATATAAGATGGAGCAGAGAACGTCTTCATCAGTCCTCGTTCAGCTTACCTGAAGATGGCTAGCAGTTGTCCAGCCAAAATATCAAGCAATGAAGTTTACGATGACCAGCTGCAAGCCTGAAATCTTTTTGAACAGCGTCAAAGCATTCTGTAGATCTAGTAATGTGGAACCAATATGAAGTTTCCTGTCAGTACCAGTCATTAGTTCATGTGAATAAAGAGCATCTGTGTTTCATAAAAATGATATTTCCTGAATCCATGCTGGCTATGTGTCAATAGATTGTTTTCTTTGAGGTATGATGATAACCAAACATAGGATACATTCCAAACTCCTACTGCAAATTGATGCCAGTGAAATAGGTCTAGAGTTCAGTGGATTACTTCTATTTCTTTTCTTGTATGTTTGTGTGACCTGTGCAACTTTCCATTCCTTCTACATGAATCTTGACAAATGACTGGTTGTATATGGCTGCTAAATACTGAGCCATTACATCTGCATACTCCAAAAGGAACCTAACTTGTATGCATTTTGGACTTGCAGTATTATCTTTATTATGTGACTTAAGTTACTTCACTACACTACTTCTAAGTTACTCCAGTTGGCACCATTGATGTTATCTTCCAGCTATTTTGGCCACCTAAAGAACAAAATACCATCAATTTGTGGATTAAGATAACCAGAAGAGCTACACTGCTCCTTGATGCGGAAAAAAAGGCACCAAAAAATGGTCATATATATACGGATTGGCACAAGCTTACTACATGAAGTGAACATGGAAATAAAAAATATATCCAGTATCAAGTTCAAATAAAACATTATCAAACAACCAACAGTTGTTGGTATTAACAACCTTGACCCACAACGAATCTTTCACTCTGTAGTGCCAGCTGTGCTGTTTTGAAACCAGGATATGAACCCAGATCACCACCTTTTGCAGACTGTGCTCTTCCTGTTGGAGTCCCCTAGGCACAGCTGCTGTTCCAACAACACTTCTCCTCTGCACTTAACACACTGCTTCAGAATGAAAGATTAATTCTAAAAAAGTAACCTATGCTGTGGCTAAGCCATTTCCTGTTTCTTCCAGGACTGCTATAGCACCAAGGCAGGCAGGTCATTTCTGTAGAGTTTGGAAAATAGGGGAATAGGTACTGGATATTGTGAAGCTGTGATGGCAGGTTGAGCATGTGCCTGGTCAGTGATTCAGCCACAGAAATGTGGGTTCTAATTTACAGTCCCAGTTCGGCACCCAGTCAATATGCCACCAAGTTTCATCTGCTCTTGACATTCCTACATAAGTGCAGTATGAAATATCCCATCACCTGCATGATGTAGAGAGTGTGGAAGGGAATACTGGATGCTGTCACTACTGTGGTATGATTTGGTGTGAATTACGAGTACAATATGCCGTGTGCACAATTCCACCAGTGAAATTCAAATACTTATCCTGTGATAAAATCTACTGCTTGGATTGCTTCATAAAGTTGCATAAATTTGAAGTAATTAGAAAAATGACATACTTCTTATGACTGGTTTGAAGACTTTTTAAATAATAGGACACAGTATGTTGTACTGAAAGAAG
Organism: Schistocerca americana; assembly: GCF_021461395.2. Taxonomy (NCBI): domain Eukaryota; kingdom Metazoa; phylum Arthropoda; class Insecta; order Orthoptera; family Acrididae; genus Schistocerca; species Schistocerca americana. The sequence continues at coordinate 167,443,568 of NC_060127.1, read as the reverse complement.
AGATGAAGGTATGATCAGGACCGCCTCTGGGAAGTGTTCTAGGACCTAGCGTTTCTTATACAGGGTGTCAAAAAAAGTACTTCATATCTTGAGAGTATGTACTACCAATAAAAACAAGACAAAAATGTCTGGTAAACATGAGCTCTAATATGCATATCTTAAGAGCTACGAGCACTTGTTCAGAAGAAGAGGCGTGTTTTACAGTAGGGAAAATGAACTCGTGTGCTCATAGCTTGCTCAGAAGACAAGACATGTTTTACAGTAGTGAAGGCGAACAAGTGTGCTCATAGCTCTTAAGGTATGCCTTCCAGAAGCCTTGTTTACTGGACAAATTTTTCTTGTTTTGGTCCATACTACCACATCTCAAAATACCAAATATTTTTTTAAATACATTGTATACATAAACGATTTTCTGGGTACAATGAGCAGCAAACTGTGACTGTTTGCTGATGGTACTGTGGTGCACAAGAAAGTATTGTCATTGAATGACTGTGGGAGGATACAGGATCTCTTTGACAGAGTTCCTATTTGGTGCCCTGAATGGTAGCTTACTTTAAATGTGGGGCAATGTAACTTAATGAAGATAACTAGGAAAATCAATCCCGTAATGTTCGAATACAATATTAGTGGTCTGCTGCTCGACACGGTTATGTCGATTAAACATCTAGACATGAAATTGCAAAGCGAAATGAAATGGAATGAGCATGTAAGGTTGGTTGTATGGAAGGCAAAGGATTGACTTCAGTTTATTCCAAAAATTCTACAGACCGCGTACTGAACACTTTTGTGAGTTACTCTTGAGTAATATTTGATTGTTTGAGATACCTACCATGTTGTATTGATGAAGGACAGCAATGTAATTCAAAGATGCGCTACTAGATATGTTACTGGTAGGTTCGGGCAACATGTGAGTATTACGGAAATGCTTATGAGCTCAAACTGGAATCCCTGGTGTGAAGATGAAGTTCTTTTTACAAAATACTACTGAGAAAATTTAGAGATTTGGCATTTTTAGCTTATTGCAGAATGATTGTACTGCCACCAACACACATCCCATGTAACGTCTACAAAGATGAGATAAGAGAATGCAAGACTCATACGGAAGCATATAGACAGTCGTTTTTACTTCACACCATTTGTGAATGGAACAGGAAACGGAATGACTAGCAGGGGTGGAAGTTGCTCTCAACCACGCACTGTGGGGTGATTTGTGGTGCATATATGCAGATGTAGAATTTTTGTGTTTCTAATTCTTAGGTAGAAGCTAGTAGCTCACAATTGGTTAACCTCTTACTTTAGCATCAGACAGCAAAAGGTTGTTATTCACAGTGTTGAGAATGGCTGTGATGTGGGGTCTGAGTGGGTTACAGTGAAGTGGCGGGGGAGGGGGGGGCGGTGCCCCTGGTATCAATGTTGGGGCCACTTCTATTCCTTATTTATATAAATGATATGTCCACTAGTATTACAGGTAACTCTGAAATATTTCTGTTTGCTGATGACACTAGCCTGGTAGTAAAGGATGTTGTGTGCAACATTGGCTCAGTTTCAAATAGGGCAGTTCATGACATAAGTTCATGGCTTGTAGAAAATAAACTCTAAATCACATTAAGACTCGGTTTTTACAGTTTCTAGCACACAATTCAACAAAAACTGGCTCAATTTCACAGAATGGGCATATAATTAGTGAAACTGAACAGTTCAAACTTCTAGTTGTTCAGATAGATAGTAAGCTGTCGTGAACAGTCCACACTCAGGATCTTGTTCAAAGACTTAATGCTTCCATTTTTACTATTCGAATGGTATCTGAAGTGAGTGATCGTTCGACATGAAAATTAGTCTACTTTGCATATGTCGTATTTTATTATATTTTGGGGTAACTCTTCCCATTATAAAAGGATAGTTTTGACTCAGAATGGGCGGTTCGGGCAATAAGTGGTGTAAGTTCACAAACCTTTTGTCAACCCATGTTGGGAGACTGGGTATTTTCCTACCTACCTACCTTCCTCCCTCTCTAGAAATCAAACCTGCATTTAGATTGGACTTACCTAACTCTTGTTGCAGAAAGGTGTGCAGTATACTGCTGCATCCATTTTCAATAAGGTACCACTAGAATTCGAAAATCTTAGCAGTAATCCACATGCTTTCAACTTGAAACTGAAGAGTTTCCTCATCAGTCACTATTCCTATTCTGTCAAGGAGTTCCTTGAAAAATTAAGCTGATTCTTGTTGTGTTCTTGACTATGTTTAGTTAAACTTATGGATTGACTTTTTTCAGGTTCATAAGCATTTTATTTGGTTCGCAGAGAGAGAGAGAGAGAGAGAGAGGATACGAAAGTTTACATTTGGGTCTATTTCTGTTCTTCTTCTGTATGGTAATCAATGGTCTTTCACATTATTAGCTATCATATTACAATTTGAGAGACAGTAGTGCAAGATTATTCATTATATGTAAATTAGGGTGGAGAAGGAGAAAGGAAAGCAAAAGCAAGGAAATATTTATGTCTGTTGCATTTGGGGGTTTATATAGAATCAGCGGCGATGAGTGAAAATCTGTGCTGGACCGGGATTCAAACTGGGATCTGGACACAGTGTTTATAACAACTGCGTGGACTGTATCATCACCCTCTCAACTGACCTACATTCCCAACTAGCACTGCCTATCTGCAGTCCCTGTCGATGTCGTCCTTGCTCGCTACTCTTGATATCCCCACAGGAGGTTGAACATAATTGTGCATCTGCACTGAAGGTGGTGGATTGACTGCCCATCAAGGCGAATCAATTATGTGAATGCGTGCGTCACACATCACATCATGAAAGAGAGCCTCCTGGGATGTGGAGCGATTCAAGCTATAAGTAACATGCAGAAGACAGCCACTGCAAGTTACTTCAGTACATCAAACAAGCTAATGAGTACAACTAGCGCTCACCTATTTAGGAGGGTGTTCTCTTAATCCTTGAGCAGGTGCATGTAAGTATAAAGTACCCCAACCACAAATAACATTGTCTTCTTCCATTCGAGTGTTGTTTTAAAAGTGCAAGGTTGTACCTATTCCTTTGTTATTGCTTCAGCTAAGACAGTGATAAGGTGTGTTGTAATACATCCAAACGAGCAGCAATAATAGACAATAAACATCACGCTTGGTGAAAAAAAATTTATGATGCATGCACGAAAATGACCCACATTATGAGCTAGTAGCACAATCCCATGATGAGGCAGTCATCTACAAGGTACTTAGTAATCAAATAAGTGGCTGGCTGGGATCTGATGCAAACTGCTCTGTTTAATGCTTAGAGTTGGTCATTACTGGGGGTAACACTTGTATGCAACAACAGAGTAACATAATAGAAGTTCATTTATTACTGTTTAATTAAACAGTGATTTGGCTCATATAATGTATGTTTATTTCATAGTTGTTTAATTAAACTAAGATTAAAGTGTGATTTTGCTCATAAATGTTTACCTTGCTGACAAAGACAGATGTTCTTTAGATGTGTACAAAGTACACCACCTGCCTGCTTGTGTTATGAATCGCAGTGCGCCTGCTTGAGGGTTAAAGTTTTAATCGCCCCACTAAAAAACAAAGGTCCTTACCTTTATTGTGCATTTACAGGTACATGTCTGCACTCTAGCTACACATTCAAATCCCTGTTCTACAATACCATAGTATGCTGCTAGGGGAATTAAAACTGAATGACGCACTCCACATCCACTTCACCACTGTACTGTACTAGTTTGTTTTAGCTCATCTAGCAAGAAAAATGGTACAAGGATTTGACTCTGTACCAGGACTGTAAACATGTACCTGTAAACAAACAAAAAATTTATTATGTAACTATTTTATTTTCAAAGTAATAAAACTTTACGACAGGCCCCTCCACATGATTAGTTATGGAAGTTACATCTTGCATACACAGAGATAAATACTCTAAGGCATCACTTACCTCTTTCTTCACTTTTATTAGCTCATACACATCATCATCTTCAGAAATTTCCACTTTCTGCAAAAATTAATGTGGATTATATTAATGTAGCTTCATCCGTAAAACACACACACACACACACACACACACACACACACACACACACACACACACACACACACACTGAGAGATTCTATTCTTAATATTTTTTGTGTGATAAAGGCACAGTAAATGCAACTTCACAGAACTTATAAGGGGATGGGATGGCAACAATGTGGAAATGCCGAAAGCACTATCATGCCTTTCATGACTTTTAAAACACCTTCCAGCAGTCTCAGACTTCAGCGGATCATATTATTCCGCCTTCCCTGTGTGCAGAATAAATCTTCCTGAAACACCTAACACAGGGACTATCTCGCTTGCGGAAGCTCCCACAATATGAACACCAACAATTCGTCCACATTCAGAGTCACTTAGCTCTGATGTATTGCACTCACATCTACACAGAACACTGTTCTGACCACAAAGTATTGAGAACATTGCACAGGTACTGTGTGTGGTCAGTTACAACAGCGGAACCTGCAGGCTCGGCTAGCACCTGCATTTACTGTATGTTCAAGCACACATTTCCTTTGGTGTTTTCTTATTTTTGTCCAACCCCTTTATATCCTACTAGTTCAAGCTTATAGGTGACACTGGTGGCTTTAACAATAATATCAGTCACAAGTTTTATCTGAAGGTCACTCACAAAGAATGTACGAAGTGCTGTGCTATAACTATATGCTTTCCATTTTACAGTGTGTTACAAACTATCCAGTGTCTAGTGACACAAATTTTGTTTCATAGCCAAACAGCTGCAATATGAAAGTACATCCTCCCCTCCTACTCCTCTAGCACTCCAAGTAAGAAGCAGTGAGATGGTAGTGATGGCAAACAGTACCTCTCAGAGTATTAAGGGCTTGTGAGCATGATGTGTCACCCACACAAATACAGAATTGGCATGCCATTAAATTTTCTGGCGCAATCATCACAGGACATAAATGCCTGCCATTGCCAATGTCTACATAAGGAAATCAACTGTGGTATACCAGCACTTCACCATAACATAGACATCTACCAACACACTCCACAAGTGTGTGGCTGAGGATACTTTCTGTTATCTCGTATATTAGGATTTCTTCCCATTCCATTTATGTAAAGAGTGTGGGGAGAGTGACTGCTAAAATTCCTCTGTGCATAAGGTTATCAGCCTACCTTGTCCCCAAAGTTCCTACAAGACTTGTGTGTAGGCATCTATATAGTACATATCTGCATTCTTCACTTAATACTAGTTCTAGGAATTAGCAGAAATTGTCTCTAATGTATCTCCTTCTCCCCATCCTCCTGAATTTAACATCCATTAATTAACCTCCCTTTACCCATATGCTACAATTTAATGATTTGTGCTATTTTTGTCAGGTTATTGACAGTTTCAAAGAGAGCATCAGGCAATGACTGACAAACTGCGGAAAGTAACACAATAGAAGCTGAGTGGGTAGCTTTGAGAGCCGAAATGGTGAAGGCAGTGGAATAACAACTACACAACAGAAATCCTTGGGTAACACAAGATACAGAACCATTTTCTTTAATAGTACCAAATTTAATGGCATAATGTATAAACTAGAGGAAGGGTTTTCATGGGTCGTTATTGAACTTGCACCCTTGTCAAACTTTTCCTGAATGACGTTAAGAGAAGATTTTAATCTAAGAATGACAAACCATAAAAACGTAATATACTACAAACACTACAGAGACATAAAGTGAGTTATTTATTTTTTAATGTGATCAGTGGCACTACTAGCATCCAGCTGTTGCAGACATCGGCATAATCTCTCGTATCAAATTTAAGTAACTAACATCCATGCATCCAGCCACCCATCTCGCCCATCATCACTTCATATTCATACTCTCTGGGAATGGCTGAAGGACAAATTTAAGGATTTCAAACCATATTTCACTAGGGGTAATATAGATACCATCTACAGGAAAATTAAAGAGGAATTTGGAGAAAAGAGAAGCAGCTGTATGAACATTAAGAACTCCGATGGCAAACTAGTGCTAAGCAATGAAGGGAAAGGCAGAAGGAGTAAATAGAGGGTCTGTACTAGATTGATAGATTAAGGAAAGGCAAACCTACATTTCTAGCATTTGTAGACATAGAGAAAGCTTTTGACAATGTTGACTGGAATACTCCCTTTCTAATTCTGAAGGTGGCGGGGGTAAAATACAGGGAGCGAAAGGCTATTTACAATTTGTACAGAAACCAGATGGCAGTTATAAGAGTTGAGGGGCACGAAAGGGAAGCAGCAGTTGGGAAGGGAGTGAGACAGGGTTGTAGCCTGTCTCCAATGTTATTCAATCTGTATATTGAGCAAGCAGTGAAGGAAACAAAAGAAAAATTCGGAGTAGGTATTAAAATCCATGGAGAAGAAATAAAAACTTTGAGGTTCGCCGATGACATTGTAAATCTGTCAGACTTAGCAAAGGACTTGGAAGAGCAGCTGAACGGAATGGATAGTGTCTTGAAAGGAGGATATAAGATGAACATCAACAAAAGCAAAAAGAGGACAATGGAATGTAGTCAAATTAAGTCGGGTGATGCTGATGAAATTAGATTAGGAAATGAGACACTTAAAGTAGTAAAGGAGTTTTGCTATTTGGGGAGCAAAATAACTGATGATGGTCACAGCAGAGAGGATATAAAATGTAGACTAACAATGGCAAGGAGAGAGGATATAAAATGTAGACTAACAATGGCAAGGAAATCGTTTCTGAAGAAGAGAAATTTGTTAACATAAAGTATAGATTTAAGTGTCAGGAAGTCGTTTCTGAAAGTATTTGTATGGAGTGTAGCCATGTATGGAAGTCAAACATGGACGATAAATAGTTTGGACAAGAAGAGAATAGAAGCTTTCAAAACGTGGTGCTACAGAAGAATGCTGAAGATTAGATGGGTAGATCACATAACTAAGGAGGAGGTATTGAATAGGATTGGGGAGAAGAGGAGTTTGTGGCACAACTTGACAAGAAGAAGGGACCGGTTGGTAGGACATGTTCTGAGGCATCAAGGGATCACAAATTTAGCATTGGAGGGCAGTGTGGAGGGTAAAAATCATAGAGGGCGACCAGGAGATGAATACACTAAGCAGATTCAGAAGGATGTAGGTTGCAGTAAGTACTGGGAGATGAAGAGGCTTGCACGGGATAGAGTAGCATGGAGAGCTGCATCAAACCAGTCTCAGGACTGAAGACCACAACAACAACAACAACAACAACAACTAGATTGATGAACTAGAAAGCAATATTATAGAAATGGAAATGGACATAGAGGAAATGGGATGGAAGGTATGATACTGCGGGAAGAATTTGACACGGTACTGAATGACCTAAGTCGAAACAACTGATAGCCTTTGAACAGCCAGCCATGACAATACTCCTCCATCTCGTGTGCAAGATGTACGAGTCAGGTGAAATACTCTTCAACTCCAAGAAGAATATAATAATTCCAATTCCATGGAAAGAATTTGTCAGCAGATGTAAAAATTACTAAACTATATGCTTTACAGATGAATGGGAAAACTGGTAAAAGCCTTTCTCAGAGAAGATTGGTTTGGATTCTGGAGAAATTTAGTGACACGCAAAGCAATACTGACCCTACAACTTATATTGAAAAACAGGTTAAGGTAAGATAAACCTATGTTTATAGCATTTGTAGACATGGAGAAAGCTGATTAAAACTGTGTGCCAGACCGAGACTCAAACTCAGGAACTTTGTCATTCGTGGGCAAGTGCTCTACCATCTGAGATACCCAAGCACGACTCACAACCCATCCTCACAGCTCTAATTCTGCCAGTACCTCGTCTCCTACCTTCCAAACTTCACAGAAGCTCTTCTTCCGCTGCAGAATGAAAATCTCGTTCTGGAAACATCCCCTAGGCTGTGGCTAAGCCATTTCTCTGCAATATCCTTTCTTCCAGGAGAGCTAGTTCTGCAAGGTTCGCAGAAGAGCTTCTGTGAAGTTTGGAAGGTAGCAAATGAGGTACTGGCAGCTGTGAGGACAGGTAGTGAGTCGTGCTTCGGTAGCTCAGATGGTACAGCACTTGCCCTGCGAAAGACAAAAGTCCCAAGTTCGAGTCTCGATCCGGCACACAGTTTTAATCTGCCAGGAAGTTTCATGTAAGAGCACACTCTGCTGCAGAGTGAAAATCTCATTATAGAGAAAGCTTTTGACAATGTTGACTGGAACACTCTTTTTCAAATTCTACAGGTGGTAGGGCTGAAATACAGGGAGCAAAAGACTATTTACACTATGTACAGAAATGAGACAGCATTGTAAGAGTTGAGGGTGATGAAAGGGAAGCAATGGAAGAAATAACAACTTTGAGATTTGTTAATGACATTGTAATTCTGTCAAGACAGCAAAGGACTTGGAAGAGCAGTTGAACGGAATGGACAGTGTCTTGAAAGGAGGATACAAGATAAACATCAACAAAAGCAAAACAAAGGTAATGGAATGTAGTCTAATTAAATCAGGTGATGCTGAGGGAATTGGATTAGGAAACGAGATACTTAAAGTAGTAGATGAGTTTTTCTATTTGGGGAGCAAAATAACTGATGATGGTCGAAGTAGAGAGGATAAAAAATGTAGACTGAAGAAAAGAGTTTCAGAAGAAGAGAAATTTGTTAACATATAGTATATATTTGTGTGTCAGGAAGTCTTTTCTGAAGGTATTTGTATGGAGTGTAGCCAAGTATGGAAGTAAAGCATGGATGACAAACAGTTTAGACAAGAAGGGAATCAAAGCTTTTGAAAGATGCTGAAGATTAGATTAATACATCATGTAATTAATGAGGTGGTACAGAATATAATAGAGGAGACAAGAAATACGTGGCACAACCTGACTAGAAGATCGGATCGGTTAGCAGGACACATTCTGAGACATCAAGGGATCACCAATTTAGTATTGGAGGGAAGTGTGGTTGGTTGCTTTGTGGGATTGAAGGGACAAGACTACTAGCACCATAGGTCCCTTTTTCCACGAACTTGAAACACTCACGAAGAATAAGAACAAACAATGGAGATGACAAGAGACGACACAGGACAAGAAAGACACAGACGGAGACCAGCAAAAAGGAATTAAAATCACACCGAGTGTGACAGTGGTTGGCTGACCATAGAAACAAAAAAGGAAAAGCCAACCACCAGGAAACGCACTAAAAATCCGTCTAAAATCGTAGGCCAAAGGCCAGACTCAACACAAAAAAGGAGAAACACTTAGATCAATTGACAAAAACCCCCTGCATGAATAAAACTCTAAACTAAATCGGCCATCGCAATGTCATCTGATAAAAGTGCAGGAAGCGTATCAAGCACCGCAAACGTCTGCCTGAGCGGAGTTAAAAGCAGGCAGTCCAACAAGATGTGGGCCACCGTCAAAGCTGACCCACAGTGACATAAAGGTGGGTCCTCGCAGCGCAATAAATAGCTGTGTGTCATCGAAGTGTGGCCAATGCACAGCTGGCAGAGGACAACATAGTCCTTGTGAGAGACCCGCAAGGAGGAGCGCCACGCACCGGTAGCCTCCTTGATGGCCCTAAGTTTGTTGGGTGAAGGAAGGGCAAGCCATTCTTCACCCCAGGTGCAAAGTACCTTCTGCCACAAAACTGACCTAAGGTCACTCTCTGAAAGGCCAATTTCCAAGGATGGTGCACTGACAGCCTGTTTGGCCAGCGTGTCAACACGTTCATTTCCCGGGATGCTGACATGACACGGGGTCCACACAAAGACCACAGAGCGGTCGCAACGGGCAAGAGTATGGAGGGACTCCTGGATAGCCATCACCAGATGAGAGCGAAGGAAACACTGATCGATAGCTCGTAAACTGCTCAGGGAGTCACTACAGATAACGAAGGACTCACCTGAGCAGGAGCGGATACACTCTAGGGCGCGAGAGATGGCGACCAGCTTGGCAGTGAAAACACTGCAGCCAGTTGGTAACGAGTGTTGTTCATAATGATCCCCTAGAGTAAGAGCATAACCAACACGACCAGCAACTATAGAACCGTCAGTATAGACAACGTCAGAGCCTTGAAATGCGGCAAGGATTGAAACAAAGCGGCGGCGGAGGGCCCCAGGAGGGACTGAGTCCTTTGGGCCCTGTGCCAAATCGAGCCGAAGGCACGGGTGGGGCACATGCCATGGGGATATATGCAGATGGGCTCAAAAAAGAGGTGGAAGAGGGAAAACCTCAAGCCCAGAGAGGAGAGCTCTGACGCGAACCGCAATTGTACACCCTGAGCAGGGCCGCCATTCGGAAGATTGACGACCGACTGAGGGAACAGGAGACGCTAATTGGGATACCCAGGCAAGCTACAAACGTGTGTAGCATAAGCGGCAAATAATCGTTGATGCTGGAACCGCAATGGAGGGACACCTGCCTCCACAAGTATGCTGTTGACAGGGCTTGTTCAGAAAGCTCCAGTGGCGAGTTGGATCCCGCTGTGCAGGATGGGGTCCAGCAACTGCAATGCGGAAGGGGATGTCAAACCATGAGCCAGGCTCCCATAATCTACATAGGACTGAATTAACACCTGGTACAGCTGTAGAAGGGCAGACCGATCAGCACCCCAGCTGGTGTGACGCAAGAAACGGAGAGTGTTAAGGTGCCGCCAGTCTTTTTAACCTGCTGAATATGAGGGAACCAAGTCAACCGGGTATCCAAAAACCAATCCCAAAAACTGATGTGTCTCCACCACAGCAAGAGGTTCGTCGTCAAGATAAAGCTGTGGAACAGGGTGAACAGTGCGTCACCAGCAGAAATGCGTAATGCAGGTCTTGGCAGCCAAAAACTGGAAGCTGTGCGCTACAGCCCAAGACTGTGCCTTGCGGATAGCGCCCTGCAGTTGCCATTCAGCGGCTACAGTATAGGCAGAAGTCGTCAGCATACAAGGAAGCTGAGTCAGACGTTCCCACTGCCGCAGTGAGCCCATTAATTGCAATTAAAAAGAGGCAGACACTTAAGACACATCATTGTGGTACCCCATTCTCCTGAACTCAGGAGGAACTATGGGAGGCCGCAACTTGCATGTGGAAGGAATGATGCAACAGAAAATTTTGTATGAAAATCTGGAGTGGACCCCAAAGACCCCAACCATGAAGCATAGAGAGGATGTGATGTCGCCACGTCATATAGTATGCCTTCCGCATGTCAATAAAGACGGCGACCAGATGCTGACGGCTGGCAAAGGCCATACGGATGTCAGACTCGGGCACACCAGATTATCAGCAACAGAGCAGCCCTTACGGAACTCACCCTGAGACGCAGCCAGAAGGCCCCGAGACTCAAGTAGCCAACATAACCTCCGGCTCACCATGCATTCAAGCAACTTACAAAGAACGTTGGTGAGGCTAATGGGGCGGTTTCTGTCCACCTCCAGTGGGTTCTTGCCAGGTTTCAACACAGGGATTACGATGCTTTCCCGCCATTGCGACAGAAACTCACCCTCAACCCAGATATGGTTGAAAAGGTCTAGGAGGCATCACTGGCAGTCCACTGAGAGGTGTTTGAGCATCTGACAGTGGATGCGATCTGGCCCGGGAGCCGTATCAAGGCAAGCGGCTAGGGCACTTTGGAATTCCCACTCACTGAATGGAGCATTGTACGATTCAGGGTGGCGGGTGTGAAATTAAATGCTCCGATGTTCCAACCGCTCTTTCAGGGAGCGGAAGGCCAATGGGTAATTCGCAGAAGTGGAACTCTCAGCAAAATGCTCTGCTAAGCGGTTTGCAATTGCGTCAGAGTCAGTACAGACTGCTCCAATCAGTGAAAGCGCAGGTATGCTGATGGGGGTCCGATAGCCATAGAGTCGCCTGATCTTAGCCCAAACCTGCGATGGAGAGGTACGGAGACCAATAGTGGAGAGATACCTTTCCCAGCACTCCTGCTTACATTGATGAATGAGGCGGTGGGCTCGCACATGGAGCCGTTTAAAGGCGATGAGGTGTTCCAATGAGGGATGTCGCTTGGGACGCTGGAGCGCCCACCTGCGATCTTTAATTGCCTCAGTGACCTCAGGATGACCAACAGGGCACAGTCCTCTGCTGAGGGGACCCAGAAGAACAGAGAATGGCATATTCTGCGGCAGTAATGATGCCGGTGGTGATCGAGTGAACCACCACATCAATGGCATCACTGGAAAGAGGCTCAATAGTGGCAGTGGAGGAGAACAAGTCCCAGTCAGCCTTATTCATAGCCCATCTGCAGGGGTGCCCAGAAGAGTGATGCTGTGGCAGTGACAGAAAGATCAGAAAGTTGTCACTACCACTCAAATCACCATGCAGACTCCATTGGACAGATGGTAATAGGCTAGGGCTGCAGATCGAAAGGTCGATGGCTGACTACATGCCATGCGCCACATTGAAATGTGTGAAGGCACCAGTATTTAAAAGAGAAAGGTCAAGCTGTGACAATACTTGCTTAACGATGCTGCCTTGGCCTGTTTCCACTGATCCACTCCACAGAGGGTTATGAGCGTTGAAGTCGCCCAGTAACAAAAAAGGTGGCGGCAATTGGTCTATCAGTGCAGCCAGGACATGCTGCGGGACATCACCATCCGGTGGAAGGTAGAGACTGCAGTCAGTAACAGCCTGAGGCGTCCACACCCAAACAGCGACAGCATCTAAAAGTGTTTGTAGAGGGACAGACTTGCTGTAAAGAGAGCGAAGGACGTAGATGCAGGCGCCACCAGCTACCCTCTCATAAGCTGCCCGGTTCTTAAAATAACCACGACAGCCACGGAGAGCAAGATTTCGCATCGCCAGAAACCAAGTTTCCTGAAGAGCAATGCAGAGGAAAGGGTGAAAGCTGAGAAGTTGTCAGAGCTCAGCAAGATGTTGGAAAAAACCGCTACAGTTCCACTGGCGGATGACATTGTCCATGGCCGAGAAAGGTGTGAAGGGACCGAGGAGGCAGATTATGCCACTGGGTCACCTGGTGCCACCGATTGAGTACTGACGGGAGCGACATCCATCATGTCTGAGGGACCGGCGAGATCTAGGTACTCAGCGGATGCCAGAATATCCACTGCGTCCTCAGATGCAGAGCTTATAAGTAGCAGTGGAGTGGGTGCCACCGCAATTTCCTTGGTCTTGGGAGTCTTTGATTTCGATTTCTCACACTGTTCCTTTGGTTGCCCTTGGTGGGAGGGCTTCTTTGATTCAGTCTCTGGGACTGAAGAGGAGCGCGAAGCCCTACGACCAGCTACCTGGGGCTTCTTCAGCCCCTGGCGAGTGTCTGGTTTGCCACTTGTAGGAACCTCGGAAGGGAGTGACCCAAGGGATCCGAAGCCAAAGAAGACTTACGCTTCTCCGGCTTAGAAGTGGGGACTGATGCCCCAATGGTTGAGGGGGTGCTGTTCCTGAGGTAGGTGGTGTGGGAGCAACAGGGAGGGAAGTGCCCCCCACCATTAAGGGGGCAGGTGTGGTCCTTCGGCTCTGAGAGCTGACTGTATGTGGTGCAACGGATGGAGCTGTAACAGGAGTGACAGTGGTGGCATAAGACAAGGCCATGTGCACGGGATGAAGCTGTTCAAATTTCTGTTTAGCCTCAGTGTAGGTCAGTCGGCACAGGGTCTTGTATTCCATTATTTTTCGTTCCTTCTGTAGAATCTTCCAGTCCGGCGAGCAAGGGGGATGGTGCTATCCGCAGTTGACACAGATGGGAGGTGGGGCACATGGAGTATCGGGATGGGATGGATGACCACAATCGCGACATATGAGGCTGCAAGCACAGCGGGAAGACAAATGGCGGAACTTCCAACACTTGAAGCACCGAGGAGGGGGAGGGATATATGGCTTGACATCACAGCAGTAGACCATCACCTTCACCTTCTCGGGTAATGTGTCACTCTCTAAGGCCAAGATGAATGCACCGGTGGCAACCTCATTAGCCCTCGGACCCTGGTGGACACGCCGGATGAAATGGACACCTCGCCGCTCTAAATTGGCGCGCAGCTTGTCATCGGACTGTAAAAGAAGGTCCCTGTGGAAGATAATGCCCTGGACCATATTTAAGCTTTTGTGCAGCGTGATAGAAACAGAAATATCTCCCGGCTTCTGCTCGTGGCTGGGCAGAGGATGTTGTTTTTATCAAGACTGACCCAGACCGCATTTTAGACAAGCCCTCCACCTCCCCGAACTTGTCCTCTAAATGCTCTACAAAGAACTGAGGCTTCATGGACACAAAGGATTCCCCATCAGCTCTTGTACAGACTAAATACCAGGGCAAATACATCTCACTGTCATTCTTAGCTTTTCGTTCCTCCCATGGTGTGGCCAGGGAGGGAAACGATTTGGGGTCATACATGTTTGCATTAAAGTGAGCCCTCTAACGCTTAGAGACTGCTGGTGGTTGGCCACCAGCAAGAGAAGATGTGCCATGCTTCACTGCGTGTCATCTGCCCTGATGCCACCTCTTCCGACTAAGGGCCCTCCCCACGGGCACCACCCAGGCACAGCAAGGGCCACCTGGCAGGATGGCCATTGCTGGGAGTCCCAATGCCCCAGGGAGATGGGCATCTACTCCTTGGCATAAATGGGGAGTTAACGGCGCAGGCATCAGTAGAATGATCCCTGTGTTGTCAGGGGGCTACAATCAACAGGGTACATGGTGGCCCCACCACAATGGACTGGCTACCATGCTGGATATTAGGTGGCAAGTGCTCCACAGTCGTCATCAGCACAAAAAGCGACACTGCAGAGTGCATGGCAGAAATTGCACCCAGAAATGTATCCTCGCCCAAGAGATGCAGAGCAAGCAAGACTGCAATGCATCGACAAATAAGCTGGCTACAGGTTTCAATGTATGATGGACACAACGCACCAAGTAAGGCGCCCTTCCCCAATTGACTCATTCTTCAGAATAATTTTGAAATAGCGTGGTCAAACCCTAGAGGGGACTACCACATAAGGGCCGAAACATTTGAGTCTCCTTTTAGTCGCCTCTTATGACAGGCAGGAATACCGCGGACCTATTCTTACACCCAAACCTGCAGGGGGAAGGGAAGTGTGGGAGGGAAAAAATCGTAGAGGGTGACCAAGAGATGAAAACAGGAAGCATCTTCAGAATTATTTAAGTTGCAGTAGTTATTCAGAGTCGAAGAGGCTTGCACAGGATAGAGTAGCATGGAGAGCCGTGTCAAACCAGTCTTCAACGCGAAGACCAAACAACAACTACAACAACCATCATAATTGTTTTTTCAGCTCTACTCTGCACTCTGATCAATTTGTTGTTTTTGAGTCTGTCTTAATAATTCTCATCATGCATTTATCGACTACCTGCTGCAAAATCTTCAGTTTATGAATAGTTTTCACACTGAAGTCCGTGAAACCATCATAGTTGAAAGAGGCCTCTATGGTGAATAATTCCTATACCGTATAACACAGGGGCTTTTTGAAAAATAGGTACCGATGCTGTCTGTTGTGCGGAGGAGTGGGGGTAGCAGAGTGGTTTCAGAACAGTTGTATAACATGGCTCAGTACGAGTATGGCAGTTCTGTGGAAAAGTTACTGAACTGTCTGCATGTAAAGACAAAATGGTCACCATAGTAAAAAAATGTCCTGCTGCCTGTTTTCTTTGTGTGAGAAATGTGGAAACTGTCGACATCCATAGTGAATTTTGCATAGTATACAAGGAGAATATCATGAGTGATATTGCTGTAAGAAAGTGGTACAGATTGCTTCAGCTTGGATGGATGTCCATAATGAAAAAAGTAGTGGACAACCATCTACTGTAACAAACGAACTTGATGCAAATGTAAAAGACAGAATTTGAGAAAACTTTTGGTACACTGTTGCAGAATTACCAGTCACTTTTCTTCAGGTATCACAGACGGAGATTTACAAACTTGTGACTGATAATCCTGGTTAACACAAATTTTGTGCACGACGGGTCCAAAAGCTTCTGACTGATCACCACAAAATGAAGAGTCTGGGAGCCGCCGTAATGTTTCTGATGTGGTATGATGCAGGAGGAGACAAACTCCTCAATCACACTGTGACAGGATATGGAACATAGTTTGCATACGTCAACTTGGATACAAAAATCCAATGACTGGAGTGGGACATTTAAAATGCCACCAAACATACTCTGCTAGACAGCTGGTGACAAATGCTTTTTGCAAAGAAAAGGAGTACTTGCTCTTTTTTAAAAAAAAGAGCAGCACTACTATAAATTTCAAAAGTTACTGTGAAACCATAAATGATCTCAGTATAGCCACAGAAGTTGAGTTCTGGCATTGTTTTTGCACATGATAACACTAGTGCACATGCTGCCATTCTACACAAACAGTTTCAACTGGGAATTTTTTTATCCAATGATTTAAAACTGTTCATGGAGATAAAGAAATGGCTATACTCACTTCAGTCTCAAGATCATCATGAGTTAAAGGAATGTGTCAAAGCACGCCTTGGCTTGCAGAATTCTACAATGAGGGCACTGATAAACTTGTTTCTTGATTTGACGGCTGCCTCTATGAATTATGTACAAAAACAGTAGCCAGCTGTATATCCAAGTAGAATATAATTTAAAAAATCTCTCATAGTACTGGCTTTTTCTTATACATTAATGGAACTTACTATTAGAACAGCCAACTTGATGCAATGAAATCTTAATTGAAATTCATTTAGGCCATTGCCACCAATGATGTTTATGAGGTGTAGTTCCGCCAGTACTCCCCGAAATGTATGTACTTCACAGATTTCAAATATGGATCATTCAAGATTTCATACTGTCTTAACTATTCACTGAGACCTTGTTCCTTTATTTGAGATATTAGACAGCATTCAGTAGTGTGTATACAATTTTGACCCTGAAGGAATGTTGCCATGAATAATGATATCCCCAAAGTGTAGAGTTCATGAGAAAACTTTGCCTGGTACAGACAATGCTGGGTGAAAACCTGAAGATAGGAGAGCATTAATAGAAATATTAACCATGGTAAAACAAAAAATCATTGCCATGTAACTGACTGTTGAGATTTGTGTGTCACACAATAAATTTAACTGCAACTGTTTCAACCAAACATTTATAGTAGAGCTGACAGGTAATCCATAATGTCTACTTACGGATGACAATATTCATGTATGCCCCAGGGCAGTGTGTTAGAACACTTGCTGTTCATGTTACATATTAATAACTATGCAGACAATATTAATAGTAACCTCAAACATTTTGCAGATGAGGCAGTTATCTATAACGAAGCACTGTCTGAAAATAGCTGTACAATTTTCAGTCAGATCATGATAAGTTTTCATGATGATGTATAGATTGGTAATTTGACTTAAATGTTCAGAAAAATAAAATTGAGCTCTTCGCAAAAAAAAAAAAATTAATAATAATAATAATAATAATAATAATAATAATAATAATAATATTCTACACTAACAATATCAATGAGTCACAACTGGAATCAATCAACTCTCACACAGGTTCAGTCTTATTTGACACAGACGTCACATTTCGGTTCACTGGCAGAATACTAGGAAACCTTAATCTGTCTATAATGACTACTTACAAAACACCCACACAAGGATATTGCTGAAGTATGTGGGACATGTACCAAACATTACTAACATGGGATATCCAATATACCAGTACATAAAGAAGAACAACATCGATCATCATAGGCTCATTTGAGCACTAGGATAGCATCACAGAGATTCTGAAAAACCTGAACTGGAGGACACTTGAAGATAGACATCAATTGCTCTGTGAGTGCAAATAAGTTTCAAGAAGCATCTTTATGTGAGGAAACTTTGAATATACACAGCCCTCCTAAGTACTGCTCCCATATGGATCATAAAGACAAGATTAGACAGCTCGCATCTCACATAAACACTGTTAAGCAATCAATCTTGTTGTGTGAATGGAATGGGATTGAGAACTAACAAATGGAACATTTGGGAGGTACCCTCTGCCATTCACTTCGGAGTATTTTTCAGTGTATAGTTGCAGATGCAGAAGTAGGTATCAAGCCACGGTGATCTGTCTTGGAAGCGCAACTACAAGCTCATTACTATACTCCGGCAGCTATATGGGAACTGGAACAGTTTTTTTTTAGAATGATATAAATCCCATTAACCCTTGTGTGGCTACAGCAAAGAGTTATCAACAATCTTCTTGTACCTAGATGGTCACAGTTGCAACTATCTGTCATGCTGGTAAAAATTTATGTTCTTTATTTGATGTCGCCATCGATCATCGAGTGAGTGCAAGTTACTGTGTTCCCTCTAAAATGCACGAGTTATCTAGTGTGTGGGTTGGTACTTTACCAGACTGAAGAGGGTGATAGTACATGCATTGGAGCAGATGCCAATCTCATTGCAGAAACACAAGTGTTGTGCTGTAGTTTGGGTCTTCTCTAAATCGTCTATAGAACCATAGAGAAGTTCCATCAACATTTCTTGTACCTGTCTGTCATCTGAGAATTACAATGTGTGTTAATAAATATGTTTTAACCAGCTGTGCACTGTCTTTTTCAGTACAAAAAGCTTATACAGTAAAGAAGCCATTTAATAAACAAATATTTAGGCATAGTTGATTAAGAGACACCGCTCAGGTTTAGCTTAGAGAGAAAATCATAATCATTCTAGCTCGAGAAACAAAAAAAAGAGGAACAACTGCACTTTGGAGTTAAGAAAAAAAGCTCTTACTCTAGAATAGTAGTTTGTGACATTCAAATACAAATAAGGAGGAATTTATTAAAAATTAGGAGTTTTGGGATGGAGGGGAAGTTTATAACTGGCAAAATGTGACACCCAACATTATCCCTTTTCTTATTAGCCTCAACATGTACCATCAGTTATTCTCTCTTTTAGCACTGATACAATGTAAAAATAGCACTATTTAATCAAAAACTCTGTGTAAAATATTAGCACGTACAGGCAAGAATAACTGATAACACTTACATTTCCTTCTTCAATATAGAAGTCTTCACTTTCTGGTTGCTCATATGGGTCAGCTGGTATCTGCAAGTAAGAAGACATGATGAGTACACTCAGATACACATTCATGGAGAAAAATAAAATTGTCCAGTCACATTAACATGACCACCTGTCAAAAGCCTGTCTGACTAGTGTGAGACATGTAGGAAGAGAGTCAATGAGGTTCTGGAAGGTACTGGCAGGGGTGTGGATCCATTCCAGCTCCATGAACAGCTGCATTAGGTTTCCCAGTTGAGGATCCATGGTGCAAACAGTCCGATAAAGGTCATCCCACAGATCCACGATTGGCTTTAAATCTGGGGAGTTTGGTGGCCAGGGGACTACAGTACACTCATCCTTATGCTCTTCAAACTACACACATACTCTGTGAGCTGTGTGACATGATGCATTGTCCTGCTGGTAGATGCCATTGTGTCAAAGAAAAACAAACTGGATGTAGGGATGGACATGGTGCCCAAGGATAGATGCATACTTGTGTTGATCTATTGTGCCTTCCAGAATTACGAGATCACCAAGATAAGACCACAAAAACATTTCCTAGACTATTATGCTCTGTCCTTCCTTCAGCCTGCACCCTTCCGGAAATTGCTGCAGGTGTTTGCTTTCAGTCTGAGGAGCATAAAATGTGATTCATCTGAAAAGGCCACCTATCGCCACTCACTCAGTGGATGTGTAGCTGCAGTACTGGAATGCAAATTCCAGCCTTTGTTGCCAGTGAACAGCAGGCATCACGGGCGGATGAACCATGTGCCTGCTGCAGAGGCCCATATGAAGCAAAGTTCACTGAACAGACACTGATGGTAGCCCCTCAGTTCATCTGGGCAAACTGTACACATCTCTGCAGCCATCAGTCACAACTCTCACCTCTGGTCTTTGGTGCACCACAGTTGCATCAGCAATCGTATTGGATAGCGTCATTTTGCCATGGGTGGTATACTTTAACCATAGCAGCACACAAACTGTAAACAAACTTAACCGTTTTGGAAATGCTTCCACCCTTGGATGGTTGGTTTAAAGGAGAGGGGAAGGGACCTAACTGTGAAGCCATCAGTCCCTTGTTCTCTGTAAAAGAATTAGAGAAGGGAAAAAAGAAAAGAAAGGAGACGTACAGAACAATAGCTCGAGAATGGAAGAACCAGAAGAACGACAGGAGGACAACCAACACTACTACGGACAAAACAGGAAAAGAAAACTGCAAAGAGAAGTAAGAAACAGGTTGTTGTTGTTGTTGTTGTTGTTGTGGTCTTCAGTCCTGAGACTGGTTTGATGCAGCTCTCCATGCTACTCTATCCTGTGCAAGCTTTTTCATCTCCCAGTACCTACTGCAACCTACATCCTTCTGAATCTGCTTAGTGTATTCATCTCTCGGTCTCCCTCTACGATTTTTACCCTCCACGCTGCCCTCCAATACTAAATTGGTAATCCCTTGATGCCTCAGAACATGTCCTACCAACCGATCCCTTCTTCTGGTCAAGTTGTGCCACAAACTTCTCTTCTCCCCAATCCTATTCAATACTTCCTCATTAGTTATGTGATCTATCCATCTAATCTTCAGCATTCTTCTGTAGCACCACATTTCGAAAGCTTCTATTCTCTTCTTGTCCAAACTATTTATCGTCCATGTTTCACTTCCATACATGGCTACACTCCATAAGAATACTTTCAGAAATGACTTCCTGACACTTAAATCAATACTGGATGTTAACAAATTCCTCTTCTTCAGAAACGGTTTCCTTGCCATTGCCAGCCTACATTTTATATCCTCTCTACTTCGACCATCATCAGTTATTTTGCTCCCCAAATAGCAAAACTCCTTTACTACTTTAAGTGTCTCATTTCCTAATCTAATACCCTCAACATCACCCGATTTAATTCTACTACATTCCATTATCCTTGTTTTGCTTTTGTTGATGTTCATCTTATATCCTCCTTTCAAGACACTGTCCATTCCATTCAACTGCTCTTCCAAGTCCTTTGCTGTCTCTGACAGAATTACAATGTCATCGGCGAACCTCAAAGTTTTTATTTCTTCTCCATGAATTTTAATACCTACTCCGAATTTTTCTTTTGTTTCCTTTACTGCTTGCTCAATATACAGATTGAACAACATCGGGGAGAGGCTACAACCCTGTCTTACTCCCTTCCCAACCACTGCTTCCCTTTCATGTCCCTCAACTCTTATAACTGCCATCTGGTTTCTGTACAAATTGTAAATAGCCTTTCGCTCCCTGTATTTTACCCCTGCCACCTTTAGAATTTGAAAGAGAGTATTCCAGTCAACATTGTCAAAAGCTTTCTCTAAGTCTACAAATGCTAGAAACGTAGGTTTGCCTTTCCTTAATCTTTCTTCTAAGATAAGTCGTAAGGTCAGTATTGCCTCACGTGTTCCAGTGTTTCTACGGAATCCAAACTGATCTTCCCCGAGGTTGGCTTCTACTAGTTTTTCCATTCGTCTGTAAAGAATTCGTGTTAGTGTTTTGCAGCTGTGACATATTAAGCTGATAGTTCAGCAATTTTCACATCTGTCAACACCTGCTTTCTTTGGGATTGGAATTATTATATTCTTCTTGAAGTCTGAGGGTATTTCGCCTGTCTCATACATCTTGCTCACCAGATGGTAGAGTTTTGTCAGGACTGGCTCTCCCACTGCCGTCAGTAGTTCCAATGGAATATTGTCTACTCCGGGGGCCTTGTTTCGACTCAGGTCTTTCAGTGCTCTGTCAAACTCTTCACGCAGTATCATATCTCCCATTTCATCTTCATCTACATCCTCTTCCATTTCCATAATATTGTCCTCAAGTACATCACCCTTGTATAGACCTTCTATATACTCCTTCCACCTTTCTGCTTTCCCTTCTTTGCTTAGAACTGGGTTTCCATCTGAGCTCTTGATATTCATACAAGTCGTTCTCTTATCTCCAAAGGTCTCTTTAATTTTCCTGTAGGCTGTATCTATCTTACCCCTAGTGAGATGGGCCTCTACATCCTTACATTTGTCCTCTAGCCATCCCTGCTTAGCCATTTTGCACTTCCTGTCGATCTCATTTTTGAGACGTTTGTATTCCTTTTTGCCTGTTTCACTTACTGCATTTTTATATTTTCTCCTTTCATCAATTAAATTCAATATTTCTTCTGTTACCCAAGGGTTTCTACTAGCCCTCGTCTTTTTACCTACTTGATCCTCTGCTGCCTTCACTACTTCATCCCTCAAAGCTACCCATTCTTCTTCTACTGTATTTATTTCCCCCATTCCTGTCAATTGCTCCATTATGCTCTCCCTGAATCTCTGTACAACCTCTGGTTCTTTTAGTTTATCCAGGTCCCATCTCCTTAAATTCCCACCTTTTTGCAGTTTCTTCAGTTTTAATCTACAGGTCATAACCAATAGATTGTGGTCAGAGTCCACATCTGCCCCTGGAAATGTCTTACAATTTAAAACCTGGTTCCTAAATCTCTGTCTTACCATTATATAATCTATCTGATACCTTTTAGTATCTCCAGGGTTCTTCCATGTATATAACCTTCTTTCATGATTCTTAAACCAAGTGTTAGTTATGATTATGTTGTGCTCTGTGCAAAATTCGACCAGGCGGCTTACTCTTTCATTTCTGTCCCCCAATCCATATTCACCTACTATGTTTCCTTCTCTCCCTTTTCCTACACTCGAATACCAGTTACCCATGACTATTAAATTTTCGTCTCCCTTCACAATCTGAATAATTTCTTTTATTTCATCATACATTTCTTCAATTTCTTCGTCATCTGCAGAGCCAGTTGGCATATAAACTTGTACTACTGTAGTAGGTGTGGGCTTCGTATCTATCTTGGCCACAATAATGCGTTCACTATGCTGTTTGTAGTAGCTTACCCGCATTCCTATTTTCCTATTCATTATTAAACCTACTCCTGCATTACCCCTATTTGATTTTGTGTTTATAACCCTGTAGTCACCTGACCAGAAGTCTTGTTCCTCCTGCCACCGAACTTCACTAATTCCCACTACATCTAACTTCAACCTATCCATTTCCCTTTTTAAATTTTCTAACCTACCTGCCCGATTAAGGGATCTGACATTCCACGCTCCGATCCGTAGAACGCCAGTTTTCTTTCTCCTGATAACGACATCCTCTTGAGTAGTCCCCGCCCGGAGATCCGAATGGGGGACTATTTTACCTCCGGAATATTTTACCCAAGAGGATGCCATCATCATGTAATCATACAGTAAAGCTGCAAGCCCTCGGGAAAAATTACGGCTGTAGTTTCCCCTTGCTTTCAGCCGTTCGCAGTACCAGCACAGCAAGGCCGTTTTGGTTATTGTTACAAGGCCACATCAGTCAATCATCCAGACTGTTGCCCTTGCAACTACTGAAAAGGCTGCTGCCCCTCTTCAGGAACCACACGTTTGTCTGGCCTCTCAACAGATACCCCTCCGTTCTGGTTGCACCTACGGTACGGCTATCTGTATCGCTGAGGCACGCAAGCCTCCCCACCAACGGCAAGGTCCATGGTTCATGGGGGGGAAGAAACAGGTATAAGGAGTAAAAACGAGAGAGCAAATGACCATGGCTGACCGACCACAATAATAAAAAGGAAAAGCCAGCCACTCTGAGACACATTAAAACATCCAGTCTAAAAGCATTACAGTGGAGAACACAAAGGGACAAAGGACATGCACGAAAACTTATATAGAATGATAAAACCCACTGTCACGTATAAAACATAAAACTAAATTAGCCGATGAGGCATTGTCAGCTAAAATTAATGGCAACAAGTCTGGTAACTGAAGAGTCCATC
Organism: Schistocerca americana; assembly: GCF_021461395.2. Classification (NCBI taxonomy): domain Eukaryota; kingdom Metazoa; phylum Arthropoda; class Insecta; order Orthoptera; family Acrididae; genus Schistocerca; species Schistocerca americana. The sequence goes on along the minus strand of NC_060127.1, from coordinate 167,419,812 downwards.
GCAGGGCAGATAAAGATGGACATCTCAACAAGATACGCACCACTGTCAGCTGATTGCCACACCGACACTGAGGTGAGTCATCATGGCACAGGAGGTAGCCGTGTGTCACCCAAGCGTGGCCAATGTGAAGCCGACAGAGAACCACAGAGTCCCTGCAAGAGGCCCACGTGGAGGTATTCCACACATTCGTAGTCTCCTTAATGGCATCCAGTTTGTTGTGCATACTGAAGTTATGCCATTCTGTCTCCTAGAGCTGCAAAACCTTATGGAGTAGTACTGAATGCTGGTCAGTTGCAGAGACGGCGATCTCCATAAGCAGTTTCCACATAGTCTGTTTGGCCAGCCTGTTGGCAAGTTCATTGCCTGGGATGCCGATGTGACCCGGGGTCCAGACAAACACTACTGAATGACTGGACCATTACAGGGCATAGATGGACTCCTGGATGGTCAATACCAAAGGACGACGAGGGTAGCACTGGTCGATAGCTTGTAGGCTGCTCAAGGTGTCAGTACACAGAAGATACAACTCCCCAGGGCATGAACGGATGTGCTCAAGAGCAAGAGAAACAGCCATCAACTCGGCAGTGAAAACACTGCAGCCATTGGGCAAGGAATGCTGTTCAATATGTCCTCCATTGACATATGCGAAGCCATCGTGATCATCAGCCATCGAGCCGTCAGTTTAAACCACTTCGTGACCTTGGTACAAGTCAAGAATTGAGAGGAAGTGGCAGCGGAGAGCCGCAGAGTTAACTGAGTCCTTAGGGGCAAGTGAGAGGTCCAGGTGAAGCCACGGCCTAGGTGTACATCATGGAGGTGTACTTGAATGGACCTCAAGTATAGGTGGTAAAGGCAAGGACTCCACTTCGGAAAGAAGGGACAGGACACAAACTGAAATTGGTAGCCCTGACCTGAGCCGCCGATGCGGGAGATAAACCACCATGGGTGGGAAAAGGAGACGGTAATTTGGATGTGCAGGAGAACTATAAACATGTGCAATGTAACTGGCCAGCAGTTGTGCACGCCTAACTTGCAATGGAGGGACTCTGGCCTCCACCACGACACTGGTCACCAGACTCGTCCTAAAAGCTCCTGTCACTGGGTGAACTCTACAGTGGTGCACTGGGTTGAGTAAATGCAATGCTGAAGGCACTGTCGAACCATAAACCAGACTCCCACAGTCAAGGTGGTATTGAAAAAGGGCTCTGTAGAGCTGCAGCAGCGTAGAGCGATCTGCACCCCAGTTGTTCTTGCTCAGGCAGCGGAGGGCATCGAGGTGCTGTCAGCACTTCCACTTAAGCTGACAAAGGTGAGGAAGCCGAGTCAATGGGGCATCGAAAACCAGTCCTAAGAATCGATATGTCTCCAATACAGTGAGTGGATTGTCATTAAGGTAAAGTTCTGGTTCTGGATGAACAATAGGATGCTGAGAGAAGTGCATAACATACAACTTTGAAGCCAAGAACTGGAAACTGGGCTATAGCCCATGACTGCGCCTTGTGGATGGCTCCCTGTAGGCACCGCTCAGCAACACCAGTACTGATCGAGCAGTACAAAATGCAGAAATCGTCTGCATACAGAGAGAGTGAGACAGACGGCCCTACAGCTGCTCCTAGACCATTAATGTCCACTAAAAAGAGAGACACTCTCAATACAGAGCCATGTGCGACCCCATTCTCCTGGATATGGAGGGAACTATGGAAGGCACCAACTTGGACATGGAAAGTACAAAGCAATGGCAAGGATATGATGTCGCCAGATCACGTCATACGCTTTTTGTAAATAAAAAAAAAATGGCAACCAGATGTTGGCATCTGGAAAAGCCTGTTCGGATGGCAGACTCGAGAGACACAAGACTGTCAGTGGTACAGTGACCCTGGCGGAAGCCACCCTGACATGGAGCCAGTAGGGCACCTCACTCCAAGGCCCAACCCAACCCAAATGCCGACACACCATACATTCCAGCAGCTTACAAAGAATGTTGGTGAGGCTGATGGGCCAATAGCTACCCACATCAAGCAGGTTTTTACTGTGTTTGAGCACTGGAATGATGGTGCTCTCCCACCATTACAGCGGAAAGATACCATCACACCACATCTGGTTGAAGATGATGAGGAGACGTCGCTTGTAGTCAGATGAGAGATCTGACTGTGGATTCGATCTGGTCCAGAAGCAGTGTCAGGGCAATGTGCAAGGGCACTGAGGAGCTCCCACTCTGTAAATTGGGCATCATAATATTCACTGTGGCGTGTAGTGAACGAGAAGACTTTCCCTACTAGTCGTCGTTTGATAGTGCAAAAGGCTGGGGGGTAATGCTCCTATGCAGAGGCTCCAGCATAGTGCTCAGCAAAGTGCTCGGCAATCGCATTCAGATCGGTAAATAACATGCCACTTATGTTAACACCGGGAACACCTCTTGGGGTCTGGTACCCAAAAACATGTTTGACCCTTGCCCAGACTTTGGAAGGTGACATATGGCACACAATGGTCGAGACTTCTCTCTCCCAACACTCCTGCTTCCGTCATTTGATAAGTTGGCGAATGCAGGTACAGAGCCATTTAAAGTTTGTGAGGTGCTCAAGGGAAGGGTGCCATTTATGCTGCTGTAGGGCTTGCCGATGCTCCTTAATTGCTTCAGCGACTTCTGGCGACCTTCTCGCTTATGCTGCTGTAGAGCTTGCCAATGCTCCTTAATTGCTTCAGCGACTTCTGGAGACCACTATGGGACTGCCCTTCCCCGGGGGCACCCTAAAGAGTGAGGGATCGTGTTTTCTGCTGGAGGAAGGATTGATGTAGCCACCTGCTGAACCATCACATCTATGTTCCTGTACGGGGAAGATTCAATGGTGACAGCAGAGGTAAAAGTTTCCCAGTCTGCCTTGTTTAAAGCCCATTTGGGCAGGTGTCCGTCGGCCAAATGCCAGGGCAGTGACAGAAAGATGGAGAAGTGGTCACTACCACACATGTCGTCATGTGCTCTCCAGTGGATTGATGGGAGAAGTCCTGGGCTGCAAACTGATAAATCAGTGGCCGAGCAACTAGAATGAGCCACACTGAAATGTGTGGTGCCCCCAGTATGTAAGAGGCAGAGGTCGAACTGAGACAGTGATGTTTCGACATCTCTGCCTCAGCCAGCAAGCAAGGTGCCACCCCACAAGGGGTTATGGGTGCTGAAATCTCCCAAAAGTAGGAAAGGTTTAGGGAGTTGGTCAACCAGTGCAGCTAATACATTCAGGGGTACTGCACACTCCAAAGGAAGATATACATTGCAGACAGTTATTTCCTGTGTCTTCCTTATTCTGACAGCTGCAGCTTCAAGAGAGGTTTTAAGGGCACAGTTTCACTACAGACTGAGTTTAGGACAGAAACACAAACTCCGCCTGACACTCGATTATAGTCGCTACGGTTCCTATAATATCCCTTATAGCCGCGGAGGGCAAGGGTCCACATTGCGAGGAACTAGGTTTCCTGGAGGGCAATGCAGAAAGCAGGTGTAAGGCTTAACAGTTGCCGTAGCTCAGCCAGGTGGAGGAAAAAGCCGCCGCAATCCCACTGAAGGATGACGTCATCGTGAGACTGGGAAGGCATGGAACATTCAATGAGGCAGTTTACACCTCAGGGTCATCTGCTGCCACTGACTTACTGCCTCAGCAGTCTACATTTATTGTGTCTGAGGGTCCGGCAAGATCTAGGTCCTCAGTGGACGCCAGAATCTCCACCTCATCCACAGACACAGGGCTTGCAGGTTGCGGTGGTGTGAGTGCCACCACAATTCCCTTGGTCTTGTGGACATTCTTTTTGGATTTCTCTCACTGTTCCTTGGGTTTTCCTGACTGGGAGGACTTCACTGATTCACTCTCCAGAACTGAGGATAAGCGTGAAGCCCTATGACCAGCTGCTCTTTGGCTCTTCGGCCTCTGGTGGATGTCATCTTTCCCACTAGCAGAAACCTGGGAAGCGAGTGACCGAAGGGACCCCTTCCTAGCGAGAGGAGCCGAAGAAGACTTACGCTTCGCCGGCACAGAAGTGGGACTGATATATCCAATGGTTGGAGGGGGGGGAGGGGGGGGGGGTTGCTCCCTAAGTAGGTGGTGCAGGATCAAAAGGGAGGAAAGTGCCCCCCCACCATCAAGGGGGCAGGTGTAGTCATCCGGCTCTGAGAGGTGACGAGTTGGCAGAGCTGATGGGGCTAGAACTGTTTGTAGCGGTGGCGTAAAATGATGTCATATGTACAGGATGTATATGTTCAAATTTCCTCTTAGCCTCAGTGTAGGTCAGTCAGTCCAGGGTCTTGTACTCCATGATTTTCCCTTCTTTCTGGAGAATCCTGCAGTCAGGCGAGCAAGCGAATGGTACTCTCCGCAGTTGACACACATGGGAGGCGGGGCACATGGAGTATTGGGATGTGATGGGCGTCCGCAATCTAGGCATGTGACGCTGGAAGTACACCTGGAAGACAACATATGGCCAAACTTCCAGCATTTAAAGCACCACATTGGGGGAGGGATGGAGGGCTTTTCGGGCAATGTGTCACCCTCGAAGGCCAAGATGAAGGCCCCGGTGGCAACACGATTATCCCTCAGACCCCGGTGGACACGCCGAATGAAATGTAGAACTTGCTGCTTTAACTGGCGCACAGCTCATCGTCAGACTGCAGAAGAAGGTCCCTGTGAAATATGATACCCTGGATTATATTTAAGCTCTTATGGGGTGTGATGGTTACAGAAATATCCCCCAGCTTGCCACAAGCTAGTAACGCCTGTGACTGAGCAGAGGATACTGTTTTGATCAAGACTGACCCAGATCTCGGACAAGCCCTCCACCTCCCCAAACTTGCCCTCTAAATACTCAACAGAAAACTGAGGCTTCATCATCATGAAACATTCCCCATCAGCTCTCTGACACACAAGGTACCGGGGCGAATAAGAGCCACTGCCATCCTAAGCCTGACGTTCCTCCCATGGTGTGGCCAGGGAGGGGAATGGTTTGGGGTTGTACTTCTGTGCACTGAATTGAGGCTGCGAATGCTCAGAGGCTGCTGGTGTTTGAAAAGAGATGACATACTAGCTTCATTGCGTGTCATCCATCCTGATGCCACCCACTCCAACCAGGGGGTACCACCCAGCGACAGTAAAGGCAACCTGGCAGGATGGCCTTAGTGTATTCATCTCTTGGTCTCCCCCTACGATTTTTGCCCTCCAATGCTAAATTTGTGATCCCTTGATGCCTCGTAACATGTCCTACTAACCGGTCCCTTCTTTTTGGCAAGTTGTGCCACAAACTCCTCTTCTACCCAATTCTATTCAATACTTCATCATTAGTTATGTGATCTACCCATCTACTCTTCAGCATTCTTCTGTAGCACCAAATTTGAAAGCTTCTATTTTCTTCTTGTCCAAACTATTTATCGTCCATGTTTCACTTCCATACATGGCTACACTGCATACAAATACTTTCAGAAACGACTTCCTGACACTTAAATCTATACTCTATATTAACAAATTTCTCTTCTTCAGAAACACTTTCCTTGCCATTGTCAGTCTACATTTTATATCCTCTCTACTTCGACCATCATCAGTAATTTTCCTCCCCAAATAGCAAAACTCCTTTAATACTTTGTGTGTCTCATTTCCTAATCTAATTCCCTCAGCATCACCCAACTTAATTCGACTACATTCCATTATCCTCGTTTTGCTTTTGTTGATGTTCACCTTATATCCTCCTTTCAAGACAATGTCTATTCCGTTCAACTGCTCTTCCAAGTCCTTTGCTGTCTCTGACAGAATTACAATGTCATCAGCAAACCTCAAAGTTTTTATTTCTTCTCCATGTATTTTAATACCTACTCCGAATTTTTCTTTTGTTTCCTTTACTGCTTGCACAATATACAGATTGAATAACACCGGGGAGAGGCTACAACCCTGTCTCACTCTCTTCCCAACCACTGCTTCCCTTTCATGTCCCTCAACTCTAGTAACTGCCATCTGGTTTCTGTACAAATTGTAAATAGCACTTCGCTGCTCCCTGTATTTTATCCCTGCCACCTTCAGAATTTGAAAGAGAGTATTCCAGTCAACATTGTCAAAAGCTTTCTGTAAGTCTACAAATGCTAGAAATGTAGGTTTGCCTTTCCTTAATCTAATTTCTAAGATAAGTCATAGGGTCAGTATTGCCTCACGTGTTCCAATATTTCTACGGAATTCAAACTGATCTTCCCTGAGCTCGGCTTCTACCAGTTTTCCCATTCGTCTATAAAGAATTCGTGTTAGTATTTTGCAGCTGTGACTTATTAAACTGATAGTTCAGCAATTTTCACATCTGTCAACACCTGCTTTCTTTGGGATTGGAATTATTATATTCTTCTTGAAGTCTGAGGGTATTTCACCTGTCTCATACATCTTGCTCACCAAATGGTAGAGTTTTGTCAGGACTGGCTCTCCCAATGCCATCAGTAGTTCTAATGGAATGTTGTCTGTTCCGGGGCCTTGTTTCGACTCAGGTCTTTCAGTGCTCTGTCAAACTCTTCACGCAGTATCGTATCTCCCATTTCATCTTCATCTACATCCTCTTCTATTTCCATAATATTGTCCACAAGTACATCGCCCTTGTATAGACCCTCTTATGTACTCCTTCCATCTTTCTGCTTTCCCTTCGTTGCTTAGAACTGGGTTTCCATCTGAGCTCTTGATATTCATACAAGTGGTTCTCTTTTCTCCAAAGGTCTCTTTAATTTTCCTGTAGGCAGTATCTATCTTACCCCTGGTGAGACAAGCCTCTCCATCCTTACATTTGTCCTCTAGCAGTCCCTCCTTAGCCATTTTGCACTTCCTGTCGATCTCATTTTTGAGACTTTTGTATTCCTTTTTGCCTGCTTCATTTACTGTGTTTTTATATTTTCTCCTTCCATCAATTAAGTTCAATATTTCTTCTGTTACCCAACGATTTCTAGCAGCCCTAGTCTTTTTACCTACTTTATCCTCTGCTGCCTTCACTACTTCATCCCCCAAAGCTACCATTCTTCTTCTACTGCACTTCTTTCCCCCATTCCTGTCAATTGTTCCATTATGCTCTCCCTGAAACTCTGTACAACTTCTGGTTCTTTCAGTTTATCCAGGTCCCATCTCCTTAAATTCCCACCTTTTTGCAGTTTTTTCAGTTTTAATCTACAGTTCATAACCAATAGATTGTGGTCAGAGTCCACATCTGCCCCAGGAAATGTCTTACAATTTAAACCCTGGTTCCTAAATCTCTGTCTTACCATTATATAATCTATCTGATACCTTCCAATATGTCCAGGCTTCTTCCATGTATACAACCTTCTTTCATGATTCTTGAACCAAGTGTTAGCTATGATTAAGTTATGCTCTGTGCAAAACTCTACCAGGCAGCTTCCTCTTTCATTTCTTAGCCCCAATCCATATTCACCTACTCTGTTTCCTTCTCTCCCTTTTCCTACTCTCGAATTCCAGTCACCCATGACTATTAAATTTTCGTCTCCCTTCACTACCTGAATAATTTCTTTTATCTCATCATACATTTCATCAATTTCTTCATCATCTGCAGAGCTAGTTGGATATAAACTTGTACTACTGTGGTAGGCATGGGCTTTGTGTCTATCTTGGCCACAATAATGCGTTCACTATGCTGTTTGTAGTAGCTTACCCGCACTCCTTTTTTTTTATTCATTATTAAACCTACTCCTGCATTACCCCTATTTGATTTTGTATTTATAATCCTGTATTCACCTGACCAAACGTCTTGTTCCTCCTGCCACCGAACTTCACTAATTCCCACTATATCTAACTTTAACCTATCCATTTCCTTTTTTAATACTACTAGAACTGATATATACAAAGAATAATGACTTATTGTAAATTTCAATCTCTGTTATCTCAATGCCTGATACATCAAAGTATTGGCTTGGAAAATTTCTCTGCAAGTTTAATGAACACAACAGACTTTGTTGTTGTTGTGGTCTTCAGTCCAGAGACTGTTTGGCTGCAGCTTTCCATGCTACTCATGCCTCATTTTCTAGTAACTATTGCAACCTACATCCTTTTGAGTCTGCTTTGTGTATTCATCTCTTGGTCTCCCTCTACAATTTTCACCCTCCACGCTCCCCTCCAATACTAAATTGGTGATCCCTTGATGCATCAGAACATGTCCTACCAACCAATACCTTCTTCTAGTCAAGTTGTGCCATAAGCTCCTCTTCTCCCCAATACTATTGAATACCTCCTCATTAGTTACGTTATGTACCCATCTATCTTCAGCATTCTTCTGTAGCACCACAGTCTGAAAGCTTCTAATCTTTTCTTATCTTAACTAGTTATTGTCCATATTTCACTTCCGTACATGGCTACACTCCATATAACCACTTTCAGAAAAGACTTCCTGGTACTTAAACCTATACTCCATGTTAACAGATTTCTGATCTTCAGAAACACTTTCCTTGCCATAGCCAGTCTACATTTCACATCCCCTCTACTTCGACAGTCATCGGTTATTTTGCTTCCCACATAGCAAAACTCATGTAGTACTTTAGATGCCTCATTTCCTAATCTAATTACCTCAGCATCAGCTGATTTAATTCGACTACATTCCATTACCCTTGTTTTGCTTTTGTTGATGTTCCTCTTATATTCTCCTTTCAAGATACTGTGTATTCCATTCAACTGCTCTTGCAAGTCCTTAGCTGTCTCTGACAGAATTACGATGTCATCAGTAAACCTCAAAGTTTTTATTTCTTCTCCATGGATTTTAATTCCTACTCCAAATTTTTCTTTTGTTTCCTTTACTGCTTGCTCAATATACATATTGAATAACATTAGGGATAGGCTACAACCCTTCAGTATTTACAACAGACTGCCAATGATGGGGTAACTTTTCGATTCTCTGATTGTAGAATCATGTGGTTTTTAGGTGAAGAACTCATCCAGTCATGTTCAGTGTGCTTTTTCATACAGAAAGCAAGTTCTTCAGAGGTTGTCTGATATAGAGTGGAAAAGGTGAAATTCTGAGAGAGCAAGATCAGATGAATAAGATGGGCCCAGAATGAGTTCCCATCCCAACTCCAGTATTGTGTTTTTTGTCAGTCTGGCAGAATGCAGATGGGCGTTATTGTTTAGTAGCATCACTTCACACAGTCTTCCTGGTCATTGTTCTTGGGCTGTGTCTGCAAAACATCTCAGTTGTTGACAATGTGTGTCAGCTATGGTGGTTCCACACCATCGCTGTACCACCAAATTTGCAATAATATCTTTTGTGGATGCATGCAGGTCTTTGTACAGGCAGTTGCTTCTTTGTTTGGGCTCAATCATTCCTTTCTTTTCCTTATGTTAGCATTTGTGGCACAAATTTTAATTCATTTCTCCTGCTTCCATCATTATCGTAGATAAAGATGAGACTTGAATGTCTTGGGGAATATTTAATTACAAGATCTAGAAGACATAATTGCTTGTCACTAGTAATGATACAGGACAGGAATGATCATTGTTGTTAATAAGCCAACTGATGATGGACAAGCAGAGACGCACATATGGCCACATGCTAGTTTCTGTGATTGTGTACCCATACACCTGATTTTTGAACCCTCTCCTATTGCATGCAGATGTTGCACAGTGATGGAATGATTACAGTTCATCACATTTGCCAGTTCTTACCTACACTAATGTGGATCATTGTGGATTAATGTGTTTAAATAATCATCATCAAACCTTGAAGGTCTTCCCCAATGCAGGAAGTCACAATGCCAAAACAATCCTCCTCAAAATGAGAAAACCATTTTCTTGCCATGCTCTGTTCCTCATATACTGCACAAATGTTTCTGGCTACCTCTGCCGCTTTTCATCTGTCTACTGAAATCAAACAGAAGAATATGTTGCAAATGTTCCAATTCCCTGACTCAGCACCCACAGCTCCAATCTCTATCTCCAAATGACAAAATGACAATACATAAGCTCAAATAGCAACAGTGAACTAAAAATAAAAAACGACAAAAAATAAATAAACTCATAGCAACAGGAATACCAACATGCGAAACAAAAACACTATGTATGTGGGTACGTATATCTCTCAATAATGAAACTGCCAAATAGCACTGTTGTCGTAACTCTGACCATTTTTGAAAAATTCAGGTTTGAAGGTTCACGGATGTGAACCAGTCATTAGTCAGAAACTATTTCAGAGATCTACTACTTAGTAAAGAGTTAACCTAGATACCTCAATTTTTTTATGCATCAAGTACTTAGATCACTGAGTTCACATAATGTATGAAAAGTAGGATACATCATTCAGATTTTTTACAAAAAATTGTTGAAAAACACTTTTCCATGCTGTGCTTTTAAAGTCATGATTTTTTTAAAAATATCATAACTTTCACAGGAAAACAGTACAGTCTTCAGCTTGTGCACTGTGACCCTTCAGTCCTATTATCAGTATAAACAACAATGTAAAACATTTCACACTGCAATTAGTAGTTCTTACTTTCACTTAAAGATGACTCCACCAGAAAAAAAGTGTCAAATTCCACGAACATCAAAGTCCTTGGCAGGAATGTAAACAACTAAATCTCAACTTCATTTTTGGTTGAAATGCTGCACTACAGTACAAAAATTACAAGAACCTCACAAACCTGGGTTACCATTAGGAAGATTTTAAGATTGAAGCAGAATGGCACTTTTTTGCTTTGAGCCATGGGAATAGCCCCTCTGATGGCAATGGAGGAATTGTCAAATGCCAAGCCAGAACAACCAGTTTGGAAGCTACACCACCATAAAACTACACCTTGACTCCTGAAGACACGTAACCATGGACACTCCACAAAATACTGGGTGTTGATGTTCTTTGTTTCTTCACAAGAGATCAAATCACTTTACAGTTTCTTGGAACACAGGCAGAGTACAGTCGGGACAGTTCCATAAACACAATTACATCATTCATTTCTAGCCACTGCTACTACCACAATTCAAATGAAGAGATGTTCAACAGATATAAAATTGCTATAGCAGACTGAGAAAATGTTTTGTTGGAACAGTTACAAGTGGAGCAGCATGTGATTTTCAAATACAGTGAAAACTTTCTTGGTCTCACTCGATTTTAAAGATTTTGAGATTAATTGTATCCAGTAGGAAAGATGCTGTTTAGATCCCGATCCCCCATGTTACATGAAAAGTTGATAACCCATCATTACAAAGTCACAATTCACAGTTGTATAAATCTGATAAAAGTGCTAAGAAGAGATCCTCTCTCTCACCTTTACGTGAACATATTTTGTTTTTGGATGAAGATGTCAAGAAACGCAATGTGATAAACAAGGTGGAAGAGTTTTAAAAATACTATTTCCTTCTTTATATACTAATTTGTTTATGCAATGTTCTTTTTAGAATTTTGTGTCTATATATAATGGTATACAGGGTGTTACAAAAAGGTACTGCCAAACTTTCAGGAAACATTCCTCACACACAAATAAAGAAAAGATGTTATGTGGACATGTGTCCGGAAACACTTAATTTCCATGTTAGAGCTCATTTTAGTTTCATCAGTATGTACTGTACTTCCTCGATTCACTGCCAGTTGGCCCAATTGAAGGAAGGTAATGTTGACTTCGGTGCTTGTGTTGACATGTGACTCATTGCTCTACAGTACTAGCATCAAGCACATCAGTACGTAGCATCAACAGGTTAGAGTTCATCACGAACGTGGTTTTGCAGTCAGTGCAATGTTTACAAATGCGGAGTTGGCAGATGCCCATTTGATGTATGGATTAGCACGGAGCAATAGCCGTGGCGTGGTACGTTTGTATCGAGACAGATTTCCAGAACGAAGGTGTCCCGACAGGAAGACGTTCGAAGCAATTGATCGGCGTCTTAGGGAGCACGGAACATTCCAGCCTATGACTTGCGACTGGGCAAGACCTAGAACGATGCGCACACCTGCAATGGACGAGGCAATTCTTCGTGCAGTTGACAATAACCCTAATGTCAGCGTGAGAGAAGTTGCTGCTGTACAAGGTAACGTTGACCGCGTCACTGTATGGAGAGTGCTATGGGAGAACCAGTTGTTTCCATACCATGTACAGTGTGTGCAGGCACTATCAGCAGCTGACTGGCCTCCACGGGCACACTTCTGCGAATGGTTCATCCAACAATGTGTCAATCCTCATTTCAGTGAAAATGTTCTCTTTAAGGATGAGGCTTCATTCCAACGTGACCAAATTGCAAATTTTCACAATCAACATGTGTGGGCTGACGAGAATCTGCACGGAATTATGCAATCACGTCATCAACACAGATTTTCTGTGAATGTTTGGGCAGGCTTTGTTGGTGATGTCTTGATTGGGCCACCTACACTCAATGGAGCACATTATCATGATTTCATACGGGATACTCTACTCGTGCTGCTAGAACATGTGCCTTTACAAGTACGACACAACATGTGGTTCATGCACGATGGAGCTCCTGCACATTTCAGTCAAAGTGTTCGTATGCTTCTCAACAACAGATTCGGTGACCGATGGATTGGTTGAGGCGGACCATTTCCATGGCCTCCACGCTCTCCTGACCTCAACCCTCTTGACTTTCATTTATGGGAGCATTTGAAAGCTCTTGTCTAACCAACCCCGGTACCAAATGTAGAGACTCTTCCTGCTCGTATTGTGGACGGCTGTGATACATACGCCATTCTCCAGAGCTGCATCAGCGCATCAGGGATTCCATGCGACGGAGGGTGGATGCATGTATCCTCGCTAACGGAGGACATTTTGAACATTTCCTGTAACACAGTGTTTGAAGTCACGTTGGTACGTTCTGTTGCTGTGTGTTTCCTTTCCATGATTAATGTGATTTGAAGAGAAGTAATAAAATGAACTCTAACATGGAAAGTAAGCGTTTCCAGACACATGTCCACATAACATATTTTCTTTCTTTGTGTGTTAGGAATGTTTCCTGAAAGTTTGGCCGTACCTTTTTGTAACACCCTGTATACGTAAAAAAAATATTAATGTCTCTCATTACTGCTTGCATCTTTTATTTCACTGATGTCTTTTTGATTGACATTAACAGAATAATAATATATCACCACATTTGTGCACCGAAGCTGGACCTTTTAATCCTTTACATTGAAAAGACATAACAGTGTAATACAAAATTACACATACATTAAAAAATAATTGATAACTGGTTTCAACTCTCACTTTTTTACAGTTCTGACCTACATGTGTACCACATATATGTTAGGAAAAAATTTTAAGAAACACAAATGGTTTTTATTTTTTAATTCCATGTAGTGTTGAATGTGGATGGTATGTGTAAGTGGCATTTTATTCTTTGCTAACAAATAGAGTGAGTTAGGACATTCTTATCTGAGCTAAGATTGCTACCAAGTATGGAAACATTTCAGCAAAAAATCAAGTTGAGACTCAATTGTCTACCTATGTACCCAGGACTTTGAAGTTTGTGTGACTGGACTTTTTCTCAATTGAGTCATCTTTAATGGAAAATAAGATTTGTAAATTGTATTGTGAAATACTTTCCGTTGTTGTTTATACTTAATATTAGGACTAAAGAGTTACAATGTACAAGCTGAGGTCTGAAATTTTTCCCTGTAAAAAGTTATGATCTTAAAATCATACAGCAGAGATTCCGAGTCACAGATAGGCACAACAAAGAGTCTTTCACAAAATAAGCTTTCGGCCAACAAGGCCTTTGTCAAAAATTGACACCCCCCCTCCACACACACACACACACACACACACACACACACACACAGTGCAACTTACACACACATGACCACAGTCTGGCAGCTGAAGCCACACTACGAGCAGCAGCAGTGCATGTTGGGAGAGGCAACTGGATGCAGTTGGGAGGTTAGACAGTGAGCAAAGTAACGGAGAAGGAGAGAAGTAAAAAGTTCATTGGTGGAATAGAGGGCTGTGTAGTGCTGGAACAGGGAAGGCAATGGATAAGGACAATGACTGACGACGGTAGAGGCCAGGAGGGTTACAGGAATGTAGGATATATTGCAGGGAGAGTCCCCAATTGCACAATTCAGAAAAACTGGTGTTGGTAGTAAGGATCCATATGCCACAGGCTGTGAAGCAGCCATTTAAATGAAGAGTGTCATGTTAGGCACCATGCTCAGCAACAGGGTGGTTCAGTTGTTTCTTGGTCATAGGTAGTCTGTGGCCATTCACGCGGACAGGCAGATTGTTGGTTGTCATGCACATATAGAATGCAGCACAGTGGTTGCAGCTTAGCTTGTAGATCACTGCTGATTTCACAGATAGCCCTAGCATTGATGGAATAAGTGATGTTTGTGAGCGAACTGGAGTAGTTGGTGGTGGGAGGATGTATGGGACAGGTCTTGCATCTAGGTCTATTACAGGGATATGAGCCATGAGGTAATGGTTTGGGAGCAGGGGTTGCATAGGGATGGACGAGTATATTGTGTAGATTAAGGGGCCAGTGGAATACTACTGTGGAGGGGTGGGGGGAAGGATAGTGGGCAGGACATTTCTCATTTCAGGGCATGATAAGAGGTAGTCAAAACCCTGGCAGAGAATTAATTCAGTTGCTCCAGTCCTGGGTGGTACTGAGTTACGAGGGGAATGCTCCTCTGTGGCTGGACAGTGAGACTTTGGGATGTGGTGGGTGACTGGAAAGATAAGGCGTGGAAGATATGTTTTTGTACAAAGTTGGGACCATAATTACAGTTTGTAATGGCCTCAGTGAGGCCTTCAGTAAATGTTGAGAGGGACCGCTCATTACTGCAAATGCAATGTCCTTGGGTGGTTAGGTTGTATGAAATAAGTGGCAGCTGTCGAAGTGGAGGTATTGCTGGTGGCTGGTAGGTATGATATGGACAGAGACAGTGATGTAGCCATCTTTGAGGGGGAAGTCAACACCTAGGAAGGTGGCTTGTTGGGTTGAGTAGGACCAGGTGAAGCTAATGGGTGAGAAGCTGTTGAGGTTCTGGATGGAATGTGGATAGGATGGCCTCACCCTCGATCCAGATCACAAAGATGTCATCAGTGAATCTAAACAAGGTAGGATTCTAGGTGTTTAGGAAGGATTCCCCTAGATGGCCCATGAATTGGTTGGCATAGGATGGTGTCATGCAGATGCCCATAGCCATACCCCAGATTTGTATGTAGGTAATACCTTGAAAGGAGAAGTCATGGTGGGTGAGGATATAGTTGGTCATGGTGACCAGGAAGGAGGTTGCTGGTTTGGAATCCATCGGGTGTTGGGAAAGGTAGTGTTCAATAGCAGTAAGACCATCGGCATTAGGATGGTCACTAGGCAGGAGGTTGCTGGTTTGGAATCCATTGGGTGTTGGGAAAGGTAGCGTTCAATAGCAGTAAGACCATTGGCATTAGGATGTTAGTGTAAAGGGAGGTGGCATCGATAGTGACGAACAGGGCACTGTGTGGTAAAGGGACAGGAAATGTGGAGAGTCACTGGATGAAATGGTTGGTATCTTTTACATAGGAGGGTGGGTTCTGGGTAATAGGTAGAAGGTGATGGTCTACAAGAGCAGAAATTCTCTCTGTGGGGGGCACAGTAGCCAGCCCTGATGGAGTGTCCTGGGTGGTTGCGTTTATGGCCAGTTATTGTGCCCTACACAATACACTTGTCCATCCCTACACAACACCCCCTCCCAACCCCTTACCTCATGGCTCATATCTCTGTAACAGACCTAGATGCAAGACCTGTCCCATACATCCTCCCACCACCACCTACTCCAGTCCGGTCACAAATATCAGCTATACCAACAAAAATTGGGTTACCTGTGAAACCAGTCATGTAATCTACAAGTTAAGCTACAACCACTGTGCTGCATTCTATGTGTGCGTAACAACCAACAAACTGGCTGTCTGCATGAATGGCCACCGACTAACTGTGGCCAAGAAACAACTGAACCACCATGTTGCTGCACATGCCGCCCAATAGAACAGTCTTCATTTCAATAACTGCTTCACAGCCTGTGCCATATGGATCCTTCCCACCAACACCTGCTCTTCTGAATTGCACAGGTGGGAACTCTCCCTGCAGTCGCCATCCTGGCCTTAATCTTGTTAGTCATTGTCCTTACCCATCAGTCTGCAGCTCATGGTCTAGTGGCTAGCGTTGCTGCTTCTGAATCATTGGATCCCGGGTTCTATTCATAGACAGCACGGAAATTTTCTCCAGCTGGGGACTGGGTGTTTTGTGTTGTCATCATCGTATCATCGTATCGTATCATCATCATCATCGTATCGTATCATCATCATCATCGTATCATCGTATCGTATCACCACCATCGTATCACCACCATCGTATCACCACCATCGTATCACCACCATCGTATCACCACCATCGTATCACCACCAACGTATCACCACCATCGTATCACCACCAACGTATCACCACCATCGTATCACCACCAACGTATCACCACCAACGTATCATCGTATCACCACCATCGTATCATCGTATCACCACCATCGTATCATCGTATCACCACCATCGTATCATCGTATCACCACCATCGTATCATCGTATCACCACCATCGTATCATCGTATCACCACCATCGTATCATCGTATCACCACCATCGTATCATCGTATCACCACCATCGTATCATCGTATCACCACCATCGTATCATCGTATCACCACCATCGTATCATCACCACCATCGTATCATCACCACCATCGTATCATCAATTGGGATGTGGCGAGGCCGCAAATGCAAAAATTGGGAATTTGTACAGGCTCTGATGACCACATTGTTGAGTGCCCCACAAACCAACATCATCATCGCCATCATTGTCATCGCCATCATTATCTTACTCATCACTCCCTTCCCTGTTCCTATTCCAGCACTACACAGCCCTCTATTCCACTAGCGCACTTTTTACTTCTATCTATTTCTGCTTCCACACCTCTCCTCTGCTCTACATTTAACCTCCTGACTGCTCCTAGCTGAACTACCCTCTCTCCACCTCATCCCTGCATGATTCCCAGCAGCACTTCATCATCCCCCACCCTTACCCTGCTATCCCTCCCCCTCCCTGCCCCAGCCTCCTCCTTATCCGAACCCAGTTGCCTTTCCCAACATGCAATGCTGCTGCTTCTCGTAGTGTGGCTTCAGCTGCCACAGACTGTGATCGTGTGTGTGTGTGTGTGTGTGTGTGTGTGTGTGTGTGTGTGTGTGTGTGTGTGTGTGTGAGACAGAGAGAGAGAGAGAGAGAGAGAGAGAGAGAGAGAGAGAGAGAAAATGTGCACCCGTTGTCTATTTCTGACAAAGGCCTTGTTGGCCAAAAGCTTATTTTGTAATTGTCTTCTTGTTGTGCCTATTTGCGACTCAGCATCTCCACTATGTGGTGAATAGCAATATTGCTACATTCCATTCTGGATTCTCTACTGTTTAAAAAAAATCAGGAATTTTAAGAACATGGGAAAAGTGTGTTTTTCAACATTTTTCATAAAAAATCTCAATGACTTATCCTATTTTTTATACATTATATCAACTCAGGGGCCTAAGCACTCAATGCTTAAAAACTGAGGTCAGTAGGTTAACTCATTACTAAGCAGCAGATCTATGAATACAAGGAATTTGGCATCTATTGACTGGATACACACCTTTCAGCCTTCAAACCCGAAACTGTCAAAAATGGTAAGAGTTAGGACAGTGCAATTTAATAGTTTTACTATTAAGACATGTAGGTATCCATGTACTGGCTATGACTAAATGCTGAAATGGTGAAATGGTCATCTTATCAGTGTGGGAGTACACAGAGTGACCCACTATGCTTTCATTGATCAGACTAACTGACCTCGGCTTCCCATTCCCATTCAGGTTCATGATCTGCTTCATTAAACGCCATATATTGATAGTCCTAATTGGTATCGGTGCGACTTTCCAGATTCCTGAAGTTAGATGAGGTACTGACTACAAGAATGGAATAACCATGTAGTATCATTAATTTCTGCTAGATTAATAAAGTATTTTCCACAGACAGAAAACCTTAACAAATACTAATCTGACTGACATTGCATTCATCTGATATGTATAAGATGATAAAATGTAAATTTAACTCTACAGTGGTTCACATATTGCAATGAAACTTACCAACAGATTGTAGCTATGTAATGACTTGAAACCGGACCCAACCTTTGCCTGTGCAGTTAATTTACTAAAAGCCATTAAAATATGCAACATGGTGCCAAATGTTTTAGTACAGACTATTCTGACTATATTTTGAGTTGTGATTTTTTTTAAATTATTTACACTGATACAACTATTTTGCTGCAGTACAGGAGAGAGATCAAAAATATACAACTTCACATTTATCAATGACAGGCAGTAGTGTTTAAAAGGACAATGGCTTTTTATGTAAGTAAAAGCTGACAAATACTAACACAAATTCTTTACAGACGAATGGGAAAAAAGGGAGAAGCCGACCTTGCGAAGGATCAGTTTAGATTCCACAGAAATGTTGGAACATGTGAGGCAATACTGACAGTACAATTTATCTTAGAAGATAGATTAAGGAAAGGCAAACCAACGTTTCTAGCATTTGTAAACTTAGAGAAAGCTTTCGACAATGTTGACTGGAATACTCTCTTTCAAATTCTGAAGGTGGCAGAGGTCAAATACGGGGAGCGAAAGGCTATTTGGAATTTGTACAGAAACCAAATGGCAGTTATAAAAGTCGAGGGGCACAAAAAGGAAGCAGGGGTTGGGAAGGGAATGACACAGGGTTGTAGCCTCTCCCCAATTTTATTCAATCTATATATTGAGCAATCAGTAAAGGAAACAGAAGAAAAATTCAGAGCAGGAATTAAAATCCATAGAGAAGAAACAAAAGCTTTGAAGTTTGACGATGACATTGTAATTATGTCAGACAGCAAAGGACCTGGAAGAGCAGTTGAACAGAATGGACAGTGTCTTGAAAGGAGGGTATAAGATGAACATCAACAAAAGCAAAACAAGGATAATGAAATGTGGTCAAATTAAGTTGGGTGATGCTGCGGGAATTAGATTAGGAAATGAGACACTTAAAGTAGTAAAGGAGTTTTGCTATTTGGGGAGCAAAATAACTGATGATGGTCGAAGTAGAGAGGATATAAAATGTAGACTGGCAATGGCAAGGAAACCGTTTCTGAGGAAGGGAAATTTGATAATGTTAAGAGTAGATTTAAGTGTCAGGAAGTCGTTTCTGAAAGTATTTGTATGGAGTGTAGCCACGTATGGAAGTGAAATGTGGACGATACATAGTTTAGACATGAAGAGAATAGAAGCTTTTGAAATGTGTTGCTACAGAAGAATTCTGAAGATTAGATGGGTAGATCACATAACTAATGAGGTGGTGTTAAATAGAATTGGGGAGAAGAGGAGTTTGTGGCACAACTTGACTAGAAGAAGGGATCGGTTGGTAGGACATGTTTTGAGGCATCAAGGGATCACAAATTTAGCATTGGAGGGCAGCGTGGAGGGTAAAAATCGTAGAGGGAGACCAAGAGATCACTACACTAAGCAGATTCAGAAGGATGTAGGTTTCAGTAGGTACTGGGAGATGAAGAAGCTTGCACAGGATAGAGTAGCATGGAGAGCTGCATCAAACCAGTCTCAGGACAACAACAACATTCATCTAATTGCTCTATCGCTTCTTGTTGTGAGATTTTACCAAACCTTTTTCGTTTTTTGTCTGATATTTCATTTCTTATAAATTGTGTTAGGTGTCTGATGTCTATTCTCAGCTTTTCTATTCTGATCTGTAGCCTGTGTTGCCATGCTGGTTTTGTGGGTTTCTTCTGTGTGTTGGTTGGTTCTGATCTCTGCCTAGTGTGTATATTTAGTGTAGTGAGTGCTCCTATATAAACCAGTAGTTTTAACTCTTCCATAGTTGTATTTTCGTCTATTTTGTTGTGTATGATTGTGTTGATAGTTGTTATTGTTGTTTTGACTTGTGGGTTATTTGGTGGTCTATGCAAGAATGGTCTAATGTCTGTATTTGTGTCTTTATATTCTATGTATGTCAGCTGAAATTTTTCTTCTATATCTAACATGTGTGTCACTTCATGTTCTATTTGTGCTTGTTCTGGTGGCTGTCTTAAGATTTCGTTTTCCTCTGATTGTTTAACTGATGCGTGTTATTCTTTGTTTGTTTGCTGTGGTATGTTTGAGTCCATTACTGTATTTTCTTCTTCTTCTGATAGCACATTATTTTGTTCCAGTATTTGTTGTACTTGTTTGATGTTTTCTAATTCTGACTGGGGTATCCTGTTGCTTTTTATTATTACACGGATCTGATCAGCTAATCGTTGTTCTGTTAAAAATTTTAATTCTGGGTATCTGGTAATAAATGTTGTGTATACTTGTGATCTATATCCAGTTGTGTTGGTTCCTAAGTCTGTTGCTTGGTAATAACAGAACATGAGGTGTCGGTTAACTTAATCTGACCATCTCATCCTCTGTCTTTGTTTTCCTTCTAGAGTGGTTGCAGGAAGCACATCCTGCAAAACACCTCTATTTGGATTTAAATCATTTTCCGTGTGGCTAGCAGTGTCGTTACCATTGTGGACGGGCATAGGGTTCAAGCGTCGTCGCCGACCATGACAGCACTTGTCCAAGGCTTCATTAGTTCTGTCCTGAGCCAACTAATCACACTAAAAGGGGGGTTGCCCTATTAGTGGTTTGTTCTTTTCGTCATCTTTTACGACTGGCAGAACATAACGGAGGCCTATTCATTTCCCGGGCCTCCCCTACTTATTATTATTATTATTATTATTATTATTATTATTATTACATACAAATATTTTACATATTTTATTGTTATTATTATTAAAATCCTAGCCATCAGTGGCATGTTTTATTAAATGGGGTGTGATTGCAAGTTACATTGGAGGCTAGGAAAGAAGCGGATAAGAAACACTGGTGCCTCCTCTACAAACCAACAGTGGAACATCATTACCTACAAGCTGCAGTTGATATTGGGCCACAGATACAATGTCAAAAAATGACTGGGACAGTCTGAGGAATAGGATGGATAGGTAAGGGGATACAATGAGGTTCAGCTGAAATCCAGTTTTGGATTAGGTGGGTAATGAGCAGCATTGACAAAGTGGCTCTGACCAGAGCTACAGCACGCAATAAGTCCAGGCCAAATGTGCTAAGGAGGGGTGGCAATATGTAACCAAGGGGTTAGAGAAACTGTAGGGGAAGATACAGATGGACTATAAGAGAGAAAGAAAACAGGTAAAAAAACTTGATACAGCAATGAAGGAAGAACAACAACGTATATGGAGATGCATATCACTCCACAGACTGTTGTGTTTTCCTACATCTTCTTACCAGTGAATGATACTCGCAACTGGCAATTATAAAAGAAGATGTCACAGATAAAAGTGCAGATATTGTGCAAGGTTATCATTTCTGTATATGCGTGGTGTGTGAATCCAAAGACAATGCATGTCTTCCAAATGGGGTGGTATCTGCAGAGACTTCAAGAAAGGAAATGCTGGCTCAGATACAAAAATAATTACATCATGGAGTGCCAGCCTACCTTGGAGGTGCACTACATTCCAAATCACAAAGAGAACAACTGAAGCTTGTAAAGGAAAGAGACTTGTAATTAACCTTTGTTGTTCTTGACAATTATGATTCTGAGTTTGGGTATAATATATTGAGTCAGGATGCTGTTCATGTAAATGAGTTTATGAATGTTTTATAAATAATATGACTGAAATTCCCAAAGCAATTTGACGGAGACTTGAAATGTGCTGTAAACAACCTTAACAGCTACACATGAACAAACGATCCTGAGTCTGAGAACGACAAAAAGATGCCGTGGTTAAGAATAAAGGTAAACAAGAACTAAATTAATATCTGAGATTACATCTCAAGTAACAGAACAAAAAGAGAGCCATGTTGCAATACAAATATTCATATTAAAATGTTCATCAGATTGTTGAGATGTTGAGTAGTTGAAGCCATTAAACAATGCTAAACCTGTGGACAATGTTCTCATTCAGAAATTACTAGGATGGAATACACATACATTTACACTGCAGTACCAATACAATGGAGGGAGAGAGAGAGAGAGAGAGAGAGAGAGAGAGAGAGAGAGAGAGAGAGAGAGAGAGAGAGAGAGAGAGAGAGGGGGGGGGGGCATTTGTAGGAGGGGCTGCTTGTGTCTTCTTTGAATAACTTAACTTGTGCGATATCTGTAAAGGCTCTTTTGATAGGATTTAATGAATTGTGTGTGGATAAAAGTAATGGGATTAATTAACCTAGTCATCGTTATTTCTATATTTCCACTTAGCCTCGATCTACCAAAACTTGCCTCACTGAGGCCTGTGTGGTATCATACCCCTGTGTAGTCATATTTTATCAACTAACATTTATTGTGTATCATTCTTTTACTAACAGACCTACCAAGAATTAGCCTAGCATTCTTGAGTTGTTGTTCCACGTGAAGGAAGTGCCTCAAAACTTACCAATTAGATTATTTCCTTTATGACAGATCAGTTCTACATATAGATACCAGTTTTTATTGACGATTAACAAAGATGACACATTAAGTTGCAGATCAACAATTAAAAGACGCTTCCACATTAGATTTCAGCCACAGCTTTCATCAGAAAAAGAAACACACGCACATGCATTCACACAAGCAAGCACACCTCACGCACACATGACTGCATCACCTGCAGATAGGACTAGCTGGTCCGAGCTGCACGAGATGGCGGTCGTGTGCATGACGTGCGCTTGTTTGTGTGAATGCACGTGCGTGTGTTTCTTTTTCTGATGAAAGCTGTGGCTGAAATCTAATGTGGAAGCGTCTTTTAATTGTTGATCTGCAACTTAATGTGTCATTTTTGAGGTAAGTATCAATCTAGCTTTCCTTACATTGTTGATATTCCACAATGGCTGCACAAAAAGAAAAACTCTAATGAAACGCTACAGTGAATATTTGCATTAATATCACTTACTGGCTCTTCTTTGATGTCTATTCTGCTGCACAGTGGGACTGCCTCTTTCTCTCCTGTGGATTCCTGTAAGAGGAGAACATGCCAGATAATTTAGTAAAAACAGATCTCCCTCTCCCTCTCCCTCTCCCACACACACACACACACACACACACACACACACACACACACACACACACACACACAAAATCTCGCCATGAAAGAGTGTCATCAAGGATGTGGACTGAGTCAAGTGAGACAGCCACTACTGTCAACTTTTATAACATATACTGACAACAATTTCTCACTAATGCTAGTCTACTCTAACTAGTAGTTGTGGAAATTACTTCTGGATTATTTTAAACAACTACATTAGGAGAAAAATCAGCTGCTTCCATAAAAGGCACACCTCCTTCTCTCATACCACTCATCTGCTGTTTTTAAAGGCATTTACTTCATGCACACCAGTACCATTTGTAAACAGTCAAAATTCTGTTTAACACATCTGAGTATCCAAATATTCTGATAAACTGTAGGTGTGACTAACAAGGTATTATCAGGAAACAAGGTTTTAGGTACAGTTGCTCCTGTTGAATCTTTCACTGGATAGGCTTCAGCCCAATGAGAGAAACAATCATCACTGCGAGACGGTATTGGTATCCGTTTGATGGTGGTTAAGGTTCAAAGACATCAATACAGACATACTCACATCTTTGAATATGAAAGGTAAAGTGCCAAGCAGAGCTATAATGTGTCAACTTATTCTGGTGTTATGACTAGCATTGCAATGGAAGACAGATGCTTTGCAATCTTCCTCGATACTTGACCAAACAAATTCCTCTTCCGCTAGCTGTGCAGTATCGCTGACTACTGGGTGATATAAGCTGTGGAGAGAGGAAACTGCTTGCTGATGGTTATCTGCTGTAACAAATGCACATGCTTATGACATGGATATGTCACAATATGGCACTAAATACGAGATTATTATCTGAATATGTCAGAGTTGTAAGCTCTATCGTGCTTTCTGGAATGTCTTTAGTTAGTTGTCTGTGACAGCATGTGCCAAGAAGTCAAGCGTGTTCACAACAGCATTAATGTGAGACAGATCATTTGCTGGTCCATTCTGTTAACCATCAACATACTGAATATCTATGATGAACTGTGTGATGCAGTCTGAATGCTCTAACTGGCACAATAATTCTTTGTCTGGCTTCTGACAGAAGGTAATAATCTGTCACTGAAGAAAGCCAGAGATTGCCACTAATGTCAAATACGTTGTTGTTGTACAGCTCCAATCACAGCTGATGGTGTGTCTGCCACAGCAGTGAGACGTGTGCCTGGAAGGGGATGAGCTAATATAGCATCCTCAGCAACAGCAGCTTTTCCTCTAATGAAGGATGCTTCCCTTCATCACTCCACTGCAGATGTCTCTTGGTTTGGGTGAAATCTTGAAAAATTCAATGAGAGGTGCTACCAACAATGCACAATTGCACCCAA
The DNA here is from genome assembly GCF_021461395.2 of Schistocerca americana. Taxonomy (NCBI): domain Eukaryota; kingdom Metazoa; phylum Arthropoda; class Insecta; order Orthoptera; family Acrididae; genus Schistocerca; species Schistocerca americana. The sequence continues at coordinate 167,395,361 of NC_060127.1, read as the reverse complement.
CTCATCGTTAAAAATTTGTCACACCCCAGGGACAGTATACTGTCATTCACATATTCTTATGGGTTGTGTACATATGACACTTGGCATTTACCACTTCAAGCATAACAACATTAATAGCACTTAATGCATTTGAACTTTTAATTAGCCAAGGGAATGTTACTGCAACCATATTAAATGTTGCGTGAAATCAATAAATTTCATGTTGCTTTCCTCTTTTCCATGTAACTTATATTCTGTTTCAGGTAGTACAAACTGGGTACTATTAACTAAAATTTCTATTAAGGAAGCTTTATATTCCAAGACATATTCTATCATGCATTTAAACAAGCAAGTGTCTGAGTATGTGTCTACGTGCGCAAACGAGAGAGGGAAGAGAGAGAGGGAAGGGAGGAGCAAGGAATAGGGAGGAAGTGTGAAAGAGAAGATTTTAAAATATAGGCCTGAAACAGAAGTATGTCATTTCCTTTTATGTTGGGGATGAAATCTGTAGAGAGAACAAAGAATCTGTAATTAAGTGAAATTCAAGAGAAAAGTACTTCAAAGATAAGAGATTTAGTACATATATGACTTACTACTTGTAAAAAACATAATGTTGTTCAAGACACCCGTATCATCCTAACAGGAGCAGGGGGGGAGGGGGGAGGATGAGAAATCTATAATTAAAAATTACGAAATTAGTACTTAAACCACAGTTTTTGTGGGTTCTGGGCTGATTAACGATTCTTGATGACGTTTAACGCATCAGGTGTGAAGTGTCAACTCAAAGAAGTATGGCGAAAAGCATAACAGCAGAGCATTTGGCAATATGGGTGATAAGAGGGCCAAATATTAAATTAAGCACTGGAATCTATGGAGCAATTGGCATCAGTACTTGCACATACATTGTTTATTATTTGGGGGAAAAAGCCTCTCAGACTAAGAATCTCCAAGGTGTGACAATGGAACAAAAAACAACACACACAAATCATCAAACCCATTATCCACCACCTCAAGAAAAACAAATACTATAAAAGAAAATTTAAATTTCAACATTCTGCTACACCAACAAAACCACAGGAATCAGACACTTCCCATTCAACAGAAGCGTTTGATTCCACCCATCTGTTTTCACCCTTGACATAATAGTGTTGTGGCATGTAACATCATTATGGCACTGAGTTTTTGAGTTGGCTGTGTTTGTAGATGTCTTACTGTTGTATCTGATCATGCCCTCTGGTGTTAGATGTGGACCCACTGAGTTTAACATGGGCTATTGGGTTCATTTGAGTTTATGTAGTTGGTGCTGTAATGTGGGTTTTGGAGGTGTTTTCAGTGAGTTAAGGAATTTCTTTTTTTTTTTTTTTTTTTTTGCATTTTTGTGAGGTCTGATTAATTTAGTGCCTGTCAGCAGGGAAAAAAGTCTAATTGTTTTTTCGCTATTTTCTTAGGTATGGATGTGACAGTGAAGTTCATGAGTGTGTAATTATGTTCTGAGATGACAATGTCGGACGTGTGTGTGTGTGTGTGTGTGTGTGTGTGTGTGTGTGTGTGTGTGTGTGTGTTGCATGGTTATGGTAGGTTTTAATTGATGTAGTGAATATGGGGTATTTGGGTTTTTGAGTTTCTGGGGTTATGGTTCCACTTTCCAAAGTTGTAGGTGACGGTTTTTGGTATAGATAGCTGCAGTTGAGCTGTAAATTACTTTGTTTTGTTTTGTTTTGTTTTATGGCATGAAAACAACTGGGATCATACGCACCCAGGTCAAGGATAAGCTATAAAGGTCACAGAAAATGTCTGATTCCACTTTTTGGAGTTGCAGGTGTTCGATTTTTGGTATTGATATCTCTGGTTGAGCTATATAGGTCAAAGGAAATGTCCAATTGCTTCTTTTCGAGATTATAGGTGTTTGGTTTTTTTTGTATCAATAGTTGAGTTGTACAGCTCAAGGAAAATGTCCGATTCCTGTGGTTTTGTTGGTGTAGCACGATGCTGTAATTTAATTTTTTTATGTATTAATTGTTTTGGGACAGTGATGTGTTTTTTGTTGTTGTATATTTAGCTTGTCCCTGCCCTACGCCCCCCAGTTTTCCACAGTTGTCCTGTTAGTTCATCTTATTTTTGGAGTAAGACATTGCTGTCTCATTTTAATTTTTGGTCACGTTTGTTGGCATGTGTATGTAGTGACATTGTTGTCATTCTGTATACATTGGAAATAGTCATTTCCACCATATTAATGACATCACGGGCCAAAGCAGACGTGTGGAATTGGATGCTTCTGTAACGCTCAAACCTTCACTTATCCTATCTATCAAAAATGAAGTTCACAGTGCAACAAACCAAAACTCACTCACACAACTAATATCAAAAACATAACCTGAGCCAAAGTTCATGATACCTTTCAATCATGATACAACACATTTACCTAACACTAAAAAGAATAACCCCAAAATTCATGAAGACTTGCATCATCACCTATTTTGACACAAAAAACTACACACACACACACACACACACACACACACACACACACACACACACACACACACACTACAATTATAAATAAATACTTACCAAACCAGGCCACTGTCACATAAATCTAGGCTGCTGCCCTTGTAGAAGAACTAAAGTAAGTGCAACCAAACTTAGTGCACATGGGACTACAGGACTAAGAAACCTCCCATTCCAATGGTAGGGGTTGGAAAGTGGTGACATGTTTATATTGTAGGAATAGAAGAGTTTGTAAATTGCTCTACAATTTCTATGCTGTACTTAATGGGAAAGACAGATTACAACCAGTAAATCAATCGCAGAAACATAGAGTATGGTAATATTCAAAAAGGAGACTTACCCATTCGTATCAATAATTATCTCATAAATGCAACTGGTGCATTCAGATTGAAATTCACAAATTAAGGAAAAAAGAAAATTTGAAAGTAGTTTGTAGCTTGAAAATAGTTTCAATAAATTATTAAGTGTTAAAGATGGTAAAAAGCTTGAAGCCAAAAATGTCTGGAGCTTTGCATGAAGTGCTGTATCTGTCTTCATAAAAGATTGCTTCACAAACTGCAAGACCCACATTGTCATTTTATCATTCAATAAAGGAGTGTTTCCCAAAAAGTGAAGCTATTACTTACAAGTGACAGCAAGTAAAAGGCAGAAAACCACTGACACTTATCTCTCCTCATTTTGGTCTCCATATTAGAGAAATTGTTTAAGTAGAGTGTCAACAATTATGTAAAGAAAAATGATGCTCACTGTTATAACACAGGAAGGAAAAAAAGACATTCATCACTCCACATTAAAGCCGTCTTTAGCACAAAAAGGGGACCATAGTGCTTCAAAAAATTTTTGATCACTTAACCAGTGATATAAAATTCTCACAGACAGCAAAGTAAAATTTGAAAACAAACTGAGAAAGTTTCTCCTTGACAACTTTTTCTCCTCCTCAAAAGGAAGAATTTCTATTACTATAATGTGTAAAATGTGCAGGTAGGAATTACCAACTCACATCTGTATTTTTTCTTCTCTTTCTTTTTGTAAAACCTCAAAACGTTCAGAATGTAACCATATGTATAAATCAACTTGTGACATGAACATGTGACCCCCACCCCCACCCTCACCCATACATGATGAATATACATGCATGAAGGCTGGCAAGGAGGTGTGTGTGGGGGAGGGGGAGGGGGATGGGGAGGGGGAGGGGAGAGGGAGGGGGATGGGGAGGGGGAGGGGAGAGGGAGGGGGATGGGGAGAGGGAGGGGGAGGGGGAGGGGGATGGGGAGGGGGAGGGGGAGGGGGAGGGGGAGAGGGAGGGGGGTTGGAGAGAGGAGGGGAGGAAGGAGGATGAAGGGGCAGAACGAGAAATAATTCAGGAAAGACGTTATTCACACATTCCACTAGTATGATTATAATTGCTCCAAACAAATCCCTGAGCATAACTGATGAAGTCCTGAAGTACGTCTACTCTTTGTTTAATGCCAAAAGATTGACAGTCTCCATACATCAAACTACCTGCAATTTTGGAAACCTAAATATACAAAACTGTTGACAAAAACTTAAATTATAGAGACTGCATAACAAACCTTGCACCGACTTAATTCAATCTGTTTTACTTTAAGAAATGTCTGAAACATTTGCACAACAGAGTCGCCAGGATGGTGTACTTTGATCCTTTGGTTATGTCCAGTTCCTCTTTACACGCGAATTATTATTTTGGAATTGTCACCACCCCATTTACAACCAGTTTATTTGTTACAGAAAATGGCAATCTGAATAACAATGTACATCTTTAAAAAGAAAAACACACACACACACACACACACACACGCACACACACACACAAGACATTTTAATCACCAGGACCAAATTAGAAATTCTCAGGCTAGGAAAACTAAACCACAGCTCATTATACACAGTGAGAAAAAAGTATTCATGCATAAAGAAATGTGAGGTGTACTAATTTTAGGCTTTACAGTGCACTGCCACCCTGCATCAGACAACAGAAGATGAAAATAAATTTAATCCAGATTTCAAAAAATTCTTTTGCAGCAATGATGGCACATAGCATTTATTTGGAGAGGTTTATATTATGCTAAAATTGAACCTACAGGGTATTTCATCTGTATAAACTGTTATATGTTTACATATCTAAGGCAACAGCTGTCTGATATAACTTTTTTTAAAAAAAGAAAAAAAAAAGAATCATTGTTATGTATTAAACATCTGGCGCATAGAAAGTATAGAGTGTTAACTAGGAAAAACATTAGAACAGTTCATGAGCTATCAACAAACACTTTTAGAAGGAATCTGCAAGGCATCAGCTGGAGTAAGCTATATGAGGTAATGAATGTTAATTCTAAGCTTAATCCATTTCTAAGTAAATTCCCTCCTCCTTGAACAACTGTTTCTCAAAGTAAATTATGAAATATGGCACTAGCAGTGTATCAAAGAAACCCGAGTTAAAAAGGTATTTAAGTATCAAGCAGCAGAAAGAGAGAACAAAAATAAAATGAAAACAACATAGAGCATAATTTGAAAGCAAACAGGAAAATCTATCAAGGAACACGATGATCTAGTAATTAAAGACAAAGACCAATTGATACACAACACCAAACATACAGCAGGCCCTTCTAACACTCAGTTTCTAAATATAACTGAGAAACCTGGTGCAGCCAGCTTGTAATAACAGGGGGTACGGTGATGTAGATGACACTATTTGAAGATTAATCTTGACAGCAGTTGCTAGCAGGTCATTTACACTGTTATTCTATATTTCAAACTTGTGAATACTAAGACATGCTTAGTTCGCATTATGTATCAGTATTCAACCACACACAAACTACTAATAGCTTCATTTTCAAATAAATATGGCAACAGTTTATGAATGTTAGGTAGCTGGATTTTCAGGCTCATTGTTTTAACACTACCCAGCCTCAAAAACAAACAAAATTATTTCCAGTACAAAAACGTTTTGTTCTACAATAAGAAACACAAAGAAAATGGGGTGAGTGTTAATATTTAGAAATGTTGCGTAAAAGTACACAGAAATTTGATTACAAAATTAATGGCATGTATACACATTAATAACGTCAGACTACTCATAAATAACTGCTTGTCAATTTTGAGTTCATGAAGCGTTGAAATTGTGACCACCACAGCCCTGAAATTTTTAAATGGTGCTATTGGGAAAAAGTTGGGCATTTGACTCAAATATCTCCTCTGCATTATAACTAGTTCCAGTTTCAAGCCAACTTAAGTCCTGCCAAGGCTATCGTTGAACTCGCTTGACAGTTTTCGGCCCTCCACTGAAAGCTTCATAAAAACTGGAATTATCTTTTTTTTTTTTTATCTTGAGTTAAATGTTTGCACAGCTTAGTTGTACGTTATTGGGTGCGTCAGCGCAAAATTTCTATCTGTTTGAATATGGTCGGAAGCTGACCACTGGACTGGTCGGCGTGTATGACGTAGCATGTAAATAATGGCCTTCCAATGTCTTCAATAGCATATTAAATTTTTTATGTTGCTTTCGTATGAACCGTACTACATTATTTTACTTCACGTTGCACGCGTCCTAGTTAGTAGAACGTTATACATATATTACTCTGACAAAGGTGTACAGTTAAAATTGTTTGTGTTACTCTTCAAATGAAGACGAAGGCGTGAATAGGGGGGGGGGGGGGTGCAATCGTGACAAATATGTAACTTCCACCGATGAAATTTGCACACAATTCATTCAACAGTTATTATATACTCACCATATCCAACACGAATTGCTTCGCAAAGTAAATCACGAGTGCTTACTGAACAATTCCATTTGTAATGTAACTCCTGTCACAACTTCACCAACAGCAGACGTCTGTTACCTATTGTTTACGGTTCAGCCGAACTGTATGATGGGGATGCCAACAGGCTGTTGTCAGTGTTATTTAGGGCATTTGCTACAGAGATGATGCGTTGTTATAGTGTGTCACAAATGATGTGGATTTCATTAAATAAATATTGTGTACATACATCGTTACTGTACAACACATCAGTGATAAAAATTCGTATTTAGTTCCATAACAACATATATCTTTGGGACCATGATGGTTACCGGCAGGATTATCAATGACAAACAAACGCATATGGGTGTGATCGCAGATGTTTGCTTGACCTGAGTAGATTTAAAAACGAGTTCGTATTTACCGCTTCTGGGCGGTCATGTAAACACTTCAGGATCGATTCTGGGAATACGTGTCTTTTAAGGTTAGTTTAGTCGCGATCATGCAGTGGGCGAGAGAGGAACGCGCGTTCGCCATTGTGGCCTACTTTTCGAATGGACGTTCGGTGATCGGAGTTGAGCGTGCATTCAGGAAACAGTTCAAGATCGCGCCTTCACGTCGTGTTCCTGATGGTAAATCAACTGTTATGCGGGTAGAGACCTTTATGGGTACTGGAAGTGTGCAGAAAAAGAAACCAGGACCTTCAAGAGCCACCAGAATGCATGAAAACATAGAGAGGGTAAGGATGTCGATTTTTAATTCTCCCAAGCGATCTACACCCAAATATACAGCTGCTCTTTCAATTTCTGAACGCACAGTGAGACGAATTCTTCATGAAATTTCATCCATGTAAACTGTCAGTGGTGCACACACTCCATCCGTTCATGAAAAAGTGTGTATGAAGCCTTGATCAATGAGCTGCCTTATGACGACTTTGTGTTCTTCAACGAAGAGGCAAATTTTCATTTGTCTGGCTGCTTTTTTTTTTTTTTTGTGATTTCATTCCCCTGCCCCATATGGGCAGGGGAGGGCTGTCAGCAGCACAATCCGTCGCTCTTCAGCCGAGTGACATGACAACTAATACAAGAATAAAATGTTACATATAAGGCGATAAGAAGGGGGGACATAAAACAGGCCAAGGGGAGATAATAGAGGTAAAAATACACTGACATAGAGACGTTCATGGGGGACAATCAAAAAAGTCGACATAAAGTTTAAAAAACACAGGTGGCGATTCTTAGCACTCAAAAAAGACACTGAAGTCAACCGCACATGTTAAAAGTTGGCCACAGTATTAACATTCCAGAAAAACCCACTTTAAACCTACTTGGAGCACACACAATGAAGAATAAAACTGGGACGTCAGTGGTGCACCAAGAGGCAGGAGACAGGTGGGGCAGGAGATGAAGAGGGAAGTCAAGGCAGGATGGAGTGCAGAGACACTGAAGGGGAGCACAAGAGAGGGAGGGGGAGTAGGAGTGGAAAGCCGCTCAGGAGAAGGGAGGCGGAGAAGAGGGAGCCCTGAGGAGGAGGCAGGAGAAAGATGGGGTTAGAGTTGGTAGGAAGGGTAGATGACAGGGTGAAGCTCATCATCCAGGAGGGGTAGATGGTGGAAGTTGCATTGGGTAAGGAGGTGGAGGGTGTGGAGATGGAGAGAGGGTGGGACACAATGGTAAAGGCACAGCAATGGGATGGAGAGGAAGGGAGACACCAGGGGGTGAGAGGGATCAAGGTAACGGAGAATATGTAATGTGCGAATGTGTTCAAGGAAAATGAGGTGGGGGAAGGGGATGAGGTCATAGAGGATGCATGTGGGGGACAGAAGGCAGATGCAGAAGGCGAGGTGGAGTGCATGGTGTTCGAGGATTTGGAGGGATTTATAGATCCTGGGAGTGGTCTGGCTGCGTGAATAAACAAAATATGTGGTACTGGAGTGGCACGAACGCCCGACAACTTCATGAGCAGCCCCTGGATACAGAGCGTGTGACTGATGTGTGCTATCTAAACCTGGCATTATTGGCACATGGTTTTTCGAAGAGAACGATAAGGCAGTGACGGTCACTTCTGAGTGTTATATTTGGATGATTGAACAGTTTTTTCTTCCAGAACTTGAAGAAATGGATGAGGGTGATGTCTGGTTCCAACAAGATGGTGCCACAGTTCACACAGCACGAACATCGATGACCATGACAGTAATCTTGGGCAACAGATGAGGTGTAGCAGCAACATTACACAAGAAAACATGAAAGGTATTAATTTGTAATAATATCTTAAGAGAACGTTCTGTTTTTGTCATTTGTTTTCGTACTATCGTAATGCCCAAACATCACATTAAGCGTCTTTCTCTAGGGATGCCAACCGAACGGTTTTAGGCACTTCAGTCCAGAACTGTGCTGCTGCTACGCTCGCAGGTTCGAAACCTGCCTCGGGCATGGATGTGTGTGATGTCCTTAGGTTAGTTAGGTTTAAGTAGTTCTAAGTCTAGGGGACTGATGCCCTCAGATATAAAGTCCCATAGTGCTCAGAGCCATTTGAACCATGTAGGGGATGGTTACGGGTATCGAGTGGAAATGTATGTCACATACTAAGGTATCCGGTTCCTTCGTTCTGTGCAAAATAGAAGCTTCTAAGTCAAGCTCGTCGACAAGTACGACATATTACGGCTCAGGTAATATCGAAAACTCACGTAGTGGAATTTTACGTCACATACTAAGGTATCTGGTCTCTTCGTTCCAGGCAAAACAGAAGCTTCTAAGTGAATGGATTCGACAAGTACGGCATATTAAGTTATCAAAAACTCACTGTCTAATTTAGGTGCCATGCAGTTCAGCTAGGACCGTAAGATATGCCAAGAGATGATGTGTAGCAGCAACATTACACGAGAAAACGTGAAAACTTTTAATTTGTAATAAAATCTTAGGAAAATTTTCCGTCTTGTCATTTCTTATCATTCTGTCGTAATGCCCGTACTTCACATTGCATGCCTTCCATTTGGGAATGGTTAGAGGTATCTGGTCTCTTTGTTCTGTACAAAATAGAAGCTTCTAAGTCAAGCAATGTACAAGTACACCATATTACAGCTCATGTTTTGGTAATCGAAAAGTTCCTTGAAACTTCCAGGCAGATTAAAACTGTGTGCCCGACCGAGACTCGAACTCGGGACCTTTGCCTTTCGTGGGCAAGTGTTTCGCAGGAGAGCTTCTGTAAAGCTTGGAAGGTAGGAGACGAAATACTGGCAGAAGTGAAGCTGTGAGGACCGGGTGTGAGTCGTGCTTCAGTTGCTCAGATGGTAGAGCACTTGCCCGCGAAAGGCAAAGGTCCCGAGTTCGAGTCTCGGTCGGGCACACAGTTTTAATCTGCCAGGAAGTTTCATGTCAGCGTACACTCTGCTGCAGAGTGAAAATCTCATTCTGAAAACTTCCTTATTGACCGTTTTAGGTGCCATGCAGTTGACCAAGCACCGCAATATATGGCAAAGGACATGGTGTAGTAGCAACATTACGGGAGAAAATGCAAAAAGTATTAATTTATCTCGGGGATTATTGCCACGTACGAAGCTATCCGGTCTCTTCGTTCTCTTCAAAATAGAAGCTTCTAAGCCAATGCAATCATTGATTATGGCTTTTACGAATCATTTCTTGATTATGGAAAACTCGCTTATTTTCCGGTTTTAGAAAGCCATGCAATTGACCTAGGACCGTAATATTTGGGACGAGACGAGGTGTAGCTGCAGAATTACGCCAGAAAACGGCGAGAAGTGTTGATTTGTAATAAAATCTAAGGAAAACGTTCCGTTTTTGTCATCTGTTTATGTATTATCGTAATAGAACGTCATATTGCACGCCTTCCTCTCTAGAATGGTTACAGCATCGAGTGGAAATTTATTTCACATACCAAGGTATCCGATCTCTTCGTACTGTACAAAACAGAAGCTTCAAAGTCGATGCAATCGACAAGTGCGTCATTTTACTGCTAACGGTTTGGTTATCGGAAATCACCTATTGAAGTTTTATGTGTAATGCAATTCAGCTAGGACCATAATATTTCGCAAGAGACGAGCTCTAGCAGCAGAATTACACGATAAAACACGAAAAGCATTAATTTCTAATGAAATCTTAAGAAAAAGTTCCGTTTTTGTCATTTGGTTTCGTACTATCGTAATGCCCGAACATCACATTTCCCTCGGGCATTGTTACAGGTATCGAGTGGAAATTTATGTCATGTACTAAGGTATCCGCTCTCTTCGTTCTGTACAGATTAGAAGCTTCTAAGTCAATGCAGTCGACAAGTACGACATGTTAGAGGTCATGTTTTGGCTATCGAATACTCCCCTATTAACCTATATTGGGTGCCATGCAGTTGACCTAGGACCGTAATATTTGGCAATAGACGAGTATTATGAGCAATAATTACGAAAAAAGGCCATAAGTGCTAACTTGTAGTAAAATGTTACGAAAAATATATGTCTTTGTCATCTGTATATCGACTATCGTAATGTTCCACCGTTACATATCACAATTTCTCTGAGGACTGGATGGCGCTATCGAGTGGAAATTTGTGTCACGTACAAAGGTGTCTGGTCTCTTCGTTGTGTACAAAATAGAAGCTTCGAAGTCACTGCAACCGATAATTACACCGATTTCGATTAGATGGGTCCTACTTTATGCTGACGACGTGGTGCTGGCAGCAGAAAACGAGCTTTATCTGGAGAGCCAAACTCAAAAATGGAGTGACCAGTTGGCGTAACACGGTTTCGCCATATTTTGAAGAAAACTGAGTACATGACATCAGGCAGCCATGAAATGGGTACCTTCAAGATTAATGGTGAAGATCTGTCTCGTGTGAGTAAGTTTATGTACCACGGCTCCACGATCACAGTTGACGGCCGACTCACCAAAGAGGTCAGCACCAGATCTTAGGCAGCCTTAATGAAGTGGCGAACAACAACCGGAGTCACTTGCGGCCGCAGGATGAAAGATAATTTAAAATCAAAAACCTATCGCACTGTCATCCGACCAGTCGCCTTGTATGGTTGTGAGTGCTGGCCAACTGCAATTGAGACAGAACGTCGCCTAAGTGTAGTGGAAACGAAGATGCTAAGGTGGACAGCAGGCCTCACTAAGTCAGATCACGTTTCCAATTAGGAAACAGTTTGGTGTTGCTCCGACCCAAGACAAGATGCGTGAGAGTCGTCTTCGATGGTTTGGCCATGTTTTATGAGTTGGTGATGGCTCTAGTGCCAAGGTGGGTTACACACTTGAAGTCGTCAGCAGAAGACGCAAAGCAACTTTGGGGTGATACGTTTCATAAAGACCTTAAACGCGTGAACATCCACCAAGATGCAGCCCGTGATAGAGGGAAATTAGAACAACGGAGCTATGTAACGGACCCCCAGGCACGTGGGAAAAATGCTGAAGGAAAAGAAGAGGAGAAGAATTTGGTAATCGGTAACTTGCTTATCGGCCATTGTAGGCGCTTCCGGAGCGTAATATTTAGCAAGAGACGAGGATTAGCAGCAATATTTATGACAAAACGCGAAAAGTGTTAACTTGTGGTAAAATGTTACGAAAAGTATATTTCTTTGTCATTTGTATATCGACTATCGTAATGTTCGACCATAACATATCACGATTTCTCTGAGGACTGGGTGGCCCTATCGAGTGGAAATTTATGTCACGGGCTTGGTATCTGGTCCCGTTGTACTGTACAAGATAGGAGCTTGTAAGTTAATGCAATCGACAAGTACGTTGATTTATGTCAGATATTTTGGTCATCAGTAACTTACTTATCGACCATTGTAAGTGCCTCCCGCCTGACCAAGTACACTAGTTGGCTGACTGCTTGCGACCTCCGTCGTCGCTCAGTGGGCCGTGCTTACGTCGAGCAGCGGTTAGCAGCTCACCTCTTCAGTCAACGTTCTTGTGAGTAACTTCGAAAAATGAATCGTGCAATCTCATTGCGGTGTTTGTTTGATGGAAACGCGGCTCGTCCGTCCCCTTACATAATCCGTGAATGGATGTTTAACGAAATGAGGATTCTGGAATTTGATTTAGTTGGTATTCAGTTGACCTTTATACAGTATAGTGCATTTCTAAAATTAGCAAGTGGACATTGTGTAGACGAGGTGCTTAGAGCTTTGGTGTAAATAGGAAATACACTACTGGCCATTAAAATTGCTACACCAAGAAGAAATGAAGATGATAAACACCTATTCATTGGACAAATATATTATACTAGATCTGACATGTGATTACATTTTCACGCAATTTGGGTGCATAGATCCTGAGAAATTAGTACCCAGAACAACCACCTCTGGCAGTAATAACGGCCTTGATACGCCTGGGCATTGAGTCAAACAGAGCTTGGATGGTGTGTACAAGTACAGCTGCCCATTCAGTTTCAACACGAAACCACAGTTCATCAAGAGTAGTGACGAGCCACTTGCTCGGCCACCATTGACCAGGCGTTTTCAATTGGTGAGAGATCTGGAGAATGTGCTGGGCAGGGCAGCAGTCGAACATTTTCTGTATCCAGAAAGGCCTGTACAGGACCTGTATCATGCGGTCGTGCATTATCCTGCTGAAATGTAGGGTTTCGCAGGGATGGAATGAAGGGTAGAGCCACGGGTCGTAACACATCTGAAATCTACTGTCCACTGTTCAAAATGCCGTCAATGCGAACAAGATGTGACAGAGACGTGTAACCAATGGCACCCCAAGCCATCACGCCGCATGATACGCCAGTATGGCGATGACGAATACACGCTTCCAATGTGCTTTCACCGCGATGTCGCCAAACACGGATGCGACCATCATGATGCTGTAAACAGGACCTGGATTGATCCGAAAAAATGACGTTTTGCTATTCGTGTACCCAGGTTCGTCGTTGAGTACACCATCGCAGGCACTCCTGTCTGTGATGCAGCGTCAAGGATAACCGCAGCCATGGTCTCCGAGCTGATAGTCCATGCTGCTGCAAACGATGTCGAACTGTTCGTGCAGATGGTTGTTGTCTTGCAAACGTCGCCATCTGTTGACTCAGGGATCGAGACGTGGCTGCACGACCCGTTATAGCCATGCGGATAAGATGCCTGTCATCTCGACTGCTAGTGATACGAGGCCGTTGGGATCCAGCACGGCGTTCCGTATTACCCTCCTGAACCCACCTATTCCATATTATGCTAACAGTCATTGGATCTCGACCAACGCGAGCAGCAATATCGCGATACGATAAACCGCATTCGCGATGGGCTACAATCCGACCTTTATCAAAGTCGGAAACGTGATGGTACGCATTTCTCCTCCTCACACGAGGCATCACAACAACGTTTCACCAGGCAACGCCGGTCAACTGTTGTTTGTGTATGAGAAATCGGTTGGAAACTTTCCTCATGTCAGCACGTTGTAGGTGTCGCCATTGGCGCCAACATTGTGTGAATGCTCTGAATCATTTGCACATCAGAGCATCTTCTTCCTGTCGGTTAAATTTCGCGTCTGTAGCACGTCATCTTCGTGGTGTAGCAATTTTAATGGCCGGTAGTGTATTTCAGATTATGATGCCATCGTCACTATCGATCCCGAAACAAAATGTGGCACGGCTATATTAACGTCGCCAGGCTTAGATGTCAAAGATGTCGATCTTCTACCAAATGGGCGAGCGATGAGTTGTGTTACACAAGATACCTCTTTTGTAAATGTTTAACCGGTCGAAGTAGCCATGCGGTTAAAGGCGCTGCAGTCTGGAACCGCAAGACCGCTACGGTCGCAGGTTCGAATCCTGCCTCGGGCATGGATGTTTGTGATGTCCTTAGGTTAGTTAGGTTTAACTAGTTCTAAGTTCTAGGGGACTAATGACCTCAGTAGTTGAGTCCCATAGTGCTCAGAGCCATTTGAACCATTTTTTTTTTTTTTTTTTTTTTTTTTTGTAAATGTTTACACTCCTTCCTGAACGGAAAACAAACGATTGCGGAGTTCTTTTTTTAAGTAGTGATCAGTGTCAACTATTTTATAAAAACCGCTGCAAAATGATCATTTGCGGTGATTTTAATTGCTTTTTAAGGGATGACGATCAGGAACCAAACCCAATTAAAGGTTTTGGAATGCTAACTTTGATTGACATTTATCACCTTAAGGATACGTGGACTGTTTTCCGTCCAAACGTAAGAGGGTTTACGCATTTTTATCATTGTGGACATAGTAGAGAGGATAGAATTTTTATCTCAACGGTATTAACGGCCCAAATTGTGGACGCAGATATCGCCCCGGCAATTCTTTCTGATCATTGTGGTTATTTGTGTACTTTTCACACCCCGTATGCACGTTCTGAACGCTGACATTCGATCTGGAAATTAAACACAAGCATTGTAGATGACACATCTCTTATAGAACATGTGCATTCAACTTAGCAGCAACTGCATTTACAAGCGCGTTCTGAACTTGAATGGTGGCTCTTCCGTGCCAGACCTGCCATACGTAATCTTTTAGTTAATTACAGTCGTAACAAAGTCCATTGGGACAAGATGACGCTTGTGTTTTATCAAGATTGTTTAAAAGACCTCACTTCTAAAGTAACCGATCGTCCAGAATTTCTCCCGGCCTTACGACAAATTAGGCCAAAAATTTTGAATACATTGCGTTGGAAAGGGAAAGGTTGCATCATACGTAGCAGGCCCTTTAATGCTACGCTGACTGAGCCACTATCCATGTATCATTTAAAACGGAACCGACTACGGAGTGACAAACCTTCTATAAAGGAATGGGTCACGAACGCTGGCGTCAAAATAACAAACAAACAGGATATTCAAACTGAAATTTTCGACCACTTGAAGACGCTTTTTTCAGTATCGGCCTTTGGATGACGCTGCGCTTCAATACTTTTTACGAGACGTTCCATGTGCTTTAACGAGGGCTGAAAGATTAGGTTTAAATGAAGTGTTTACGGTGGAAGATGTGTCCGACACGATTCAAGGCGAAGGTTCCGTGCAACGACGGTATTCCAGCAGAATTTTATGTGAAGCTTTTTGATATTTTAAAAGACACTTTTGCTGCAATGGTCAACGAACTGCACGAGGGCATCGGTGTTCCGGAGGAGATACTAGACGGTCTTAGGTTTTCATACCAAAAAGGAAAAAAAAAAACAGCGACTCCCAGCTACGCTCTGTCTCGTCGTTAGTACAACCGTTTGAAGCGGTTTATGAAGGCTCCCATTAGTCCGTTTCAGACGTATGCTGTTCCTGGGAGGAACATACACCATGCGGTTTTTGCATAGCGTGATTGCCTTGGCTGTGCTACCTCCCTCCATGGCAATAATGCTGCAATCATTTCACTTGACTTCAAGAATGCCTTTGATAGGACTAGCCACGAGTATCGGCGAAACGTGATGATCCGTATGGGATTTAGCATGGAATTTCCAAACCTGATTCAGAATATTTTAAATGCGGTGACATCTAGAATACTTTTTAATGGACGCTCGGGTGCTAGCGTTAAAATTCACAGATCTGTCAAGCAAGGATGCCCGCTGTTATGAGTCTCTTCACTATTGCGCTCGATCCACTGTTGCGTAAAATCTCCAACATCTGCCACGGCATCACTATTGGTGGGAGCTCATTGATTTGCAAGGCCCTTGAAGACGATTTAGGTGTTTTTATTGAAAGGCCGGACGACATTGTTGCACTGTCTTTAATCCTCGAACAGTTTGAAAAAGCATCAGGGGCAAATCTATTTTATTACTTCTCACCCATGATATGAAGACTATCCAACGCAACTGGTATACCATTAAAGACCAACATAAAATTGTAGACGTTTTAATGACGGCAAACGTCCAACTCATGGAAGCCTTAAATTGGCGAGCAGTGTTATAGTCGATTAGTGCGTTGACTCAAGCAAATGCTAAACGCAATATGGTTTTAACGGAAAATTTCCATCGCTAATACACAAATTATGGTAAAGGCATGGTTTCCGTCACAGGTATCGCCAGTACCTCAGGATCTGGAAAGAGCCATTCATCACGCCGTCTATTCGATAATTTGGCGAGGGGAAAAGTTGCTTTGTGCATATGCATATTCCCTCTGGAAGATGGTGACATCGGTCTGATAGATCTTCATTCGCCGCGCTTTTTCTGCGTCGAATAAACTGCCTGATGGAAAACGATGCAATGAGTCCAAGATCGATACTCTTTACATCCTATCGACGAACCTCCCGACGGGCACCAGTTTCAATTCAGTCTACACCCTACAAATAGAATCATGTTCGAAAGTACTATTTTTATAGCAGTTATTTGGTGGATGCCGACGTTTATCGCAAAAACGCCAGTAAAATTGCAGATGCCCTCCGCAGTAATTCACCCAAAAATAAATGGGCACAGAGTTTGTCGCATTTTGACTGGCTGGCAGTATGGAAGAACATCTCCAGCCCGTTGTTAATGCGTGATGTCCAAACTACGTGGTATAAGGTTGTCAATCGTACTAGACCTACGAATGCGAAATTACATGCGATAAATCTTATACCACGGAGACTATATGATGACTTAGCGGCAGAAGACACCATTGAACATCGTTTTATGTGCCCATGATTCATGGAAGTAGGGATCACTGCCAGGGGTATGCTGGCGCTCATCAATAGCACTGATGCAGGAAAATCCACCCTCTCCATATTTTGGTACCTCATTGGCGGCCCTATCCAGCAACAAAAAGAGATGCAAATATCTGTATTTCTGCCCATAGGGAATATGCAACTTTCGCCTTTGGTTTAACGGACAACCTGGATTTCATAACCTATGTCTGGGACATTCACGGACGAGAGAAACAGCACCTGAAATAACATGAACATTACGCCAGATTTTTGCTTATCCCGATACAGAAGGCTTTTCACACCTTACGTTTACAGTCTGGACTTTAGTAACGTCTTTAAATTTGCTCTCACAGCAATGACATCTGTTGTGTAGCACTAAATCCTCTTACCGTATTTGTACAGATGTGACTTCATTTTTACAAGACTGTGCCGTTTTGTGTGACAGTTTGAAAAACAATTTGTGTCCACACCTCCAGTCATTACGCGCTAGCCGGATGTGTAGCTTCACTGGTTGCAATGTGATTTCAAATAACGGGCCCTTGGAATTTTGTTGACCCTTAATTTACGGAGGGGCAGTTTCATTTTACTGGATAAAAGACTTTGCATCAGCACGCTGTTAACCACCGTTTTTTGTTTTCATCATTATCCGAAGATGATTTATTACTGTTATTCCTTGTACAACTTTTTTCTTTTACCTTTGATGGAAGATTCCTTCTACTTTTTCAAAGTTTTTCATATCAGTGGAATTTCAGTTCGTCTCTACTAAAAGATGCTGTATTTGTGTAACCCATTACTTCAGCCTTCCGTTTTGGACATTTAGTGTCTATTGATGAAGAACATTATATACTACTTCGCTTTTAGTTCTTTTTCTTTTCGATATGCGTTACCTGCACGTTACATCGGTGCCGTGTTCCGGGAACACGGAACGTTTATTTTCAAAAGCCAGTTTCGTTTTCGCACGTTGAACGAATGACATTTTTATTTTGCACTTTCTCTACGACATTGGAGTCGCAATGAAACAAAAAGATAGAAAAGAAAAAAAGTAACAAGAGAAAACAAAAAACAAAAAAAAACAAAGCAAAAAATAATAGAAGGAGCGTGATATTTGAAAAACAAACAGCGTAATATTTGGCAAGAGACAAGGATTAGCAGCAATATTTACGAAATAACGTGAAATATGTTACTTTGCAGTTAAATGTTACGAACAAGTTACTTCTTTGTCATTTCGCAATGTTCGACAATTAGATATCACAATTTCTCTGAGGACTGTTTGGCGCAATCGAGTGGAAAATCATGTCACGTTCTGCGATGTCTAGTCCCTTCGTTGTTTACAAAATAGAAACTTCTATATAATTGCAATCGACAATTAGAGCTACTTTTATTAGACGTTTTGGTAATCGATAACCCTGTATCGGTCATTGTAGGCCCTTCAAAGTAGACCTAGGAGCGTAGTATTTGGCAAGAGACGAGGATTAGCAGCAATGTTCACGACGGAACGCGAAAAATGTTAATTTGCAGTAAAATGTTACGAAAAAGTTACTTCTTTGTCATTTGTATATAGACTATCGTAATATTCGAGCACCTTATGTTCGAGCATTACATAGCAGGAATTCTCTGACGACTGGGTGGAACTATCGAGTGGAAATTTATATGACGTACTAAGGTGTCTGGTCCCTTCGTTGTGTACAAAATACAAGCTCAAAGTCATTACAATCGACAAGTACGGTGATTTATATTAGATATTTTGGTAATCGATAACACACTTATCGGCCATTCTAGGCGATTCCCATTTGACCTAGGGGCGTAATACATGGCAAGTGCCAAGGATTAGCAGCAATATTTACGACAAAACTCGAAAAGTGTTAACTTCCAGTGAAATGTTACGAAAAAGTTACATCTCTGTCATTTGCATATCGAGTATTATCATGTTCGACCATTACATAGCAGGAATTCTCTTAGGACTGTATCCAGCTATCGAGTGGAAACTTACGTCACGTACTAAGGTGTCTGGACCCTCCATTGTGTACAAAATGGAAGATTGTAAGTCACGGCAATCGCCAATTACAGCGATTTATATTGGATACTTTGTTCATAAAACATATTATTGTGTGCTGTGGTTAATTTGTGTAATTCCATAGTTTATACAATAAACAATACAATACTATACTATATTAGATTATAGTATAGCGTATTGCATTAACTTTTAGAAGCTCTCCTGTGTAATTTGGTACACTGCCATGCCTAAAATGTATTCTATAATGTACTGACACTAGTTTATTTTATTATTCCGTATGTACTAGTACATCCTGTATGACGAAGCCAATATCACTGTAAAATGATCTATGGCGAATAAAATTCTTGATTTTTGATTCATAGATAACTCGCTTATTGGCCATTGTAGGCACTTCCCACTTGACCTAGAAGCGTAATACATGGCAAGTGACATGGATTAGCAGCAATATTTACGACAAAACTCGAAAAGTGTTAACTTGTAGTGAAATGTTACCATAAAGTTACATCTCTGTCATTTACATATCGACTATGATCATGTTTGACCATTACATAGCAGGAATTCTCTTAGGACTGTATCTAGCTAGCGAGTGGAAACTTACGTCACTTACTAAGGTGTCTGGTCACTTTGTTGTGTACAAAATACAAGCTCAAAGTCATTACAATCGACAAGTACAGTGATTTAGATTAGATATTTTGGTAATCGATAACACACTTATCGGCCATTCTAGGCGATTCCCACTTGGTCTAGGAGCGTAATACATGGCTCGTGACAAGGATTATCAGCAAATATTTACGACAAAACTTGAAAATTTTAACTTGTAGTGAAATGTTACGAAAAAGTTACATCTCTGTCATTTGCATATCGACTATCATCATGGTCGACCATTCTATAGTAGGAATTCTCTTAGGACTGTATCTAGCTATCGAGTGGAAACTTACACCACGTACTAAGATGTCTGGTCCCTCCATTGTGTACAAAATGGAAGATTGTAAGTCACGGCAATCGCCAATTACAGCGATTTATATTTGATACTTTGTTCACATAACATATTATTGTGTGATGTGGTTAATTGTGTGTAATTCCATAGTGTATACAATAAACATTACAATGAAACTTCTTGGCAGATTAAAACTTTACTTAAGCTGTGAGCACCGGGCGTGAGTCGTGCTTCGGTAGCTCCAATGGTAGAGCACTTGCCCGCGAAAGGCAAAGGTCCCGACTTCGAGTCCCGGTCGGGCACACAGTTTTAATCTGCCAGGAAGTTTCATATCAGCGCACACTCCGCTGCAGAGTGAAAATCTCATTCTGGAAACATTACAATACTATATCATATTAGATTATAGTATAGCGTATTGCATTAACTTTTAGAAACGATCCTGTGTAGCCGAGCGGTTCTAGGCCCTACAGTCTGGAACAGTGCGACCGCTACGATCGCAGGTTTGAATCCTGCCTCGGGCATGGATGTGTGTTATGTCCTTAGGTTAGTTAGGTTTAAGTAGTTCTAAGTTCTAGGGGACTGATGACCTCAGTAGTTAAGTCCCATAGAGCTCAGAGCCATTTTTTTCTCCTGTGTAATTTGGTACACTGCCATGCTTAAAATGTATTCTATAATGTACTGACACTAGTTTACTTTATTGTTCTGTATGTACTAGTACGTCCTGTATGATGAAGCCAACATCATTATAAAATGATCTATGGTAAATCAAATTCTTGATTCATCGATAACTCACTTATCAGCCATTGTAGGCACTTCCCACTTGACCTAGAAGTGTAATATTTGTCAAGCAACGAGAATTGGCAGCAACATTCAGGACAAAATGCGAAAAGTGTTAATTTGTAGTAACATGTGACGATAAAGTTACTTCTTTGTCATTTGTATATTAACTGTCGTAATGTTCGACCATTGCATAGCATGAATTCTCTGAGGACTGGGTGCAGCTATCTAGTGGAAATTTATGTCACGTACTAAAGGTGTCTGGTCCCTTAGTTGTGTACAAAATATGAGCTTGTAATTTACTGCAGGCGACAAGTACAGCGATTTATATTTGATATAACACACTTATTGGCCTTTTTATCGATTCACACTTGACCTAGGAGCATATTCTTTGGCAAGAGGCGAGGATTGGCAGCAATATCTACGACAAAACTAGAGAAGTGTTGATTTGTAGTAAAACATAACGATAAAGTTACTTCTTTGTCATTTGAAGATTGAATATAGCAATGTACGACCATTATATAGCGTGAATCGTCTGAGCACTGGGTGGAGCTGTCGAGAGGATATTTATGTCACTTATTAAGGTGTCTGCTCCCTTAGTTGTGTAGAATAGAAGCTAATAAGTCATTGCAATCGACAATTACAGCGTTATATATTTTTGTAATAGATAACCCGCTTATCGGCCATTGTAGGCGCTTCCCAATTGACCTAGGAGCGTAATATCTGGCAAGAGACGAGGATAAGCGGCAATGTTCACGACGAAACGCGGAAAGTGTAATTTGTAGTATAACGTTACGAAAAAGATACTACTTTGTCGTTTGTATATCGACTATCGTAATGTTCGACCATTACATAGCACGAATTATCTGAGGACTGGGTGGAGCTATCGAGTGGATATGTATGTCACGTACTAAGATGTCTGGTCCCTTCGTTGTGTACAAAATAGAAGCTTCTTAGTCATTGCAATCGACAGTTGCAGTTACTTGTATTGGATATTTTGGTAACCGACAACTCACTTATCGTCCATTTTAGGCGCTTCCCACTTGATCTAGGAGCGTATTATTTGGCAAGACACGAGGATTAACAGCAATATTTACGACAAAACGCGAAGTGTGTTAATTTGTAGTAAAATGTTACGATAAATTTACTTCTTCGTCATTTGTATATGTGCTATAGTAATGTTCGACCATTACGTAGCACGAATTCTCTGAGAACTCGGTAGAGCTATCAAGTGAAATTTATGTCACATACTGAGGAGTTTGGTCACTTTTTCGTGTACAACATAGAAGCTTCCAAGTCATTGGAATCGACAATTACAGCGATTTACAGGGTGATTATAATCAAAGTTAAATTTTCAAACGACTGGTCAGAATGACGTCAAATTGCAACAGAATATTATCGGAGAAAGGGGACACATATGGAAGAAGAAGAAAAGTAAATAGTTACCAAATGTAGCAATACATGGCGCTGTAAGCATCATAATGTAATACTTGTCGACTACACATGCAAATGTATCATAAAACAACGCCTAAGGTGTAAGTTTGTCATTAAACAAAGTGTACTACTCAGTATGCAGAGGTGTACAGGCATGATACTGTTAGTTATGTAAGCCCATCCACTATGGCATGCTCATATCACATCGGATGGGGAAAAAATCGGCTTTGTCCAGAGACCAAAAACTGCAAAAAAAAAGCATCACTCATATCGGTTTTTAATTTTCCCGAGGCCAAAAATCGCAAAGAAAGCATATATCTCATCGGTTTTTAATTTTACTGAGTCCAAAAACCGATAAAGAGCATAATTCACAACTGTTTTTAATTGTCCTGAGGCCAGAAACTGCATAAAAAGAATCAATCAACACCAAATCGGATTATTAATTTCCGTGTAACTGCCGCCAAACATGTTCAATGTGCTGTCCACCGTTTTCTGCAACAAATTGAAATCGAAAAACAAGCATGTTCCATAAGTGATCGAAGTGTTCCCGGGGTCTCATTCAGAATGTGTTGCACAAAGTGTGCCTTCAATGCAGCTAAGTTTGCAGTCGGAATACTGAACACAACATCTTTCAGATAGCCCCACAGCCTGAAGCCACATGGATTAATATCAGGTGATCGGGACGGCCAGGTAGTAGGGAAATGTCGGCTGATAATTCTAGCATTTCCGAATTAGCACTTCAGCAGCTGCTTAACTGAACACTCATAAGGCTTACCAGCGATGGTGCAGGTAACAGGACCGGAAGCACCTGTCTCGTCAAAAAAATATGGCCCTATGATAAATGGTGCTGTAAACCCCCACCATACAGTGACCTTTTCAGGATGAAGTGGAACTGGTTGATTTGGATGTGGATTTTCTGTTGCCCATATTCGTCAATTCTGTGTATTGATATATCCTGGAAGTGGGCTTTGTTTGTCCACAAAATCTTCCACAGTACATCATTGCTCACTTACAAGCAAGCAAGATATTCTAAAGCGAAGGTCTCTCTCGCTGGCAGGTCAACAGGAAGCAACTCGTGCACAAGGGTAATTTTAAATGGATTGCAAAGAAGGATGTTTCGTTGGATTTTACGCACCATGCCCATGGGTATGTCCAATGTTCGGACAATTCTCCATGCGCTACACGTTTGCACACCACCACTCGTCTCCTCCTGCATTGCTGTGGCCGCTGCTTCCACTGATGTCTAATCAATTCGTTTCCTCCTTCTGCCAGGTTGGACACGAAAAGAACTCGTCTTTTCGAATTTCCGAATAATTTTCTCCAGACCCACGGCAGTTATCGGACCAACGCCTTTTTTCAGACCATTCAGTGTCCGGAACTTCTGCAGAGCGACGTGTGCACAGTCATTATTCTTGTAATACAGCTTTACATGCAGTGCGCGAACCTGCGTTGAGACGGACATGGCGAACGTTGCACACACGGAAGGAGGAAAAACCGTATACCCGGAGTGTTTATACCAACTTCAATGGGTCGTGCGCATGACACGTATTTTGACGCATACAGCATCATCTATTGATAAATTTTCACACTATTTTTTTTTTCTTCTGCCATACGTCTTCCCCTTTCTCCGATAATATTCCGTTACAAACTGACGTCATTCTGACCAGTGGTGTTGTTTCTACAGCATTTGAATGCTTAACTTTAATTATAATCACCCTGTATATTACATATTTTCATAATTGATAACTCACTTATCAGCTACTGTAGGCACGTTCCCAGTTGACCTGGGGCTGGTTGTAGAATCTCCAGTTAGCAGCCGGTTAAGCGCTATTCCCGGAATAACACGAGAAATGCGTTGTACGAAACCGGAATAACCCCTAAACAGAGAATAAACTCAGGATACCTTAATCGGCGATTCCTGGACAGTTGGCGAGCTTAACCGGGGAATGAGTTTTCAAAATGGCAGGATTAGTGACAGATGCAGACAGTGATGGCGGTATTTCGGTTGAAGTGTTCGTGAGAATGAGGAAGAAGAAGATACTGAGACGACGTTGATTCCGAATTTATACCCAGATTTCTACATCTACATTTATACTCCGCAAGCCACCCAAAGGTGTGTGGCGGAGGGCACTTAACGTGCCACTGTCAATACCTCCCTCTCCTGTTCCAGTCGCGTATGGTTCGCGGGAAGAATGACTCCCGGAATGCCTCCGTGCGCGCTCGAATCTCTCTAATTTTACATCCGTGATCTCCTCGGGAGGTATAAGTAGGGGGAAGCAATATATTTGATAACTCATCCAGAAACGCACCCTCTCGAAATCTGGACAGCAAGCTACACCGTGATGCAGAGCGCCTCTCTTGCAGAGCCTGCCACTTGAGTTTGATAAACAGCTCCGTAACGCTATCACGCTTACCAAATAACCCTGTGACGAGACGCGCCGCTCTTCTTTGGATCTTCTCTATCTCCTGCGTCAATCCGATCTAGTACGGATCCCACACTGATGAGCAGTACTCAAGTATAGGTCGAACGAGTGTTTTGTAAGCTACCTCCTTTGTTGATGGAGTACATTTTCTAAGGACTCTGCCAATGAATCTCAACGTGGTACCCGCCTTACCAACAATTAATTTTATATGATCATTCCACTTCAAATCGTTCCGCACGCATACCCGCAGATATTTTACAGAAGTAAGTGCTACCAGTGTTTGTTCCGCTATCATATAATCATACAATAAAGGATCCTACTTTCTATGTATTCGCAATACATTACATTTGTCTTGTTAAGGGTCAGATGCCACTCCCTGCACTAAGTGCCTATCCGCTGCAGATCTTCCTGCATTTCGCTACAATTTTCTAATGCTGCAACTTCTCTGTATACTACAGCATCATCTGCGAAAAGCCGCATGGAACTTCCGACACTATCTACTAGGTCATTTATATATATTCTGAAAAGCAATGGTCCCATAACACTCCCCTGTGGCACGCCAGAGGCTACTTCAACGTTTGTAAACGTCTCTCGCTTATCAAAGGAAGCTGTGCTTTGTGTTTTCAATCTTGTATATGAGAAACTGGAGCATATGACAGACAGGTGAGACCGTCTCTGTTTTCTTTAATAATACTGTTGATTTGTAGTAATATGCATTCGATTTCAGTACCTCAGGAATTCCGTCATGTTATTCATGTAAATCGGGCACATTGAAATGACGATTCGTAGAAAAATTGTCGTGTTTATCTGGTATGTGTTACAATTGCTGTAGTAGTGAAAAGGACTACTTCGCTTTATTTAGCAGACAAGGACATAATAGACTTAACCAAATGGAAAAAAACATACAAATCATGTGTACAATTTGCATTAACAGCTTTTTCTATTTATGGCGAAACATTGATTTTTCGTGAAGCAAAACGCTTTTACAAAACAGTTGTGTCCCAATCTCATCAATGCCAGAAATATTGTACCACTTTGTTTTCTATTGGGAATGCCCCTATTATGTAAACACCACAGCAGTGTCAAAACACCTTTCCACCTTCTATTGAAAATATTAGCATTGCAGGCCCATTAATGCTTCAGAGCAAGATTGTCTCCCACTTACAATTATTCACTGATGATAGTGAACTATTGGTTCTTATTCAGGCTAAGTTTAACACAATAAGATTAAGAGGAAAGTAAGATTTTTTCTTTAAAAAAAGTGACGCTCCCCCAGCTATAGAAAGTAACTGTTGTTTCTTTGTTATTGGTGTTATCCACATAAGCTCACCCATATTTGTCATAAAATAATAGCTGTATTTGTATGCTACAAGAAGAGAACAGAAATCCAGGTATCTGCATAGTTGGCTGGAGTGCCTGGAATGCTATGGTTCTAATTTCCTTAACTATCAAGTCATTTTCAGTGTCCTTCGTCAAACTGTAGTTAGTTGATGGTACCTTAAATTGAACTATCATATATTTTACTTGTGTGAAGCACCATTTTTCCGAAACTGATGCCTTACTGTGACTGTTTAATATGACAAAAAGTATGCTAGTACATTAATGTCTACAGCAGAAAATATTGTTCACTCTTATATCCCATTGGGACAATAACTTTCTATCTTTTTAATGAATGCTTCAGAGCAACAAAATATTCCACCACCTAGCATTATTCCCATAAACATGTAAATAATTTGTGTTTGTTCAAGCTAAATTAAACATGGTAAAATTAATAGGAAAGTATATTTTTAGAAAAAGGAAAGCTATAGCAGATAACTGTTGTACTTCTCAGTTATTAGTATTATCCACATAACCACATACATATTATCTCTGTGTGACAATAACATAGGTACATTCCATTCAGTAAACAGGAATCTTTAGTTATTGGATCTACATAACCGTAACAGTGAAAGGTGTGGTTGCAAATTATGTTTTTAAATTTCTCTTGAATTATCTCATTTCATTCTTTACTTTCTTCCAGAAGACTACTACAGACATTCAGATATTTTGCCTCTGGTGATTTCTTTCTGTCCATTGGAGATTTTATTGGTATTGGCAAGGGAACAGCCAGCATGATTGTTACAAGGATGTGTATGAAACTGGACAACATGCACAAGAGACAGTTTTTTAATTATTTCAGTTCTATGATGTAATTAAAAGAAAAGAAAATAAACGAATGTATATGGATTAATAAATTTTTATTCTGAAATCATTTGCATTAATTTTTATTTTCTGATCCTAATTTTGAGCTTCTTGATCCTTTATTAACAAATACAATTCTTTTGCCCTTCTCTGCCTCTTGCCAAGGTACTTTTGAAACAGCACTCTCTGCAGATGATGAAGAAATTGATGAAATGTGTGACAAGAAAAAAGAAATTATTCAGGTAGTGAAGGGAGACGAAAATTTAATAGTCATGGGTGACTGGAATTCGTCAGTAGGAAAAGGGAGAGAAGGAGACATAGTAGGTGAATATGGAGTGGGGGGAAGAAATGAAAGAGGAAGCCGCCTTGTAGAATTTGCACAGAGCATAACTTAATCATAGCTAACACTTGGTTCAAGAATCATAAAAGAAGGTTGTATACCTGGAAGAATCCTGGAGATACTAATGGGTATCAGATAGATTATATAATGGTAAGACAGAGATTTAGGAACCAGGTTTTAAATTGTAAGACATTTCCAGGGGCAGATGTGGATTCTGACCACAATCTATTGGTTATCAACTGGAGATTGAAACTGAAGAAACTGCAAAAAGGTGGGAATTTAAGGAGATGGGACCTGGATAAACTGAAAGAACCAGAAGCTGTACAGAGTTTCAGGGAGAGCATAAGGGAACAATTGACAGGAATGGGGGAAGGAAATACAGTAGAAGAAGAATGGGTAGCTCTGAGGGATGAAGTAGTGAAGGCAGCAGACGATCAAGTAGGTAAAAAGACGAGGGCTAATAGAAATCCTTGGGTAACAGAAGAAATATTGAATTTAATTGATGAAAGGAGAAAATATAAAAATGCAGTAAATGAAGCAGGCAAAAAGGAATACAAATGTCTCAAAAATGAGATCGACAGGAAGTGCAAAACGGCTAAGCAGGGATGGCTAGAGGACAAATGTAAGGATGTAGAGGCTTGTCTCACCAGGGGTAAGATAGATACTGCCTACAGGAACATTAAAGAGACCTTTGGAGAGAAGAGAACCACTTGTATGAATATCAAGAGCTCAGATGGCAACCCAGTTCTAAGCAAGAAGGGGAGGCAGAAAGGTGGAAGGAGTATATAGAGGGTTTATATAAGGGCGATGTACTTGAGGACAATATTATGGAAATGGAAGAGGATGTAGATGAAGACGAAATGGGAGATAAGATACTGTGTGAAGAGTTTGACAGAGCACTGAAAGACCTGAGTCGAAACAAGGCCCCGGGAATAGACAACATTCCATTAGAACTACTGATGGCCTTGGGAGAGCCAGTCATGACAAAACTCTACCATCTGGTGAGCAAGATGTATGAGACAGGCGAAATACCCTCAGACTTCAAGAAGAATGTAATAATTCCAATCCCAAAGAAAGCAGGTGTTGACAGATGTGAAAATTACCGAACTATCAGTTTAATAAGTCACAGCTGCAAAATACTAACGCGAATTCTTTACAGACGAATGGAAAAACTGGTAGAAGCGGACCTCGGGGAAGATCAGTTTGGATTCCGTAGAAATGGTGGAACACGTGAGGCAATACTAACCTTACGACTTATCTTAGAAGAAAGATTAAGGAAAGGCAAACCTACGTTTCTAGCATTTGTAGACTTAGAGAAAGCTTTTGACAATGTTAACTGGAATACTCTCTTTCAAATTCTGAAGGTGGCAGGGGTAAAATACAGGGAGCGAAAGGCTATTTACAATTTGTACAGAAACCAGATGGCAGTTATAAGAGTCGAGGGGCATGAAAGGGAAGCAGTGGTTGGGAAAGGAGTGAGACAGGGTTGTAGCCTCTCCCCGATGTTATTCAATCTGTATATTGAGCAAGCAGTAAAGGAAACAAAAGAAAAATTTGGAGTAGGTATTAAAATTCATGGACAAGAAGTAAAAACTTTGAGGTTCGCCGATGACATTGTAATTCTGTCAGAGACAGCAAAGGACTTGGAAGAGCAGTTGAACGGAATGGACAGTGTCTTGAAAGGAGGATATAAGATGAATATCAACAAAAGCAAAACGAGGATAATGGAATGTAGTCAAATTAAATCGGGTGATGCTGAGGGAATTAGATTAGGAAATGAGACACTTAAAGTAGTAAAGGAGTTTTGCTATTTAGGGAGTAAAATAACTGATGATGGTCGAAGTAGAGAGGATATAAAATGTAGACCGGCAATGGCAAGGAAATCGTTTCTGAAGAAGAGAAATTTGTTAACATCGAGTATAGATTTAAGTGTCAGGAAGTCGTTTCTGAAAGTATTTGTATGGAGTGTAGCCATGTATGGAAGTGAAACATGGACGATAACTAGTATGGACAAGAAGAGAATAGAAGCTTTCGAAATGTGGTGCTACAGAAGAATGCTGAAGATAAGGTGGGTAGATCACATAACTAATGAGGAGGTATTGAATAGGATTGGGGAGAAGAGAAGTTTGTGGCACAACTTGACTAGAAGAAGGGATCGGTTGGTAGGACATGTTTTGAGGCATCAAGGGATCACCAATTTAGCATTGGAGGGCAGCGTGGAGGGTAAAAATCGTAGAGGAAGACCAAGAGATGAATACACTAAGCAGATTCAAAAGGATGTAGGTTGCAGTAGGTACTGGGAGATGAAGAAGCTTGCACAGGATAGAGTAGCATGGAGAGCTGCATCAAACCAGTCTCAGGACTGAAGACCACAACAACAACAACACTCTCTGCAAGTCTGCTAATTCTTTCACATTTGAGAACAAATATTTTTATTCTGAAAACAAAACTGACAATTATAAGCTGAGATGAGAATAAGAGAAGGAAGAACACAGTGTCAGTGCCAGGACTCTGGTTACTTCCCCTTCCCCTCCCAGATAAAATGCAGGTGCTAGAGATAATTGTACAATCCAAAATTATGTATGAAACAGTGTCTCAACCACTTATGGTGAGATAGAATAACAGTAGCCTCCAGTTTGATATTTGTCATAGGTACATTTCCACCCCAAGATTATAGAAAAGATCATGGATGCTTATTGTGAATTTTGCCATATTATTCTTTATATATATGCCCAGTATAATTAATGATTATTAAAGCACAGAAACGTGATTTATTTATGCCCAAGAATTGCTAAAATGGATGCACAAATAGTGTTAAACAATTTATTTTCTGTATAACACCCATTGCTGCTGTAATGAATTAGTTATTCTAAGATATAAACACAACAGCAAGCTAGCCAGTAATGACTTTAATAATTTTCAGTCCGATCAATCTCCATCAGGTCTGTGTTGTCACACTTTGTTGGAGAGACTATAAAGGCCAACTAGGCCTACTACAAAGCAGACTGCATTTCACAGTTGCTTCTATTTACATGCTTACTTACAGTTCAATGCACCATCTACCCTACATCTACATTTGATGGAATACTATCATATAGAAATGTTGCATCTCAATCGAACTGACTGTGGCGTCCTTCTGTGACAATCATGTATTTTTGGAACTTACATTACACATATGGGGGCCACAAATCTACAACCTCTTAATATTTCCGTGCTTCTTTCTTTAAGTAAAAATAACAATCATCATTTGCCTCTTGGCCGGCCGTTGTGGCCGAGCGGTTCTAGGTGCTTCAGTCCGGAACCGTGCGACTTCTATGGTCGCAGGTTCGAATCCTGCCTCGGGCATGGATGTATGTGTCTGATGTCCTTAGGTTAGTTAGGTTTAAGTAGTTCTGAGTTCTAGGGGACTGATGACGTCAGATGCTAAGCCCCATAGTGCTCAGAGACATTTGTCTCTTGTAGCTTCTCTGTCGATCTATTTGAAGTTGTTTGTGAATGAAAACTGCTGCATATTTTTTCATATACTTTATGCGGAAATCTAGAAAGATCCCTTAGTGGCCAAATAACTAATGACTGATCATTTAACTAAATTCAGGATAGGAAGTTATACATATATGTACCCTATCAATTTAGTTAAATGTTTTGAACTAACATTTTCAATGGTTGAAACTGTAACAGTTTTCGTGTTTCGTTCTATACTCTTGAACTCATTCACAGTACCTACCTGCATCAAGGTATTCTCAAGCGAAAAGTTTTGCGGTCTGGAACGTTTATCATTCGTGTTTGACACGCTATTTTTGTAGACAAGGACTACATAAATATGAAACGACGTACACGAAATACCCAGAGTGCTCTTCAGTTGTTGCCAAAATAACTCGACATGAGAACTATTCCAGGAATAACTAACCGAGGAATAAGATGGCGACGTACAACGCGCACTCAAAGTTAACCAGTAGTAAGCCTATTTCTCGGTTAGGTAGCCATGGATTTATCCCGAGATTGTACAACTGGCCCCTGGGAGTGTAATATTTGGCAAGAGACGAGGATTAGCAGCAATATTTACGACAAAATGCGAAAAGTGTTAATTTGTAGCAAAATGCAACGATAAAGTTACTTCTTTGTCACATGTATATGGACTATCGTAATGTCCGACCGTTAAATAATACGAATTCTCTGAGGACTGTGTGGAGCTATCAAGTGGAAATTTATGTCACGTACTAAGGCATCTGGTCCCGTCCCTTAGTTGTGTGCAAAATAGGAGCTTTTATTTTACTGCAATCAATAAGTACGGCGATTTATGTTAAACATTTTGGTAATCGATAACACACTTATCGGCCATTTCAGGCGATTCCCATTTGACCTAGAAGCGTATTATTTGGCAAGAGTCGAGGATTGGTAGCAATATTGACGACAAAACTAGAGAAGTAAAACGTTACGATAAAAAATGGCTCTGAGCACTATGGGACTTAACAGCTATGGTCACAGTCCCCTAGAACTTAGAATTACTTAAACCTAACTAACCTAAGAACATCACACAACACCCAGTCATCACGAGGCAGAGCAAATCCCTGACCCCGCCGGGAATCGAACCCGGGACCCCGGGCGAGGGAAGCGAGAACGCTACCGCACGACCACGAGCTGCGGACAAAACGTTACGATAAAGTTACTTCTTTGTCATTTATATATGGCTATCCTAATGTTCGACCATTACATAGCACAAATCCTCTGAAGTCTAGGTTGAGCTATGTAGTGGAAATTTATGCCATGTAGTAAGGTTTTTGGTATCTTCACTGTATACAAAACAGAATCTTCTAAGGTATTGCAACCAACAAGTACGGAGATTTATATTAGACATTTTGGTAATCGATAACTCACTTATCGGCCATTGTACGCGTTCCCCACTTTACCTAGAAGAGCAACATTTGGCAAGAGACGAGGCAAGAGAGGAGGATTAAAAGCAATATTTACCCCAAAACGCGAAAAGTGTTAATTTGTAGTAAAACGTTAGGAATAAGTTATGCTTTATCGTTTGTATATCGACTATCGTAATGTTCGACCATTACATAGCAGGAATTCTCTTTGGAGTTAGGACTGTGTCTAGCTATCGAGTGGAAAGGTGTCTGATCCATTCGTTGTGTTCAAAATACAAGCTTCTAACTCAATGCAAACGACAATTACAGCGACTTACATAAGATTGTTTGGTCATCGATAACTCTCTTATCGGCCATTTTAGGCGCTTCCCACTTGACCTAGGAGCGGAGAATTTGGCAAGAGACGGATATTAGCAGCGATATTTACGACAAAATGCGAGAAGAGTTCATTTCTGGTAAAATGTTACGAAAAGTTACTTCTTTGTCATTTCCATATCGACCATTACGTAGCACGAATTCTCTGTGGACTCGGTGGAGCTATAGAGTGGAAGCTTATGTCACGTACTAAGGCAGTGGTTCTCGAACTTTTTGAGCTTCGGGCGCATTTAAAAGGCCCCAAATAATTGTGGGCGCACTACATACACACTTCTGTGGAATATTTTACAGCCGTCAATACGGGAAATCAGTACTGTGATAAAATAACAGTCATTTTATTTTGATTTTTGCGTCCAGACTACAAAAAAAACGACTTCTATTAATAAAAATATACGTTATCACAATAAGAACAAATTATTTTTGTGTACAAAATGTGAGAGGTTCATGAAGCATGTTTGCCACCCAAGTGGCGGCTGAGCGTCGCGTTGCCTCCAACCCTGCCAAGACGAAAGGCAAGAGAGACTGCTAAGTGCAACGTATTGAAATGAAATAATGCAATAAAACTAACGATTTATTCAAATTATAGAGAAAAGTAATAAATGCAGTACAAATGAAAGGTACCCTACGTCTACGCTTTCTAGTGTTTACGAGAAACATTTCTTCAATGTTTGGAGATATATTTGAAAGACAAACTCTCATTTCCTCATCAATACAATGAAGAGCTCCTCCATTTTAACACTTAACTGTGGTGAGGGCAGAAAATCCTAATTCACGTAAATATGACGGCGAAAATGGAAGTAAAATGTTCAGAGCCTTTTTAGATATCGACACACATTCTTCTTTTTTCGAAATCCAAAAGGCTTCAAGAGACAATTTCTTATGCTTAACCATCAGTCAACGATCAATATATATAGCTGCCAGTTCTTCTTCTTCTGTTAATATTAAGCCGAAATCACCTGAAGTTTCCATGAATGGGTTTTGAATGCAGTCGCACTGTTCAGTGTTGAGGGATGGAAAATCTGAATTCTGTTTCTCTTCTAAACTTATCAAATAATTCACTAGTCACTACTATTGGAACTATTTCACTTATGTATGTGCTCCTTACATACGGGAACATTTCCAAGATACCTTGAATAGCTTTTCTTTTGCATATTTGTAGTTTCCTATGAAAAGCTTTAATTTTGTCGTTGGATGTGAAGATATTTTCTTCTTTCCCTTGCATGTTAGTGTTCAAAATATTGAACTGCTGAAATATATCGGTCAAATACTGCAATCTGGCAATCCAAAGTTCACTCTGAAAGAGGTTATAAAAATGTAAACGTTTCATTTGTTCGGAAAAAAACGAGGAGTTCTTGTCGTAGCTCATGCACACGGTTAAGTACTTTCCCCTCTACAACCAGCTGCCTTCTGTGTGTAAAAGAAACTGTCTGTGTTCTGACTCCATATCGATGCAAAATTTTTCGTATGAACTGGTTTTAACTGGTCTTGTTTTCATAAAATTTAGCATCTGAACAACTTGCTATAAGACTTCTCTCATTTTTTTCTCCCAATGTTTTTGTTAATGAGGACTTCCTATGAAGAAAGCAGTGAGCTGTGATAACATCTTAAGTTTGTTTTTTTATAAGGCGCTTAACGTAGCCCACTATTGAAGGGACGCCATCTGTACAAGTGTCCATACACGACTTCCATGTTACCTGCTACTTATTAAGATAAACATTTAAAATGTTGGAAACATCCTCAACTTTAGTAGACACACTTAATTCTTTGCAAAAAAGAAATTGATTTACTATTTGATCTTGATTAATTAAATGGACAAATGCTAAGAGTTGCGATTGGCTGGCTGGTAATGCCTGTTGATTCACCAACATTTACATGGTTACTCTGCAATTCACACTTAAGTGCCTGGCAGAGGGTTCATCGAACCATTTTCATACTTCTTCTCTACAATTCCTCTCTCGAATGGCGTGTGGGAAAAAGAAACACCTAAATCTTTCCGTTCGAACTCTGATTTCTCCTATTTTATAATCTTTCTGTTTGAACTCCTTAGTTCTCTTATTTTATTATGATGATCTTTTCTCCCTACGTACGTGGGTGTCAAAAAAATATTTTCGTATTCGGAAGAGAAAGTTGGTGATTGAAATTTCGTAAATAAATATCGCTGCAAAGAAAACTGCCTTTGTTTCAGGGACTGCCACCTCAACTCACGTATCATATCACTGACACTCTCACCCCTACTGCGCGATAACACGAAACGAGCTCCCTCCTCCGTCAATCTCACCTGGTAAGGATCCCACACCACGCAGCAATATTCCAGCAGAGGACGGACAAGTGTAATGTAGGCTGTGTCTTTAGTGGGTTTGTCGCATGTTCTAAGTGTTCTGCCAACAAAGCGCAGTCTTTGTTTCGCCTCCCCACAATATCTATGTGGTCTTTCCAATTTGAGTTGCTCATAATTGTAATTCCTAGGCATTAAGTCGAATTGACAGCCCTTAGATTTGTGCGATTTATCGTATACCCAAAATTTATCGGATTTCTTTTAGTACCCATGTGGATGATCTCACAGTTTTCTTTGTTTGCCACTTTTCGCACCAAACATTCTCTCTAGATCATTTTCTAATTGGAATTGATCGTCTGATGATTTTACTAGACGGTAAATTACAGCGTCATCTGCAAACAATCCAAGGGGGCTGCTCAGATTATCAACTAGAACATTTATGTAAATCAGGAACATCAGAGGGCCTATGACACTACTTTATGGAACGCCAGATATCACTTCTGTTCTACTCTACCGTTTATCACTACGAACTGTGACCTCTCTAAGAGAAATCACGAATCCAGTCACACAACTCAGACGATACTCCATATGCACGTAATTTGATGCACAAATGGTCAACATTCGACTATGAACTTCTCATACTTTTTGAGGCAATCAAACATTATTTGATAATATCAAGGGGAACAAATTCACCATCTTCAGTGACCACCACCCATTGGCTGACACCATTCGTTACCCTGGAAAGGATGTTCCTCCTCGATGGCTCCAGCACACAGACTTCGTCTGGCAGTATTCTGCTGATGTACACTATATTGACAGGTTTGATAATGTTATAACAGACTATTTGTCCCGCATACAAATTATCTTGACTGCATGGGCATGAACGAGTTGAAACACATAGAGACCGATTATCCTGAGCTATCCGTAATGTTGACGGGCACAAAATGCTCTTTTACACACGAACATTGCCTCCTCGCGTGTTGGCCCACACCCATGGTGTGCTACACCTCGACAGGCATGCTCCGCCTCTCTATGCTGTACAGTCTTCACATCACTGTAAGGACTATCCCTCCCAGGTACCAAAGCTACCCTGAAACTAATCACAGAACATTTCATTTCGGAAGGAATAAAAAATGATTGTCGCTCTTGGACATTTGCTTATATCCCGTGTCAGAGGAGTAAGGTGGAACAGCAGGTCCAGCCTCCCCTTGAACAATTCAGCATTGCCAGAGGTTACCTATGCCACATCCATATTGACAATGGGGTCCACTAGCACCCTCAGATGGTTGTTGCTACATTCTGTCTATCATTCAGCAAGTTACAAGGTGAGCTGAAGCAAAAAATGTTCAAATGTGTGTGAAATCTTATGGGACTTAACTGCTAAGTTCATCAGTCCCTAAGCTTACACACTACTTAACCTAAATTATCCTAAGGACAAACACACACACCCATGCATGAGAGAGACTCGAACCTCTGCCGGGACCAGCCACACAGTCCGTGACTGCAGCGCCTTAGACTGCTCGGCTCATCCCGCGCGGCTGAGCTGAAGCCATTCCCCTCTCTGGCATTATGGGTAAAACAGTTAACTGGTCTTCCATTAACTCCTGGATTGCCCACTTCAACTGCCCCTCCTCAATTACAACCGACCAGAGCCACCAAATTGAGTCCATCCTCTTTTCAAAACTTTGTGAGCTGTGTGGTGTTAATGCATTCCACACTACCATTTACCATCCATACAACCATAGTCTCATGGAGTGTTTGCATCACACATTTAAGGCACCACTCATGTGTCATGATGGTTCCTGGTTGCAAGTGCTACCACGGACACTTTTAGTCATATGCCCTGCTTACAAGGATGACCTCCAGGCATCACTCAGAGACATCTTGCACAGTGAGCCCCTTGTCCTACCTGCCAAACTCGTTGCTCTCTTACTTCCTCACAGAATGACAAGCTTCCAGCACTGGTTGATTGCTTACACACACAGTGCACACATCTGTATGACACCTCCACAGCCATATTCCCATGTTATTGTCCAGAAAGAACTGGCTACTTGAGATTATGTGACATTCCCCGATGACTCTGTTCATGCATCACTCCAGACTCCATAGTTGTGCACTCACAAAGTCCTCGCTCGTGGACAGAATGCCATCATTATTATACTTAATGGCAAACATCAGATGGTCTCGGTGAATTTATTGCAACCTGCCTGGTTGCTCTTCAATGACCTAACTCAGGCCACACCTACCATCCCTCCAGATCAATCTGATGGCCCTTCCCCACCTCCCATGGCCTCAACTTCATCTTTCAGTGCTCTGATGTACGTTATGTGTGCTGAGAGCGAGTTAGTCCCCCTTGAGGTTCCCACCTCACTCCCCAGTGTTTTGAGTAACGTGTATGACAATACTGGAGTAGTGTGTATCAAAGCCTTCAGCTTTGTTGTCTCACCACCATCTCGAGATGACACCACCACTATGCACATCCAACTCCTGAACTCTTTGAGTTTCCTCCCAATACCAACCAAGATCTTATTTCCGAGAAAATTTCCTCCGATGGTCAACTCTTTCATTCTCCAGTTATGGACAATGCTGCAGCCAATGACCTCCTCCATTCCTCTGCAGTGCTTCCACTTCATCCATATGAATGGAATGAAGATTTTGATGTCAATGGCATCACCTACTCTGCACCTCCACAGTGCTCTGCTCTTCCTGGGGGTGGAGATGGGGGTGAGGGTGGGGGTGGGCTGGGGGTGGGGGTGGGGTTGGGAGTGGGGGTGGGGGTTTGTGATTGGCGGGAGAGGGGTCTCTGTGGCGATCATTGACCACTAGAACACTATCATTCATCTTTGATGTTACGATCTTTGATTCTTCTCTCTTTGTCTTTGTGTCAGTGTGCCATTAAAAGTTTTTGAATTGTATTGTGCTTCAGTGTTCCATTAAAGTTTTTTAATGAATTGCTTGTTGGTAACTTTTATGCTGTACCAAATCATCATTAGAACTGGAATTACCACAAGTCCATACTGATATTCTATTATGATAATTTTTGCTACTTTCAGCTAAAGTTTGTGCCAAATTGGGACACCATCTCTCACAGGAAATGCTGTTTTCAACTAAGCCACATGGGTACACTCATAGACTGGTTCAACTACTCAGCTATACAGAAAAAAGTATTTGAAGGATAATCTGTGTTAGGTCTAAATGAGACAGAATTAAGTAGTAGTTAGTTAAAGCTTTAGATTGGGCAGTGAAACATGTTCTGGAAAGAGTAATGTCGCTCAAAGGTATAGATTACAGTTAAGTCCTGGCCTAGCTAAAAATTTGAATCTGTCAGGGGTGTTCAACATAGTAAATACATCACCACAGTGTACTGATGTCATTATTTACACTTTATTTATCAATCTATCTTGCATCTTCAGTCACTAGTCTAATACAGATGGTGACACACAGTATACCTTTCTTTACATTATTCCTCATTTTAAATATCAGTGTCTTTCTTTTCACTTTAAATAATTGTTGTATACTTGAATACCCTAATTAACACCAATGTGTTAAGATATTTCGTCCTCTGCTGTCAGGAGTTAGGATCAATTCGAGCCAATCTTAACTGGTCAAAGTAGGTTAAATTTGTAGCAATACTTTCCTAGGGCTATACTGCAAACAAACATTTCAAAATAGAGGCACTGTACCAGTCTTACCACAGCCCAATAAAATCAATGAAAATGTGACCAACATGCCACATTCTTGTCAGTTGCTCAGTTTCCAAGTCTCTATATTGTGAGTGTGTCTGAGGAGTGGGAAATGTAAAAATAATTGAAAATGACCAATATTAGTGCCAGTCAGATTTCTTGGGATCATTGTGTTGAATTGGGACTTTTCTGGTGACACTTGCCAAGTTCAGAAGTATTAGAATCTCTCCAAAGGAAATATAAAAAAAGTGTCCTTATGCTTTCAGAAATTGGGATGAATTTGCAACTGGAAAATTCTAGTAGGTTGTAACATTTGAACACTAATATGTATATCACTGCTCTTAATGTATTCTGTTCATATCACATACCCAATGTAGTCATGTGTATTGGTTTCTCTGATAAACCACTGTAGTTTTGTTCTCAATAGAAAATGATCTAATTTCTCACAGCAGCAAGAAGTTAGGAACACACTCAGCATTAAATCAGAAAAAAATCACTTCTCTGTTCAAATGTCAAATGCACAAAATACTCCACAACCATTATTTGTTATTAAACATTATAAAATTTATTTTTAGAACTCATGCTTTGATTCATCCTTATTTTCTATTATTTTTGTAGCGCTTTTTAAAATCCTTCATCCTACTGCATGATGCAAGCCTGAAACAGAAATACATATGAAAAATTTGCAGTTGCTACAACCCAATGCTTTAAACGCACAGACCTTAGCAATTTTCATAGAGGAACTTAATCTGCGAGATATTAATCTAGTTTAGACTACAATTATTGGTAGGTAAGAATAAATATTATCTGTATTTTGCAACTGAATATATTCTTATTCACATGATAAACATAACTCACGTGCCAATGAGGGAATAACAGCTACAAATATTAGGAATACACATGAAGACATGTTCGAAAACATGTTATTACTCAACTATATGTTGCAATTCAATTTGGTGTTGGTTCGAGAAAGGCTAGAATAATAAGTACACATGTAATCATATGACTGATCAATGAATAACCTTACTACCTACATTAATGTTTTCCACCGAGGCTGAAGGAAACTACAGTGGAGAGATTTTCAGTGGAGTGAGATTCCTGTTTTTGTATTCCCTCATGAAAGAAACTTGTAATATGCATTTAAAATTTTTATAACCTCTTCATCTGATGAAAAGTTCCTTGTGCAATTCAATTTTTGTTGAGACAGGGGTAAAAATTCAGAAGGAGGAAATCTGCAGGAAAACGTAGCTGAAAAACGTTTGTTTAGCCCAGCTAAAGACTGTTGTGTATGTTTACAATAATTTTCCTTGTGTCTGCTTCAATTTAGTGAGCAAATTGTCCAATAAAGTGGCATAGTATGAGCCAGTCATTGTTTTATTCCTGTATTTTTGTGTACTGCAACAAAACTTATGCACTGAAAAGAACACGGGCTGAGAATTTGCCCTGGTGATGTTTGTAAGGGGGGAAAAAAAGCTCTATTGGTTTTAATAAAGTAGAGAAGGTGTTAGTTTTGGGTTATGGTGATGACAGTAATGGAATTATGCTTCTTATAGGCCATATTCTCAACAACATGGTATTGATGAATTCAAATATTTCCAAAAAGTGATATATGACCATAAGAAATGTTAATGGTAATTAGATTCAACAGGTTCTGTAATTCCTCACTTCCACTGAAGATTGCATGTCATTAGGAGATCTTGTCATTGATATCTTTAGACCATGAATTTTACACCCACTATTGAAGCTTTTTTTTATTTCCATTATTGCTTTTTGTATGTATCAACTGAATAGCAGTGGCAAAAGCCTGCATCCCTGTCTTGCACCATTTTTAATCTGAGCACTTATTTCCATTCTTAGTGATCCCTCTCACTTTTTGTACAGATTGGAAATTATCCATCTTTTGCTATAGCTTACACCTACTTGTCTCAGAATTTTGAACTTCTTGTATCATTTTATACTCTCAAAAGCTTTGTCTGGATCAACAAATCCTATGAAAATTCAACCAAAAAGGCATAGATGAACATTTTCATCACTTCAAGAAGCTGTTTAATCATCCCAAAATCACGTTACTGAGGTACATGTATCAAGAGTGGAAAAATGCTTCCATAATTGATATGATACCTTGGACAAGGGTATGAATTTTAAAGCTGAATTATGTTACAAATGGTAGTACAATCCACATTTAAAAAAATTTTTCTCTGTCACCACTTTTTTTTAAAATTCAAAAGGCAGTTCCCTCATATATGCAAAGCATGGTACAGCTGCAAT
The DNA here is from genome assembly GCF_021461395.2 of Schistocerca americana. Lineage (NCBI taxonomy): Eukaryota > Metazoa > Arthropoda > Insecta > Orthoptera > Acrididae > Schistocerca > Schistocerca americana. Next base: position 167,354,976 of record NC_060127.1, on the reverse strand, counting down.
TAAAGGAGTCATTCCACCTCTTTGTATATCAGCTATAACAACAAATGTGAGAGGGGGTGGAGGTAGAGATGATTACAGTAATAAAAAATGATGGGATATCATGCTTTCATGGATTGACTCAAACCTCCAGTTTGCTGCTAGTTACACAATGACTCAGTCCTGTACAGCTCCTCACAGTAGCCACAGAGCCACAGCAATGTATCTGTGGGTGGTTGAAGGAAGGAGGGGTTGGGGGGAGTAGATTTTAACAATGGCTTTGTCTGAGAGATCGAATCTGGTTTATTGGCTGTTCAAATGCACAATCCCTCAACTACACCCAGGACATTTTAGTATCATTTCAGAATGACATAGACATGGTACCAGGGCTTCCTTTTAAGTATTTACAAAAACAGTGAAAGAAAAACATTTTTGGTATGAATCATTTTATTGCTTCTCAAAATACCTACTTTTAAAATTTACACACTTTTGTGTGCATTTGAATCAATTCCCAAAATTTCAGAAGAAAACAGTAAAGTCACATCTCAATAGCGCCTGCTAGCAGTCACTTGTAAAAACTGAAAAGGTGGCACTCATACAAAGAATGTGTGGCAGGATCACCTCACAGCCATTTCATACCTAACAGAACTGTAAAGCACATTGTACACTTACCTTCAGTCTGTACCTGAGTCAGGGACAACATTTTACTCTTGGGACTTGCAGTTCTTGCAGCCGCAATGGGATATAGCATCACCAATCTCCACCTTCTCATGGTGTATTAAGTCCCTTAGCTGGCTTATCAGTGTCCACAGTTCCTCTACATACTCCTATCAACAGAGAAAATTATATGATAAGAAAATGTAGAAAAAAAATTTTACACAATCCTTTCTGTTCCTAAAACTGTTACTATTTTTGTTTATGCAGTTTGATATTCTTTAAAGAATAATCAACTGAGATGACCTCATAAACTGATTCTCTTTGATTTTCTTCATAGTTATAACTTGAAGTTTATTGTTCGGACATGACTGTCCTATGGGAGTACAATGCAGTTCTCAGAAAAACAAAAAATCTCCTCCCAAGGTTCACAACTATTTGAACACTGTTAAATAACAAACATTTTGACTGTTTTAATACAATCACTGGAAGCTGAGTGCGTAGCATAAAAATCTTGCATTCATGAAGTCCCTGGCACAATTTAGATTTAGAGCACTCAAGTATTTGCAATAAATTAAAATTCTGTATAAAAATTTGAAGCACCAAATAGAAAATAAAACACTTATTTATTTCTACTGATCAAAGAGTATTACGTACTAAAGTACATAGTTTTTCATTTATCAATAAGACTTTCACAAGTATGTATGAAATTTTAATTTATTTTTCATGTTATTTAAGATTTAATGTATAACATGTAATAATATTAAGATAAGATGTAAGAAAAAATGTAATTTTTTTCATGTTATTTAAGATTTAATGTATAACATGTAATAATATTAAGATAAGATGTAAGAAAAAATGTAATTTTTATTTTGAAAAATAGGACTATATATCTATTAATTAACATCTCCATTTGACAATAAGTATAGAATTTAAATAAAAGTACATAAAAATGTTGCTGCTAGTGATAAACAAACCAGTGACTTCAGGATTACCAGACACCATGAACTCAGCTACAAGAAACTCTGTTAAAATCTAATCTTCACAGCTGATTTTTGTCCAAATTGCATTGTACAACCTTAGGAAACAGATGACTAGACAGTAACCAAGTAAGATTACAAGTACAAGTATCATGAAAATCTAAGTGGGCCACTTCGTAAGGTCCCTGTGATAAATAATATTAACAATATCACAGACTGTCAAAAGTTTTCATAATCTCCCTCCACATCCTCAACTTCTCCAGAGCATAAGTTGCTCTCTGCCTGAGTTCTATTTGTTCTCGAATGAAATACTTTTATGTCCCATGTGTTCAAGAATGTGCCTACACCTAACTCATGATTTTGCTTTGTCCTGATCCCCTGCATACACAGAACTGAGTACCACCAAAAGGGTGTCAACTAACTAGCCTTAATTTTGGTCTGATGACTGACTTATAGCATTTACAGGAAAACTTTACAATGTGAATTGTGTGAATTACCACAGTTTGATACATAACAATAAAAAGAAATGGAAGGAGTGTCCGTAGTGTGATGATGTTGAGTAACTTTTACCTTTTGAAAAGGCTAGAACTTTTCTGACTGATCATATGACCAGTCGTTACAGAATTCTGTGTATAGAGAGCTAAAATTGGAAGCATTTGGTGATATCTAACACCACTTAATTATATTATACTGATTGCCATGTCCTGGATGGAATGCAAACAATGGAAGAAAGAAGGATTGAGGGATTGAACATAATTGTGCATAAATCACTGAATGTTAACAGTAACAGAAAATTGTAGTATGGAAATGGAGGAAGCAGATAATTTGGAGGCTTCAGAATTAAAGTGCATCAAGTACATTAATGAGGGAGAGGACAGAAAAGGTAAAGCACTTGATTTGATTAACCATGTGATTTACAAAATTTTCAAGGATTAGGTACGTTTGCTAAGTGCTTAAATGGGCTATTATGCTAAATTATATCTACTAATGCATTAAAGTTATTGTTTGGAAGGACAACATTCAACAAAGTGCAGAACTCAGTACTATATTTTTGCTGTCCACTCAGTGTCTCAGCTATGTCATGAGTGGTAATTTTTACTCCTTCCTCTGTTTTCAGTCCATCCTGGCATTGGAAAATAGTGTAATATAATCAGTTGGAGTTAGCTATCATCAAATGCAACTCTAAGTCCTCTGTATACAGAAAAGTTCTAATCTTTCAAAAGGTGCAAGCTACTAAATGTTGTCATGCTATGAACACAGCGTCATCTGGCAGCTGGATGCATACCTCGTAGCGGGCCGCCTTCTCCAGAAGTGCCTCCCTTTCCTTGGTGAGCTCGGCCACCTCATTCTGTAACTGTTCCTTATCCTTTGTGAGCTGCTCCACTTTTATGTGCAGTGACTTCTCAGCGCAGGTGCAACCTTTCGTTGGCTTTGAGTCCCCCATTCCAAGAGAGAAAATCAAATATCAGTGATGGCTAAAGGTATAAGCTCTCTTTTCCAATGGCTACAAAATAGAAACAGGCAAAATACAGTCACTGCCTACACTGCTGTCCGTAAGGAATCTGCAAAGACACAATGAAAGAAGTTGTGATTTCAACCTTCTGTGACAGATTATAACTGGACAGCAAGTGTTTTTAGCTTTACAAAGGCTTATTTTCAGATCTGTGACTATTTGAAGAGTGTGCATGTATAGAAAAAATTGTTACTTACCTTCAGAAAGTTCGTTTCATGTACCTTGGCTCATTTTATAGGATAAATTGTAACTGTGTGAAAGAAGTCATTTTGCATTCATATGATAAATTAATTTGTAAACATGGCTACATACTGAACATTTATACTTTCTTTGTTTTTTTTTTATTTTTTAAATGTTAGTTAGTAATTCCTACCCACCAACTTTTACACATCACAATAAAAATTCTTCTATGAAATAGAATGCGTTGTCAACAGGAAACTTTTTTGGTTTGTGTTCAAATTTTACTTTGCTGTCTGTTAGACATTTTATATCACTAGATAAGTGATCAAAAATTTTTGTTGCAGCACTGTGTTCCCCTTTCTGTGGAGTAGTGAATGTCATTCATCCTTTTGGTATGATAATTATGTACATCATTATTCCTTCTGAATCTTAGTGGATTATTTATAACAATCTTCATTAGGGAATAAGTATATTGTCAAGCAGTAGTCAGAATGCCCAGTTATTTAAACAGATGTCTACAAGATGACTGTGGTGAGCACCATATATTATCCCACAGCATTTCTGAGCAGAGAAGACTTTCTTTCTTAAAGCTGAATTGCCCCAGAAAATTATTTCACATGACATTATTGAACGAAAATATGCCAACTTGCTGATTTGTCTCTCCCTAAGATTTGGAATGATTCAGAGTACAAATCTGGTTGAAATAAGTTATTTTCACAGTTCCAATATGTACTTTTTCCACTTTAAATTCTCATCAAAATGGACACCTAAGAATTTTGAAGTTTCCACCCTATTTATTATTTCCTCACCATGTGTTACACTTTTCACAGATTTAGTACCCCTAATTGTGCAGAACTGAATATGTTGTGTCCTTTTAAAATTGGGGGTAAAACCATTCACAGAAAACCAGTCAATGATACTTTTAAGAACTTTCTTTACCATTTTTCCTGTTTCTGTATGTGTGCTTCGATTGATTGCAATACTAGCATCATCTGCAAAAAGAACTAATTCTGTTTGTTGTACATTATATGGAAGATCATTTACATATATAAAGAACAACAGTGGACCTAAGAGTGACCCTTGGGGAACCCCATACATGATTTCTCCCCAGTCAGAATTATATTCCTGGCCTACGTTGGTTGAATTACCAAGTGCAACTTTCTGCATTCGTTTGGTTGGATATGACATTATCTATTGGTTTGCTATATCATCAATCCCATAAAACTTCAATTTTATCTAGGAGAATACTGTAATTTACACAGTCAAATGCCTTAGATAGGTCACAGAAAATACCAAGTGGTGCTGTTTTATTATTTAATGCTTGTAACATGTTGAGTGAGCATGTAAATGACATTGTTGGTAGAGCAAACAATGGAAAATCCAGGATGGAATGTAACAATAATATGAAAAGGAAAGTTGTTACTCACCATATAGTGGAGATGCTGAGTCACTGATAGGCACAACAAAAAAGATTGTCACAAATAAAGCTTTCAGCCAGTAAGGTCTTCATCAAAAATAGATGACAGACACTCATGCAAACCCAACTCACACACACATGACTGCAGTCTCAGGCAGTGTGGCTTCAGTTGCCTGAGACTGCAGTCATGTGTGTCTGAGTTGCATTTGTGTGAGTGTGTAGTAGTAGGTAGCATTGATAAAAAGTCAGAAGAAGAATAAAACCTCAAAAAGTAATGCTGCATACCTGAAATTTCTGATATTGTGGTGTATTTGAAAGAGTTCACCTGTTTCTCAGCCAAAAAAATATACACTGGCAGAAAAAAAGTCACAATATAAAGAAGGAGTTGTGTGACTTAAATGGAAGTTCATAAGCATGTTTCTACATCTGAAACATGATGACCATTCCAATTGCACACCACCTGCATATGAATGGTGCTAGTAGTGCCACCATGAGGTTGCAAATCAGGTTTGCAGATGAGTGTTATTCACCTTTGAGATTGGATGTGGTGAATTGGTGTTAGTCAAGAATGCCTTCAAGATGACAAAGACCCCATTATCAGCACTTCACTGAGTCTGAAAGAGGTACTTTTTAGTTATGAATATAATAGAGGGAAACATTCCATGCAGGAAAAATATATCTAAAAAAAAGAAGACGTGACTTACCATACCAAAGCGCTGGCAAGTCGATAGACACACAAACAAACACAATCATACACACAAAATTCTAGTTTTCGCAACCAATGGTTGCTTCATCAGGAAAGAGGGAAGGAGAGGGAAAGACGAAAGGATGTGGGTTTTAAGGGAGAGGGTAAGGAGTCATTCCAATCCCGGGAGTGGAAAGACTTACCTTGGGGGAAAAAAGGACAGGTATACACTCACACACACACACCCATATCCAACCACACATACACAAATTGGGTGTCTGTGTATGTGTGGTTGGATATGGGTGTGTGTGCGAGTGTATACCTGTCCTTTTTTCCCCCAAGGTAAGTCTTTCCGCTCCCGGGATTGTAATGACTCCTTACCCTCTCCCTTAAAACCCACATCCTTTCGTCTTTCTCTCTCCTTCCCTCTTTCCTGATGAAGCAACCGTTGGTTGCGAAAGCTAGAATTTTCTGTGTGTGATTGTGTTTGTTTGTGTGTCTATCGACTTCCCAGCGCTTTCGTATGGTAAGTCACATCATCTTTGTTTTTAGATGTACTTTTTAGTTAAAGAGATTAAAAGATAATCAACAGGCTTAATTCAAAGTTATTTGTTCACTGCCTTATAATACATTGCACCAGCCAAAATGCAGCCCCACTGTGAAAGCTGTGCTCAAACACAGGATGAGTAGGTTGACATTCATAAGCAGTTGGAAATTGTCCTGAATACTGTCAAGCTATTGGCAACTGCTGTGAGTCAGTCTGTTGGAAGAGCTCCCGGGAGTTGTGTACCTGTGACAACTGTACCAGATGTACCTCAAGTACTATTTTCTCCCATGGATCCTATCTTGTCTGCAGAAAGTACAGGATCTTTCATTACTTGTCCACTTTACTGGGAGTCTCATGTCAGTGGTAGGCCTAGGCATCATGTACGGGGTCGATGGGGACTACAGAGGCTTCTGATTGTGTAAATCATGGAATACTTCTAGATAAGCTCAAGTACTGTGGTATAAATGGGACAGCGCTCAAATGGTTTAAATCATACCTAACTGGAATAGTGCAGAAAGTTGAAATAATCAGTTCACATAATATGCAAAAAACTGGTGATTTCTCAAACTGGGGAACAATCAAGAATGGGGTGCCTCAAGGTTCGGTCTTGGGTCCTCTGCTGTTCTTAATATATATTAATGACTTGCCATTTTATGTTCACGAAGATGCAAAGCTGGTACTTTCTGCCGATGATACAAGTATAGCTATCACACCCAACAGACAAGAATTAACTCATAAAATTGTAAACGATTTTTTTCAGAAAATCATTAAGTGGTTCTCTGCAAAAAGGCTCTCATTAAACTTTGACAAAACACAGTATATACAGTTCCACACAGTAAATGGAATGACACCATTAATAAATATAGACATCGATCAGAAATCGGTAGCTAAGGTAGAATATTCAAAATTTCTAGGTGTACGAACTGATGAGGGGTTAACTGGAAAAAACACACTGAAGATCTGCTGAAATGTTTGAGTTCAGCTACTTATGATATTAGGGTCATTGCAAATTTTGGTGATATACATCTGAGTAAATTAGCTTACCATGCCTATTTTCATTCTCCGCTTTTGTATGGCATCATATTCTGGGGTAACTCATCATTGAGTAAAAGAGTGTTTATTGCACAAAAGCATGTAATCAGAATAATTGCTGGAACTCATCCAAGATCATCCTGCAGACACTTATTTAAAGAGCTAGGGATCTTCACTGTAGCCTCACAATATATATATTCACTTATGAAATTTGTTATTAACAATACGAACGATTTCAAAAGTAATAGCAGTGTACATGGCTTCAACACTAGGAGAAAGGATGATCTTCACTACTCATGGTTAAATCTAACTTTGGCTCAGAAGGGGGTAAATTATGCTGCCACAAAAGTCTTTGGTCACTTACCTAATAGCATCAAAAGTCTGGCAGATATCCATATAGCATTTAAAAGGGATATAAAAGAATTTCTGAATGGCAACTCCTTCTATTCATTAGATGAATTTTTGGATCTAGTAAGTGTGGATTTCATAGGGATGAACTAAGAGGTTATGAAGGTTAGGTGGACAGCGGAAAGACACTCTTGGTGGAGTGGGGAGAATTTCATGAAGGATGGATCTCATTTCAGGGCAGGATTTGAGGAAGTTGTATCCCTGCTGGAGAGCCACATTCAGAGTCTGATCCAGTCCCGGAAACTATCCTGTCACAAGTGGGGCACTTTTGTGGTTCTTCTGTGGGAGGTTCTGGGCTTGAGGGGATGAGGAAGTGGCTCTGGTTATTTGCTTCTGTACCAGGTCGGGATGGTAGTCGCGGGATGCGAAAGCTGTTTTCAGATTGTTGGTGTAATGGTTCAGCGATTCCGGTCTGGAGCAGATTCATTTGCCGTAAAAAAAAAAAAAAAAGACATCCCGCTTTCAACACTACCACTGCTATAAAATCCACCGTTTCTAGTTCACAAAGAAATTCCTTTCACCTATAAACAACCATTTCGGCTGGTTCTAATAACTTTCGCTTTATGTCCATTTCTGTATTTTCCACATCACTGATCGTTTTTAGCCGCTTCCCACAGGTTTTAACGTCATTATTTCTTCGTCAGACAATTTTTAGCCTCATTCTCATAATCTGCCACCACAAAACCACTCCTTTTAATACATTTACACGCAGTTTTTTTGAAATTTTCCTGAATTTCTCCACCCTTTAACGCGTTTTGGTGGCAACACAACCACCTAACCTTTGTACACATCGTTGTCTACCAACCCAAGTTCACCACAGGATCAACATAGCCCAGCTTTAACCAACACTTTTTCGCCTTTTTTGACACCAGACCTCCAGTTGCTTTCTAGTTCGCCTTTATCTCTCCCCATATATTTTTATTTTCATTTTCATTTCAGCCTCATGTTACACTTTCCACCTTCTAGTACCATGTCACCCTCACAACACCCCCACAATGACCCCATTCAGTTTTATTTACATTTCCTCCACAAACATGCCTTCGCCCTAGCCAGGTTACACTCCCATATTTTATTTTCTCAGGCTTGTCTGACATTTGGCATTACCCCCAAAGGCCTCACACTTAATGTTCCCATCTCTGGCTGCAACCCTTCTTTCCATCTGTCCCTATACCAATTCCAAACTGAACAATCCATTGCCCTCATCCACCTAATCCTTCACCTACACATCAACTCAGCCAATGAACACACTCGTCAACTCCTATCCTTAATAAAAGTCCTCAGTCTTTCCTCTCCCACATCTACACCGGCTGTTCAGAGCATCCTCCTACAGGCCAACCGCAAATTAGAACAGCATGCCACCCTCCACCTCAAAAAACTATCCAATCTCCTGGTTTCCCACCTCTGGAAAGGCAACTCACTCACCCTTCACAACCTTTCCAACAACCCTCAACCTCCTCTCATTGCACACAAACCCAGTCTCTCCCATCTACTCAATCTCCCACTTCCAGCTCCACTCTCTCAAAAACCTCAAAATTCCAATCAACACAATCTGGAACCACAACACCCTAATTCAGTAGTTAACCTTTCCTCAAAACCTCTCTCCCAATCCGAAACCTCTGTCCTATCCAAAGGCCTCACCTTCATCCTCACTCGCAGAGTCAACCAAACAGCCCTCGTCAAAGATTTACTGTCCTACACTTGTACTCCCTGCTGGAAATATCACTTTGCCATGAAGAAAAATGATCCTAATCCTACTCCTAATGATCCAAATCCCCAAGAAACTATCCAAATTGAACCCTACCTGGAACAGTTCCGTCCTCCGTCACAGCGGGACCCACCTCCTCTTCCTCAAAATCACCTTCTCCAAACCTTCCATGAATTTCTGACTTCCAGCCTTGCCTCTCAACCCTTCTTAAAAAATCTTAATCCTACTCCCAACGTCACCACTGCTGAAGCCCAGGCTATCCGTGATCTGAAGGCTGACCGATCCATCGTCATTCTTCCGGCGGACAAGGGTTCCACGACCATGGTACTTGATCATCGGGAGTATGTGGCTGAGGGACTGTGTCAGCTTTCAGACAACACCACATACAAAGTTTGCCAAGGTAATCCCATTCCTGATGTCCAGGCGGAGTTTCAAGGAATCCTCAGAACCTTAGGCCCCCTACAAAACCTTTCACCTGACTCCATCAACCTCCTGACCCCACCGACACCCCGCACCCCTACCTTCTACCTTCTTCCTAAAATTCACAAACCCAATCATCCCGGCCACCCCATTGTAGCTGGTTACCAAGTCCCCACAGAACGTATCTCTGCCTACGTAGATCAACACCTTCAACCCATTACATGCAGTCTCCCATCCTTCATCAAAGACACCAATCACTTTCTCGAACACCTGGAATCCTTACCCAATCTGTTACCCCCGGAAACCATCCTTGTAACCATTGATGCCACTTCCTTATACACAAATATTCTGCACGTCCAGGGCCTCGCTGCGATGGAGCACTTCCTTTCACGCCGATCACCTGCCACCCTACCTAAAACCTCTTTCCTCATTACCTTAGCCAGCTTCAACCTGACCCACAACTTCTTCACTTTTGAAGGCCAGACATACCAACAATTAAAGGGAACAGCCATGGGTACCAGGATGGCCCGCTCGTATGCCAACCTATTCATGGGTTGCTTAGAGGAAGCCTTCTTGGTTACCCAGGCCTGCCAACCCAAAGTTTGGTACAGATTTATTGATGACATCTCCATGATCTGCACTCACAGTGAAGAAGAACTCCAGAATTTCCTCTCCAACCTCAACTCCTTTGGTTCCATCAGATTCACCTGGTCCTACTCCAAATCCCATGCCACTTTCCTTGACGTTGACCTCCATCTGTCCAATGGCCAGCTTCACACGTCCGTCCACATCAAACCCACCAACTAGCAACAGTACCTCCATTATGACAGCTGCCACCCATGCCACATCAAACGGTCCCTTCATTACAGCCTAGGTCTTCGTGGCAAACGAATCTGCTCCAGTCCGGAATCACTGAACCATTACACCAACAATCTGAAAACAGCTTTTGCATCCCACAACTACCCTCCCGACCTGGTACAGAAGCAAATAACCAGAGCCACTTCCTCATCCCCTCAAGCCCAGAACCTCCCACAGAAGAACCACAAAAGTGCCCCACTTGTGACAGGATACTTTCCGGGACTGGATCAGACTCAGAATGTGGCTCTCCAGCAGGGATACAACTTCCTCAAATCCTGCCCTGAAATGAGATCCATCCTTCATGAAATCCTCCCCACTCCACCAAGAGTGTCTTTCCGCCATCCACCTAACCTTCGTAACCTCTTAGTTCATCCCTATGAAATCCCCAAACCACCTTCCCTACCCTCTGGCTCCTACCCTTGTAACCGCCCCCGGTGTAAAACCTGTCCCATGCACCCTCCCACCACCACCTACTCCAGTCCTGTAACCCGGAAGGTGTACAAAATCAAAGGCAGAGCCACGTGTGAAAGCACCCACATGATTTACCAACTGACCAGCAACAAACTGTCCATTCGCATGAATGGACACAGGCAGACAGTGTTTGTTGGTAATGAGGATCACCCTGTGGCTAAACATGCCTTGGTGTACGGCCAGCACGTCTTGGCACAGTGTTACACCGTCCGGATTATCTGGATACTTCCCACTAACACCAACCTGTCAGAACTCCGGAGATGGGAACTTGCCCTTCAGTATATCCTCTCTTCTCGTTATCCACCAGGCCTGAACCTCCGCTATTTTCAAGTTGCCGCCGCTCATACCTCACCTATCTTTCAACAACATCTTTGCCTCTGTACTTCTGCCTCAACTGACATCTCTGCCGAAACTCTTTGCCTTTACAAATGTCTGCTTGTGTCTGTGTATGTGCGGTTGGATATGGGTGTGTGTGCGAGTGTATACCTGTCCTTTTTTCCCCCTAAGGTAAGTCTTCCTGCTCCCGGGATTGGAATGACCCATTACCCTCTCCCTTAAAACCCACATCCTTTCGTCTTTCCCTCTCCTTCCCTCTTTCCTGATGAAGCAACCCTTGGTTGCGAAAGCTTGAATTTTGTGTGTATGTTTGTGTGTCTATCGACCTGCCCGCACTTTTATTTGGTAAGTCATATTATATATATATATATATATATATATATATATATATATATATATATATATATATATACATATATTATAATAGAGGGAAACATTCCATGTAGGAAAAATATATCTAAAAACTAAGATGATGTGACTTACCAAATGAAAGTGCTGGCAGGTCGACAGACACACAAACACACACACAAAATTCAAGCTTTCGCAACAAACTGTTGCCTCATCAGGAAAGAGGGAAGGAGAGGGAAAGACGGAAGGAAGTGGGTTTTAAGGGTGAGGGTAAGGAGTCATTCCAATCCCGGGAACGGAAAGACTTACCTTAGGGGGAAAAAAGGACGGGTATACACTCGCACACACACACATCCATCCACACATATACAGACACAAGCAGATATATATATATATGTCTGCTTGTGTCTGTATGTGTGGATGGATATGTGCGAGTGTATACCTGTCCTTTTTTCCCCCTAAGGTAAGTCTTTCCGCTCCCGGGATTGGAATGACTCCTTACCCTCTCCCTTAAAACCCACTTCCTTTCGTCTTCCCCTCTCCTTCCCTCTTTCCTGACGAGGCAACAGTTTGTTGCGAAAGCTTGAATTTTGTGTGTATGTTTGTGTTTGTTTGTGTGTCTATCGACCTGCCAGCGCTTTTGTTCGGTAACTCACCTCATCTTTGTTTTTTATATAAAATTTTTCCCACGTGGAATGTTTCCTTCCATTATATTGATATCATTAATTTGAATCCAACAATCACGTTTGTTATTGTCACTGTTGCATTTCGAAATCTTTTCTGTCGTCTTATTTTCCTCTTTCTGTTTTTGCCAGTAGTTTCACTTTGTATTCACCTTCTCCTTTTTACCGTAATCTGCTATACTATTTTATCCCGCCTATATATATACTCAATAATACGTAACCCACTTCCAAACCATAACCAAAAAAAAATTTTTTGCCGCTTTCAGCACTACCGCCGCTATAATATCCACCGTTTCTAGTTCACAAACAGCTCCTTTCACCTTTTAAACAACCATTTCGGCCAGTTCTAATAACTTTCGCTTTATTTCCATTTCCGTTTTTCCCACATCACTGATCATTTTTAGCCGCTTCCCACAGGTTTTAACGCCATTATTTCTTCGTCAGACAATTGTTAGCCTCATTTTCATAATCTGCCACCACAATACCACTCCTTTTAATATACTACACGCAGTTTTTTCGAAATTTTCCCGAATTTCTCCGTCCTTTAACGTGTTTTGGCGGCAACACAACCAACTAACCTTTATGCACATCGTTGTCTACCAACCCAAGTCCAACATAGCCCAGCTGTAACCAACACCTTTTCGCCTTTTTTCATTCCAGATCTCCAGCTTCTTTCCGGTTAAAAGAAAATATGTCTGCTTGTGTCTGTATGTGTGGATGGATATGTGCGTGTGTGCGAGTGTATACCTGTCCTTTTTTCCCCCTAAGGTAAGTCTTTCCGCTCCCGGGATTGGAATGACTCCTTACCCTCTCCCTTAAAACCCACTTCCTTTCGTCTTCCCCTCTCCTTCCCTCTTTCCTGACGAGGCAACAGTTTGTTGCGAAAGCTTGAATTTTGTGTGTATGTTTGTGTTTGTTTGTGTGTCTATCGACCTGCCAGCGCTTTTGTTCGGTAAGTCACCTCATCTTTGTTTTTTATATATAATTTTTCCCACGTGGAATGTTTCCTTCCATTATATATATATATAAAGTGTCATGTAATATTTTGAGTAATGTAATATCTTGTATTGACACCTTTTATTAACCTGACATGTTCCACATCATTATGAAGTGTCGTATTCATGATCCATGGAACAAGTAATAATCTAATCTAATCTAATCTACTCAGGGTGTTGTATTGATCCCCCTAAACAAGAAGTTTGAAGTGCTATCTTTCACTTCACCTGTTTTTGGGAAACGTGGTTTGTCCAGAGCCAGGAGGAGGCAAACGCAAAAGGACAGGGGTCTATCAACCTCTTTATCTCTTTATTCCTCCGTTAACAATATACATTGTATGGATGTAGTCAATTACAATATAGTTTCTTATCTTTAATTTGTTTCAAAAACTTGGATAATAAATACAAATATTTTATATCAGATATATAAATAATATTACTTTTCCATATTCAGATATACTTCAATGCTATAAAAACTATGTGGTAGTAAAAATTGTTTAAGATCTACCTTGAATTTATGAAATTCTTTAATTTTCTTTGTTGTAGGAGGCAATGCACTAAAAAGTATTTTGGGCTGTTAGTTTACACTTTTTTGGTAGAGTGCTCCTTTGTGGGTGTGTCTGTAAAAATCATCCCTGTTCCTTGTTTCATGGTTATGAACCTGATTATTTAATGTTGAAAATTCCTGGTGAGTTTTCAGAAAGCATACACATTCATAGATGTATAAGCTAGGAAGATTCATTATTTTAAATTCTTTAAATATTTCCCTGTATGACACTCTGCAGGGAACCCTTTTTATTGTTCTAATAGCCCTTTTTTGAAGTTTGAAAGCTAGTTTTGGCGTACCAATAGTTGACAGTTCAGACGTATGGTGAATAATGGTACCCATTAGGGAAATGGCAGCAAGGGACAGGAACAGATGCCAGATGCACTCAGTGTGTATTCCTGGGGGCCTCACTCAACATGTTGAAGAGGCTATTCCAGCAGCCATTGAGGGAACAGGGTGCAACCAACTGCAAATTGTGGCACAGGTTGGAACAAGTGATACCTGTCATCTGTGCTCCAAGGTCATTCTTGGGAAATTCTAGTGTCTCGCAGAGAAGGTTGAGAAGAAGAGCCTGGACATCCTTGCACATGGAATTTCAATGAAACTCACAGTTTGCAGCATTGTCCTGAAAGCTGATCATGGCCCTTTGGTTCTGAGTGAAGTGGAAGGACTGAAACACAGACTGCAAAAGTTCTGTGACAGACTAGACAGTGACTTACTGGACATGCACCATAGGGTTGAGAACTGTAGGGTCTCCCTAAATGGGTCAGGTGTGCACTACAAATCAGAGGCTGCTACTCAGCTAGCTGACTGTGTGTGTTCTGTGCAGTCAAGGGATTTTTTTAGATTGGGTGACTCTCCTTACATTCCAGATAATGATAAGTGTAGGAAACCCAGAAGTATCAGTGTAAGATCAAAAGAAATGTGTCCCACAGGTGAGAGTATTAAAATCCTGACGGTAAACTGCCAAACCACTTACAACAAAGTGCCAGAGTTTGAAGCACTTATGAAAAGCAGTGAAGCTCACATAATAATAGGTACAGAAAGCTGGTTGAAACCTGAAATTGATAGCAGTGAAATTTTTGGGAAAAAGGTAAGAGTATATTGAAAGAATAGGCAAATGGGAAATGGAGGTGGTGTATTTTTTGCAATAGACAAGAAACTCAAATCCACCGGGGTAGAAATTGAAGCAACATGTGAGACTGTTTGGGTGAGACTCAGTATCAATGGTGCACATAAAATGATAATTGAACCCTTCTACCACCCACCAGATTAATCCCCTGATGTAACTATAAACTTTATAGAAAACCTCAGTTCACTTGTAATAAGTTCCCAAGTCATACTGTAATCATCAATGGACACTTTAATCATCATTGGTAAAA
Organism: Schistocerca americana; assembly: GCF_021461395.2. Classification (NCBI taxonomy): domain Eukaryota; kingdom Metazoa; phylum Arthropoda; class Insecta; order Orthoptera; family Acrididae; genus Schistocerca; species Schistocerca americana. The sequence goes on along the minus strand of NC_060127.1, from coordinate 167,339,839 downwards.
TTAAAGTTTTGTTAGTGGTAGTCATAAGACAACCTGCGAAACTTTACTAAATGCCTTCTCTGAAAACTACCTAGAACAGATAGTTAAAAGCCCCATTTGTGATGGAAATGCACTGTATCTAATGGCAACAAATGGACCTGACCTCTTTGAGGATGTCCAAATCGAAACTGATATCAGTGACCATGATAACCAAAGTACAAAGGACAACTAGAACAAGCAGAAAGAGACAGTTCAGTAAACTAGATAAAAAATCAGTAGTGTCATATCTCAGTGAGGAACTTAAATTTTCAGTACAGGGCAGGAGCATGTAGAAGAACTCTGGCTCAAGTTTAAAAGAACATTTGACTATGCCCTGAAAAGATATGTACCCAGTAGAACAGTTCATAATGGGAGGGAACCTCCATGATATATAATTGCTGTAAAGAAACTTCTAAAGCAACAGAGCTTACTGCATAACAGGTGTAAAACAAAGCATAGGTCTGTAGATAGGGAGATACAGAATGAAATACATTTGGCTGTGAAAAGAGCAATTTGTAATGCCTTCAGTGACTACCTTAACAGAATGTTTATGAGTGATCTTTTACAGAACCCAAGGAAATTCTGGTCATATGTAAAGGCTGTTAGTGGCACTAAAGTTACTGTCCAGTCTGTTATGAATGAGACATGAACTGAAATTGAGAGTAGCAAAGCAAAAGCTGGATTGCTTAACTCCATTTTCAAATGATCCTTTACAAAGAAAATTCCAGGAGAATTGCCCCAATTTAATCCTCATACCACTGAAAAGATGAATGAATTAAATATCAGAGTCAATGATGCAGAGAAATAGCTGAAATTGTTAAAACTGCACAAAACTCCAGGGCATGATGGAATCCCTGTCAGATTCTATACTGAATTTGTGGCTATGTTATCACATCTCCTAACTATAATCTATTGTAGATCCCACAGACAAAAAACCATGCCCAGTTCCTGGAAAAAGGCACATGTCACACCCGTCTACATAAAGGGTAGTAGAAGTGATCCACAAAACTACTGTCCAATATCCTTGGCATCAATTTCTTGTAGAAGCTTAGAACATATTCTAAGTTCAAACATAATGAGGTTACCTTGAACAGAATGACCTCTTCAATGCCAGCTAGCATGGATTTTGAAAACATCGATCATGTGAAATCCAGCTTGCACTTTTCTCACATGGCATACTGAAAGCTTTGGATCAAAGCAGTCAGATAGATACTGTATTTCTTGATTTCCGAAAAGCATTTGACTCAGTACCATACCTACAATTACTGTCAAAAGTACGATCATATGGGGGTATCGAGTGAAATTTGTGACTTGATTGAGGACTTTTTGGTAGGGAGAACACAACATGTCATTTTGGATGGTGAGTCATTGTCAGAGTCAAAGTAATTTCAGGTTTACATTACATTACATTTATCATTTTTCGTGGATCCCTTGGAGGTTCATGTTGTATATTAATGACCGTGCAGACAATATTAATAGTAACCTCATGCTTTTTGCAGATGATGCAATTATCTATAAAGAAGTACTATCTGAAAGAAGCTGCATAAATATTCTGTCAGATGTTGATAAGGTTTCAAAGTGGTGCAGAGATTGTCGACTTGCTTGAAATGTTTAGAAATGCAAAATTTTGCGCTTCACAAAAATTGACCAGCTCATACAAATACCTGGGTGTAATGCTTAGTAGGGATTTGGAACTGAGTGATGAGATAGGTTCAGTTGTGGGTAAAACATGTGGTAGACTTTGATTCATTGGTAGAACACTGGTGAAGTGCAATCAGTCTACAAAGAAAATTGCTTACAAATCAATTGTGCGACAGGTTCTAGAATATTGCTCAAGTTTGTAGAACTGTACTAGATAAGACTAACAGGGGCTACTGAATGTACACAGAGGAGGACAGCATGAATGGTCTCAGATTTGTTTAATCCATGGGAGAGTGTCACAGAGATACTGAAGGAACTGAACTGGAAGACTCTTGAAGATAGACATAAACTATCCCAAGAAAGTTTCAAGGACCAGCTTAAAATGTTTATTCTAGGAATACCCCTACATATTGCTCACACAGTGATCATGAAGATAAGATTGGAATAATTATTGCATGCACAGAGGCATTCAAACAATCATTCCTTCGGTGCTCCATGTGCGAATGGAATGGGAGGAAACCATAATAACTGATACAATGGGACATATCCTCTGCCATGCACCTCATTGTGGTTTGCAGAGTATGGATGTAGATGTAGATGTAGATTGTGTAATAGGGATACAAGAAGCCGGATGTTTCTTCTGTGATACTGCAGAAAGACTCGGCAGGAATGAGCCACTGTACATGATTGCTGGCAGCAATGGTCATGAGAAAGAAGAGTCACAAGAATATTTGGCTCCAGACAGTCACATGGCTCAACCAAGAGGCTCTGGTGCACTGTACTGCATCTGCAGCAGCAGTTGGCACCACAGTGATGCAAATTGGTTACTTCAAAGACAGCTCCGAGCCAGATGTCCTGTAGGGCACATTCCACCATTCCCAAATCACTGCCATTTGTGGCTTCAGTGGTGTCAAGTGAGAGTTCAAAAGAGGGCAGGGTGGAAGGCTGTTGTATTTTCTGTGAAATCTGGTGTCGCCTTGGTGCCAGTGATGGCTGTGTGATGATCAGGAGAAGGCCATTGAGGGTCTGAAACCAAACTGTCTGCATGATAAACGCAATGGAGCTACACTTGAAATTATTGTCTGCTGTGTGATTTCATGCAACAGCAGGAGCATTCTCGTGTTTATCCCATACACCTGACTGCAAATCTGTATGTCGGTTTGGTAATTTGACCTATTGTGCTGCCATTTATGAACAGTATTCCAGGAGTTGTTTTCCAACATAACAATGCTCGTCCACATACTGCTGTTGTAACACAACATGCTCTACAGAGTGTTAACATGCTGTCTTGGCATGCTCAGTCGTCATATCTGGCTCCAATCAAGCACATATGGGTCATCATCAGATGACAACTCCAGCATCATCCACAAACAGCATTAACTATCCCTGACCAAGTGCAACAGGCATCAAACTCTATCCCATAAACTGACATCAGATACCTGTATGACACAATGCATGCATGTCTGCATCCTTGCATCCCACATTCTGGTGGTTACATCAGCCCCTGGTAGCTAAGTGGTCAGCATGACAGAATGTCATACCTAACGGCCTGGGTTCAATTCCCAGCAGGGGCAGAGATTTTCTCCGCTCAGGGACTGGGTATTGTGTTGTCTTTATCATCATCATTTCATCCCCATTGATGCACCAGTCGCCGAAGTGGCGTCAACTTGAAAGACAAGTCGCCGAAGTGGCGTCAACTCGAAAGACTTGCACCAGGCGAAAGGTCTACCCGACGGGAGGCCCTAGCCACATGGCAGTTATTTCCAATGTACCATCATTTCACATTTGCTATGACTTACCTTGTGCTTACATTAACCTGTGATCTTGCAAAGTTAATCACTGAAACATGTTACCTAGACAAATGTACTTCTTTCATTACTCTAAATTAATTATTTTTTGATGGTGTAATTTTTTTTCTTTCAGTGTACTTCCTGTGCAGTAAGCAGTGAAGAGAGCTTCATTTCTTGGAATTGTGCTGTTGGGAACCACGTCAAGTATAACATTTCTCATCAGTATGGAAGATTTGAAACGAGTTGATTCTGGAACCACTGACAGTATTTAGTGCTGTTGAAAAATGGCTCTTAGCACTATGGGACTTAACTTCTGAGGTCATCAGTCCCCTAGAACTTAGAAATACTTAAACATAACTAACCAAAGGACATCACACACATCCATGCCCAAAGCAGGATTCGAACCTGCGACCGTAATGGTCGTGCGGTTCCAGACTGAAGCACCTAGAACTGCTCGGCCACTCTGGCCGGCTTAGTGCTGTTGATCTTGTCAGCTTTCTGTAATGGAATAGTGAGGGCTTTCTGTTCCTCTTTTTCACAAAACAAAACTGTGCCAGGTTTCTTCCCTCAGATTCTATCACTAATGGTGATTTCTTTGGAGGTGTCCCCATTCTAACTGTTGTTGTTGTGATCTTCTGTTGAAAGAATGTCTTGGTGCGGCTCTCCATACTAGTTTATCCCGTGCAAGTTTCTTCTTCTTTGCATAACTACAGCAGTCTGCATCCACTTGAACCTGCATGTGGCATTTAAGCCTTGGTCTTCCTCCAAACATTTTACCACCCAATACTTCCCTCTACTGCCAAACTGACAATTCCTTGACACCTCAGGATTTGTTCAAAATCTGATACCTTCTGTAGGTTGGTTGGTAGGAGATTAAGGGACTAAACAGCAATGTCATGAGTCAATCAATCAAGAGGTAGCTCATCTGAAGTTAGTGACATCTGTCAGAAATTTTATGAGATTATGGAAGTATGTAGGTGCAGTAAAACTGAGGCACCGAAAGCAGGATTGATTCCAGAGCTGAGAAACAATTTTAGGTGAAATAAAAGTATAAGAGTTAGGGCAGTACATACACCATGTGATCAAAAGTACCTGGACAGTCCCCCAAAAAATATATTTTTCATATTAGGTGCATTGTGCTGCCATCTACTACCACGTACTCCAAACCAATGACCTCAGTAGTCATTAGACATTGTGAGAGAGCAAACTGGGATGCTCCGCAGAAATCATGGACTTTGAACGTGGTCAACTGATTGAGTGTCACTAGTGTCATACATCTGTATGCACGATTTCCTTACTCCTAAACATCCCTAGCTCCACTGTTTCCAATGTGATAGTGAAGTGCGTGAAGGGACACATACAGCACAAAAGCGTACAGGCCGATCTTGTCTGTTGACTGACAGAGAGTGCCAACAGTTGAAGAGAACCCTAATGTGTAATAGGGAGACATCTATCCAGACTATCATACACAAATTCCAAACTGCATCAGGATCCACTGCAAGGACTTTGACAGCTAGATGGGAGGTGAGAAAACTTGGATTTCATGGTCAAACAGGTGCTTATAAGCCACACATCACACCGGTAAATGCCAAACGACACCTCGCTTGGTGTAAGGAGCATAATCATTGGACCATTGAACAGTGGAAAAACGTTGTGTGGAGTGACAAATCATGGTTCACATTGTGGCAATGCAATGGCAAGGTGTGGGTATTGCAAATGCCTGGTGAATGTCATCTGCCAGCATGAGAAGTGCCAACAGTAAATTTCGGAGGTGGTGGTGTTATTGTGTGGTCGTGTTTGCCATGGAGGGGGCTTGCACTCATTGTTGTTTTGCATGGCACTATCAGAGGACAGGCCTACACTGATGTTTCAAGCACCTTCTTGCTTCTCGCTGTTGAAGAGCAATTCGGGGATGGCGATTGCATCTTTCACCACGATCGAGCAACTGTTCATAATGCATGGCTTGTGGCAGGATGGTTACATGACAATAACATTCCTGTAATGGACTGGCCTGCACAGAGTCCTGGCCTGAATCCTATAGAACACCTTTGGGATGTTCTGGAACACCAACTTCATGACAGGCGTCACCGACTGACATCGATACTTCCCCTCAGTGCAGCACTCCATGAAGAATGGGTTGCCATTCACCAAGAAACCTTCCAGCACCTGATTGAACATATGCCTGTGAGAGTGGAAGCTATCATCAAGGCTAAGGATGGGCCAACACCATATTCGATTCCAGCATAACTGATGGAGGGCGCCACAAACTTGTAAATCATTTTTAGCCAGATGTCTGGATACTTTGGATCACATAGTGTGGGTCAGAATGGATAAGGGTTTTCCAGGGCTCATCTGTGGGGGTAGAAACCCCACTGGCGTCTGACCCATTCCAAACCCAAATAGGGGTGAATACAGTTGTAGAGTATGGGGAGAATTGGAAGCTACAGGAAAGGGACCAAATAGAGGTCATCCAAATGGCACCTCAGAGCTGACATTCATGCAAGGCCACAGAAGGGAGGTATACCACATGCAAAAGTCATCAACATACACTGTGAGGCTGACCAGTGATCTGACAGAGGCCAATTGATGGAAATGAGGAAGAGTATAACAGCATGGAGACCTACTACAGGATGTCATTCTCTGGAACCTAAGGGGAGCTGAGAGGTGAACCAACTCTGAGCTGAAACAACAAGTGTGATAAAACCACAAGTAAAAAATGGTAGGAAGCCTTGAATTGTGATGGTATCGTATGACTTATGTGGACCAAGAAAGATTTCAATGACCTGTTGGCATTTAGAAAAAGCCTGTCTGATTTATATTTCAAAATAGTTTTTTGGGGATCATCTGTCCTGGAAACCATATTGATATGGGAACAAAGGCCCAATGATTAGAGTCCCCAGCAGAATTATTACATTACCATTCTTTTGAGCAGTCTGCAAAGCATGTTGCTGAGGCTGATTAGTTGGTAACTATTGATAGACAAAGGTTTATAGTTTGACTTAAGTGTTGGAACAATGATACGATCTTGCCATTACATAAGGAAAACACCTTATAGCTAAATATGACTGAAGATCCTGAGTAGATGGAGTTTCTGAGTAACATTCAGATGATGGCTCATCTGATTATGAATTGAATCAGGGCTTGGAGCTGTATTATGTGATGAGTTAAGAGCCTAAAACAGTTCCCAATCAGAGCTAGGTTCATTACATTATTCAGCATGCTGAGAGATGAATGATAGGAAGATGTCTTCAATTTGTTTAAGTGCCCAAAATGTAGCTGCACTCTTCTTATGAGTACACTGATGATAGGGACAGCTCTTTTTAAGACCTGGTTTAGACCAACCTCACAAGAAATTTTGTGAGATAGTGTTTTTCTGTGTATTTTTTCACTATTATATAAAAGAAAGTGGGAATTTAAGGAGATGGGACCTGGATAAACTGAAAGAACCAGAGGTTGTACAGAGTTTCAGGGAGAGCATAAAGGAACAATTGACAGGAATGGGGGAAAGAAGTGCAGTAGAAGAAGAATGGTAGCTTTGAGGGATGAAGTAGTGAAGGCAGCAGAGGATAAAGTAGGTAAAAAGATGAGGGCTAGTAGAAATCCTTGGGTAACAGAAGAGATACTGAATTTAATTGATGAAAGGAGAAAATACAAAAATGCAGCAAGTGAAGCAGGCAAAAAGGAATACAAACGTCTCAAAAATGAGATCGACAGGAAATGCAGGGATGGCTAGAGGACAAATGTAAGGCTGTAGAGGCTTATCTCATGAGGGGTAAGATAGATACTGCCTACAGGAAAATTAAAGAGACCTTTGGAGAAAAGAGAACCACTTGCATGAATATCAAGAGCTCAGATGGAAACCCAGTTCTAAGCAAAGAAGGGAAAGCGGAAAGGTGGAAGGAGTATATAAGGGGTCTATATAGGGGCGATGTTCTTGAGGACAATATTATGGAAATGGACGAGGAGGTAGATGAAGATGAAATGGGAGATATGATACTGTGTGAAGAGTTTGACACAGCACTGAAAGACCTAAGTTGAAACAAGGCAAAGAAGGGAAAGCGGAAAGGTGGAAGGAGTATATAAGGGGTCTATATAGGGGCGATGTTCTTGAGGACAATATTATGGAAATGGACGAGGAGGTAGATGAAGATGAAATGGGAGATATGATACTGTGTGAAGAGTTTGACACAGCACTGAAAGACCTAAGTTGAAACAAGGCCCCGGGAGTAGACAACATTCCATTAGAACTACTGACAGCCTTGGTAGAGCCAGTCCCGACAAAACTCTACCATCTGGTGAGCAAGATGTATGAGACAGGTAAAATTCCCTCAGACTTAAAGAAGAATATAATAATTCCAATCCCAATGAAAGCAGGTGTTGACAGATGTGAAAATTACTGAACTATCAGTTTAATAAGTCACAGCTGCAAAATACTAATGCGAATTCTTTAGAGACGAATGGAAAAACTGGTAGAAGCAGACCTCGGGGAAGATCAGTTTGGATTCCATAGAAATGTTGGAACACGTGAGGCAATACTGACCCTACGACTTATCTTAGAAGAAAGATTAAGGGCCGGCCGGAGTGGCCGAGCGGTTCTATGTGCTACAGTCTGGAACCTCACAACCGCTACGGTCGCAGGTTCGAATCCTCCCTTGGGCATGGATGTGTGTGATGTTCTTAGGTTAGTTAGGTTTAAGTAGTTCTAAGTTCTAGGGGACTGATGACCTTGGAAGTTAAGTCCCATAGTGCTCAGAACCATTTGAACCATTTTTTTTAAAGATTAAGGAAAGGCAAACGTACATTTCTAGCATTTGTAGACTTAGAGAAAGCTTTTGACAATGTTGACTGGAATACTCCCTTTCTAATTCTGAAGGTGGCAGGGGTAAAATACAGGGAGCAAAAGGCTATTTACAATTTGTACAGAAACCAGATGGCAGTTATAAGAGTCGAGGGACATGAAAGGGAAGCAGCGGTTGGGAAGGGAGTGAGACAGGGTTGTAGCGTCTCCCCGATGCTATTTAATCTGTATATTGAGCAAGCAGTAAAGGAAATGAAAGAAAAGTTCGGAGTAGATATTAAAATCCATGGAGAAGAAATAAAAACTTTGAGGTTTGCCGATGACATTGTAATTCTGTCAGAGACAGCAAAGGACTTGGAAGAGCAGTTGAATGGAATGGACAGTGTCTTGAAAGGAGGATATAAGATGAACATCAACAAACGCAAAACGAGGATAATGGAATGTAGTCGAATTAAGTCAGGTGATGCTGAGGGATTAGATTAGGAAATGAGACACTTAAAGTAGTAAAGGAGTTTTGCTATTTGGGGAGCAAAATAACTGATGATGGTCGAAGTAGAGAGGATATAAAATGTAGATTGTCAATGGGAAGGGAAGCATTTCTGAAGAAGAGAAATTTGTTAGCATAGAGTATTGATTTAAGTGTCAGGAAGTCATTTCTGAAAGTATATGTATGGAGTGTAGCCATGTATGGAAGCGAAACATGGATGATAAATAGTTTAGACAAGAAGAGAATAGAAGCTTTCGAAATGTGGTGCTACAGAAGAATGCTGAAGATTAGATGGGTATATCACATAACTAATGAGAAGGTATTGAATAGAATTGAGGAAAAGAGGAGTTTGTGGCACAACTTTACTAGAAGAAGGGATCGGTTGGTAGGACATGTTCTGAGGCATCAAGGGATCACCAATTTAGTACTGGAGGGCAGCATGGAGGGTAAAAATTGTAGAGGGAGACCAAGAGATGAATACACTAAGCAGATTCAGAAGGATGTAGGCTGCAGTAGGTACTGGGAGATGAAGAGGCTTGCACAGGTTAGAGTAGCATGGAGAGCTGCATCAAACCAGTCTCAGGACTGAAGACCACCAACAACAACAACATCAAAGAGTTTAAGTATGATGTGATTTTGGTGCACTACGAGTGACAGAGACCACAGGTAATCAGGCCCACCACCGCTACCCCTCCCCTTTGCCCATCATTTCACAGTGTCAAACTTGTTTTCCTCTCACCATCCCATTCAGCAAACACTGAGGCCCAGTGTCAGGTGACACATTCTCCCTCCTTACCTTCAGCCCTAAAACTGTAGCTGTAGTGACCTAACTGAGCTCTTTCCTTTTCTCCATCGTGCGCCTGCCTGTAGCGTAGCTTAGGGCTATCTCAGCTGGGTCTGGTGGATGGACCAGCTCACGCATACCCCAGCAAACTGCACTGTCTGTGTGTCACATTACTGCTCTCCCACCTGTCTGCAAATGTACATCTATATTCTGCAACCTACTATGAAATACATAGTGGATGGTATGTCCCACTGTGCCAGTATTAGGGTTATTTACCATTCCATTCATGTATGGAGCATGTGAAGGATGACCATTTAAATGCCTCTGTGCATACTGTCAGTAAACTAATCTAGTCCTCATGATCCTTATGGGAGCAATACATAGAGTGTTCTAGTACGTTCCTAGAGTCATCACTTAAGTTCTTGAAACTTTGTATGTAGGCTTTCTCGAGACAGTTTACGTCTAGCTTCAAGAGTTTGCCAGTTCAGTTTCATTGGCATCTCTGTGACACTCTCCCACTGATCAAACAAACCTTGATCATTCGTGCTGCCCTTCTTTGTATACATTCAATATCCCATGTTAGTCCTACTCGGTACAGGTCCCACAAACTTGAGCAATATTCTCGGATGGATCGCACATGTGATTTGCAAGCAATCTCCTTTGCACACTGATTGCATTTTCCTAGTATTCCGCAAGTAAACTTAAGTCTACTACCTGCTTCACCCATGACTGAGCTTATGAGAAAATACCATATCACTACAAGTGTTACACCCAGATATTTCCAAGTGCAACGCATTGAAATTATAGCCATAGGACACTACAATTTTTTGTTCTGTGAAGTGCACAACCTTAAAGCAAGTTTCCAAGCTTAGTACCACTTTGAAGCATTATCAAGATCTGACTGAATATCTATCTAGTTTGTAAAATGTTCTTCAGTATTGCCTCTTCAATGATCTACCTTCAAAAAAAATGTTGATCATGATTTTGTAGTTAGTTTGCAGTGAGTCTCATGCGACATTTATAGTTCTAAATTAGTACTTATCTTGTATGTTTCATTGTTCCTCTCACTGCCTTCTGTGGAAGATGTTGCTGGTCCTAGTCATTGTCCTTATGCAAAGAAATATTAAACAGTCAAAGGATTGTTATTCAGTCAACATCTGGTGGTTACACCAATAAATGCAGTTCCTGAACTTTGAAATAGATGTATTCTACAGTATTTCCACCCTCAGCTCTAATAGCATATAATACTTCTGTCTTCAGCATTCTACAAAACAATATCAAATTCCTTTGCAACAACACTTCTGTCAAGTGTGTACATTCCACCACACCTTCCCTCCAAATCTCAATGGACAAGAACAGTGAACTCACATAGAGGTCAATGAGTTTGTAACACTATCAATAATAATCACTTGTACAACTTCAAAACAGTTAATTTATATGAATATAAGTGAAATGCCTCAACATTAATTTAAATGTGCAGGATATAAAAGTTTAAGTATGGAAAACTCCCTTTTGTGAATGAGTATATATCAGACTTATTCTTATCATACTTAAAAGATTGATACCTACTGGCATAGTATGTTTCTTATATATTATTAGCTCAATTGCATTTCAGTACTAAATTACAGATGCCTGCATCAGCTGCAAAATGACTTTTGTACACTAGGTTAATTATAAACAACATGAACAGCAAGGTTACTAACATACTTTCCTGGAGCACTCCTGAAGTTATTGCTATATCTGCCACTGACTCTCCATCAAAGATACTTCACTGCATCATCTCTATTAAAAATCCTTAATTTGATCTCAAATTCTGCTTGATACCCCATAGGATTGTACTTTTGATAAAAAAGTGAAGATGTGGTACTGACTCAAATGCTTTCCAGAAATCAAGTGCTACTGCATCCATCCAGCTGCCTTAGATTAGATTAGATTAGATTAGTTTTTCATTCCATAGATCCATGCTGAGGAGATCAAAATAACAATACTAATAGTATGAATATATACAATACATCATTTGTTTCTATTAAAAAATTCATCAATGGAGTAGAAGGAGTTGGCCACTAGTAAGTCCCTCAGGCTCCTTTTAAACTGATCTTTATTTGTAACTAAATTTTTTATGTTTGCTGGCAAATTATTGAAGATGAATGTTCCTGAGTAGTGGACCTCTTTTTGAACTAAAGTAAGTGCTTTTAAGTCCTTGTGCAGATCGTTTTTGTTCCTGGTATCGTATGCATGAACTGAGCTGTTTGTTGGAAAAAGAGATATATTATTTAGGACAAATTTCATTAAGGAGTAAATATACTGAGAGGCAGTAGTTAGTATACCCAGTTCTTTGAAGAGGTTTCTGCAGGACGTCCGTGAGTTTACTCCACAAATAATACGTATTACACGCTTTTGGACACTGAAAACTTTTGTATGACTTGAAGAGTTACCCCAAAATATTATACCATATGACATTATGGAATGAAAGTAGGCAAAGTATGCAAGCTTTTTCATTTTTAAATTGCCTATGTCAGCTAACACTCAAATTGCAAATACAGATTTATTAAGGCGTTCCTGCAGTTCTGTGGTGTGCTCCTCCCAACTGAATTTATTATCAATTTGTAATCCCAGGAATTTAAGACTGTCAACCTCTTCTATCTGCTCTTCTTCATACTTTATGCATATGCTGGGTGGAAACCTCTTACAGGTTCTGAATTGCATATAGTGAGTCTTTTCGAAGCTTAATGTCAGTGAGTTGGCTTTAAACCATTTATTAATATCCATGAAAATATCATTAGCAGATCTTTCTAGAACTGCACTTGACATACTATTTATTGCAATACTTGTGTCATCTGCAAACAAAACTAACTCTGTTTCTGGCAGTGTATCCGGCTTTCAGCATGTCATGTGGAAAAAGTGTGAGTTGAGTTTCAGATGACTGGCGTTTTCAGAAACAATGCTGGTTGGTATGGATGATGTCATTCCTGTTTGTGATATCTGATTCTGAGCTCAGGATATGTTCTAAGGTTGTACAATAAAAAGATGTCACGGACATCGATAGTAGTTTTGTGTATCACTTCTGCTACTCATCTTGTAGACAGATGCAATCTGTGCTTTCTTCCAACTACTGGGAACAGTTCTTTGTTTGAGGAATCTGTGTTAGATTACAATTAACAGAGGATCCTGATCTGGCTCAGTTGTGAACTGGATACAGAATCCGATAGGAAGTCCTTCGGGCCCTTTGTACAGTTTTAACAATTTCAGCTGTTTCTCAATACCACTGGCACCAATATCTATTTCACTCATCTTTTCAGTGGTATGAGAATTTAGTTGGGGCAACACTCATGGGTTTTCCTTTGTAAAGGAACATTTGAAAACAAAGTTATGCATTTCAGCTATTCCTTTGCTATTTTCAACTTCAGTTCCAATCTCACCCATGAGTGAATGGACTTTGGTGATACTAACAGCCTATGCATAAGACTTGAATTTCCTTGGGTTTTGTGAAAGATCTTTTGACAGTGTCCTGCTGCAATAGTCACTGAAGGCTTCACACATTGCTCTCTTGGCTGTCAAATGCATTTCATTCAATATCTCTACATCCATAGCCCTATGCTTTATTTTATATATTTTATACCTATTATGCAGTAGTCTATGTTGCTTTAGAGGTTTCTTTACAGCAACTGTATACCATGAAGGATTTCTCCCATTATGAACTGTTCTACTGGGTATATATCTATCAAGTGCATGATGAACTATTCTTTTAAACTTGAGCCATAGCTTCTCTACATGCACCTGTCCTGTGCTAAAAGTTTCAAGTTCCCCATTGGACATCCTATTTGTTGCCATTAGATCTAATATATTTCCATCATGAGTTAGGATCCAAACCATCTGTTCTAGGTAGTTTTCAAAAAAAGGTATTTAACATGTTTGATGGGATGTCGTGTTGTGCCCACCACTACAAAATTTAATTTTTCCAGTTGATTGTTGAGTGATTAAAGTTTCCACCAGTGATCACAGTATGATTGCAGTACAAGTGAACTGAGGTTTTCTCTAAGGTTTTCGGTTACATCAGGAGGTGAGTCTGGTGGTTGATAGAAGAATCCAATTACAATTTTATGCCCACCCCTGATACTGAGTCTTGCCCAAACAGTCTCACATGCAGCTTCAATTCTGTCTTGATGGATTAGAGTGTCTCATCTACTATGACAAGTACACCACCTCCACTTCCTATTGGCCTATGCTTTCGATAGACATGTAAATTTTCGCCAAAAATCTCACTGTTGTCAACTTCAGAGTTTGACCAGCTTTCTGCAACTAGTATTATGCTAGCTTCACTGCTTTTCAGGAATGTTTCAAACTCTGTCACTTTGTTGTGAATGCTTTGGCTGTCAGTTACTAGGATTTTGATACTTTCACCTGTTTGGGGCCAGCCAGCTTGGGCCTGTAACCCAGAATTTTCACCGGCATCACTTAACATATGTATCTGTAGCTGCTGTCTCATCCCTCACTCCATTCTCTCTCTTCCCCTTCCTCTCCCCTCCCCCCATTACCCTTTATCAACAGGAAATGCCACAAACAGCAAACAGAGCAGACAGGGGGCATCTCTCAGTAGTGTTCTATATTCTGGAGCTATGTGGTTGAAACTCATTCTTACAGTGATTTTGAAATAAGTGGAGTAGGTTGTTTGCTAAGAATGCCCTTTAATTTATCAACTATGGTAAAGAAGCTAGAAATCAAATGGCTAGAAGCTCACCAACCAAAAGAATTCTTAATGGCTCAACTTGATGGAAAGAACAGAACATTCAGCATTACATGGTTCTGTAAAAAGTTATGGTTAACAGTGAGTGAAAAGAAGTAAAAGTTGCTTTGCTTTGGCTGTGAGTTATTTTGTGGTTAAGGATTCTTGACAATAGCTGGCTGTAAGGGTTTAGAGCAGTTAAGTGAATGAGTTAAGAAACACAATGAAAGTGGACAACATCCCTAACACCAGTTTGCTGCAGGATTCTTGAACACATTCTGAGTTCAAAAGTAATAAATTTCCTTGTGAAAGAAAAGCTTCTGTCCAAAAATCAGTATGGATCTAAGAAAAACATCACTCATGTGACTGCTTGCCCTTTTCTCATATGATACTCTACAAATGATGGATTGAGAGCGAAAGGCAGATTCCATATTCCCAGATTTCCATAAAGCACTTGACACAGTGCCACACTGAAGATCCTTGATGGACGTCTGAGCATGTGGATTAGGTTCCCAGATATGTGAGTGGCTCAATGACTTTTTAAGTAATAGAACCCTGTACATTGTCCTAACCCTGTACAGTGTCCTAGACAACGTGTGTTCATTGAGACGAGGGTATCATCAGGAATGCCCCAAGGCCTTCTCTTATTCTCTGTATGCATAAATAAATAATTAGGCAGACATGGTGAACAGCAATTTACAGCTGTTTGGTGATGAAACTGTGGTGTACATGAAGCTGTCATTGTTGAGTGACTGGAGGGGGATACAAAATGATTTAGACAGAATTTCTAGTTGGTGTTGTAAATGGCTGGACGAGATGAGCTGGTGGAGGAATGCTGTGTGGCACCAATTAAATTGCTTCTAATTCCAAATACTATATTACAGCCTGCCTGCTGTAGCTCAGTACAGGAAGCAGCAGCAGCATTTGGGGGCCTCCTGCACGTTGTCCCCCCCCACAGTGCTGACAGAGTACAGTGTCGGCCCGGAAGGGGCCCATAATGTGACTGCTTCTATCAGTAGTGACTTGAGCTCCAGTTGGCCTCAGCTAGTTGCAGCCTTGTGCACTGTGATGTGACTCGCATGCCCCACACTATCCAGAAGATGGCAGGATGGTTGCATAATGGCAGTGCCCCAATGGCCCTTAGTTCACAGCCTGTGAGCTGCTTGCCAGGGCTGATACTGGCCCATTGAGGCTGCAGCACCAGATCCTGTGGTCTCGAGATGGACTGCCCTGACAGAGAGTTGAACTGTGGTCCACAAACAGCATTCTGAATGGTGGACAAGTGACATAGATCCACAGTGATAGTACTGAAATACTAACAGAAGGGACTTTGGAATAAATCTCTAGGTACTATAGACTTCCTAGCCGTGCTTGCTTGGGCTTTACTACGGCTTGCGGCATGTACACTAAACACTTTGGTGTGTGCCAGTATGGGAAGTCTTATGGCATCAATCAGTTGGACAATGCTGAATCAGCTACTTCCCCCATTGTCCCAGCCCAGCTCACCTCGCATCATTGTGAAGGCTGTGTTATATTTCGTAAAGCATAACATCCACACTTGCTTGTGGTTTGTACTGCTGCAATTCTTTTCCAACTTCATGCATTTATGGCCAAATATGGTCTGTGCACTACAGTCTGATTAAAGACAGTTTGCTCTGAATGTAGAAAAATGTAAGTTAATGCAGATGAGCAGGAAAAACTGTAACATTCAAATAGAGCTATACTGGTGTGCTGCTCGACACAATCACATGAGTTAAATATCTGGGTGTAATGTTGCAAAGAGATATCAAACAATGAATGAGATCTTCACGTTGGTAATCAGGAAGGGAAGTTCTTGACTTTGTTTTATTGGAAAAATTTTAGAAAAGTGTAGTTCATCTATAAAAGAGATGGTATATCGAACACTAATGCGAGCCATTCTTGAGTACTGCTCAAGTGTTTGCGATTCCCATCAGGTCAAATTAATGGAAGACATCAAAGCAATTCAGAGGCACTTTGCCAGATTTATTACTGATAGGTTCGACCAGCATACAAGTACAGCAGAGTCCCACTAATCCGAACCCCAGTAATCAGAACGTTCAGTTAATCCGAACATGAAAAATGTTAGTCTAAATATGGAAAACTGTGTGGTAAACTGCCGTACATACACACTATTTTAATTTACACAGTACAGTAAACATGTATTAGAAAAATTGGCAAAAAAACATTAGGTTTAACCAATGCATAACAATGAAAGAAAAGCTGTCAAACTTATTAAAATACAGCAGACATTTTATCCCTACTTCTTAGATGACAAAAATTCAGTCATTGTTTTTTGGTGTAATGAAGACAGTCTGTTATATGATGCATAGTTGCACCATCATCTCATAAACATCAAATCAGCAGGTGTAGCAGTAGGCTGTTGCTCCAAATAATGTAGTACGAGTTCAGGCACTTCTGCTGCGTCACTGTGTGGCACCAGCTCTCCTTTGTTGCTTTCAGGCTCATTGTGACTTCATCAGAGCAGTCCACTTCTTCCTGGTCTTAGTCACAGTAGCAACAAAATCAGCGTCAGTAAGGTTCTCCACACATGCCCCATCCACTAACATCCACTCACCTATGTCTCCTTCACTAGCTTGTTCACATCCAGAGATTGTCTGTATCATTTGCAGTAGATTTTCCTCTTCTTTTTCAACTAGGTTTTTCTGAAATTCAAGTGATGTCCACAGTTGTCTCCATGATTTTCTCAAAGTATTTTCTGAAATTTTCTGCCATGCCTCAGTGGCCCAATAAACAACATCTTTCACTTGGTCTTTTTTATTTTTTCCACTAAAGGAATGCTATCATCTTGGGTCAGCATTCTTAAAATTGGTTTTTTGTAAACCAGTTTTAATGTTTGCAGTATGCCCTGGTCCATCGGCTGTAGAAGTGGTGTAACATTTGGTGGCAAAAACTTCGCTACAATTTCTCCATCACATAATCCCTTAGTGTTGAGGTGAGACTGCGTGTTATCAATCAAAAGGATTGCACAGGGAGACAGATGATTTTCCTTAGAAAACCATCGAACAGAGGGAACAAACTGGCTGTGAAACCATTCTTTGAACAGCTTACCATCCATACATACTTTTTTCTGGTTGCAATAATATACAGGCAGGGACTCCATGTTGCAGTTTTTAAAATCTCTGGTCCTAGCAGATTTGCCGATCAGCATTATAGGCAACTTGTGATTACCAGCAGCGTTGCTACACCCTAATGAAGTCATAAGATCTTTGCACATTTTAAAACCAGGAGCACGGTCTTCTGCTGTTGATGCCAGGCTTTTTGTTGGCAGCCAGTCTCGTTAGCTTTATAAATTTGTTGGGAAGAATACTTTTCCTCTCTTATCATTTTTTCAAACTCACCCAAGTATTCCTTCACTGCATCATGATCAGAAGAAAGCTTTTCTCTAGTAATTGTTAGCTGACGGATTCCATCACGTTTTTTGAATCTGTCCAACCAGCCCCTACTCGCACTAGAAGACTCATCACCATTTGTTAACTTGTTCAGGTAAACAGACTTTTCCTGAACCAGTGCTCCACTCAAAGGAGTTCCCCTTTCTCTTTCCTGCATAAACCGAAGGAAAAGAGCTTCATCCACTTTATCGTACTTGGACTGTTTCAAAGTCTGCCAAATTTCGAGTGTTTTTCCCAAAGACATTGCACAGGACTGTTGAAGCTTCACTTGGTTCTTCTTCCAATCACAAATGGTTGCTTTACCAACACCCAGTTCTGTTGCCAGTTTAGATGCATTCTCACCATTGTCTCTCTACTTCAAAGCATTCAGTTTTTCTTTGAGCATTAACATTGTATGTTTCCATTTACTCATGACAAAAATATGTACACCACTACACCTGAACAAATACAATACAACTGTTACGCGTACCAGTGATCGATAACTAACATAACCAAGTGCTTTGCGAACCAACTGGCAGTGCACTGGCCACAGACACTACAAAGATCTCAACAATGCACAACAACGAAGGGCAGGGACTGAGAGTGAGCCATTGTTCCCACACTTGTTCCCATTTGTTACCATGGTGTACATACTATCTGCTTGGTATACTTCATTCTAGAAACTCTTCACCATAATTCCGCCTAATCCAAACAAATTAGTTTTCCAAACAAGGTCCGGCCCCAATTAGTTCAGATTAATGGGACTCTGCTGTATTACAGAAGAGCTTCATGAACTCAAATGACAGTACCTGGAGGGTTATTTTCATCGGGCACTTTTGCAGAAAATCACAGAACTGGAATTTGAGGTCAAATACAGATTGATTTAACTGCAACTAACACACATTTCATGTAAGGCCCACAAAGATAAGATGAGAGAAATTAGGGCTCATGTAGAAGCTTATAAACAATCATTTTTCCCTCTCTCTGTTTGCGAGTGGAACAGGAAAGGAAATGACTAGCAGTGATACATGCTACCATCCACTATGCATCATTGGTGGCTTGTGGAGTGGGTATGTAGACATAGATGTACACTTAGAAATGCTTGTAAATACAAAATTTTTGGCACCATTGATATTGCTGCTCAGATTGATTCAGTATATAAAATGTCAGTAGAGAAATATAATGAATTAGTTATGAAGAATATTAAACAGGGTAGTCAGAGTAGTAGAGTGCTTAAAATTTAGTGGTACTCTTCAGTTACCACTAAGGGCCCTCAATGCAAAACAGAAGACAACTAACCAAGGCAGTTTCTTAGATTAGTTATCTCTTCTAGAAAATCTTGACAGTATGTTAAATGACCTCTTAAACAGCTGTAGCAATTCCAGCTGTAAACATACATCACACGTTATACGTAGGTTGGAACTTAAATAGTGGCAACACTGCTGTGGAGACACTATACAACGGAATCTACTATTGTCGTTGATAGCTCACATTGTTGACATACCTATCTTATCTCCGAGCAAATGGACTCGCCTGTCTCGTGTCACCGGTGTGTACACAATCGAAGTGAAACAAAGTCACTTGTGAGTGAGAGGTCTAACGTAACGGTATCACTATGTTTTCTAAACAGGAACAATGGAGTTGGATCAAGATTGAATGTGCCAGAGGTTGTACAGCACAAAAGTGTCATCAAGGTCTTCAAGAGGCATACAGGGAATCAGCATTGCTGTACAGAACAGTGGAACGCTGGGTAAAAGCCTTCAACAAAGGTCAGCAAACTGTGGCAGACATGCATCGTGCAGGCCGTCCTAGTGTCTCTGAAGAAGAAGTGCATACTGTATCCATGTTAGTGGACAGTTATCTTTGCCATATGATTTGTGAGCTTGCCAATGAAAGTGAATAGCACATAAAACTGTGCTTCACATTCTGGACTGCCTGGGCATGTGAAAAACTGCATCACAATGGGTTCTGCATGACTTGATGGAAATGCAGAAATGGATGCATTACAGTGCTGCTCAGACACATTTTGAGCATTATGAACACAAAGGAGAGGCTTTCTTATGCCATACTGCAACACTGGATGAGACATGGGCCACATAATAGGAGCCAAAACTGAAATGCCAATCCAATGAACGGCGTCATTGTGGGTTGCCGTGAAAGTTGAAAGTGTGTCAGAGCCCCAGTATGGTGAAATTTACGGTGATTCTCATGTAAGACTGTGATGTTGTTATCCTAATGCATGGCAGACTGTCAATGCATAGTATTATTGTTCATTTTAGGAGCACCGCCCGTGACCAGCTTTGCGAAAGCGGCGACACTTTCTGTGCAACCCACCCATCATATTGCATGACAATGCGTGGGCGCATACAGCACAAGCTGTGACTGCTCTGTTCAGTCGATGGGACTGGGAAGTACTGTACCGTCCACCATACTCCCCGGACTTAAGTCTTTGTGACTTTGATTTGATTCCGAAGATGAAGGAACCACTTCTTGGCATTCACTTCAGAACTGTTCCAGAGATTCGACAGGCAGTAGACAGCTCCATTCGCACCATCAACAGCACAGGCTCTGCTAACACCATACTACGCCTTTCGCATCACTGGCAACAGGTTCTACACAATGCTGGTGACTACTCTGAATGACAGTAACAGGTGCAAAGATGTAACTCTTTTGTATTGGTTGTGAATAAATAGTTGCCACTATTTAAGTTCCAACCCTCGTATAAAATGAAGTTTTAGACTGTATGTATCAAGTTTACATTGAAAGACTGATTAAAGACATTAATGCTGCCACTTTTGTTTCCATGTAGGCAGACAAGACAACAGATATTATGTGGAAAGTCCATTTGTCATTATACTGCACTGTATTAAGGGAGAAAACATGTTTAGAAATGGAGATTATATAACAATCAATCCAATTTGTGACTTCTTCATGAGATCGGAAGTGTTGGTAAACCAGGTCATGCACCATTGATCTAAACAGGTGATAGTTGGAAGGAGCAATGTCTGGAGAATACGGCGGGTGGGGTAAGACTTCCCATTTTAACGTTTCCAAGTACATTTTGACCTCTTTTGCAATGTGGGGTCGAGCATTGTTGTGCTGCAAAATCACTTTATCATGCCTGTCACAGTATTGTGGCCGTTTGTCTTTTAATGCTCTGCTCAAATGCATTAATTGCATTCGATAACAAGCACCTGTGATTGTTTCGCTTGGTTTTAACACCTCATAGTATATGATGCCAAGTTGGTCCCACCAAATGCAGAGAATGATCTCGAAGCCATGAATATTCATTTTGGCCATCAGTGTGGAAGCTTGGCCGGGATATCCTCACGATTTTTTGCATTTAGGGTTATTGTAATGAGCCCTTTTTTTGTCCCCAGTCACAATGCAATGCAGAAATCCCTTCTGTTTTTGCCTCTGAAGCAACTGTTCACAAACACACAAACACCGTTAAATGTCTCTTGGTTTCAGCTCACACGGGATCCAAGTTCCTTCTTTCTGAATCGTGCCCATAGCCTTGAGACGTTTTGAAATGTCTTGCTGTGTCATTCCCACTAATCTTGCCAATTATTCTTGAGTTTCACGTGAGTCTTTACTCAGCAATGTCTCCAGTTCTGCATCTTCGAAAACATTCTCTCTTCCACCACTGTGCCAGTCTACAACATTAAAATCACTGATCTTGGGGTGTTGAAGCCACTCACAATGTGTTCTTTCACTAATAGCATCCCTACCATACGTACTTGAGAGCATTCGACGAGACTCAGCCGCTGTTTTCTTCATATTGGAACAAAACAGTAACACCTCCCACAACTGATGAGAATTAGGATCGTAAACTAACATTTTCAATCAAGAACAACTTTATGATGCAGACACAAATTGACTAATGTTTGAATGAGGTCCAAGCTAACTGCCTGAGGTCTGCGATCTGTTTCTTTCGACCGCTACTCACCGTTGTTGCCACCTATCAACAAACAGTGGAAGCAAAGTTATATATCTTGTAGGAAAAGACAGATTGCTATTTACCATAAAGAAGACACATTAAGTTGCAGACAGGCACAATTAAAAGACACTTAAATAAAGCTTTTGGCCACAGCTTTCATCAGTAAAGGAGACACACACCATTGACACACACAAGCAAGCATACCTCATGCACACATGACTGCCAACTCCAGCATTTCAGGGTGGAATGCCCAATATTTATATATACGCAAAAATATGCTAGGAACATATAACTGTGCACACATACACAAAAATACATGAAACTGCATGAAACCATGTAAAAATATTCACAGATACATTTGTGTGTGTGTGTGTGTGTGTGTGTGTGTGTGTGTTTTGTGGTAAGTGAAGAGAGAGGGAGGGGGATGGGTTAGGTCGAGGTTCAACGGTTCGTGCAGCATGGGTAGCTGTAGAAAATAAAACACTTAGGTACATCAGGTTGGGATCAATAGGAACAAATATAACTATCAGAGGAAAGAATCTGGGGCATCAGATGCTGCATCAACAATCTGTGTGGTCACCAAGTCTGTGTCATGCACAGACAATCGCTGATACAATGTGCCTCAGAAGTAGATGCATTTTGGAAGGAGGTGAAAAAACACAGGAAAGAAGAGAAAGAATTGACAATGAGATGAGTAATGCTATAGAGAAGAGTAACAAAGAAAAACATCACACGGTTGTGGGATGGTAGAAAGCCATGCTGGACACTGAGACGAGTACTTCTACAGAGGAATGTAACAATGAAAAACATCACAGGTTTGTAGGACAAAAGAAAGCTGTTCAGCAAAATCAAACAATGGATACTCCAGGTAGGAATATCAACAATGTAGGAAAGAACAGATTGCTACTTACCTGCCAAACCCCCCCTCCCCCTGACCCCTCCTCCCTCCCTCAAATAACCATACTCACAAACATGCTAGACTTGTACCCCAACCTTATGACAGAAGAAACCCACAGACTCATAGAACACATCTCTATCCCACGACCTGAACCAGACGAAAACAGTAACATACATCCTAAAACATTAGGTTGGTGCATAAGTTTATGGCATTTTTTAACACTGTAGCAAAAGACAGATTGCTAATTACTGTGAAGAAGACATGTTAAGTTGCAGATAGGCACAATTAAAAAAACTGAGTGAGGTGGTGCAGTAGTTAGGACACTGGACTCGCATTCGGGAGGAAGATGGATCAAATCCATGTCCGGCCATTCTGATTTAGGTTTTCTGTGATTTCCCTAAATCACTTAAGATGAATGCCAGGATGGTTCCTTCGAAAAGGCATGGACAATTTCCTTCCCCATCCTTTCCTAATCCGATCAGACCCATGACCTCACTGTGTGGTCCCCTGCTCTAAACCAACAAACCACAGTCAAAAGACCCTTACATAACGCTTTTGGGCACAGCATTCATCAGTAAAAGAGAGACACACAAACCATTCATACACACAAGCAAGTCTAAAATCAGGATGTCCGGACGTGGGATTGAACCATCGTCCTCCCAAATGCGAGTCCAGTGTGCTAACCACTATGCCACCTCACTCAGTTGGTAAATTGTGCCTATCTGCAGCTTAACATGTTTTCTTCATGGTAATTAGCAATCTGTCTTATTGTACAGTGTTAAAAATGCCCTAAATTTATGCACCAACCTAATATTTTAGCATCTATGTTACTGTTTTTGCCTGGTTCAGGTTGTTGGATAGAGATTGTTCTATGAGTCTCTGGGTTTCTTCTGTCATAAGACTGGGTTACAAGTCTAGGTTGTTTGTGACTATGGTTATTGGGGGACGGGGGGAGGCAGAGGCAGGAGGGTGTAGATGCATCTGAAGCAGAAATTTGTGTTCATCCTGTTGCATGCCTCTCTTTCATATCTTGTCTGTTGGTTATGATGTGTCTCTATCCAGCTGAAACAAGTAAACCAACCCAAGTGATATACTTCAATTTTGATTGGCTTTGAATATGTTGTAATGTAGAGCAAAATACTGGCCCATATGGTCGTTAAGGGGGTGATACAACCCATCGGAAAAAAAACCTGAGTTTAATATCACCGAATGAATATCCTTGAAATGGTAAAAAAAGGGAACTTCAAATAAAAATTCTATGGTTTTTAATGTCTGCTACAATGATGCACCCAGATTTGTTGAAAACTTCATTTTTTCTAGATCCCATGGCCCCCACTATTTTGTTTCTCATTTCAACATTTGACTAATAGCAAAATGTATAGCATCCATAACACCAAATACAATCACATATAATGAAGTGGTATTCCAGAGACGCATGTATTAGAAATAAGCTGGAAATATCTCTATATTGCTGCATGTGCACCTGATATGACTGTTTTGATGACTGTTTTCATGTTGCATTTGTATAAAGTCTTCTGCAGATAAATTTAGTCTAAATGTATATCAACATATGCTGTTCTACACATAATTTTTGTTTTAATTTCATGAAATATAAAATACCTTGTTTTGTAATTGTGTTTTGTTTTTGTATTTGGTGTATTTTTGTATTTTATTTTCAAGTTGCAAACTTCTCAGATTCAATTATGTTATATTTGAATTTGTTAGTGCATTATTGTAAATTTGTACAACAATGAGAAAGCTGCATATCACAATTTATGGACTATAAACTGCACCATTTTTTCTTTGAAAAGTTGCCTCCAAAATTCATGTGTGTCTTATACTTGAAATTAATATTAAAATCTCTGGTATTTGGCTCAAAACTCCCACCAGTCTTAAAAATGGCCATTCATTTGATGCTGCATGAAACCTATCTTTATCTGGCAACATTTGATTCACCTGGCAGCAGCAGTGCACCAATGTGACAAATGTGAGTTGCAGGAATCCAGAAGCTTGCCATCACTGTCTCCCTACTGTCCCACCAACATCATAGAACATGGTCCAGCCTATGATGCATCATTGCAGTCTATGTTGCCAGTGAACTTGAACTGAAAGTGATTTTACAGTAAAAGTTTGTTAGTAGCTAGTTTTGTAACACAAAAACATAAAAGGTATTCAATGGTGAGAGCTATAAAATGAAAATAATAGTATATGCAAAAGAACATTGAAACACAGCAATTGAGCAGTACTTTTGCTGTCCACCAACAGAAAAAAAACCATTTGCAATTCCCAGGATAGGAAAGGAGAATAAGGAAGACTCAATGTGCAAACAGAGGACTGAATGCAAAATGGCCAAAACTAGAAGATGGTGTATTGAAATGGATTCAAGAATACCATCAAAACAACACTGGAATTAATACAAAAATGATTCAAATACACACCTGTAAGCTAGCAGTACAGTGGAACATAACAGACTTTAACAGTAGAGTTGGTTGGTGCCTACAGGTTTATCAAGCATCGTGGACTTAGCAAGTGAACCAAAACCAAAACGTATCAGAAAATGCCACAAGAATATGAAGGGAAAATACTATATTTCCACCACATTATTATTCAACATTGAAAGAACACCAGTGTGGAACTAAGCCAAACAGCAAATATGACCGAAGCTCCTCTGACATTTGATGTGCTGAGTAACAGAACTGTTGCCATCAAAGGTGCTAAAACTATAACTATAAAAACAACAGTACATGAAAAAATGCAATAAATGTCATCATTTCATGTTGTGCTGACAGTACTAAACTTAATCCAATGATCATTTTCAAGTACAAAACAATGCCAAAACCTTCTGAAATACCACCACATGTTGGTGTTCATGTACATGACAAGGATTGTATGGATGAGGCTGATATGAAATTAAGAGTTAACAGAGTGTGGGAGGGTAGGAAAGATGCCTTGTTGAAGAAGAGTTCTGTTCTTGCACTAGATCAGTTTAGTGGTCACTTGAAAAACTGAGACAGGGAAATACAGAGCTTGCTGTTATTACAGGAGGACTTCCTGCACAATAGTAACCTCTTAATGTCTTGATAAATGAACCATTTAAAGTGTGTATGAGAGAGGAATGGGACAAAAGGGTGATGGATGAAACCCAACATGAATTCATGCTGAAGAGAGCTTAAAGCTCTACCTACAATCAAACAAGTGTGTCAGCAGATAAAACAGTCATGGTCTAGAGTGAGAGAAGACATTATTGTTAAATCTTTCAAGATGTGCAGCATAATTAATGCTCTCAGTGGCAGTGAAGACCATCTTATATATGAAGAGGACAACAATGGCAATGAAGAGGAAGAAGAAGAAGAAAGTTGAGATGATGATTTACAGGGATTTTAAAGGTTAGTTCGGTTTTATAAACTAAGAATTTTTTTTAGTCTGACTTTGTAATCTAACAATAAAAATTGTAAAAATGTTTTTTTAAAAAAATGCTTAAAATTTAAGTTGCATCCTGTAGTCTGTAAAATATGTTAAATGTTTGAATAAAAAAAAGAAAAGGGGGTACTGAATGCAATTTCATACAAAGAAATTCTTGCTTATTTCTGACAAATGTATATCAGGAATACTATTTCATCACATATGATTAAATTTGATATTAACAATGCTATAAATGTTGCTATTAGTAAAAGGTCAAAATGAAAAACGAAGTAATGAGGGAGAGGGTATTTTGAAAAAAATCACTTTTTCAGCAAATCTGTTTGCACCTTAGTAATGCACATTAAAAATGTAGAATGTATTATATGTGTCACCATTCCAGTGGTATTCGCTTAGGAATATTAAACTCAATTTTTTTCAAAGGGTTGGTTCATCTCCTTAATGCCCGTATGGGCACATACAAAAAAATTGCTTTCTTTTATTTTGCTCTAAGCTACAATATACTCAAAGCCAATCAAAACTGAAGTGTGTCTGCTGGGTAGTTTAACTTGTAAGTAAGGCAAGGCAGTTTTAATAGGGGTGATCCTTGCTGTTTCACAACAGTATTGGAGGGGGTTCTAAAATCGAGTTTGAGTATGTTTCTGAGTATCCATCACACATGGGAGTCCTGCTGGACGTGCTGAGGTGTATACCATGATCAGTCTGATGAGTTTTGCAGATGTAGATAACTTGGAAATCCTGCTAATTTGTCTCATACCTTATACCCCAGACAAAGTGAGCACACTCTGGTGTTTGTATCATATTTCATACAAAGCACTAAGTACTTACATCAGAAAGACCAGAACAATATATCTGTCAGCCCAAAATATCACCCCCACTCATTCCAAACTGCAGTTCCACCAATGGGACATCTTGGCAACATGTGGCATGTGGCTGTGTCACAAGGAGCAATTTGACCAGGGTGACACATGGCAACACACCCCATGCATCATTACATAAAGACGTACAAACATTAATGCTTGTTCCATAGATCATGAAAACAACATTTCATAATGATGTGGAACATGTCACTTTAACATGAGTTTTCTTTACACAAAATAATTAATTAATTACTTTTTTTACAGTTACTACTTCATATCTAAGAATTCATGTATTGAGTAGAAGGAGTTGTCATTCAGAAATTCGTTTAATTTGCTTTTAAATGTTGGCTGGCTATCTGTCAGGCTTTTAACACTATTTGGCAGATGACCAAAGATTTTTGTGGCAGCATAATTCACTGCTTTTGGTGCCAAAGTGAGATTTAATCCAGAATAGTGAATATCTTCCTTTCTTCTAGTGTTGTAGCTATGCACTTTGCTGTTATTCTTGAATTGGGACTATTTATTAATGGCATTCTAGCATCTGTTGTCACGTGAATGCAAGGCTAGTTAACAAGAAATGACATGTTGCTTCTTGTTGCCAGTTATCTGACAGTCAGTGGTTCTGTGTAGCTTGTTGTATGAGAGATGGAATGGACAACTAGTAAAACAATTTCTTTATTACGGATTATTGTAACTGGCATGAATATGAGAAATTAAAAGTAAATTAACAAATTTATTGCACTTATAGTGACAGCCTGCTCCTGTCAATCTCACTGAACTTCAAATATGTGGTGTTTTTTATTCGTAGATTGCATACAGTAAGATGTGTGTAGCATAGTTGTAGAGTTTTCATTTCCTTGCATTATAAGAATTTGTATTTCCTCTTGCTGTGGACATGTCAGTACCAGTAGTGATCTTACAAAGGCAGGCATGATTTTTACAGTACTTTACAGTACCTCATAATCTCATCCCACACTTCTTTTGGTTCTAAGGCTGACCATCTGTGGTGTGACTGCAAATTCTCCATGTCAGTATCATTCTGGATTATGAACCTCCATGATACACAAACATTTTCACCCCTTTTGTCTGTCAAATATTCCTTGAGGTGAGTGCAGAAGTTTTGAAGTGTAACTTTTTCTCAAGAAGTTGTGAAGATAAGCGCATGTTGTAACAAGTTCTGCATTATCCACAGATAGCACTAGTGGTTTTCTAAATACATGAAAAACATGCCAACAACACAAAATTGTTCTCCACTGCTCTGCAAGCACCTGAGTATCTTTAGTTGTACTGTCTTCGACAAGAGTGCCTTTTTTGAAGGCCTGAAAGGGGTTTAATAAGTTGTTCCTGTGATGCAAATGCATCATCAGTCACTAATACATATGACAACACTTCATGCTTGCGCAAAGAGCTTCAGGAGGTGGAAATGCCAATTCATTTTTTGTGGAACAAAGTTTCTGGGAAACCTTCATGGTCTGAAATGCAGCCCTGATAGCCTGTATTAGCAAACAAGAAAAAATAGGTAGCATCAACAGCAGTCATCATAAAAAAAAAGCTAAAGGTCCATTTGTAATTGAAAAACATGCTGCCACTGTTCTTTGGGCTTTGAATAACTATGTGTTTTCCATCACAAGCCCTAACACTGAGCAGGTAATTCCAGGAAACCTCAAAATCTTTTGCGATGTTTCTCCACTTGTATTCAGTGGATGGAATTTAAAAACAGAAAAAAATAGTTTCTGTAGATTTGCGGCATCCTGTAATGCTATGATGAATATAGTCACAATTGGTATCAGTTTCTGTTTTTGCCATCACAGTTGCTCATGTATTGTTCTAGGTGACTGATTTCAGGGTTTATTTATAGCATGTCAAAACTGCATAGCACCATGCACATAACAGGGAGTATCTGCAGTTAGTACCATAGTTCTGATGTATTACAAACTACACTTTGAACTGAAGACCATAGCAACAACTATATGAGTATTGTAATATTTATGGTCTGGAGACGTGTTATGCCTGAAACCAGTCACACAGAATTATTCATGAGAGATTGTGACAGCAGCAAACAAATAAGGTATTAATTTACTTTGTTACATATTTGGTTTTACTGGCAGAAGATGCTATTTCAAATGCTCCAGATGCTTCGAGTAGGTTAAGCAATGGTGAAAACGCTGCCAACTGTACATAAGTCTTATAGTCATCTTGAAAATGAGAAAAAAATGGTTGGGCTGTGTAGGTTCTTTCCCCTAGAAGAAAGTAACAAGGCATACACATTCCAGATATCCATCAGAGTGCAAGGAGGAAGCATATCTTATCTGTTGTGAATTAAAACTCTTCTTAGGGAAGGAAACATAAAAATACTATTGGGTTTGATTTCAATTTTGTCTCATCAGAATTTGTCTGGGGCCAACTATACATCACTGCAAAATAGTTCCCTTTACAGTTACTTCAAGTTTATAATATCCTAGCAAATCTGCTGTCTGAGTTCAAATCAGATCTATGTAGCTGGAGTTGGGTTTTGCAAGTAAAACCAGGTGACACAATGAAATTGTTAAAGTTGCTAGTTTATTAGTAACAGTGTATCAATGACGCAAACTATCTCAGTCACTTCAGCAGGTGCAAATTTAGCAGACAGTCTCACTTACAATGTGCAAAGAACTGTTTTAACTGTTCCTGAGTCTGACCACAGTTCCCAACATAATTTACTACTCGGGTACAGTGCCACTGGGGAAGGAACTCCAAGCCGGGGTAAACCAACTCATGTTTAGAGCTCTTGCAATTCAACTGCACAGAAATCTCCTAAATCATGATATATTCTCAACAAAAAGTGAAGTCCGAAAACTTCACAGTTCAGGAAACTTAGCCCCTAAATTTGATATGTCTTGACCCTCTCGAGTCCCCAACCCAGTCCACAATTCACTAGAAGAGGAACAAAAAAGTCTGGACTCTCCTGAGTTCCTGAGAAAACTCTGGTCCACTAATCCAGGCACATCTCCTTACATAATGAAATACACAAATATTGAGTCCCCAACCAAAGTCCTCTCCAGCTAGAACTGAAACATCTTGACTCTTCTGAGTCACTGACAGAAGGCCCTTTTACGTCCTAACACCAGTCCCAAGGTAAATTCTTATATCCCCATTATACCTTACAGTATGTTGGGTATTTGCTGCTGCTTCTGTGCCTCCCCAACTTCATCATTTTGGTGTTGTGTCATGCCATAAATACAATTTCATACGAATTTGAACCAATTGGCCAACCTTGATAAATATAATCAAACAAAACTTATATCCCAAACTGCATTTAAATGTTGATTTTAACAATATCAAACATTATATATTTACGAGGTCTAATCTCTCATAAAACTTATGTTAACTTGAATTATTTCATTATCATGTGTTAATTTTGTCTCTGAATTAAATACACGAGTGTTTTCCATCCATGTTTTGATTAAGTAAGAAAGTCAAATGCTGTTTGTGATAACATTTCTTAATCTTACATGGGTGTTCTCTCTCAAACACAGTTAACAATACAATCGAGACTTCAAAAGCATCACAAAAAAAAGCTGTCATTTAACAAATATCCCAACAACAAACAAGTCAAGTAATTTTCACTGCTCCCACTCCTAGGCTTTTGCGTGAACATCTTGTGCATTTGAACAGAGTCAAATTCTCAGCTGCAAGTGGAGCACCTACAGCATCTAACAAATACTGGTAGCTTTGGTCCAAATTCAATGCAGAATGGTGGTTTTCAAACCCTTTGTCTTCAAAAGCATACTAGTAGCACCTTCCGATGAGAAGAGACACTGCCTTCTGTGTTGCGTTTTGAAACAGGCATTCCCTTGGTGCCAGTGAAGACATTAGAATGTAAGGAGTGAGTAATAGGACCAGTAGTTTAGATCACGGCACTCCTAAAGAGTGTGTACTGCTTGGCCTTAAGAAAGGTAACACTGTTCTCTTTAGCACTTTGCTTCAAGCGTGCATCTCACTGGTGTCGATGGTGCCCCCAGCTCACTCTACTTGCAGGCACTCCACTCTTAGTGGCGTGTGTGAGAGACACACACACTTTCCCAACCAAGCTAGCCAGCCCTTCCTTCAGTGCTATTGCCACACAGCACAATAAGCTACATGCTGTGCCCAGCTATCTATTCCCTTGCCCCTCCATGTGCAGTGCAAAGCACAGCTGGGCCCTTATTTGTTAGCTCTCGAACTTCAAAGTCTGTTTAATACAAGACATAATTTTCAATGAGTTCAATTGCTCTTGCCTCAAACAAGACTGGTGATAATTTTTCAGAAGCTGTACAGATTCGAGATACGTTATTCACCTGTGGCGTTCACAATCTTGAGACATCTATAAGTTTCTACAACTGGTACAACATTCACAGATATTGATTGCACCATATTTTCAGAATGCTGGAAATGTTTTTTGATCTTCAACATCCTATAACTTGAAAATGAAATAATAATGAATAAATGAACCAAATGAATTGGAGAGTGTGGTTTTAATATCCTAAGAATGGGTTTCAAGGAATGTTTGGGCAGTTTCTTTAATTTCCACAGGAAACTCAACAATGAACTGAGGCAGGAAATGAATCGTCTTGTATGTATAGTTTATAGCTTATTGAGTAACCTTCATAGTAGTAAAGTTTCAATCCCTGACTTTTCTCTTCAACGAATCAGTTTCTGCAATGTTACCACCATCGTGATATTTTTTTCTCTTGCTGACATCTGAATATTTCAGACAGATTTTTTGATTTGTCATTTTCTCGTAGGTATCAAACAGTTCTCTTCACAATTTTAAAAAGTCGATGCTCAATTTCAGAAATTCTACAGCCTTTCGTAACATGTTAGGAAGCAGGCAAAATTAAAAATGTGTTTGCAGTTCACATATTGGTGTTTCCCATTCAACAGAAGCCAATAAGCATAATAGACCATTTATGTGGCAGGCCAAGAGATGTTATATTGAAGTGACTGATACCATATTCAGTAAATCACCGGATCCACATATTTCTTCAGTACACAAATATTTAAACACATGGATTTGTCTCTGGCCACTGAGGATGTTGTCTAACACAGTGAAATGGCACTCTGTTTCCCTGTGAAATGAAAGGATCATATAGCTTTAATGACTGGGAATCCCCACAGGGCAAGTTCAGGTGTCAGGTTGCAAGACTTACCAGTTGACACCACATTGTATGTTACTGATGATGAAATTATGATGAGGACAACACAACACCCATTCCCTGAATTGAAAAAAATCTCCAACCCAGCCAGCCAGAAATCAAACAAAGGCCCAATGCATGTGAGTCAAATGCTCTGACCATTTAGCTAAGGGGTCACACTGTTTTCAGTGTGAATAGATTAGCTGTCATGTGGTAGTGGATAGTTGGAGAACGAGCAGACTGTGGGTGAAAATATATTTAACATCAAATATCCTGCCAGACTGAAAACCTGGCATTGTTATTGCATCTGGATCCTGCAGTGTTATTCAAGTCACATCCCCAAAGTTCCTTTCATTCACCAACAGTATGAGCTAATTTCTAACTGATCTGTTTTGTCCTTTGATATAATACAAATTCTAGGTGTACACCAGGCGAATAATGGAACATGTTTTGTGTTCTCGTATTATGACGTTCTTAGATAATACAAATCTCCTTCATCATAACCAACATGGATTCCGCAAACAGAGATCATGTGAAACTCAGCTCGCCCTATTTGCCCAAGAAATTCACAGTTGCGTAGACACTGGCGAGCAGATTGATGCCGAATTCCTGGACTTCAGGAAGGCATTTGATACGGTTCTGCACTTACGTTTAGTGAAAAAAATACGAGCTTACGGAATATCGGACCAGGTTTGTGATTGGATTCAGGATTTCCTAGAAGAAAGAACACAACATGTCATTCTTAACGGTTCAAAATCTGCAGATGTAGAGGTAATTTCGGGAGTACCGCAGGGAAGCGTGATAGGACCTTTATTGTTTACAATATACATAAATGACTTAGTTGACAACATCGGTAGCTCCGTGAGGCTATTTGCAGATGACACGGTTGTCTACAAGAAAGTAGCAACATCAGAAGACTCGTACGTACTCCAGGAGGACCTGCAGAGGATTAATGCATGGTGCGACAGCTGGCAGCTTTCCCTAAACGTAGATAAATGTAATATAATGCGCATACATAGGGGCAGAAATCCATTCCAGTACGATTATGCCATAGGTGGTAAATCATTGGAAGCGGTAACGACCGTAAAATACTTAGGAGTTACTATCCGGAGCGATCTGAAGTGGAATGATCACATAAAACAAATAGTGGGAAAAGCAGGCGCCAGGTTGAGATTCATAGGAAGAATTCTAAGAAAATGTGACTCATCGACGAAAGAAGTAGCTTACAAAACGCTTGTTCGTCCGATTCTTGAGTATTGCTCATCAGTATGGGACCCTTACCAGGTTGGATTAATAGAAGAGATAGACATGATCCAGCGAAAAGCAGCGCGATTCGTCATGGGGACATTTAGTCAGCGCGAGAGCGTTACGGAGATGCTGAACAAGCTCCAGTGGCGGACACTTCAAGAAAGGCGTTACGCAATACGGAGAGGTTTATTATCGAAATTACGAGAGAGCACATTCTGGGAAGAGATGGGCAACATATTACTACCGCCCACATATATCTCACGTAATGATCACAACAAAAAGATCCGAGAAATTAGAGCAAATACGGAGACTTACAAGCAGTCGTTCTTCCCACGCACAATTCGTGAATGGAACAGGGAAGGGGGGATCAGATAGTGGTACAATAAGTACCCTCCGCCACACACCGTAAGGTGGCTCGCGGAGTATAGATGTAGATGTAGATGTAGATGATGATGATGATGATGATGATGATGATGATGATTGCTTGCTTGCTTGCTTGTTGCTAAATGGCCTGTTTCAGATGTGATTCAAGACATATTTTGAATGGAGCTCTGAGGTGGATATCAAAGGACTGAATATAAAGGCTTGCCATCAGGAATCCAATAATATGTATTGAAGCACTGGTTGTCCCCTCCCTGTTAAATACTGCCTGTCCATCCCCGGTGGAATACCTGTTAGCCTAAAACTGCATGTCAGGATTAATTGGTTTACACATGTGTCTGCTCTGGTTAAAAGTAATAATTGCCTTTGCTTTTAAGAAAATATTGAAAGTTTTCTAGAGGTCATGTGTTGTCTTGTTGCTTGTCATCTGCGATTGCACAGAAAGGGGCATAAGCTTATGATTATGAAATTTATTTATTTTTTTAATCCGGTAAAATTTCTGACTGGCCAACAATAACTAAAGCAGATTTAGGAATCACCAAGATTAAATAACCTGAAGATAAAACTTCAGTATGAGGTAGCTTGTCTAGGTTTTCGTTTAAATGGCTTTTTTTTATCTCAGTGATCATTCTTGTATTTATTGTTTAAGATATTTCCAAGACTGGTACCCACATCTTACCTCCATCTAATGCATGGGATAAGAGATAAGTGTTATTGAAATGAAAATTAGTTTCACAATTGTGTTGATATGTAATTGTGGATCATTGTTCTCTGTAAAAAGGTTGTTTCCTAATGGTTTGCTATCTGTCTGATACTGCTTCAAAACATATTGTTATATGAAATAGTGTATACTAAAATTCAACTGTATAAATGTCGCTGAACTCCGTTGCTTCACCCTTCAACTATCCTACGGTGCCTTGCCATGTCCCAACAATTAGGTTGTATCAATTAATCTTCCAATCCTTGACTTTTATTGTCCTTGTGATTCATGATAGGAGGTGGTTTGAAAAGTCTGGTAAATTTCTGCAAAAAAAGGAACATTTTTGTAGCACCTTCATGGTTGGTAAGCTCGATTATTCCAAGGTCTGTATAAAGAATTTGAATAATATGCAGCATACAGTTCATTGTTGACAGCTGCCTTAACTGGTCAGTGTGTTGAATGCGATTTGAAAATGGAGAATACCGAGTTTCATGATGTTACTAAACATTTTCATTTGAAGAGTTGTGCTACAACACAAATCAAAACAGAACAGCATGAAGTTTGCCTGGACTCTGCACCATCATTGACGACCATTTACTTTTGGATTAATGAATTTAAAAGTGATGGACAAGCACCAAAGACAAAGCATGCTCCAGCCGTCCAATTGAGGTCACCACAAAGGAAACCACTGACAAAATCCATAATACAGTAATGCAAGACTGCCAAATGAAAATTTGTGATATTGCCAAGACTGAAGGCATTTCACAACTGAGTGAGTGCATAATATCCTGGATGTATAATTGACTATGAAGAAGCTGTGTGCAAGTTGTGTGCTATGACTGCTCACAATAGTCCGACAGCACATCCGGCACAACATTTCAATACAATGGCTGGTGATATTTAATTGCAATTCCCAAGACTTTTTGTGCCAATTTTCTACTGTTGATGAAACCTGGAGCCATCATTACACACCAAAGTCAAAATGGCAGTCAGAACAATCACCATCACTGGTGAAAGTGTACCAAAGAAGGTAAAACTGTTTTGTCAGGTGAGGTCCACTGTTTTTTGTGATTCTCAAGGAATAATCCTAATAGATTACTCAGAAAAAGGTGGAACCATAACTGGATCCAATTATGCTTCATTGTTGGATGATTTGAAACTTGCCTTGGCTGAAGAAAGACCATGACTGACACACAAAAAAGTGCTCTCTCACAAAGATAATGCACCATCCCATCCATCTATGATAGCAATGGCAAAAGTGCATGAATTGGGCTTCGAACTGTTTCCTCATCCTCCTATTCACCAGACGTAGCCCCAAATGACTTCTCCCTAGTACCTAACTTGAAACTTTGGCTCACTAGGAAGAAATTTTCATCAAACGAGGAAGCGACAGTTGCTGTCAACGTGTGTTTTGCATAGCTTGACAGTAACTATTTCTGATGGGATGAAAAAGCTGGAGGATTGCTGGACCAAGTGTATATCCCTCGAAGGAGACTATGTTGAGAAGTACAGTGAGTTGTTCACGATACACACAGTTTTTCTTTTTAACCACCCTACAACGTGTATCACACATCTGTTGAAACATCTTGTACATAGACAAATATATTTTCATTTGATGAAATTCATGTTGTGACTTGAATTTCTAGGATTAGGTTATGCTTAAGAGGTCAGTTAAATTAATTCAGTGCTCTGGGTGTTGATGTGGTTTCTACAGGTCATTTAACATATAAGGTATCAAGCAATGAAACATAAATGTTGGCAAGTATTACTTGATGAAGCAAAGCGTAGACTTTGTCGTAGTGGGAATTAATTTCATCACATCACTAGGTGCAACCATATTCCATTCAAACTAGTGATCATTGTCTCCTTGCAGTATGAGCATTTCAAGTGACTATGGAAAATGCCTTTGTTTCTTACTGTTAATGCCATTAAACTTTGTGATGATGAAAAGGAGAAAGGCATGATCGTTCTGATGTAAAATGCAAGCAGAATGTTAAGGCTGAGTAAGCTGATGGTGTACAGATTGCAGCAGGGGGGAACGATATGATGTTAAGTGATGCAGTATTCAATAGCAAAGTGCACACAATAAATTGCCCATTAATGGTGTGGGAAAATATGTTGATAGCAGATTCTGTGATTATTATGAACAATACAAGGAAGTACCAACTTTCCACAAACTTCATCATTTTCCTTGCACAGAACCGATCTGTGGTCGAAAGATGCCTCAATAAATGAGGCACCATGTTTGTGAATAAGTTGATGTAGTTTGAAGAAAGGTAAACTATATTAGAGTTTTATGGAAAAATGAAGGAACAAAGGCTCAGAATTAAAGTGGCCAGTGGATTATTCAGACAAAACATGTATTCATATGCATTACACTGTAAATATAATTTGTTGTCAGTGAGAAGTATTGTAAAAAAAGTGCTTGTCAATATTTAATTATTGTGCAATGATGTACATTTGGTATGTGTGTGTTTTCATAGGGTGAACGTGACTCCAACAATACATTTTTGCAGGTTTTTCAGTGATATTTTGGGTATTTTAGTGTATGGGACACATGGATACTCACATCATCATCACAGTTCTTTTTCTTCTATGAAAAAGCATAAAATATTCAATCCATCGACACATACAACAGAAAACATAGTCTAATGTAACAACCCCAATTCTGTGAAAATATCTTCATAACAGAGTACAAGTGTGCAATATGCAATCACTAAAATGTATAACATGAGATACTAATGCACCCATCCTCAGACAGATACAAAACTACTGTGATTTAACTAGCAGCATGGACAGTAAAACTCCCCCAGGGTGTTTTGCTTGTATAACAATAGAGACACATGTTATCGAGGATTACAAGTTCCTGTCTACACCAAGACAAGGCTTATGAAAAGTCAGAGGTTAAGCGCATTCAGGATCAGTTGATGGTGTGCTGTTGAGAGCTGGACAGCAGCAAACTTTATGCAGTTGGGGGCAGCTCAGCAGAGGCTGGTTCTCTACCTTGTGTCCTCAGGTACTACTCATGATTTTCAGATGGGGGGAGAGGGAAATGTGATAACCACAGCAGAGTTCAGACAAGCCACCTGTGGCAAGGCTATCATTTCAAAACAGCAGCTGCTAGTGAAGAATATTGACTCCTCAGACTCAAACAGAATAGAATTCTGTGGCAAAGTGTTCTTCTGTCCTTCCTCTTCTTTGTCCCACAGTTTTACTCATGGTGATTTGTCCATTTTTTTGCTCTCTGGGCAATTGGGTTTGATGATACGTACTCTTTACTTGCGCTATGATGTTCTTGGTGCCAACCCTACATGTAGGAGGGTCATTCTAAAAGTAAAGAAAATTTGTTTCACTAAGCATTTTTACTCAAGATAATCTATTTTACAACACATTTTACTATCTTAGTTATTTGTATACACAGTTGTTGTTCAAATTCATACATCTGTTGTACTGTTCCTCAAGTTTTCCAATGCTCTCTGCATACTTAGTTGCCACCAAGTTGTTGAATCAGTCATACTGTCCTCTTACAGTTTGTTGTTTTGTTCGTTATGATTTCTACCCAAGAAACCCGTCAATTTGGGAAAGGATAGTTATCACTCGGAGCCAGGTTTAAGCTATAATGTGGATGTTCAAAAACTTCCCCCTTAAAACTTCCGAAGCAAATTCTTCAACACATCAGAAAGTGGGCAAGCATTATTGTGAAGAGGCACATTGCCATTAGACAACAATCCATACCATATCTTTTGAACAGAAAGGCATAGTGAAGGATCTTACAGTAGGCCACTGCATTTAAAGTTTCTCCTCTAGGCATAGATTCAATGAATAGGACACCCTTTTGATCCCGAAATACTGTGGCCCAAAACCTTTTTGGTCCACCTCCATAGTGGTCAGCATGGCTGACTGCCACGTGGGGGCTCTGGGTTTGATCCCCAGCCTAGTTGGAGATTTTATCCACTCTGGGACTGGGCATCACATTGTCATCATTATTTCACCATCACTGGTGAACAATTCACTGCAGCAGTGTCATACAGGAAGCCTTTCACCTGGGAGTCAAACAACTGTAGACATGGTCTCCTAGTCAATAATGCCATATGATCATTTTCAATTCGCCTTTCTGCTACTCATAATTTGTATGGCTTTTTTTTTGTTAGGGATAGTGAATGATGCCATTCGACTGACAGGGGACTTTGTTTCTGATGTTTCATGTGAGACCCAGGTCTTTTCAACAGTAACAATGCGGTTCAGAAACCTCACCATCCTTGTACTGAGTGAGAAAACTCTGTGCAGCTACCATTTTGCATTCATATGTAAAACGTTTAAAGACCCACCTCTCATACAATTTTCTGTAACTGAAATCACCACTAAAAATTTTATATAAAAAAAAAAGAAACACGATTGTGATATTTCAGGAAAGCAAAAATTCAGTCAATGAACAGCAAAATGTCTGCCCTACCAAATTTTCCCCTCAGTCCCTGATTTGATTTTGTCAGTCGAATGTTCATTTGTCTGCCACTAAAAAAGACACGTTACATTCCAACTAAAGCCTCATCACATTTCCATTAAATTTGATTATCCGTCAGTACATTTTGATAGGGAAGAGTTTTTTTGAATTCAGAAATAGTGTTACATTACGAACACAACACCTGGTAAGATAATTAATATTGTCACAAATAAACAGCAAATAACCCTTCCCACTTGCTGGTAGCATCATAATGATGCCAAAACTTAGGAAGGTTAATGACACAGTGAAACGGGTTGGGAAGAGCTGCACAACTCCGCAGATCAAAATATTCTTACCTTTTAGAATTACCCTTGTATTTCCCTGATTGCTTCATCAAGTAACAGGAATATGTCTAATAAAACTTTTAATATGTGAAATTCTATATACGTTATTAAAATATGAGGCCAATTTTAAATCTTATTTAGTATCCTCATGCAGGGAACCATTTAAACGGAAACTGTTCATACACTACTGGCCATTAAAATTGCTACACCAAGAAGAAATGCAGATGATAAACGGGTATTCATTGGACAAATATATTATACTAGAACTGGCATGTGATTACATTTTCATGAAATTTGGGTGCATAGATCCTGAGAAATCAGTACCCAGAACAACCACCTGTGGCCGTAATAACGGCCTTGATACACCTGGGCATTGAGTCAAACATAGCTTGGATGGCATATACGGGTACAGCTGCCCATGCAGCTTCAACACGATACCACAGTTCATCAAGAGTAGTGACTGGCATATTGTGACGAGCCAGTTGCTCGGCCACCATTGACCAGACGTTTTCAATTGATGAGAGATCTGGAGAATGTGCTGGCCAGGGCAGCAGTCGAACATTTTCTGTATCCAGAAAGGCCCGTACAGGACCTGCAACATGCGGTTGGGCGTTATCCTGCTGAAATGTAGGGTAGAGCCATGGGACGTAACACATTTGAAATGTAACGTCCACTGTTCAAAGTGCCATCAATGCAAAGAAGAGGTGACCGATACATGTAACCAATGGCACCCCATACCATCACGCCGGGTGACACACCAGTATGGTGATGACGAATACACACATCCAATGTACGTTCACCGCGATGTCGCCAAACACGGATGCAACCATCATGACGCTGTAAACAGAACATGGATTCATCCAAAAAAAGTGACGTTTTGCCATTTGTGCACCCTGGTTCATCGTTGAGTACACCATTGCAGGCACTCCTGTCTGTGATACAGCATCAAGGGTAACTGTAGCCATGGTCTCCGAGCTAATAATCCATGCTGCTGCAAACGTCATCGAACTGTACGTGCAGATGGTTGTTGTCTCGCAAATGTCCCCATCTGTTGCTCAGGGATCGAGGTGTGGCTGCACGATCTGTTACAGCCATGCGGATAAGATGCCCGTCATCTCGACTGCTAGTGATATGAGGCCGCTGGGATCCAGCACAGCGTTCCGTATTAGCCTCCTGAACCAACCGATTCCATATTCTGCTAACCATCACTGGATCTCGACCAACATGAGCAACAATGTTGCGATACGATCAACTGCAATCGCGATAGGCTACAATCCGACCTTTATCAAAGTTGGAAATGTGATTGTACACATTTCTCCTCCTTACACGAGGCAGCACAACATTTCACCAGGCAACGCTGGTCAACTGCAGTTTGTGTAAGAGAAATCGGTTCGAAACTTTCCTCATGTCAGCACGTTGTAGGTGT
Organism: Schistocerca americana; assembly: GCF_021461395.2. Classification (NCBI taxonomy): domain Eukaryota; kingdom Metazoa; phylum Arthropoda; class Insecta; order Orthoptera; family Acrididae; genus Schistocerca; species Schistocerca americana. The sequence goes on along the minus strand of NC_060127.1, from coordinate 167,299,377 downwards.
CTCCACTGGCGTCAACCTTGTGTGAATGCTCTGAAAAGCTTATCAGCAGCATATCACAGCATCTTCTTCCTGTCAAATTTCACGTCTGTAGCATCTCATCTTCATGGTGTAGCAATTTTAATGGCCAGTAGTGTACTTAACGATCAACTTTTATTGTTCCGTGTGGAATTTTAAGTTGAATGAACAAGGGGCCAAAATGATAATTTGAAGGCAAGTTTAGAGTTGTCCAGGAGAAGGGAAACATGCTGGAGAGAAATGTACTGCAGAGTTTCTGTCAGAGGAAGGATGACACCACCCTGTGTCCACAAATAGTGCTGCCTGTTTCTTTTTATAATCACTAGAAAATAAAGTGTTGCACTCACCTTGCTTGCAGATTATGCTTTCCATAGTAGGTTGTCAGATGAGATTTAGGATAAAGGGTCACATGCAAACTGCTTGCCTCAGTGAGTGTACCCTGTTCAAGGCTACTGTTTCTTATGTTTTCCCTTGATGGAACTTTCAACTAAATACACATGACAAGAAGTCAAGGAGAAAGGAAGTGAAAGAACCCTCTGCCTTCCAGAAATACAGTAGTGTGAGCATATTTTTTTCAATAATCTCTGTATCAGTAATTATTAACAGCCTACAACCCAATATGATGATCGCGGCTAGAGGCCAAAAAAGCACAATTATGGAATATTTACTTGACCATGACAAATAAATAAGTGTTTGCATAAAACAAAAACTTCTGTGTCATTTGTCTCCAATTTTTAGCCACCCATTTAGCCTAGCATTAAGTATTAGGCAACGTACTGCCGTTACGATCTCCCACTCGTGCTTAGTGATTCGAGAAGAATCCCATGTCTCACATTGTAAGATTTGCTTTAAGTTTACTCAGTAGCTCATGTGATGGCTCAAAAGCAACTTGACTGCCAGGAGCTTTGCATGTTTCTGAATAAGAGCGCTAGTGCAGTTTTGCTTGTAAGAGTCTCTGAATGCCGCCTGTTCAGCCAAATCAGAACTACTGTCAGTGTCTGACATTACAACTCAAGTGCATCACTGCAAGCAGAGAGAAGAACTACTGGAAGCTAACCTAAAAAGTACCTTTAATATGTGTGTGTGCATCTGCACAGTGAAGAAAAGAAATCATTATTGTTTTAACAGAAAAATCTGAATTATTACAATGAACAGTTGCATTCGAAACACATTTTTGTCACCAAACAACTTGATGCAGACCTTAAGTGCTCCCCACACAGGTGACAGATCACTTTTGATACCACCTGCAATGAGTCACTTGCTCTGAGACCAGCATCTGAGAGCAGTTTCCCAAGCAATTTCTCATACTATCATGAATGCCACTGTGTTGAGGAATTCTGCTATGCAAAAGAAGTGCTACGTTAGCAGCAGTGGCAAGTGATCTCCATATTTCCACAATGCTTTAAAAAGCTAGAAATTGAAATGTAATAAACATGTTGATTGAAATGTTATTCCTGGAAACTGTACATTACTTTACATCTGTCACTGATCCGAAATGGGTTGTGTACATCTTTTAGTGTGTCACTTTCATGTATTACAATCCGCAACCACGTTTATGGCATATGGGCCAGGGATATGCAGTAGACAACTGTGCAGCTAGCCAATCAGTGCTCCTCTGTTTCTGCATTCCGTATTGTGTACTCTTCCATTATATTTGACTGTTCTATGATGTTTTACGTACAAAAGAACTACGATTGATTTCGGTGGTATAATGGCTGAAATATCTAGGAGGCACCAAGTGCTTCACAAACAAGCAAGGGACCTTACTTTTAAAGTGTTGTCATTCTTCAAACATGAGGCAGATCCAGGCGAGCTGGTTTAAAACATGCCAAGGTGCATCTACGCACTGCAATGGCCTGTGGCATTATTGGTGCACTTTCAGCCGAGTTGACAATGCACAACTTCTTGTGAGATGTGTGGCCAGAGGCCATTAACACTATAGCCAACTATAGTCATCAATTTGTTTTTCAATCATTACTCTTTTAGTTTAACTGCAATCTCAGTACATGTGTAGAAATGTTTTCAATAACTCCATAACTCTTGTTACAAATTGTATGGGTTATACTTAGACCATATGAGATGAAAAGGCCTTCAGTATAGTTGCAGAATAGGATTGCCCTATATACAGGGTGTCCCAAAAAGAATGACCCAATTTTAACTTGTAATAATATTGAGACAAATGTCACTAGGTAACTGAAACAGTGCTAGATGTAATTGGCTTGGTCTAGAGTTCAGAAAAACTCCACTGGATGTTGCTACGAGTGCTGATCTGGAGCGTGGATCCAGTCTCACTCAATATGGCATCTACGCAACAGAATGTGTATTGCGTTATTGAATTTAGTCATACTCAATCAGTGATCACAGTTCAGTGGGTGTTTCATATTCAATTCCGTGCTAAATCATCATCACCAAAGAACATTTGACGGTGGTATAAACAGTTTGAAGAAACCGGGTGCCTCTGTAAAGCCAAAAGTCCTGGCCGGCCACAGATTCTGAACAAACAGTGGAACAAATCCGATGAGCATTTGAGCAGAGCCCCCGCAAGCCTACGCATCATGCTAGCCGAGAACTTGCATTACCACGCATGGCAGTGTGGCGCGTATTACGGCATCATTTAGCCCTCAAACCATACCTATTATAACTGTTACAAGCTCTTCAAGATACTGACAAAGTGAAACGAGTGGACTTTAGCAATGCTATTCTAGAGGACATGGAAGATGACACTTCTATGTCTATATTCAGTGATGAGGCAACTTTCCATATTAGCGGTAAGGTTCACTGTCATAATGTCCATATATGGAGGCTCAAAAATCCTCATGAAACAATTGAACACTAATGTGATTCAGCAAAAGTGAATGTTTTTTGTGCTGTTTCGCAAAGCAAGGTTTATGGACCATACTTTGAGGAAGAAACCGCAACACGACAATCGTATCTTGCAATGCTACAGAACTGGTTATTCCCACAAGTTGACTCTGACAATTTCATCTATCAGCAAGATGGAGCACCACTGCACTGGCACAACATGTGCAGTTTCCTCAATGCCAAAGTGCCTCGACGTTGGATAGGGCGTACAAGACTACGAGACTCTTGGCCTCCTAGGCCCCCTGGCTTAATACCATGTGATTTCTTCCTGTGGGGATATGTTTTAAACAATGTGTTTACGATCCTCCCTTATCTCGTGACATTGATGAACTAAAAGCCAGAATATCGGCTGCTGTAGCTTCGGTGACAGAAGACACCTTACACTCAGTTTAGGATGAATTCGGCTATCGGCTAGATGTCGTCTGTGCGGCCAATGGAGGATATATTGAACATTTATGATGGATTTTTATAACTTCTGTCTTTTCTGAGTAATTTAGTATGCAATTTGTTGGTGTGAAGCCCTTCTTCCTAATAAATAATTCTATTTAAAATCAGGTCATTCTTTTTGGGACACACTGTATTTTAATTTAAACATTATGGTACACAAGTTAAAAACTCTTTAGCTGTTTCATAAATAGCTCAAAATCATTGCATGGAGCCCAGTATATTGTGACTATCACTGAGAACTCTGAATTTTACTTCTAGAGCACAAGCTGCAAAAAGTTAATCACTACAAAATCTGAGGGTGTCTGTGGTATCAGTAGCTGTGATGCCACAACATAGGTCCGCTCGGTTAGGTTGGCACTATGAGAGACACCGACGACAGCACCCTCTAGCCGGTGCTGTCGAGGTCTACGAGCTCTGCAACTGCTTCTGCCCATTTCTCATCAGGTGCAGACAGCCAGGACAATTCACTTCAACTTTGCACCTCATTCCAAGTTATGTATTCTTATTGCTTGAGTAAAGGGGATTTGAATTCATACAGCAGTACCGACATGTTTTACCTTTTCCTGATCCAACCCACGCGCCGCCTTCCAGGTGGGATACAAAAGTGTCAATGTTTTCTATTCGTATTCCTTCTCAACTTAACTCCAGCTTCAGTTTCAATTTTCAGAATTGTTCGTGGGCCCCCAGATAACTATAAATTCTAATGTAAAGTTTTTACCCAATATGGACAAAGCAAAATGAAATAAAACTATACATACACACTTAAGAACTAGACAAAGAAGGCACAGCCTGGCAACCATACTATCACACATTGTATGCAATTCATGAAATTGCATGGGAATCCCGAGTGATCAGTGATCGATCATTGCAGTTTGTCCACACACTTGCGATCACTGGACAGTTTGCACAATCTGCCCACAGATTGCTGTGATCTGTTGTTTGTGTGTGGGGCCTCCTTACAGCCTGTTGAAGGTGGATCAGCCATCACTGCTGCCTGCTAGCCAACAGTTGTGTGCACCATCCAGCAAGCTTAGTCAAACTTGCTCTGTGTGACAATGGTATAAGGTAAGACTGGCCAGACATTTCTTTCTCAAATTAAGTCCGGTTTTTAATACTAGCAGACTTCTTTTGGTGAGGAACGCTCTTTCTGCCTATAAAAGTCTACTGTTTACATCCTTCTTGCTTTGTTTGCCATGTGTTGATGATAAAAAGAAATCCATGCTAATGAGTTTTGACTCACTCCCGAATTGTGTTGGAATATTGTAATAGCAACTTAAAATAGGCTTATCATTTAGGAAGCCCTGAAAACACAGCTTTTGAAAGCTTGTTATGTTTTGTATGTGATACGTAAGAGTACAGTTGATCAGCAACGACTGTACATTGCGCACACTTTCTTTCATTATTTTGGTTTGGATTAACCTACTGCGGAAATTATGCCACTAGCAAAAAAATGTCATTAGGTTATTGGAGGAGGTTATTGGCATTATTTTTATCTCAATGAAAATGTAATCATGCAGACCAGATTTCATGATGAGCATTTGAATTTATGAATCTGACCTTTTTTGCAAATGACTATCTTTTAAACAGAACTGAGGAATTGAAACAAAATAAACATATAGCAGAAAAGTGCCTACATTATTCGCATGACCCAGCACAGAAGAGTTTTGTAACAGTAAGAAGTGTTGTGCACATCACAGTTTAATTATTCAAAAATCTACATATTGGTATAATAAAAGTTCATTTAAAAATAGTCTTGAGTAATTTCAGAGCACTGCTTTTACTCAGTGAATAATGCTGAAGTTTGAATGACACTCTATCATTTACACTTGCTCTTTATTAACTGAACTATTGGGAATTTGTGATATATGAGACAAACAAACTAAAGCATGCCATCCATGACTGAATCTACCGGTTCCCACACAACTGAACACTCATGCCATTTTCCAGCATATCGTTCAGTTTTGATGTACTTGTATTCTTCAGAGTTTTACTGATTTGCTTATGACCTTGGGCAATTCTTGTTGGAAAAGTTATGCAAAACACAGAAACATAGATTATGATATTGTTTGTGACTTTTCTTTTGTATAAATGAAAAATGTTATGGAAATACAATTTAACAAAATCTTTGAAAAGAATAATGAAATTTACGGTGTCTTTGTAACTTAATAGTCTAAGGAACACTCCACAAAATACAGTTATCAATAGCTAAGAAGAATCACAAAATTACCAAGCAATAGTCTTAGTGAAACATTAAAAATCTTCTGTTTTGTATCCTTAACATTTAATTTGTCTTTATGTGGAATTATGAAATGAATGGAGCATTGTACTACAGCTGCCAGCTGTGTGCCATATGCTGTCAGCTGATGATGAAGGTAATGATGATAATAATAATAATAATAATAATAATAATAAAACAGTTATGTCTGAAAATTCATGTGTACAATGCCAAACAAAACCTCAGTTTAAAATTAACAAACTCAATAGGCTACTTACAGCTCTCCTGACAATGCAAAATCTTCACATGAATTTAAAATTAATAGTTATGCCATAATAAATGAAATGCATGGAATAAATAAAACTAATGCAATTTACATTCCTAGTAATGAAGTCATAAAAAGTTGACTGTTTGGTTCAGACTTCATACAACTGTACTTTGAGAAGTTATGCAAAAGGATACTGAAATATGAAGCCTGTTTGTCTTTGTGTGTGGATACCTCAAAAAATAAGTTAAATATGATTTCTTATAATTTATTACAAAAATACAAGAAAATTAACATTTTTCCTCAGGTACATTTTTTCTCAGGTACAGTTTATACAAATATAATTAATTTGAGATCACAATTTGATATTTTTCTGCAAAAAAATAGCAATATACAAATGCAAGATAGAGTTCTTAAATTAACAAACACGTAAACAAACTAAGTAAATAGTACTGTGTGAAACATCCTTAAGGACAAACATAATGTATTTATTTTGGCAATATTTAATAGCAGTTAAAAGGAGCAGAAATATCAAATAATTAAAAAAAATGAAATATAAATACCCAATAAACATATAATATAATGAACAGACATCTTATCAGAACTGTCTGGTAAACTACTTTAGTCTACAGAGCAGATCATTTACTTAATTTACTCTCTGAAGACTGCACCATGATGTGCAACAAGTTCAAACAGACAGACTTTTCGATCTGGATCTATTGATAACCAGCAATAGAAATATTTGGAAGTGTAATGGTCATGGTAATAGCGTTGTAACAGAGTACATCACCAAGCTCTGGTGAAATGTGCAAACATGGGGTTTTAGTTCTACATGAAAGATGCATTACCACACAGCTGGAGGAAACATAACTGATGCAGACCTCACTCTAGCTAATTTTAAGTTTCAAGTAGATGACACAATGGATGTCAAACTTCATCATGCTGGCAGAATACATCTAAGAAAATAGTGCAAACTGCAGCAATGGTTCTGTGGCTAGGTTAACTTATTTCAGGTTTTGTAGCACACAAAATTCATGCTAGTTTCAATGCAGCCTGGCTGCTATTGTCACAGTAGTACTTTGAAACCAATGTTGATCCACTTGAAATCTAAACCAGACAGTGCCCAGTCTGCTGACTGCCAGTAAGGGCCATGCAATCTATTCACATTGCACGCAATTAAAGGAAACATTTAGCCATAACTGGTCTAATTAAGAATTGTACTACAGGCTAACGAGGTGCCCACAGTTGAAAAATATGAAAAGGTGTTGGCACCAGCACAGACTTTTATAGATGGCAGCATGTAGTACAGTTGTGAGATATGCCATGCATTTGAAAATGACTTGTCAAATACCACGGAGAATTCAAACAAAGAGAGCCACTATCAGATGGAGGCTTCAGAACTGTACACTGTGAACGTGCACTGCATTTAACCAGTAATAACAATAATAAAACAAGTGTCTGGGCAGCACAGTTACAAAAATACACACTGGTTCAGCAAAAGGGGGAAAAAGGTAATTCCAATTCGTTAAAAGCACAGGAAAAAATATTTAAATAAAAAAAAAGATCTGAACTCTGAAGAAAATATAAAGGCTTCATTTATAAACTATTTTGGTTCCTCCATTATTATCATTGGTACTGAAGTGCTCACGGTCACGATGGCTCCACTCGTGGTAGAGCAATTCATATCTACGGGCGAAAGTGTGTCCACAAAAACGGCATTTGTGGGGTGGGAAGTGGACTCTCATGTGTTGACTTAGGTGGCGCGGGGACAGAAATGCCTTGTCACAGACATAACATGTGTACGGTCGCTGGTCATCTGTACCGCACGAGTGCTGCTGCAGCTCTGACAACTGTGAAAAGTCTGCAAGGCACTTGCTGCAGTTATACTGCAAGATGGGAGTCATCGGTGGTGATGTACATTCTTTACTGCCGGTGCACCCAGAGTGGTGTCGAGAGCGCTGCAACTCCACAGATGATAAATTAATTTTTTCACACACATGTCGGCGGACATGGCTACGCATTGAGTTTCTGGAAGCAAATTTGTCACCGCAATCGTCACAGTGGAATCGGGCTAGCTCGGGGTCGAGTGCCGCTTTCCTGCAATCCTCCCGCTTGTGCTGTGCCGAGTGCCTCTGCAGTGCCGTCTTCCAGCGGAAAATTTTGCCACAATCGGGGCAGATGAGCAGGGAGAGCTCCTTTTGGATAATGGGAAAGGATCCTGCAACCTCTTCTCTCATCATATTTTCTTTTTGCTGCACTTTCCGCTTTTGTTCGAGAGCTTTCTTTGTCTCGTCCCTCAAGTGCTGCCTAATGTGTGTTCTTAGTTGGTCCTTTAGTTTGAAATAGTCCCCACAGTAGCCACACTCAAAGCGGATCTTCTCCCGGTGAAGCTGTCGGTGCCTGACCAAGAAGGCCTGTCGCTTAAATGTCTTGCCACACACCCTGCACGTGTGCTGCCGCCCCTTCGTCCTGTGTTCTCCCTCGTGCTGCAGAAGCAGCTTTGCCTGATCGAATACTTTTCCACAAGCCTTGCACCTCGATTTCTCCACTCGCTCCTCCTTGTCCTGTTCCATGTGCTTTTCCACATGCCTAAGTAAACATATCCTCTGAAGAAATTTCTGGCCACATCCTTCACATTTATAGCGGCACTTCTCTAGAGGTGAACAGGACAGATGCTGCTCGTGAGTAGTGAGCTGCGACTCCCTCCCAAAGCGGCGTCCACACATTAAGCAATGGTAGGGCAGGGTGTGTGAGCCTATGTGCTCAGTTAGCTTTGAAACCCTGTCAAATAGCTTACCACAGTATGTACAAGATAATTCTGCTCCATTTCCTCCTTTAGACATTTTATTTACAGAACAGCCACCTTTAGAGTACATCTGAACCATTACGACTCCTTCATCACACAATGTCCCTCTGCGTCTTTTGGACGGGCGAGTTGACAATTCAGTACCAGAGCTCTCATCACTTCTGCTATCGATTGATGAACGTTTTCTTGGCAAAATCGATACTGGGCTGACTCTGGGAGCATCATGTTCCTTTTTTGGCAGATTACAAGTGACATCTTTTGAGATTTCTCCTGCAAAATGCTCGTCCTGTATACCAGGGAAATACGTAATAGTATTTTGCAACCAGGCCTCGACGGGTTCAGAGACACGTTTTCTCCTCCTCTTGCTAGTATACTGTGCTACTGGGTCTAGATTATCAAATCTGAGTGCTGTCAGATTACTTTGGATTGGTTTATTTTCTGCAGAAGATAATCTTGACAATTCTTCTGACGCCTTCATTTGTAAACAAGTTTCACCAACTGATGTTTTGTGAATGTCTAACATCTTTTTCCTAGTCCTACATAAAATTTTCTCAGCAACAGTGTCATTTTTACGGAAAGATTTCTTTCTCTTTGACCGAGGCACTACCATCAGACTGCTCAGAGATATGTTATTACCTTTTGCTTTCGTGTCATAGCAGCTAGGTTCGTGCAGTTTACTGATGACCGTAAGTTCCTGCACTGAGTTCAAATTGGTGTTGCATTTGCAGTCCAAGTGCACAGCCTCGGAACACTGTGGATGTGTTTGTGCTGCCGTGTTACTGCAACTGTTTGTGTCGACTAATAGTGCTCCCGATCCTTTGACAATTTTCTGCTCTAAATTATTAGAAGACCCAATATCAGACATACTCACCAAATCATCCAAAAATTGCAGGGATGGCTCATTTACAGACAAACTGCTCCCATCTGCACACTCAGAATTTGACTGTGACCCACTGTACGACTGGTCTCTGCCCAAGGTGTGAAGCACAGTTTCTGTACTCTCATTGTTATCACAGTTTCTTACCGAGACAGTCATTGAGCAGCTTGTTCTTGTCACACAACTGACAGGCTCGCCTGTTTGTGGGCATTCTACTATAGGATATGTGTGGTCATTGAGCTGGTTGAAGGGAACACTTTCACCTTCACCTCCACTGCTACCTCTCTGTTGGCTCTGGTTTCCTACTGGATATTGGTGAATGTTCTGAGGGACCCAAGAGGCATTTGGTACAACAGTAACAACAGAGGACAATGACTCAGAACTGCTGTCATCATCATCATCATCATCGTCGTCACTGCTCGGAGGCAGCGTACCATCAGTAACACTGTGTGTAAACTCTAAAACTTCTGTTTTCTTGGCCTCAGCATCTTTTTGTGGGGCCTTCCTAATACATCCAGTGTCCTCTAAAGATACATGTTCTGGTGAAATTGGTCGAAACTGAGAATCTGCTGCTAAGACAACTTTATCTCTGAACTTTTGTTGAAACTTTGTATGCTCTACACTTCTGTTTATGGGTTGATCAGTTTCAGTGATTTTTGGTAATGTGGTATCAGCTGGGAGCAATGTAGCTGAACACTTATCTCTATCTTTCCTGTTACTATTAGGTATATGAACATCCAAGAGTTCACATAATCTCTCAATGGCTTCCTTTTCTTTACATTCAGCTTCTTTTTGAAAAATATTCTCATACCTCTCGTGGTTCCCTTTAGAGGTTTTTGGGAACTCTGCATGTGTGAGAATACCACGATGTTCATCCAATACATTACAGAATTTGTCAGTCAAGCTTGCAGTTTGAGTTGGGAGACCTGCAGCATCATCACCTTCACAGAAACCGTAGTCTGGGGACAGTATACCATTTGGGTTGCACCTATCATGTAATTTCGAGAATGTCTCATCGACACTGCTTTGAATCTTGTCATTGGCATGACACTTAGACATCTGGAGCTCTGATCTATGTGGTGGAAGAAATTCTTGTTCAGAAGTAAATGTGGCTTCCAATGCTGGCACTGCCCACATTTCACCAGTAGTGGCAACACTAAATTCTTCATTTTGTTCTGGAAGCATCACAGATGACCTGAAACAATAACTCCAGTAAATAATTTGTAGAAACATCGCATTCAGTGCTAATTCACCATCTGAGTATAACATACCCAAAATTAGTGAAATTTTTAATTCTTAGAAAGTAATGCCAGACAGCTGGGCATGTGTTCCGAACCTTCAGGGAAGTAACTCTGTGGAGAGATACTGGTTTGCAGTACAACACACTAGATGTTTTGTATGAAAGTATATTTATAAATACAGATAATAACTGGCTGTCTGAATATAATAATTAAACTTCACCAAAGGAAGCACAAAAAATAACAACAACAGGATAGTGCAGAGTTAACTGAAGTCACTGTTTGAATGACTGCCATACTGATTCAGGACATCTGAAGTTTACAGTATCTATCTTTGACTTATTTGCCACAGTACTGTTCCAATGAGGATAGTTGAGCATTGAGCTTCAGCAACTGACAACTGTTTTAAGATACAGTTCTGTTCAGAATTTTATATGTAAAAGTTTTATCAAAAATTTATTTGGCATCTCTTTAAAGCCTTGCGATACAATTTTAGTTGTTTTCTGAGTGAGCACAATTTCCTGGATGTCACTGTTTCTATAAATTTATTTCAAAATGTAGCATGTTACCCGTAAGAACTCAAGTACATCCACTGTCTAAAATATTATTCTTTATGTAAATGCATCTATTAAGGTCTGATAAAAGTGACTTGAAGCCTGTTTTATGGTCAAACTGGAAACAATAAAGGCACTTGCTACCTTGTGACAAAATACCACACTGTAAAGATTGGTACTACCAAGTCCAATGGATAAATAAGTGAAACACTCTCAGTTAAAATGCATTTGGATTCTCATTATCTTTACAGTGGCCACAGAAATTAGTGCTGATTGAGAGAAACCATTTTTCTGATAAACAAATGCTTATGACAAAGCATTCTGAATAAGTAAAAAAACAGAACTACTGCACAGCAAAATCACAAATAAGAAAACACAATTATACAGAATTTTTAGGACAAACAACAAGTGATTTGAAAAGTATACACTACAGGTTAAAAAAATTACCATCTGCTGCAGTTTATTCCTTTGGTACCTAGAATACAGTTTTCACCTAACATTTGGGTGATATTTAACAAACGTAAGAAGAAAGAAATGCTAAAACCTAAGACTGAAGCTTTGTATGCTAGGAAGATAATGCTGCATTTCAGTAAGAGGGCAGTCACAAACCAGTGACAATCCATATTGTGAAAAATACTGTAAATTCCCCAACTAAGGGTAAAATCGATTTGGGAGACTTTTATACAACAAGTAAAACTTCTTAATAAGTTACAACAGTCAAGGAAATTCATGTTGCAATAAAGGGAAAAAAATTCACTCCTTGAAAATATCTGCCTTGTGTATTCAAATTGCAAGTTTCTCTGTACTCACAGTTACGTAAGGATCAAACTCCAAATCATATCTGTTATGTAGCTTAGTCCAGAGAAACAGTTTCACATTAACAGACTACAAAATTTTGAATCATTTATTTTGAAACTAACTAAAAACTAAATAATTCAAGCACAGTGCCATTTGAGTGCTATTCATTTAACTTTCTCAATGGAATGAGAATTAAAATTAAGAAAAATAATATGAAGTGTCCTTGAACGTTCACACTACAGACTGCTGGTCTCTATGCCCTCATACATCGTTTAGCCACCCAAGTGGCAATATGTAACACTATTGTGCTCATGCATTATCACAGGGTAACTTGTACGGCAACTGTGCACCACTGTATGACACAATTGTTAGGTGCCATAGGTGCTTCGAATGACCAAAGAAGTCTGAGTGTTGAAGAATGAAGTAACAGACTTTCTTCTCTCTGTGAAGAATCATGAATCTCAAGAGAAACGGAAGCTGTGGTGCTAAAAGACCACTGCATCACAACTGACACAACAGTGCAAAAACTAGAAAGTCGTCATCAGATCAGCTTTCAACATCTTGCACGCCATTTTGAACACGACAAATGTCACCATTTACTGGGTTTCACAAATACTCAGAACCTTACAAAACCTCCTGAACTAAGGTAGCAGCAGAAAAATTTCAGTGGTAATCTGGATGAAGTATTTAAACACACAATCACTGAACAAGTGCTGGGTACACTGCTATCACTCAGAGACAAACAAACAAAGCAAGCAGTGCAAACATGTAGATTCACCAACAGAAAAAGCAAAGACTTAGCTATCATTGGGCAAGGTGATGGTGAATAGTTTTTTTTTTTCCTCCACATCCATGGTGTAGTGCTAATTGAGGGAAGGGCGAGGTGAGATTTTACAACAGGTACTAGTGACGACTGATCAGGAGATGTAATTGCGTAAGAGGATGATTATTTTTTTTTAAAGTGTTGATCTGGCATGCCTGAGAAAGTACAGTACTGTCACAGTTTCCATCTGAATTTGTGTTTGTTTATATATTCTGACTTAGACACAGATCACACTCATTTGGTGTTTGAATTAGCAGCAGTATTTACATCTGTGTGGATTTCTGCATTTGCCATTTTTACGCATCGCTCACATGCACATCTTCTGCTTTTTTTAAATAGAATACACTTTTCATTTCATGAACTGCTGTATATACTGATATATAGTACGCCTACAGCAGCCTGACAATGAGTGATACTCAAAATTCAGTCACAATAAATAAAAAATCTATGTAAATCACACAGCAAATGCAGGCAGATTTATTTATGGTGACAATCTTTATAGTGAGTAGTAATTAATTCAGTGACCAATAGGCAATAAAAATGGGTATTAACAATTCCACTCATACTGCCACAAGCCAGTACCCAACAACACACTATGAAAGTAAAACATTTAAGTTCTGCATGCTCAATCCGAAGATGAACTTGAAAAGCCTCAAAAACTAATTTATGAAAATAAACAAATATTTCATAAGTAACTGGTCACAATTATATATACTTATATTCAAGTAATACACAGACATGTTCTACACTACCCACAAGGAATAAGCTCAGAAAATAACAATGTTTGGGAGCCTAAGCCAAAATGACAATGATTAATAATTACAGTCCCTGGCCAAATTCTTAGACACAATGCACATTTTTAATGTTTTTTGTGATAATTATATGTTGAGTACTATATCTAATGTGATTACTTAGAAAATTTATGAGTTATTCCGGGCACTTGTTACATTGTTGAATTTTGTTACTATTGTTGGTACGTGACACTGAATTGTTGACTTATTGTAGGTATCAATGTGCAGAGTACAGCATACAGGAAAGGACCTGTTCAGTGGCGTTCTCACATGTAACTGGTGTAATATTTTGTTCATTTTGATTATCAGCCTGATGTTACAAATTGTGTCTTTTAAAAATGGGTAAAAGAGGGGACATTTCATCACGTAAAAAAGATGAGGTCAAAGCCCTCGTTAAAATGAAAATGTATTCCAATCGGGAAATTTCATGAAGGTTGGAAATATCTGAAGCTAGTGCGAGGAGCATAAAGAAGAAAATTGATTCAGGTGAAGAATTGAGCCCCAGAAGCAAGAATAAAAGTGGAAGGAAACCAATTTTCACACCAAGGTCAGAAAGATTTCTCAAAAGACTTTGCCAAGAAAACAGATTTGCAACAATAAAACAGATAAAATCTCAACTGGAAGAGGCTAAGGTGAATGCATCTGAATGCACTGTTTGCAGAAAGTTGAAAGATTTTGATTTCAAGGCCTGTAGACCTGCTAGAAAACCAAAGTTAACAGCCACAATGAAAACAAAGCATCTGAAGTGTGCTAAACAGTGGTGTGATAAGGATGTAGACTTCTGGAGATTCGTAATTTAACTTTAAAATTATTGTTTATGATATTATATAACCTGTGTAACATTTATTCATGGTATATTAATGATGTTTCTTGATTTTTACAGGTATGCTTCAGCAATGAAAGCAAGTTTGAAATTTTAACTAACAAATCTCAACATTTGCACCGTCGAACAGGACAAAAATTTCATCCCTACTGCATTATTCAGACCATGAGACAACTAAGGTGATGATTTGGTCTGTCATCTGTGGTAAGGGTGATTAAGGGCATAATGAGGCAAGACCAGTACAAGGAAGTCCTGCAAAAACAGTTAACACAAAAACATTTGTTTTTATGCAGGTTGCCGGCTGGAGTGGCCGAGCGGTTCTAGGCGCTACAAACTGGAACCGTGCGACCGCTACGGTCGCAGGTTCGAATCCTGCCTTGGGCATGGATGTGTGTGATGTCCTTAGGTTAGTTAGGTTTCAGTAGTTCTAAGGTCTAGGGGACTTATGACATCAGCAGTTGAGTCCCATAGTGCTCAGAGCCATTTTTTTTAATGCAGGTTGGAGGTCCCTGTCACACAAACCGGTCAGTTAAATCCTTTCTGAAGGAACAAAATATCCCTCTGTTAGACTGGCCAGGTAATAGTCTCGACATGAATCATGTAGAAAATGTATGGGAACTAATGAAGAGGGAGGTGGCAAAAGATGTCATCACAACAAAAACACAGCTCTTAGAGAAGATCATCCATATGTGGTATCATCATCCACAAATGCAGGACACAGTATGGTCCTCCATCAACAGCATGCCACATCGCATTACGGCTCTCACAGCTGCAAAAGGTGGCTCACCGAGATATTAAAACCAATGTTTCACTTTCATAATATTTTAATTTTTGTTGTAATTGTTGAAATACAATATTTTCAACAAATACTACATTTTATTTATTTCTTTAGTTATGAAGTAGACTACACACAATCATTTTGTCACAATTTATGTATATAAAAAGAACATTTCATTTGACATAAATCAAAATTTAAAAACTGTAGTGCATCTAATAAATTGGCCAGGGACTGTATATGAAGCCTGTCGACCCACCTCACAAATAAAAATGTTATGAGTCTTGAAAAGACACTAAACTGCATGAGTAAAATATTACAACTAGGAGCAGATAGAAATAACTTTGGAAAGGGTACTAACCTGTCACTGAATGGTTGCAGTTCTGAAGACAGCAGGAAAATGCTGTCACCAGTAATGTGTTCATCACTGTATGATTTTCTCTGAGTGACTCCGTTGTCCCAGTTCCAAACCTGACTGTCTGCTGTTTCACTCTGGACATCACATACATTACTACACACAGGAGAGAATAACAGGAAACCACAGTCCACAGGTTTTTGCTCCTTCGCTTCATTTTGCACATCTGTCACATCATTTCCCTGTACTCTAATGGTGTTGCCATCCACAGCTATGATTTGGGATGAAGTGCCATTGTTTTTCTCTGTAGACAGCAATTCTTTCCTTTTTGGTAATGATATTAATGTTTCATGGAGGAGGTCTGTCTGACTCTTAGTTAAATATGTACACAATGTAACGCTCAAGGCATTCAGCCTCTGGCTGGTTTTCAAAGACCACTGAAGTAAGTATTCTGCCACATTCACACTGAGTTTTGCAGCAGAGCTTCCACCCCACATCCAAATTTTACAGTCTGTAGGGATACCAGCAGTTCCCAATGGCTTGCCAAGTAGAGAAAATGGCACACACATCATGCCAGTACCACAAACTGGCCACACAAACTGCTGCAAAATATTTTGCTCATAGACAGGGTGCATCCTGACTGTTGTCTGCAATTCTTTGAAAAGTGACAAAGCAGACAGACAATTGTTTTCTGGACACTTCTCATCCACCCATCTAAACTCCATTTTGGGAGGAGAAATATGAGAGGTATATGTAGAGGCACAGCCAGAAATATCGGTGAGACAAACACGTTTAACTAGAGGCCCAGAATTATTTCCACCGACTTCATGGTCCCATGTCTTCACCCTTTTGCCCCCTTCATTCTGCTTATTTAGTTCACTATTTTTACCAGACTGTGTTGCTTCATACAGAGTTAACTTTTTAATCCCAAAGGAGCTTCGTTGCAAGTCAGGTACTTTATCTTTTGCAATAAAAACCTCTCTGTTCATCTTCAGCCATATTTTCATACCATGTGCTTCATCACAAGGGTCACTGTTCTCACTGTAGTTCACGGCCCCTTTTCTGTCACACTGCAACAACAGATCCTTTCCATGTGAAATTTCTGTTTTCACACACTTTGCCTGTTCCTGAATTAGCACTGCTGAATTTGTGCAGTACATTCTTTCATTGGTCAGGATGTGAGGCACTGCACTACCCTCCACCTTACGTGTCTTATACGAGAATCGTTCTACTTTCTCTGGTGGGCACACGAGCAGTTCTTCAATCTTTGAGCTTGTTGCAGGTTCTTCTAGTTTACTCTTGTCTACTTCGTCCAAAAACTTTAATTCTTCATTCCAGTCTATCTTTTCAGAATTCACTAGATATCTATACTGTCCTTTGTCTTCACAGAACTTCTGAAAGCCGAAGTTCAAGTAACCTGGCTCTCTATCTGTAGCTTCAGGCTTGTGAGTATTGGAATCGACTGCTGTTTCCCCTCCTTCCAGAATGCTTCCCTGCTCCTCTCCATCCTCAGATGGCCCACTGTTATCTCCCTCATTTTGACTGTCTACAGATGTGAACTTTTTGTTCTTAATGCAAAATTTATGGTCTCCCTTTCCTTCCTGTCTGTATTTCTGTGGTTTTTGGTATGATGACAGCAACTTCTTTTGAAGTCCGCATAATTCACCGGCACTGTTGCTGACAACCAGCTGAAGCTCCTGAGACCTGCAACATACGACGGTCCTATCCTTCCATTAATAGCAAATCAATTGTATCAGTTTGCTTGTCAAAAGTCAGAGAACTAGACAGTAAAGCTTTCACCTTAATACATAACTGAATAATTCTGAAAATAGCATATTTATAGAGCCGACACACCTCGCGAGCACTTCACATGCATTTAGTGGTAATTATCATTTTATGCTTAAAATGAATAAAGCACACTCAAAAATGGATCACATTGGTGTTCCCTAATCAGTCTCCTTTATAAGTGAGCTACACTTCCCTAAAATTCTCACAAAAAACCGAAGTTGACCATTCTTCCAGAAAATTTGCTTCACACTATCCTTAGCCAAAAATTATACTCCACTGAAGATAAATATCGGAATAGTATCTCTTCAGATGAGTGACAGAAATGTGAAGTACAGTAATGGATTGTATTCAGCTTGCACAGAACACACCATCAAACCTGACAACATAATCAATTGCAAGAATCTGCACTGCAGATGTCACTTCAGATTAACCTTTAATGAAAATGCGAAATGCTTCACACTAAATTCTTTTGGAAACAACATAATACAACAGGTTATTAAGAAATACGGTACTACACCAATTTATTGGGTCTGCGTTTTGTTACTTATAACTTGCAAATCATTTACATTAAGTACTTTTCTTATGTGTGTGTCCCATCTCTGTCCTCCAACAAAGCAAGCAACTTCACAATGTTTGCAGATGACTCGTGCATTGTGACAGACAGTAAAACATTCAATGTCAATCAACTAGGGTGCAGGTATTCTTAAGTGGTGTACAGTAAATTCTCTGGCAAAAAAAACAATAGCGAAACCAATTATACTCAATTTCATTCTGACCACAAAAGCCTACAGAAGATTAATATTGTTCATGGAGCCAGCAGAAACACGGGGTATTCTGTTCGAAATTCTTAGGCATCCATATAGTAATAGGCCTAACTAGAAACAACACATACTACAAATCTTGGAAAGGCTTAGCAACATTTGATATCCAGATAATCTCCATTAGAAGCTACTTCCATTCATTGATGTGTTATGGAGTCATTATCACTACCACCAAAACAAGTCTTGACCATTCAGAAGTAGGTTGTCAGAGTTGTGTGTGGAGTCCTCCCAAGAACCTCTTGTCATAATATTTTAGCTATTAGAGATATTAACCACTGCCTCACAATACAGGTATCTCTCTTCAGCCATGACAACAAGCTTCAAAATCCTTCTCAATATGAAACGAATGTGTGTCCCTATGAGCTGCATACATATGTGTCTATATATTCTGCAAGCCACCGTAAGGTGCACAGCGGTGGGTACCTTATGCCACCACCACTCATTTTCGTTTCTGTTGCACTCTCAAATACTGCAAGGGAAAAACAACTGTCTGAATGCCTCCGTAAAGATCCTGATTTCACTTTTCATTCATCTTACCTTTGTGCTCCTTACATGAAATGTAAGGTGATGGCAGTAGAATTATTCTGCAGTCATCTTGGACAGTTTTCTAAGTTTTCTCAATGGTGTTGTGTGAAAAGACTGTCATCTCCTCTCCAGGGATTCCTATTTCAGTTCGTGAAGCACCTCCACAATAATCGTGCATTGATGAAACCTACCGGTAACAAATCTACCAGCATGACTCTGATTTGCTTCATTTAATCCAATCTGGTGTGTATCTGAACATTCAAGCTCACTCAAAAATGGATCACATTAGTGTTCCCTGAGCCGTCTCCTTTATAAGTGAGCTACACTTTCCTAAAATTCTCACAATAAACTGAAGTCAACCATTCGCCTTCTGTACTACCATCCTTATGTGCTCATTCCATTTCAGACTTTGCTGTGTATGCCTAGATATTTAATCTACACGACTGTGTTAAGCAGCATACTATTAATGCTATAGTTGAACATTACGGGTTTGTTTTTCCTACTTATCTGCAATAACTTTTTTTATTACATTTAGAGCCGGCTGCCACTGATCACGCCAACTAGAAATTTTGCTTAACGAGTCATATTGTACCCTCCTACAGTCAGCACATAACAGAAGAGGGAAATGTGTCATATATTGCAACCTGAAGAACTTGTCTCTGCTGTAAAAATCCTCAAGTCTCTTCCAAGTAATATTAAGTCACTATGAGATAATGATCAATTATTTAAAAGTAAACTGAAGCATGGTTTGTTTGAAAACAGTTTTTGTTCCCAAGATGGCTCCTTTGACAGAGACAGACAGAACCATTTCCAATATATTACTGTGTTTTCCCATTTTAATGTCTCTTGCTGCTTTAATTACACCTTTTGATGATACATGTGATCACTGTATAGCTGTAATGGAAGTTTCTGGAGGGAACACTGCGAGAAATAAGGGAAAGCCAACAACTCACCTATAGCACACTGATGCGGGGAGTCCAGAAACACGTAAAAAAAAAAAAAAGTTTGTGTTCACACTGGCTTTCAAGCTCTTGGGTGCACACACCCACATGGCATGGTTAATCTCTAACAACTGGAAATCAACCCTTTCCCCAGACATATTCGAATGATTGGGGGGCAGGGGAACGTCTTTAAACCCACAAAACGAAAATTTCAGAATAAAAAGAAACAGAATGGACCGACATCTGCAACTGACTATGTTGCAGGAAGGGTAGGAAGTTCTGGACAAAATTCAAAACCCTGACAGGATAAAGCAATCATAAACACCATTGGAACACCAGATGACAGAAGAAAAGGTGAAATCTTTGAAGAGGTGCTCAAAAAGGGGCATACCCCTTTCCTCAAAATGGGATATCTGACTGACTTCTGACTAATGTTGGAACAGAACTACCAATCTTACTGCTGATCAAAACTATACCATGGTAGATAGACTTACCTGACTGAAGACATAACAGAAGCAGAAATGAAATTTGCTCTTCACACCAGTAAAAATAGATTATAAACACTACACCTCAGAAAAGTTTCTACAACAAACAATAATATAATTACTGACAACTATCTTCAACTACTGCTTATGAAATGATAACACGCTACGTGCAGAGAAAACCAAAACTATACTGATTATCGAAGCCAATAATTTAGGAAATTCCAACACTGTGTTGGTACAAGGATCAGCAACTCTTATTTATAATTCATCAAGATTTTGAATGTGCCACTGGAATTATGTTGCAATCAAATCATATTTGTTATATTTATCTAACGTATGGACAAACATTTTGAATCTTCCATTGAAATTATGAACAGCCAAACAGAGAAGGAAGTATGTAATAACTATGTAATCTGCACATACAAAATGTTAAGAACTATTGTGTGTTTTAACATTTTGTATTTTATGTTTGTATTAATACTGTACTTCTAATGTAAGTAATGGCTTGAAAATGAAGAACAGGTGTTGAAAGACTGGATGTTAGGAAAAGCAAAAATTGTGTATCTGTGAAGTGAAAAATGCTGTACACAAATGATGATGCATGAAGCAAGAATTCCTTTACAAATAGTAGACCACAAGAGAAATGGGTGAAACTATTTCTTAAAACGCTGCTATTTCACATCACAGTTCAGAAATCATATTGAAAGAGAAAGCATTTGACTAATGGTATCATATGAAGCTGGTTTGAGGAATATTGAAAACACTGACAAGAAGAAAACTGCCACAACATACTGCTTGATGGTGACCAAATATTCAACACTGATGAGGCAGGTGTTGCCCTAAAACTGGATGAGTCTTAGGTTCAAAGAAGAATCTTTTTTTACTACCATATATTAAGGACTATAATCTGCACCTTAAGTTTTAAGCACTTTTTAAAAAAAATAACATTTTTACCATTTTTATTTTTGGAGTGCAATGCCAGACTAAAAAAATTCTTAGTTTACAAAACCGAACAGAGAATTCAAAACCCTGAAAATCGTCATCATCTAGTTTTGGCTGTTTTGCACTCAGTTCTCTATTTGCATCTTTAGTCTTCCTCATTTCCTTCAGTGCTTCTTTACTAGCCCATCAATCACAAACGGTTTTTTCTGTTGTTTGAGGCTGACATGCTGCTCAGCTGCTCTGTTTCTACATTCTTTGCCTATGCTATTACCTTCAATTTATAGCCCACATAATATGAATGTCTTTTTTTGTTTTCATTACAAAACTAGCTACTAACAAAAATATTGTACTGTTGCTGATAACGCAGAAATGCTTGTGAGTCCCACAACTCATGTTCATCGCATTGCTGCACTGCTTGTGCCAGTTGAATACAATGTTGCCACATAAGATAAGTCTCCCACAGCATTCCATATATGGCCATTTTTAAGACGGGTGGGAATTTTTAATCAAACACTGCATTTTTTTATATTAATTTTGAGTCTAAGATGCACCTGAATTTCAGAGACAATTTTTTGAAGAAAAAAGTGTGTATCACAATCCATAAAATACAGTATTCCTCGTGGCAAAGAGAAAGAACAGTCACTGTAATAGCTGAGTTTTCTGCTAGTGGAAAAATTGTGAAACCTATGATAGTACATCTTCATAAAAGGATGCCCTCTGAAATTCTTTGTTGGAAAGTGTGGCTCAGACTGGATGACTGCACCAATCTCTTATCAGTTTGCTGCCAACTGCCTTTATCCCTGGTTACTGGCAAAAAGATCAGTTTTCCTGTGTCATTACTTTTAGATGGGCAAAAGTCTCATTTAAACTTGTTAGTTCTAAGTAAGTTCTGTCCAGAGAAGGGAATACTTATTTTCAGTTTGCCATTAAATCCAACTAATGTCCTTCAGCCTTGTGATGTGAGTGTTTTCCATCCACAAAGCATCATGGAAGAACAGTGTCAGATTCTCAAAA
The DNA here is from genome assembly GCF_021461395.2 of Schistocerca americana. NCBI lineage: Eukaryota > Metazoa > Arthropoda > Insecta > Orthoptera > Acrididae > Schistocerca > Schistocerca americana. Next base: position 167,277,217 of record NC_060127.1, on the reverse strand, counting down.
CAAAAGCATGGTGGATCAAAAACAATTACAAAGGCCAAATTTGTTTCTCTCTTAAACGAAGCTTTTGAATTAGTTGTGGATGAAAAGAAAATACAGAAAGCTTTTAAAGTTGTGGAATCTTTCATTTCAATGTTGAAAACACAAATTTCAACAAATGCGTGCAGACACGTTGCAAAATATGAATTTCAACAATGCATGGAGGCTCATCATCAAGAGTTAATGCAAAACACATTGGATGTGTGATGGTACTGGTGTGTAGTATCTGTAAGTGGTTGTTCTTTGGAGGGCGACAATGCCCAGTGGCACAGAGTGTCGCAAGCAGAGGCAGTTGTCGAGAGGTTGTGGAAGGTGTAGGCTGCGTGAGCCAAAGGAGGTTGCGTAGCAAAGGATTTATCTCTATGTTTAATAGTAGTGGCACACAGTTTGACCGTTACTAATGCGTCTCCATCAGTTAGTACCGCACCATTGCATTTAACAATGAACGAAGTCTTGATATACACGGTCAACTGCAAAAAGAGGATTGTAACATAATAATCATTAATTAACCCATATAATCTCTAAGGAGACGGGAGATTATAGACGGAGGAAAGCAGGAAGACCATACATTTCTACAGACCATGGAATCTGAATTATCTGCGGATACAATTTATTTCTCAAAACAGCTTTACTTGACAAATCAAGAGCCACTGAGATTACAGACAGACTGAGCAAAACAATACTTTAGATGTAATTTTGAGCTAAGTGTCCAAACAAAACGAAGCAAATTGCAAATATTGTGTTTCTGAGGCCTACAGCAGTTAAATTATTACAAATGTGATATTGTACTTACAGAAATAAAAATTTAACCCACAGAAGATGACACACTGGTGTCAAAACATGTCTGGGGAAATATAGAAATAAACTAATTGTGTTTGCATAAGGCTGACTTCCAAAACAACCCAGTTTTTAAATTGCAAACACAGAAGAACAAAAAGAGGAGCTTCAAACCTTAGTAAAATGAGATGTGAAATGAGGTATTCCTCAGACAATCAAACAGAATAGATGGTTTTAGAAGAATACATCTCTGCAGTTGGAAACATTCATTCAGGCGTACCAGAAGGCATTCATGGTTCTCAGGTTCAGAACTCTAAATCACCAATAGCAAGCTCATCTCAGGAAGCTCATAGAATCCCAGTGGAAACCTGAAAGGACCAACTTCATTGGTCAGTAATTAATGATAAAAAAGGGCAAAAGAAAAGAAATACAAATAAACTTCCTTAGGCAGTTCTGAAAAATGGAAAGTATATCATGAGGGGGTTTTCTTTTTTCTTTCTTTGAAACAAAAGCAAAAACTGGGTGCATCGCAGAAAAAACATACTATCAGGATCAGGCATCTGATGATCCAGTCTCTGTTCATTAATTGGATAACGCTATTCATTTCGCATGGTTTTCTGTTACTTTTTGTTATATGCAATGCAAAGATGATACAAGTGGTCTTTTTTTCCAAGTAAATTAAATGTCCCCTTAGTTTTCTATCAGTAGGTTATGTTACAACTAAATAGGGCAGGTAATAATGGGAAGAGTAGATTCTGAGACAGTGGCACCATATCACCACAGCATAAATGCAGCTGACGGCTGCACCTACACAGAAGTCGTGAGCTCACCTGCTAATATCATAGACAATGCTAGCACCAGTCCAACTAGATACGAAACTGATGAGAGCACCATCCTACGAATCCAACAGGAGCTTCACTCAAAAGCTAGCCCAGGGATGCAAACACACCCACTGCGGCAGTAGTGTCCTCATAAATAGCTGCAACCAACTCCAAAAAACCGTTCCCCCTTCCAGGTGCATTGAGAACCACATATAGGGTTTAAATTCGTACTTTTTTAATGCAAATGGCACACACAGACAAGTAAGCAAATTCAGTGAATTCCTGAAGGGCAAGGATGTCTTGCATTTGTTCAGTTTCTGAGACTCACCTCAAATCAGGATTTAGGACCTTGGCACCAAACTATACTATCTACCACAAAGATAGGTCAACAGCAGGAGGTGGGGTTACAAACTTTGTAAAAGTGGAAATCCCACATCACCAGTTGAAACCCCCCCCCCCCCCCCCCACGGGCACACAGCAGTTAGAGACATTAGACAGTAGCTACAGAAGTAAACACAACCACTGGCTTTGACTCTTGTGACAGTGTACAGACCCACCCAGTAACATCCAACATAAAAATTATAATGTGGTACTCGGACAGCTGAGAGGCAAGTCCATAACTGGGGAAGACCTCAATTACACAATTCTTCAGCTTTTTTGGTTATACATAAGTTGCCAACTTTTAGACACAAATAACATATGTGATTTCAAAGAGAGAGAAAAAAAAGTGCTGAGTCATCTGAATAAGACACAGCCTGGGCAAAAGCACTACAAGTACAAAGATGCGAGCTGGTGCCAGTGCCATAGAGATTCACCACTTGCACAAGTCCCACCAGCGCCACGGGCAGTGCTGAAGATATCAACTTTGTCTCAGCCAATAGCTGGCCGAGTACAATCTGCCAATGACTGGATGACAGTGGACAGAAGCCTACTCGGAAGATAGAAGAGCAGCTCTCACCCACGGCTGACTTAGACCAGGAACGTAATTTAGTGAACTCTTAGAAGTGAACAGACAGATGATGTAAATTGCATTTGCTATGTACTGTGAAGTTAACCTACGATTATTTGCACTTGGCCACTGAGGGCCTTTTTTGTGTTATATTACAAGCAGTTTTGCGGACTTCACAATTCGACAAGTCACAAAGATAAGTAAACCTTTTTAACTCATTTGCGTGACTTTGTTACTAATTTGTTAGAGTGTTGTAGGACCTTCATTCTCCTATCCTGTTACCTGATCCTGGGGCATAGATGTGTAATAGTGGCAGAGAAACATTGTCTTAGCGGTGTACTGCACCGGAAGCTGTTTCATGAACTCACAGTCAGCCTACCATAACAACAGTGGCAACTCTGCCTCCATAGCAGTGGCGACGGATTTACAGGAAAAAAGAAAAAGAGCTATATTTCTAAAATCGAAGTATTTCCTAAAGTCATCTGTTTATTTAGATAAATGCAATTTTTTGCACTTTTTGGCAATAAATATAAATTGTTTTGGTTGGTTTTAAAAGTATAGTAGCTGGTGCTACATCGTAAATTTATGTTCAAATAAATGAGCAAGTTTCTTATTTAAAATTATTGAAGCTCTGTCTCTCTCTTCCTGCTGGTTTGCACCCAACATCAATAATTCTCTTTCGGCAAATGCTGAGGTGATACTGGGTGGCCCAAAAAGGATGGTCGGATTTGAACTGCGTAGTACCATTGAAAGGTGAGGGGGGAGGACCACTGCCGGCCGTCTGCAAGTCGGCCATTACACCCAGTTTGCCGCGAGATGGCGCAGTGGACGGTCGAGCATCGTGTTTTTGCTGTGGAACAGTTTTTCAGAAATGATGAATCGTTTATTACTGTGCAACGATTGTTTCGACAACGTTTTGGTGTAGCGCGTGATGGACCCATTCCAGATCGCAGATCCATATCACGTTGGGTGACTGCATTCCGGACAACAGGGTCTGTCAAAAGTGGTAAATCTACAGGGCGTACACGTACGGCAGTTACTCCACAGAACATTGATGATGATAGAGTGTCAGTGCTGCAAAGCCCGCGTCGTTCCACTAGGCGTCGTGCTCAAACTTTAGGCCTCAGCCGTAGTTCGTTGCAGCGTATTTTAAGCCGTGAGTTACAGTTTCACCCATACAAAATTATGATCACGCAAAAGCTGTATGATCGTGATTTTGAGCAGCGAAGACGATTTTGTGAATCAATGCTTGACATTTTGTACTCTAATAATGATGTTGTGCTTCTTATGTCAGATGAAGCCCATTTCCATTTAGACGGCTATGTCAATAAACAAAACTGCAGGTATTGGGCAGCAGATAATCCCAGAGAATTGCACCAAAAGCCTCTTCATAGTGCTAAGGTAACAGTCTGGTGTGGAATTTCAAGATTGGGGATTGTTGGTCCTTATTTTTTTGAGGAGAACAACGCTACAGTCACAGTGAACTCTAAACGTTACGTTAACATGCTACGTAGCTTTTTGGTGCCGAAACTGCGAGAGTTACATGTAAATCGAGATCAAATTTGGTTTCAACAGGACGGGGCCACGGCCCACACAGCCAATGACTCCATGTGTGTTTTAAGGCGGATGTTCCCCCACCACATCATCTCGCGTTTTGGAGATGTCCACTGGCCCGCGAGATCACCTGACCTCTCAGCCTGTGATTTTTTTCTTTGGGGATACCTAAAGTCAAAAGTCTACGTAAAGAAGCCCCGAAACTTAATTGATCTGAAGGAGGCAATCAGTGCGGAAATTATGGCAATTCAAGAAGAAACAGTAGTGAAAGTGATGGAAAATTTCGAGGAAAGACTTGTGGAATGCATCACCGAGGAAGGACACCATCTTCCGGAAGTCATTTTCCGTACATGATTTTTTGTGGTTAGTTCTAAATTGCTAAATGACTGAAGTATTTTTTGTGGAAAATATTTCTGAAATCATTAACCCTCAAACGGAGTTTTGGGGTCCTTTTTGATATCAGTCAAACTGTACACACATGCCATTTCCTCTGTTGGTCATTCTATTGTTGGCGGTTCTACATACCTTCTCAGCAGTTGATAGTGAACCTCCTGACGAACTAGTAGCATTGTCGAGTTGTTCTCTTTCTCAGTGCACAGCTGTAAAGTTTGGGTGGTGCCATTATTGACCCACGACACCATAAGTGTTTCTGTTTGCCCTACGTCAAAAGTTTACTTATCAACGAAATGTCATTTTATTTTTAGGCTTAGTGAGTGTTTTCATTTATTTTCAGTGTTACTATGGCTTCGAGCTCTCATTCACGTATGTCAGTGCTCGATCCAAGTTTTCCAGACTTTGTGAGAAAAACGCTAGGAGAAGGAGAAGAGGGTAGTGATGCAAATGATCTGGACGATGAAAATGACCCTTCTTACAACAGTGAACATGAAACTGCTTCAGAACAAAGTCGTGACTCTAGTGAATCAGATAAATTAGAGGGGAAATAAACATAGATGGGAATCAGCTAGTTTCTATGGCAGAAATAGGTATATGTGGTCCACTCTAGAACCTCAAAGGAATGTGAGAACACCAGCCCACAACTTGATAATAAAAGTTCCTACACTGAAAGGCCCTGCAAGCCGATTGGGAGACTCATGCAGTCCATTGGAAGCATGGGATTGTTTGTTTACCAGAGATATATTAGAAGAAATTGTGAGTCATACCAATGTGAAAACTACTTCATATCGATCAAAATTTTCTGATCAGCAGTGCACAGAACTACGAGACATGAACGTCAATGAACTTAGGGCACTATTTGGATTATTATACTTCAGTGCCATTTTCAAATCTAATCATGAAAATCTGGAGTCTATGTTTGCAACAGACGGCACTGGAAGAGAGATTTTCCGCGCCACACTATCCATGAAGAGAGTGCTGATATTGCTTTACTGCCTAAGATCTGATGACATAAATAGCAGAGATGAGAGGAAGAAAAATGACCCTGCAGCAGCAATTTCTTGGCTTTTCGATAGAATGGTTCACAATTCTCAGGCATCTTATATGTTCACATGGATGCATGGATGAAATGCTGGTTGGTTTTCATGGGAGATGCACATTTAGGGTTTATATGGCTAGTAAACCAGCGACATATGGGCTGAAAATAATGATTTTAGCTAATGCTCAAACAAATTACCTTCTGAATGCCTATTTATACACTGGGAAAGACAGTGATGGCGGCTTGACACCAGAAGAATAGAAATTTCAGAAACCTACTCAATCTGTCCTGAGACTAGCGAAGCCCATTTATGGTACAAGCCGTAACATTACAGCTGACAACTACTTTGGCTCTATTGAATCAGTTTCAGAGTTGAAAAAACGAAAGTTGACCTATGTTGGTACATTGAGGAAAAAACAAAAAGGAAATCCCATCAAAATTCCAGCCATCGAAGAGGTGTGTGGAAGGTTCAACACTTTATGGCTTCACAAATGACGGAACATTGATTTCTTATGTCCCTAAAAAAAGGAAAAGCTGTCATTTATTCCCAGTATGCATCATTCAAAAAGTACAGATCCAAAAACAGGAAAGCCAGAAATAATTTCCTTTTACAATAGCACAAAAGGTGACGTAGAAACTCTTCACCAGAAGTATGCTACCTACAGCACAGGCAGACGAACACGCAGATGGCCTCTTGCTGTATTTTATGCAGTTCTGAACATGCTCGGAGTTAACTCGTATGTAATACAAACATCCTGCAAGAAGTACATACCTATTTCCCAGTTTGAATTCATCAAGACACTTGCCAGGCAGCTTACTGAACCCTATCTCAATGAGAGGTGATGAACGGCACACTACCAAAAGAACTAAGAGTAACAATCTCAGGACTTTTGAAGAAACCTCTCCCAAAATCACAAATATTCACTCTGGATTCAAAGAGGAAACGGTGTGCTCTTTGTCCACGTGCCAGTGAGAAAAAGACAAACTAATATTGTACCTGCTGCAGTCGCCCAGTTTGCCAAACCTGTCGTCCGGTTGTCTGTAAATAGTGTGGAGAGGAGAATGTGGGTGATTATTGACGATTTGTGAAAAACTCTGTATCAATTCATATTTAATGTTCATTACATGCAGATAATTTTTCAAACACTATATATTTATCTCACAGCAATCTGTTACTGTTTCGTGTTATTTCTGATACAATAAACTAGTTTGAATTTTTATATTGCATTTCATTTCAATGTTAATTAGTGTTGCATAAACTTTTTTTCCTTATGTGATTTTTATAGAGTTTTTTTTTAGTTTAACTGAAGTTTTGTGTTGTAACATAGGCAATTAAGGAATTTATAAATAAATATTTCTAATGAAAGTAAATTAATTTTCATGGATAAAATTGAGTGGTGTCCTTTTGGACCCCACACCACCATTTACGATACTAAGAAGTCACCACTCCGTTTGAGGGTTAAGTTTTATTGAATTTCTTAATACAATTTCAGAATATGAAACAACCTTGCAGATGCTGTGTACTGTATATTGCAGAAACTTTATCTTGGGGATCACTTTTTATGCAGTCATACGGTTTCTTTCCATTCCGACATCACTGAGCATTTTGATCCCAAGTTAAATTTCACAATTAAGTAAAGCACTATTCATAAACATGGACAAAAAATTGAAGTAAAAACTACTAACTAAAAAGCAAATATAAGAATGACAATAACAGTAACCAAGGGAAATAAGAGTGCACATAACTGTTATTATTATTATTATTATTATTATTATTAAATAACACTAAAATGGTCAAATGCTCCCACTCTGAACTAAACGTACTGTAGGTCACCCAAGTCTAATTGTCACTCAGAGCAGTGCAAACTCTGTTACAGATTGTTTACACTATTGGCTAGGAACAGGCTTAACTGTGAAATTAAAATACCAATGTTTGAATTCCTCATACCGTGTGTGTGTGTGTGTGTGTGTGTGTGTGTGTGTTCAAAGAAGCTAAAGTAATGAAAAATGACTGCTATACAAATAACTCCACTAACAAAATGCAAGCTGTATGAAGTATAGTGAAACAGCAAGCTGACAATGTTTCTCCTCAAAATTCCAACATTAAATTGAATTGTATCGGCAAAAAAAATAAAGATCCTAAAGAAATACCAAATGTGTTCAATACTTATTTTAGCAATATAAGTGAGCAATTAATTGCTGAAATCAAATCTTGCAATACAAACTGCTCAGTATCATTTGTAAATATCAACATAAATCCTACTTCACTGTTTCTCTTTCCAACAATCCAGAAAGAAGTCCTGTCAGTTATCAGAACTTTAAAAGTGAATCATTCCACTGGAATAGATGGCATCCCAGACAGCCTCATTAAAAAATGTGGAGATCTAATTACTGAACCATTATCTCACCTTTATAACAGTTCCTTTCAAATCAGAATTTTCACATCATGCCTAAAAACAGCTAAGCTCAAACCACTATTCAAAAAAGTTAAAAGGATGAAGTGGCTTACTACAAGCCCATTGCTCTACTATCTGTATTCTCAAAAACTATAGAAAAAATTTTTCAAAGAAGAGTAGGAGTACTTACCGCCATAATATGAAGATATATAATGAAAATGTATCAAAAAATCGGTATATTCTGGGTAAACTGATAGACTGTATTAAATTTTGCGGTAAATTCGAGCTTGCCTTAAGGGGGCACGACGCAACAGAAGATTCCAAAAACCCAGGAATTTTTCAAGGATTAGTCAGTCTTATGGCAGAACTGGACTGTGTCTTGAAGCAGCACATTGAGAAATCAGAAAACCGTGTTTTCTTAGGCCTATCAAAGACAATTCAAAATGAACTCCTGGAATCAATTTATGAGGTATGCCTCAATTTCATCAGGAGTGAACTGTCAAAGGCAAAATTTCTCGCAATAGAAGTTGATGAAACTACCGACTGTGCAAATTTGTCACAATCGATCCTAATAATTCGCTATGAGCTACTGGGCCAAATAAATGAAAGATTTATTTCCTTTGTACGCCCAAGAAGTCACAGTGCAGATGATGTAACTGCAGCTGTTCTCTGCGAGCTAGAGAAAATGAATGTACATGAAACACCTGAAAAACTGATAGCTCAGCGTTATGACGGTGCTCCTGTTATGAGTGCCCATAAAAGTAGAGTTCAAACTAAAATTAGAGAAATGTACAGGAATGCTCACTTTATTCACTGTTCCGTCCATCAGTTAAATTTAATTGTTGAACATTGTGTGACGGGCAATAAACAAGTGCAGATCTTCTTTAGCAACTTGGAAGGAATTTCCACCTTTTCTCCCGGTCTTCTAGCCATACAGCCATTCTTGACGAATTAGTGAAGAAGCGTATTCCTACCTGTCCTCAGTCCATCAGGTGGAATTTTAAATCGCAGAGCATAACCAGTGTGTACAAATACCAAAAGGAAATTGTTGAGTGCCTAGAAAGAATTATTGATGATGATGCCAGTAATTACAAGACAATAAACAAGGCCACACGACTGAAAGGTTTCCTGCAAGACGAAGATTTCCTCTTCTGGTTAAATTTTTTTAATACAGTCATGCCTCATTGTGACATTCTCTTTAATCAACTGCAGCAGAGGAATATTGATACAGTGAAAACTGTTTAATATCTATCGCACTTTGCAGATTCTGTCCAGCAAATTAGGGCCTCACTTGAAACGGACGATCACTAGGAACAGATAGAACCAACTGCAAAACGGGGACATTTCATAGAATCAAGAATAGTGTGTGCACAAAACGTTTGTGACCTCATCACAACTCACAGCAAAGAACAATTCAGTTTCAATGATCACTTATCAATTTCACAGCTGTTTGATCCATCGTTGTTAGCAAAACATCAAACTATTTTTCCGGAAAAAAGAGCTCAAAATAGCTGTTAATTTGTTCCATTTACAGTCTTCAGATCTATGTCATGAGCTGAACATGTTGTACAGCTGAAGACTTTATGAAGGCATCAGGTGCTTTGACCTTGTTGAATTTTCTTTACGATAACAATCTGGCTAAAGTTTTTCCTGAAAGTGTAAAAGTTCTGCAAATAATAGTAACCTTTCCTATGACGACCGGAGAGGCAGAACGCTGCTTCTCTATGTTAAAGCGAGTGAAAACATTCACGCGCAACGCTATGAATGAGGACAGACTTCGTGCGCTTGCGATGTGTTCCCTAGCAAAAGAATTACTGAATCGGCCAAATTTCAATGAAATGGTCATAGACCATTTTGCTGTGCAGAAGGGGATACGAGCGGACTTCATCTATAAACAAATGAATTGATGTAAGCAAAAGTGCATTCATAATTGATAAGAGGTAATTTCTTTATATTAAGTCCTACTTAGCCTATTAAGTGAAGTGAGTAAAAAGGGTAGTGTCATGTTTAGCCAGTCATAAACGTGATGACATTTTCCGAAACGAATCACTTTTGGTATCGGTACAGTGTGTTGCGCTACAGTGTCACATTTTGTGTACTTTAGCACAACAAACCATACTAAAAATGACGTATTTTGGAGAGATCTTTAGTGTGCTATTTCACATAAATGCATATTTTCATAATACACAATAAATATGAACTGTTCGCTTCTCAAACATGTGAATTAATATGGCAGTTGCATGGATTACTCATGTCACCCAATCACAACACAAGACCTGTGACATCACCAAAACAACACAGTATCGTCATGCGAACTCATAAACTTCGAGCTTTGGAGGTAAAACACAATAAACACCTTAAGTTTAGAACTGAAAACACCAAAAATATTAAGCAGCCACAAAGTTAACATTCATCGCATTGAAGATCTCTCCAAAACACGTCTTTTCGTATGATTTGCTGCAAAGTGTCAGAAAATGTAATGATGACACATAAAAACACTAACCAAAGATTTTAACTCGAAGTTAGCTCCTAATGATATGTAATACGCGAGTCTAGAAGATACAGTACATAAAATTATGGGTAGAGAGTGATCTGCCCACCCCCCTCCCGTTGAATTCTTAGTTGTTTATGTCAGACTAATCTGTAGCGTAACCCGAGGTCTATGTTGGCTCTGTTCGATAAATGCCGCAGCCTTCCCCAGTATAGAAACCACGAGCCGTGCCTGGTTATCATCTTCTCAGTTCCACATCGACACGACTTACCAAATAGGTCATGTGTAAATGAAGAAGTGCAGCGAGCAAATAAGGAAATAAAAATATATGCTAGAGATTCGAAAACATAACATTCGTGGGCATAAGCAGCATACGAAGAAAATTCCACACATTGAAGAAATAGTAAACAACAAAGTGAATGTCGAGCGTTATGCTACAATGGCCATCCCTCTCGAGGACAAAAATTACAAATTCACAGATGAATCAACCCCGAAATACCAGGTCAGTGATACAGTACATCAGCAGGACGAAAGTGACTTTTTTTGGGGCAATAAAACTTTCCACCAGATGCAATTGTGCGTGATCCACATATATGCCTCAACCAGACCTCAGTTCAAATGAGTGCAATTTATCGCTTCTGCATTATTGTGTTTAGGGTTTAGGAAACAAAATAAATGCATTTGAATCATTCATCACAGAGCTAGCTCCACATGTAGTAATGGTCACACCAAAAACCAGTAGACAACAGTCATCATTTCAAATTAGAAGACTATAACCTAGCAACATTCTACTATAGAACACAAAATAAAGGCAGTGGTGTTGCCATTTACGTGAGAAAATGTAAGTTAATAACAGCCACAGAAAAAGTATTATGTACAAAAAAATTCAATGCTGACAAAGATTTCGAAATAACAGCTCTTAAACTCACATTTTGTACTATTTCCAATCATTGTTATAGGTATATATAGATCCCCGAGTGGCAACTTTGACGCTTTCCTGGAATCACTTGATGGAGTTCTAAGTAAATCAATGTCAGGTTGCAGAAATGTAAATGTTATCATACTTGGAGATCTGAACATAAACACCTTACTCGACAACCAGGAAAGCAATCGTTTTGCAGATTGTATCCTCTCCTATGGGGCTAAAGACATTCTTGGACTAGTACCCACTAGAATGTCTAACACACCCACATCAGTTGATCATATCATTACAAATTATGGCCATATCATCTCAGCAGACATCATAAATGGTCACCTTTCAGATCATTTTGGCCAAACACTAGTACTAAAATGTATGAGCACAAGCGAATACTATCTGCAAACAACATTGCCAAGCTAAGACTTTGTTAAAGTCAGGAATCATGGGAATCAGTTATTACTACCAATGGGGTAAGCAATAAATGGAACGAATTTGTAGAAATCCTGACTGGGCACCTACACAGAACAATGCCAATAACAAAAGTAAATATCCACAAAAACCAACCTTTAACATCAAAACCTGCGCCATTAGACTGTAAAACAAAAGATAAAAGAAAAAATGGAAAACATGTATCGCTTACACAGACTGACTGACTCAGAGGTACACAAAGAAACCTACAAGCAGTACAAATACAGGTACCGCAAAGAAATCAGAAAATTAAAAGCAGAAAGAATCAGCCAAGAGATACAAAACTCAGATAATGTCTCGAAGCCTTGCTGGTCAGTTGTAAATAAAATAAGAAATAAGGAAACAGACACCAAAATTAACAATGTAGAATTAACCGCGAACAATAATGTCATTTCCGATTCCTTTCTCATCAGCAATGTTTTCAATAATTACTTCATAGACATTGTCGAAAATGATGAATGTATGAAACAGGATAAACAATACATATTCACGACAAGTGACAAACAGGACTGCAGTAGTACACTACCCGCAGTAAGTGCTTATGATATTTTGCAGCACACTGATAGCGTCAAAAACAAAAAATCTGCGGGAATAGATGAAATTTCTCCATATCCAATGAAGAAATGCAAACATGAACTGTTGAAACCACTACTTCATCTTATAAACTGCACACTCGAAGAAGGTGTGTTCCCAGACAGGTTGAAACTGTCTGTAATTAAACCATTACACAAAAAAGGGGAAAGAAAGCATGTACAGAACTACACAGGCCTATAGCCCTTATCTCAACATTCAGCAAACTGATAGAAAAAATAATATTAAAAAGAATCCTGGAACACTACAATAATGCTGAAATACTAGGGGATTTCCAACATGGTTTCCGGAAGGGTCGAAGTACCATGTCAGCAGCTGTACAATTTACGCACCACATACTTGAAAACATAAATGAAAAGTCTCAAATGGCAGGAGTATTCTTGGACATCTCAAAAGCTTTTGACAGAGTACATCATGATGTACTCTTGTCAAAAATTGCAAAGAGTGGTGTCACTGGAAAACTCATGTAACTGCCTGAAACATATTTAAAAGGCAGGCAACAGTGCACAGAAACCCTATATTACAACGGAGAAATACTAGAGTGGAAAATGTCAAGTATAAGAAAAATACATTTTGGGGTTCCCCAGGGCTCTATTTTAGGTACCGTCCTATTCATATGTTACATAAATGATTTCACAAGTTCTCTAGACAGTAAGCAATTGGTCACTATGTATGCCAATGATACATCTGGTGTGTCTTGTGCAGACAGTGAGACCGTCCTAGTCGAAGAAATTCGTAGCTTTATTGAGAAGGCAAGGGCACACTTCGAAAAAGACAACTTGAAAGTAAACATGGAAAAAAACAAATATCATTCATTTTAAACCCAGTGGTATAAACAGGCAAAACACCGAGACTAAGGAAACACTGTCAAATAGCTGTTCAGATTATAAATTCTTGGGACTACACATAGACGACACTCTCTCATGAAAGCAGCAAGTTGACCATGTCTGCAAAAATAAATTACATCCAGTCTATATGTACTAAGAAGATTATCACCGTATCTCAATTCGGAAACTCTAAGGGTTAGTATACCCATTCTTGTCATGTGGGGTAGTACTGTGGAGCAGCACATGCCAAACAAATATGAAAAGAGTCTTCATACCACAAAAGTGAGCCTTAAGGATTGTAACAAAAGTAAAACAAAGAAGCTCTTGTAAAACACTGTTCACTAGACACAATATTCTTACAGTTTATGCCATGTATATACTAGAAACCATAATGCTAGTGAAAGAAGACACTAAGATCACCAAAAGAAATATGGACATCCACCACTATGAAGCAAGGCATAAAAGACTTTCACATGGTTACCAGAAGATTAACTCCAACAGCAAAAAGTACTTATATGCACGGAGCTGCTTTCCACAATTCATTACTGGATGAAATCAAAACAGTGCGTCAAGCAGTGTCTTATTAAAAAATGTCCCAATCATCTGGACCTAAATGAAATATGATGTAACAAGAAGTAATGTAAAAAGAAGATTCTAATTGAAATAATTAATTTTTTATATACTTTATATACATTTATGATATAATCAGAAATTAATTTTTATGGTTTTATATACTTTACATACATTTATAATGTAATAAGAAATAATGTAAAATGAAAACTCTAATTGTAAAAATTTCACTTTTATTCTTTATATACTTTGTAAAAAGGCACATGCATGTAAAAATTACCTGTTACGAGCAAATTAAATAAATAAATAAACATAGACTGCATCAAACAGCTGGACGTTAAGACCCCTGTAAATGAGGAAACTTGTTTGTCGAATGTGTCCCTGTCTAGTCACAGATTTGTCAAGCAAGCCTGTGCAGGTACAAAGTTCGTCAGTCTAACTTCACTTGGAAGCAAACGCTGTTTGTGAGTATTTTGACAGTAGTGAGAATGGGCACAAATACAGACAAATCAGTCCTGGCGCCGACTTTGACACAGTGTTTAAAGAGAAAGAAGAAAACAAGGCTTGGTCTGGGAAACAGCTGAAAATGAGATATTTACCCATGATAATCTGCTAAAAGAAATATTACTCTCAAAACCTGATGATTACATCAACTTCCTTCGAATAGACAATGAAACTTTCGAAAGTTTGTTAATGGCCTCAAGATGGAGCAAACTCGTCTGTTAAATTCACTAAGGATGGGTCAAACAAACCGTATACGTATCAACAAAGCTTGTCAATTTAACCTCACTTTTGGAGCAAACACTTTTCGTGTATAGTGAACTTCGGCACTATACTCTGTTCATCATAAGAATAAACCTGTTGTAAACAGTATGCCACATATTCCTCCACATTTGCTCGAATCTCATTGGATTTCATTTCTCATGGAGCTGAATCCAAGCTGTGTCCAGCACAGTCAAGTACGATCACAAGGATACGTTTTACACTGTGTTACACGTACACAGACTGAGCAATAATGCGGGACAACAGCTTTACGGAGATCTTGGCTTGAAACGAAAATAACCAATAGCATTTTAGGGTAGCGAATCCAATAGGATTGGTTCATCTCGAAGGAGCTGTGGCGTAGACATTCTTATCTTTGGAAAGTTTACACGTGCAGTTTTGTCAGCAAATATGTAGTTAATGGAATAAGTGTATTTTGGCCTTACTGTTACTTTGTGCTGTGCTGTGCTGTGCGTGTGTGTAAGCAGTGAAATTTTCTTTGTGTCCAACATGATTTTTCAGTGTCGTGTGTGATAAGGTCTATCCTAAAAAAGGTAATTTGAATAGATACTTGTTAGAGGTTCATGGACTGCAAATAGAGCAGAAAAAATTGTTTGTGTGCGCCCTGTGCAATGAAAGAAATAATGAAAGAAATACTTCTGAAAAGTGCCTCTTTGAACATTGACAGTCAGCATGTGAAGTAGATGTGAAATACTACATTTTAGCACTGTTGATGAATTTCGGAAGGGGAAGGAGGAAACTGAGCAGACAACGCTCTTAAGGTTTGTCAAACGTCGTCGTTCCCATGCTAAGGTTGATTCAGAAGCTGTTTCTTATATCTGTCACCATTCTGGTAAGTTTGTGTCTATAGGAGAAACACGTGCGATGTCTTAAATTGCAAGGTAGTAGTAAGATTGATGCACTGTGCATGCTAAGATGAGAGTAGATATGAAAAAGGATGGAACCTGCTGCGTGAAATATGTTTCAACCCATGTTGGCCACAAATCCCAGTTATGTCATCTGCAACTAACAAAAAGAGAAAGGGAAAGTATTGCTGCAGATATAGCAAGTGGCATACCATTCACTCATATTAGGCAAAATTCGAGATACAATTGTAGATTCGAACTTGGAAAGGATACATTTGATTACGAGACAGAATATACATAATATAGATTGATCTTATAATTTGTCCTTCAAGTCAATAAGACACCATAATGATGCAATAAGTGTAGAAGGACGGGTAAACGAAGTAAATGGTTGAGACAGTCCTTCTGTGCTTTTCTATAAACCACAAGATGTGGTTCTTGATTCATACCCTCAATTAAAGCACTCTGATTTTGCATTGATAATTATGAACAATGCTAAAGGCGAGATATTAAAGAAATATGGGAACAACTGTGTTTATGTTGATAGGACACATGGTCTCAGCAGATGTAATTTTGAACTTGTAACTCAACTAGTGCTAGACGATCTGAGATAAAGGTTTCCATGCGCGTTTCTAATATCTGACAGGAATGACTCCTAGATGCTGTCAATATTTTTCCAGCGTATAAAGAGGCAGGTTGTACCAATTTCGCCAGATGTTTTTATGTCAGATTTGGCTGAGTCTTTCTTTATTGCATGGAATGATGTCGTGGCAGCTCCATCAATGCAACTTTATTGTACATGGCATGTTGATAGATGTTGGAGGAAGAATATCAAATATAAGATTCAAGGTGTAGAAAAACATGGTGAAGTATACAAGCAAATCAGAACTTTGGTGCATGAGCAGGATGTAGATTCATTTGACGAGATGTCACATATTGTGCTAGAGAGATTGGAATGTGATCCTGATACAGTTCAATTTGCCACATACTTCGAGACAACTATGTTGGGAATGCAAATTGATGGGCATATTGCCATAGATTGAAAGCTGGAATCAATACCAACACGCATATACAAAGAATGCATTGCACTATTAAATATATATATGTAGATAGTAAATGTGTCAAACATTTAGACAAAGCTATTTTTGTATTGACGTCTTTTGTGAAGCACAAGCTGTTTGACAGGCTTATTGTGCTAATTAAAGGTAAATTGATGAGTAAAATAAAGATAGAGTGCTAGGTTAAGCTGATGGAAGAACTGGACATGGCAAAAAACAGCAGAGGCACCTGGAAGTTAATAAGATTTCTGAACAATGATCCCACGAACGGCCCCATGCACTCCAACATTACACTTAACAAGATTGCTCCTCAACTCTTGATAAATGGCAAAACAAATAAAACAAGAACACCATCTAAGCTTCAAAGAAATGTCGAACAAGAAACATCTAACTTGTCCAACCCATTCACTATCAAAGAGTTGGAAGACACCATAAAAAAAAAAGAGCATGACAGGCAAGGCAGCCGGACAAGATGATATGCGTATGGAGCAGATTCATTACTTTGGAAACCTTACCAAGCAATGGATCCTACAGCTCTTCAATAACTGCCTGGAATGATGCCAAATCCCTAAAATTTGGAGGAAGACTAAAGTTGTTGCTGTTCTGAAACCTGGAAAGCAGCCAATAGACCCAAAGAACTTCAGGCCAATATCACTTCTGTGCCATCTTTACATGGTTTTTGAAAGACTGTTTGTTATTGAACCGCATAACACTACCGGTCGAACCTCTTTTCATGCCAGAGCAAGCTGGATTTAGGCCAGGAAAGAACTGCTGTACACAGACCCTTAACCTGACACAGCACATAGAATATGGTTTTCAGCTCCTATGACACTGTACAACATCAAATCATCCTAAGGAAGATTTATGATCTTACAATGGACTTCAGGCTTATGCAAATCATTGCCACCCTGTTGCGGAATCGACATTTCTTTGTAGAATTTCAAGGCAGGCGGAGCAGATGGAGAATACAAAAGACTGGGCTCCCGCAAGGCAGTGTCTTAGCACCAATGCTGTTTAATACCTACACCAATGACCAACCACTTCCTCTCTACATAAGAAGCTTCCTATACGCAGACGACCTGGCAGTGGCAACTCGGGGTAAGAACTTTGAGACAGTTGAAGAAAATCTCACTGCTGCTCTGAAGATTCTCTCAGAATATTATGAGGAAAACCATCTCAAGCCAAACCCATCAAAAACTAAAACGTAGAACAGAGAAGCTTCTCAACAGCTGCATGTGAACTCGAATGGAAAGGAGTTGGAACACTGAAGTGCTCCAGTTTACCTTGGTGTTACCCAGGACTGCTCCCTGACCTTCAAGGCACACTGCACCTACCTTAAAGCCAAGGTTTCATCGCGAAATTGCCTGCTGCACAAGGTGACTGGTTCTGGACGGGGTGCCCACCCCCAGACAGTAAAAACGACTGCCCTGGCACTCTGCTGCCGAATATGCTACTCAAGTGTGGTACAATTCTGCACATGCAATAAAAGTGGACACTGCCCTGAATGAAACCTGCAGGCTGATCACGGGCTGTCTGAAGCCAACACCAATACAGAAGTTGTATGCACTTGCAAGTATAGCCCCACCCAATATTAGATGCGAGATAGCTGCTAGCAACGAGAGGCAAAAGGTCTGCAATAACCTGGCCCACCCCTTGCATGAACACCAGCTACCACCACCTCGACTGAAGTCCAGGAAGAACTTTCTAGTCTCCTGTTCCTATTGACAGAGACCAAAGTATAGCCAGGGTTGAATTGTGGAAAAAAGAAAGACATCATGTCCATCCAGAGCAAGACTTCATTGAAGAAACTTTGCACCTGGTCACCAAGAAGGATGGTGCACACGGAAGTCCTTGAACAGACTGCACTCCGGCACTGCAAGAATGTAGGACAACTTTGCACGAGGCAGGCACACGTGTGTGTGTGTGTGTGTGTGTGTGTGTGTGTGTGTGTGTGTGTGTGTGTGTGTGTGTAGATGAACAAACTACAACCTATCTCCTGAAATGTCGTCTCTGCCCATACTCTTGTACAGGACTGGAACTGGCCTTGGCTTATAGCAACGCAGTCAATGTTGCCAAATACTGGACACAACTAGTGTAAATGTGTTTATTATGTAAAAACTGATTTCTTACTCCTGGGTGTATTATCTAAATATTGATTTCTTACTCTTTTTTCCCTATTTTATTAAGGTCACATGTCTCTGAATTACTCATGTATACAAATATGTATTTTTTTAAATCAGCACAGTCAGTGTCCTAGTACTTCTGACACAAACAAATAAATAAATAATATTGCACATTTTAACTAAAATCAAATGACAATGCATATTTTCGCTCTATGTTTACAATATTTTAAAAATTTAGACTTGCGGTCTCTAGCTCGATCTAGTTCCGATGTCTCACAGATTGACCTAGAACTGCGTGGATTCGCTAAACGAGAGGCCACTGCCTAGTGAAATCATTACAGATAAGGAACAGGAACAGGCAGACAGAGTCAATGCTCCTGCGCCCACACCCTCAGTTAATCCCCTCTGCTGTCATACCGTACGAGTCGGCAACACTTAAATGAAACTATGCAAGCTTTTAGTCGTACATCCACGGTTTCGGTTTAGCTTTCTATTTATTTGTACACAGCTGAATGTGTTTACAATGTGTATTTTGTAAAGTGTGTGCATCATGCCGCCCGAAAAAACATATCGTTTCGTGGATAGCTGACCATCCTGGAACATTTACACATGATGGATTTTTTATTTTTAATATTGTCAAGTTTGCAAGAAAAACACTTCATGCAAAAAAAAGTTTCAAATAGCCCAGCATGTTGAGACAAGTCTTCATATCACAGGAATGCAGAAGAAAGGACCACGACAACAACTTCTGACAACAGACAAGTTGCAGGGATTTGTCCAAAGGTAACCAAAAAATCGGTTTAACATGAATTGATGTGAAGCATTCATTGCAAGCAATATCCTCCCCGACAAACTTACAAACCCTATCCTGAAAGGCTTCCAGAGCAAATATTGCTTAAATCAAGATATACCAGATGAATCAACATTGTGTAAAAATTACATACCGACAATTTTCGTAAAGGTTCTGGTAGAAATACGCAATGAACTCAAAGACTACATTATCTGGATTTCCGTTTATGATACTACAAACACTTGTGGCCATTACATTGCAAATTTAATTGATGGTGCTTTAAAAGAAGAGCCTCCTTCCTATTTAGCAGCCCGCAAAGAACTTTAAAAGGTAAATCATTTTACAATCGACAGATTTGTATCGCAAAGATACAGTGTTCAGAAATATCCCAGTAAACCACTAGCTATATCCTGTGACGGCGTGAGTAATTTTATTTGCATCTGTACTGTCATATCAGCTGTACATGCACAACACAAGAGATTATTAGGATACTGTCATTGGTAACAAATTGATTAGCAGTACAAAGTTGGTAGGTAGGTTTGACATCAGACAAAATCATCATTTCAATGACAACAGTAACATTATTCCTAGGGGAAAAATGGCCATGATAGACTTTTCAAGTTGAGGTATATAATTGACCTGCTGAGGTCTCGTTTCCAAACAGTTCCTATTGAAGAATGCACGTCTGTCGATTAGCAAATGTGTTTCACAAAACTGATGAGTTATCTCAAACAGTACACGCCAAATAAGCCACATAAATATGGGTACAAGCTATTCATTATTAGCAGAATCTCAGGGTTCACATATGATTTTGAAATTTTCACAAGTGATGAAAACTGCCCTGAGAAAAGATTGCTGAGGAGGGAGGATTTAGGAGCAAGTGCAAATACTGTTGTTCGCCTTAACTGAGCACTGCAAAGAAATGTAAACTGTAAACTTTATTGTGACAATTACTACACATCATTATCACTTCTAGTTCACTTACATAAGCAGGGCATTTATTGTTTAGGAACGGTGAGAAGAGACCGAGTGACAGATTGCAAGCTTCCAAAGGAAGAAGAATTGAAAAAAACTGGAAAGAGGTACGTGTATCGAGCATGTGGCAACTGTTCAAGGAGTTGTCTCCAATGTTGTTTAGAAAGATGATAAACTGTTATGCTTCTTTCTACTCTTACTGGAAAGGAAAGTTTGCAGGTATAGCAGGAAAACAAAAGCAAGAATAACAGTGTCATGTCCTCAATAAATAAAGTTGTACAACAAACATATGGGAGATGTAGATTTATTAGACAGTATTATAGGCAGACATGAAATTCTTATATCAGAAGTGGTACCTTATAATATTCTATCTGTTAAATATGGGCATAGTAAATCATGGATTTTGTACTAATAGCACAGTGTAAAGGGAATCAAAATACCATAAAGATAAGCAAATTCTGCATGGAGGTTGCCGAATGTTTATGCCACGCTGGGACCACATCGTCAAAATGTGGGAGACCAAACAATGAATTGGAACAACAATCCAAGCAAAGAAGAGTAGAGGACCAACTGCTCATATGCCAACAAAGGTTTTATGACTGGACCAAGTGTGTCATTTTCCACCTCACTTGGAAATAAGGCAGTGACGTAAATTTCCTGGATTTAATGGATTTACATGGGTTTATTGTGAAAAGTGTGTAGTACTGTAGTGTCGCAGAATAGTAAAGAGTTGGAAACATGGAATATTGTCAAAGTTTCGTTGCCTATGCCGAGAGCCAGAGGCTGTAGGTTAGCCAAGAACTAAGAGGATTGTGCATATATCAGAATGTGTCGTCACGCAGGCGCAATGGCCTCGTTACACACAACAGGCGAGAGAGAATTGCTTAGCCCGCGGGTTTGTGTTAGATGGAGACTTTCGTAGAGTGCAATACATAGGTATAGTGTCAGCTGTACTGCATTTCACAACTTCGCGAAGTCTGCCGTAACAACACGTAACTCTACCGCAAGAACACCTAAGGGGCGAGTACGACAGATGAATCAGCAGTATAAGTGGAACGAATGCGTTCATTACAAACGAGCATGACGTCAGGACGTCGCTCGTGCTTCCTTTAAATACGCCAGCTTTGATAGCAACAAGGCACTCGCAGTTAGACTTGCAGTTAGATGTGTACTGGGCCGCTGCATAGCACTCGGCTCAGTGATCGACATGTTAATCTTTATTAAGGAGATGTTGCAGTAAGGGAGGCCCATCCAGCAGCAGACGTGAGGGGACAGTACCAGCTCTGGTCCTCTCTGCTGCTGCTGTGAATCGTCGACCCAGGATTAGCAGACATCGCGGCAGACTCGCTCGCCGCCAATACTGACCACATCAGGGAGCCGTCGTCGAGATTGTGCGGGGCCTAGGCCCTGTGCATCCGCCGTCACAACTGGGTGAGCCGACGACACTGGGGGACTGCAGCCTGTTCCGCCCGTCCACCGTGGACGAGCCACCAGGAGGAGCAGGGAAGAAGACGGGGTGGGATAGAGTACCCTCCACACTACGAGAATGCCTCTCGTGCCGACAGCACCGGAACTCCAACCCGGAGCCTCCTACGTGCAGCAGCTTGCTGTCCGCAGCCGAGCCGGCCGGCCAGCCGGGCAGGCGGGCGGGCGGGCGCCACCAGCCACGCGCGGCTGAAGTGAGGGCATTCGTCTGCTACGTCACAGCAGGAGGCGCTGCGCTAGCAAGACTGTGCGGCCCGGAGCTGGTGTCATCGCTACGAGTCAGCGAGGACTCGGGAAGGTCGTTGATATCTCCAAGCCACATTCTACTCGGCAGAAATAAAGGTGTTATGAATTAATAATGTTTCTTTGGCGTTTCTGACGTGTCCACAGTCATTTCCTAGCATTCTGACAACTGGAGAGGTCACGGCTCGGCCTCCAGTACATCGTAGGCGACCGGGACCACCGGGGTGCCTACAGTACCATTATGCTTTAACAAAAATAAAAAATGCTTTAAGGAATATCATATGCAATACGACTGTTGCACGTTCCAAATTAAGTTGAAAATTTTTAAATTACTTCTGTGCTTCATTTAAATGAGTTTTTGTGTTGCTTCTGTAACCTACTGAAGCTTATGTAATATTTTTATTTATTTTATTATTAGTTTTTCTTGCTTAACGTCAGTGAGTATGTCTCTGTGAGTGTGTATGGACAATGTCCACTTTTGCAATGGAGCAGAAATCTCACACACTAGTTGATGTAACTCAACTAGGAAATGACTTGGGGGGGGGGGGGGGGGGCACGAGACTCTGGCGTAAAATGGGGGTGATGTGCGATTACAAGAGCTCAGCAAGAGAGTTCTCACAGCCTCTGTCACCTCAATTCTCCAACTTCCTACCTACACGTGGTGCCCCTCCTAAGCCGAGCAACACAGCGGAAGGTTGGGTAACCAACCCCAGTGGGAAACTGAGTCAGTGAGCAGATAGGAGTTGGAGGACAGTGGAAGGCAACAGG
The DNA here is from genome assembly GCF_021461395.2 of Schistocerca americana. Lineage (NCBI taxonomy): Eukaryota > Metazoa > Arthropoda > Insecta > Orthoptera > Acrididae > Schistocerca > Schistocerca americana. Next base: position 167,254,316 of record NC_060127.1, on the reverse strand, counting down.
AAACCACCACTGAACTATCCCAAGAAAACCCCATGGCTTTGCTCAGCTCAAAATTTTCCGGAGTTTCAAGTTTCCCGGGGGAACCAGGTCAAGAGGAGCTTCACGAAGAGTAAGAAGGTGCAAAGAGAAGCACTGCATAGGAACATGGAATGTAAGATACAAGTATGAAGGAAAACTAGACATAGTGAAAAGAGAAATGGAGAATATTAACATCGACATATTGGGAATAAGTGAAGTGAGGTGGACTGGCATGGGAGAATTTGCTTCGGATGGCCATATGGTGTATTATTCTGGGCACAATAACAACAGAAGTAATGGAGTAGCCTTCATAGTTAGTGATAAAGTGAGAAAAGCTGTAATGGGATGCAAATATAAAAATGATAGAATGATGTCCATCAGACTTCAAGGACAGCCCCTCAACATCACAGTAATTCAAATTTATGCGCCAACAACCGATGCTGAAAAGGAAATTATTGACCAGTTCTATGGAGATTTACAAGAATTACTACTGTCAACACCAAAAAAGGATATCGTCTTCATAGTTGGAGATTGGAATGCAAAAGTGGGAAATCAAGCTGTAGAAGGTATAACAGGGAAATATGGTCTTGGTACAACAAATGAATCAGGACAGAGACTCCTAGAATTCTGCCAACAAAATTCATTGGTAATTGCTAATACACTGTTTCAACTACCAAAACGATGCCTATATACCTGGACTTCGCCAGATGGCCAACACTGGAACCAAATTGATTACATACTTTGTAATCAGAGGTGGAAGAGTGCAGTTCAGTCAGCTACAAGACCTGGGGCTGACTGCGGATCACATCATGAGCTCCTGATTGCAACATTTCGGCTGAAACTTCAGAATGTAGCAAAAAAGTATCCCAACTTGCAGATACGACCTTAACTCTATATCCTCCGACTACACTGTAGAGGTGCAAAACAGATTTATGTATTAGAGCTGGAGGACAAAAGCTCACAAGAGATGTGGACAGAAGTAGCTAATACTGTCAAGGAAGCCACAGAGAAACGCATTCCCAAGAAAAGGGACAGCAAGAGGGCTAGATGGCTATCAATTGAGGCACTGCACATTGCAGAAGAACGAAGGAAAGAAAAAAATCAAGGGAGATAGATCAGCTATGTTTGAATTAAATAAAGATTTTCAGAAATTAGCTAGAAGAGATAAAAATATATTCTTTAATGAACAGTGCAAGAAGTTGAAGATAGTAACGGAATGGAGAAGACAGAGATCTTTATAAGAAAATCAGAGAAATTAAAGGAAAATTCCAGGCAAAAATTGGAATGATAAAAGATAGAAACAGGAAAGATCTGAGTGAATCAGAGGATGTTAAGGAAAAATGGGCAGAATATGCAGAAGACCTATACAAGAAAGAACTGCATAATGACAGGGCTCCTACTGCTGATGTTAATGTTAATTTAGAACTAGAGCCAGATATTTTGGAGAGTGAAATCCAGAGAGCCCTTGAAAATATGGCTGATAACAAAACTAGTGGACATGAAATACCAGCAGAATTGTTTAAAGTCACTGGAAAGGATGCAGTGAAAGTGCTGCACTCAATACGTCAAAAAATGTGGATCACACAGCAGTGGCCAGAAGACTGGAAAAGATCTAAAGAATGCTCAGATTACCGAACAATTGCACTTATCTCACATGCTAACAAAGTCATGTTGAAAATCTTACAAAATAGACTTCGTCAATATCTAGATTGAGAGCTACCTGAAGAACAAGCTGGATTTAGGAAAGGAAGAGAAACTAGAGATCAAATTGCTAACATTCGGTGGATTATGGAAAAAGTAAGAAAATTCCAGAGAAATGTGTACCAAGGCCTTTGACTGCATCGATCACAACAAATCATGGAACGTACTGAAAAAATGGGTTTACCAGATCATCTCGTTCATCTGATACAGAGTTTATACCTTGACCAATAAGCCACGGTGAGAACTATGTATGGAACAGCGAAATGGATAAAGATTAAGAAAGGGGTCCGGCAAGGCTGCATACTGTCACCGTACTTATTCAATCCGTATGCAGAACATGTTATGAGGAATGCGAGGCTAGATGAAGGAGAAACAGGAATTAAAATAGCTGGAATAAATGTAAACAACCTCAGGTACATGGATGATACGACCCTGTTGGCAGAAAGTGAAGAAGAATTGAGAACACACTTGCTGAAGGTGAAAGACGAAAGTGAAAAGGCCGATCTTAGGCTGAATTTGAAGAAAACAAAAATTATGGCAACTACACCTACCAATTTGTGGGATATAGCAGGAGAAACCATGGAGTTAGTGACCACATTCAGTTATCTCGGTTCCCAGATCTCTGCTGATGGTGACTGTAGCCATGAAATCCGGAGACACCTGTTGCTCGGTAGACAGGCGACGTCAAACCTTGACAAGGTTATAAGGTCCAGAGATGTAACACTAGCAACAAAGATCCGTATTGTGAGGGCTCTGGTCTTTCCAGTTGTGATGTATGGGTGTGAGACCTGGACCATTAGAAAGGCTGAATGGCAAAGAATTGACTCCTTCGAATTGTAATGTTGGAGGAAACTTCTTAGAGTTCCATGGACTGCAAAGAGAACCAACAGATCAATATTGGAGCAAATAAAACCAGTTTTCTCCCTGGAAGGTCTAATGTTAAAACAAAAGCTGACCTACTTTGGACACACAATGCGAAGGCATGCCTCGCTGGAAAAAACATTAATGCTGGGGAAGATTGAAGGAACTACAAGACAAGGACGTCAGAGGATGAGATGGATCGATGGCATCACAGAAGCAATGTGTTCCATCTTGGAAGGTCTACAGGAGAAAGTGCAAGACAGGAAAAAGTGGCATGATTTGGTTCATGGGGTCACGAAGCATCAGAACCGACTAAACGAATAGAGAGAGAGAGAGAGAGAGAGAGAGAGAGAGAGAGAGAGAGAGAGAGAGAGAGAGATGATGTAAAGTCATAAAGTCACTGTGGTTTGTCAGTTAACTGCTAAACGCATTTTGTAGCTGATCAGCTACAAACTATTTCTCTGTATCTAAGAGCCTCAAATTTTGGGATAATTTTTTTTAAAACTACTTTTCTGGCTTTTAACACCCCTAAACACAACTATGAAAATTTTTTCAATAAAAATAAACAATTCATGCATTTAGGAGTTAGTAAAAACTGTATCTATTCCAAAAACAAGTTCTGCCATCTTTGTTTCTAACTTCCACCGTAATATGTATCCGTAGACCAGTATGCAGCGTTTTTCCAAACACACTGTATTTGTACTACTGTTTTCTTACTAATGTTTTTGACATCTCATTAATAAGCAATTTTTTCTCAACAGAAAATTCTTCCACAATGGAAAATGTATGTACTGGACCTTCAGGAATGTGCAAGAACTAAAACACTTGAATTTTTCTGATGGATGCAAAACCGGCAGTGAAATTTACTCACTATATATGCAAAACAAACACACACACAAAATCTGCAACAAAAATGCTGTTTATAGATTGTACACGCTCTCTGGGCCATGATGGTTGCCTAGTTCCTGTTGTAGTCACAGACAGGAGTGTCGAGGCTTGTCACTGGGAATTGTAGTAGCTTCATCAGAAAGTTGTGACTTTTGGAAATAGACTTCCAGATTCTGAAACAGCTAGCAGAGTAGAATATTTTTTGGGGGACATCCCTGAGCCAAGTGGCTTTCACACTGATGACAGCCAGAGCAAAATGCCATTAGAAGTTGTTTTCCACTTTACCTCTGTGTGTTCATTTCATGTGCTATATGCAACCTGTCTTTAGCTTATCAAATCCAAAAATGGTATACCACAGGAAAACATTTTCAATTCTTACAGAATTAAAAAAAAATGTTTGTACAAATAATGTAACTGTTGTCAAATGTTACGTATCTATAGCAAATGCTTTTCAAAAGTATCAGAATTATCTAAAATACTTCTTAAGGCTATTTGGCTAAGTGGGAGGAATGGGTGATTTACTATAATATAGGTGTGCTGGTACCACAGGACATCATCAACAATCTTAAATAAGTATTCACAAGAAGTTTTTGACAAAATTTTTGAAAAGATTCAAGTCTTCAGTGTGGTGCATATGATTGATTTTATACTAACTTACGTGAATTTATGTTTCCAGAAGAAGATTACTTGAGGCTACAAACAGAAAGCCAAAGACCTATCTATAAGCCCATTAAGGTCCTTTCACAGGAAAAAGGCCGACTGATTAAAATGCAGACACTATTTCCCAGTGAGGATAAAAACAACCATTATTATGTAGACAATATGGCTGTGATTATTTGCAATTTGCTCTCGGCAACATGGAGAAGATCTGCAAAAAGAGACTGGGCTAGTACTGCTTGCCAATCAGAAAACTATATGGAAACAACCGATACCAGCAGTATGTGTAGAACATAGTGACAGGGAGAAGCCTCCTCAAAATTTGCTAGAGCCTTTGTACGGGTCTGGAACTGGCACGCAGACAAACAATGATGATCATTTGCAGCCAATGGACACACAAGAAGTAAAGTATGAAACAAAAAGAGATGGCACACAGGCAATGCATGCGGAAAAAATTCCTCATAACACAAATAATAATCAAACTCGTCTCTCAGATTTTTCAGATAGATCATATGAAATGTGAAAGAGTATTCTGCAAGTGCACATCATTCATTGAATTTTGGTTACGGTAATTAAGGCACAAATGTGAATCTAATTTACGGAGAGAAGAGTTCAGATCTCTGCAATTAGCAGAAAGAAAAAGGCAGTTTGTAGAAGCCATCCTGAAGAAAGACCAAGAGCATCAATCTCTAATAATAAAGAGGTTGCAATAACATCTGAAATGTAGTTGATTAACATTGTACTCATTATGTAATATGTAATATTGACAGCAGCAGTGGAATATTAAAATATTTGCTGTAACAAATGTGATAAGTAGATCTGCTGGGTGTGAACACCAAAACATAATTTACTATGAGCAAATGCAATTTTCCACATACTTTTATGCATTTACCATCTGTGTTGATTACTGCACTTTCTGTAATTTGACCTAATTTATTTTGTGCCCATTTGATCACAATTCACGATATAGGGCTTGTCCGAATGAAATGTGCGAGCCAGATTATTTTTGTGTTTGTGTGTGTGTGTGTGTGTGTGTGTGTGTGTGTGTGTGTGTGTTTGCCCAAGTTAACATATTAAATACTGCACCACAAAAGTGTGTATTATTTACCACTGCATTGACACATTTAAGTGTAGTACACCCAAGCTTTTCTGGGAGAAACCATTCCAAAGCTTCAGATTTAATTTCATACATGCATAGTTTATCTGACTATTGTATAAGACAGCACTATGAAACAAAACATTGAATCTTTCAATCATGGCAAATGTTAAAACAATTTTTCACAAATAGGAAGGTAAATTTTCAAAGAAGCAGCAGTGCTTAGTGTGTCAATAAAAACCATCTGCTTCCAATCTGTGTGTTTGCACAGCATTTTCAATTTGGCTTCCACTTCTGATTTTGCATTGGTCACTTGGCTAGAGCTCGGATGGCATGGTGGGAATATTGCTAGAGCCCATATTATTCCGTTCTTGCCTAATTTCCCAAGCTACAAGGAAATGCATAATCTTTTGGACCATTTCTAATAGTATAATATGACAGATTCCACACCGCTGAAGACACTGAGCTTCTGATTTGTTGCAAGAAGTCATATTTTAGTATTTATGTTCATGTTAAATGAAACACTTTATTCTACACATTTTTGTTTCACTGACACTGTGCAAGCAGAACAACAAACATGAGAGTAAGGACTGCCAATGGATGAGCTAACTGCATTTACTGTAGCCACAAAAGATAATCCAGATTTTATAACAACCTCTTACATCCATGTGTCAAGCCAGCTTCATATTAATTCTCTATTTTTCTCCAAGGACAAATGCAGTTTGTCATTAAAATCATTTTTTCTCAGTGACATTTGGTTCATATGGTTGGCTACATTGAGATGTTTCACTCAACGCATGACGACAACTGCTGTTGCTACTGTCTCTAAAATGTCTTCCAGAAAATGTTGACGTATTAACAACTCAATTATTATGCTTTGATACTCTTTCTTTATGAACTTCTCTCCACTTTTGATCACTGTTCAGTACTCAGTACCTTGCTTGCATTGGTGGTTGTTCTGTAACTCTAATATCTAATAAATTATTGTTATTTGCCTAACTGTGGATTTCCAGGGTAAACACTACTAAACATTCACCAAATTTTCTAGTTATAACATGCTCTGGACCCAGCGCAAAATTTTTATGGTAGAAAAACAGAGTCATTAGTTCAATACATAATTTAGAACCACAGCACAAGAAATAGAGAAGTATAGGGTACCGTTGACTGACGGCACAAACACCAGCAAGTGGAAATTTAGGATTGAAACTCTTAAGCTGGAACTACTGAGCTCTGTGGGAAGGCCCTACGTGGAAATGGAACATATTCAGGACGACACAGGTGCACAGAGGGCTCTTCTGGATAAACTTTGCCAAGAAGACAGGAGGTGTAAGTCACAAATAATCCAACAAATTTCAGTCACTCTAAGTATGCTAAAAATGTCTGTGGAATTCATTAATTAAAACTCTCAAGTGGAATGATGTGGCTAATAAACTTTCATTATAAACATACTGTTGCCAAAGTTTAATGCAAGAGATTATACTCTTTAAAATTAAAATAAATTTGAAGTTCGATAAGCTAATATACGATTTGAAAGCATTTGGTGCTGATACTGAAGAAAGTAAAACAACATGCAGTTTGTAACTAACAATGCCTCCAGGATAAGAAGTTGTTACCGCTTTGGAAAGCTTGTCGTCAAGTAAGCAATTGAAATCGAGTTTTGTAAAAGCTAGACTACTAGATGAAGAAGTGAAACATAATAAAGATTTTAAAAGTAGCAAAATGTCATTACATGAGATGCAATGTCTTGCAGCATGGTCAAAGAAAGCACCTAATGATAAGATGTCTCAATGTATGTATGCTGCAATGTTTAAATATAATTGTTACAGGGGTGATTAGGGCACAACACAGTAAAATTATCGTACAAAGATCACTCGCTGGTCACACCGGACTCCATTACCGCACCAATGTATTTTCGCCATCTGTCCCTGTCTTGGGGTATTTCCTTCCATTCACCTTCAATATATAGGCTCCTCAAATCAGCCTTCACATTGTCCTCCCATCTACGCCTTGGTCTTCCCACAGGACGTTTTCCCTCTAAGTGCCCTACCAGTACTCTGCGCGCTGCCCTGCCCTCATCCATTCGAGCTATGTGACCCGCCCACCGCATCCTACGTGATTTAATAATACTGATTATGTCAGGGCTTGAATAAAGTTCGTGAACCTCTTCGTTATGCAGTTTTTGCCACTCTCCGCTAATGTCATCCCTTTTTGCTCCGAAAATTTTCCTCAAAATTTTGTTTTCAAATACTCGAAACAGCTTTTCATTTTGCACAGTGAGAGACCAAGTCTCACAACCATACAGCATAACTCGTAGAATAATAGTTTTGTAGATTCTAATCTTTAAATTCCTAGACAATATCCGTGATGAAAGTAATCTATTCAGTGAGAAGTAGCACGCATTCTTCTTCAGTTCGGATTCAATCTCATTTCTCGAAGTGATGTCCATGCCTAGATACTTAAATGTGTTCACTTTTTCAAACTGTATGTCTCCAACTCTTAACATTTCCTGATCTACTGCTGTTGGCATTCTAGTAGTGACCAGGTATTTAGTTTTGTCTTCACTTATCCTTTGACCTACATCTTCACTAGCCTTGATTAATGCATTCGCATTTGCTGTTACAGATTCTTTCCTATCGCTAATGATGTTTAGATCATCTGCATACCCTAATATCTTAATATTTCCATTTAACTCCCCCCCCCCCTTCTGAATTATCTGCTGTCATTCATACAATATATTCTAGGACTAAATTAAAAAGTAGCGGAGACAGGGCATGTCCCTGCTTAAGTCCGTTCTTTATTACAAATTCTTCTGACTCCAATTTCCCTACACGTACTCTACCTTTTGTGTTTTCCAAACTCGCTTCTATAAGTCTAACATACTTCTTTGACATTCCAAGTTCCAAAAGAATTCTGTACAATTTTGATTGCAATACTGAATCACATGTTTTTGTAAAATCTATGAAAAGATTATGAACTGGTTTATTGTATTCCCATTTCTTTTCCAAAATTTGACGCGGGGTGAATATTTGGTCTATAGTTGATCTGTTCCTCCAAAAGCGAGCTTGGTAATCCCCCACAATTTCATCTGCATATGGTGTAAGCCTACTTAGCAGAATATTCGAGAAAATTTTGGATCATACTGGTAATAGCGATATCCCTCTATAATTACAATCCATTTTGTCGCCCTTCTTAAAAATTGGGATCAGAATCGACTCCTGCCACTCTTCAGGTATCATCTCTGAGTTCCATACTTTAGTTATCACTTTGTGAACAACTTCCACCAATTTCTGTCCCCCACTTTTAACTAATTCTGCAGTTGCGCAATCTGATCCTGGCGCATTATGGTTTTTCAATTTGTTGATTGCATCTCTTACTTCCTTTAAGGGGCTCCGGAAAGGCTCAAAATCATTAAAAGTTCAATTTTTACTTTTTTTACTTTTTTGCGTTTTCTGAATCTGCAGACTATTACCTTTTAATAGATATATAATTTATTCAATTCCGAAGACTACGACTATTTTTAAATTTTTTTTGAAATGTGTTCTACATGGGCGTGACCCACTGTGGCGCTGTTAAACTGCTGTCAAATGGTGTTATTATTAACGTCCGTGTTCATCAGGTACATTTTAGTGATGTGAGATAAATTATGTGTTGTGGCTAATCTGTGATGGTTCAATATATATCGCTGGTGTGATTGTCGATTGTTTCATGTTTATTTACTCTGTCGTTATCTCGAAAATATTCGTAATTAATTCTGTTTCTTGAGTCTCTGTTTTGTTGAAGTATAATAATGAGTAAAAGTGAAGTTATTAGAAATCCTCTGAAGGCTTTTAAGAAAAGGAGAAATGTTGGAAAGCCAAAGGTATGTGTTATTACTGTAAACAATAAAGACGATAACCAAGTGAGTGAACCTAACCTCAAGTACACCTGCCCATAGCAGTCAAAGTGGGAAAGAAAATACTTCACAGAAGAAGCTTGGTTCAATGAGTGAAAACTATGAACGTTTTATGGGCGAATCGGATGTGAATGAAATATTTGATATGTCGGTTCTCAAAGGAATATTTTCAAACTGTGTAAGATGTATTCATTGTAGTGAAGTTGGTCTGGAACTCTCCATAATAAAGCACGTAGGACTTGCTAGTGAAATACAACTGAAATGTGATAAGTGTTCATACATGACCACCTTTTGGAACAGTGTTGCAGTAACTGCAACTGAAGAAAACGGTAGCAAAATCTACGAACACAATATTAGATTTGTTTATTCCTTGCGTTCAGTTGGTAAGGGTGCTACTGCAGGTGCAATTTTCTGTGGCATCATGAATCTTCCAAATCCCCCAACCAAGTTTACGACCTATAATAAATTAATAGGGTCTAAAGTAGAAGATGTCTGTATAGAATCTATGAAGAACGCTGTGGAAGAGGCAGTAATGGAAAATAATGGTAACAGAGATTTGACTGCAGCGTTCGACGGTATCTGGCATAAACGGGGACACACATCTCTTCATGGTGTAGTATCTGCCACCAGCATGTATACAGGGAAAGTTTTAGATGTAGCAGTAATATCAAAGTATTGTAGATGTCCACAAAAATACAAAGGTACACATGAAAATAATTGCAAAGCTAACTATAGTGGCAGTAGTGGAGGAATGGAAGTGGCTGGTGTTGCCAGTATATTCCAGCGTTCTGAGGCGTGTGATAAAGTGCGATATGTTAATTACCTTGGTGACGGTGATTCTAAAAGTTTCAAACATGTTCAAGGACTGAACCCCTATGGTGATGATGTTGTAGTGCAGAAATTTGAGTGCATTGGACACGTACAGAAGCGAATGGGAACAAGACTTCGGCGACTGAAAGCTTCGTACAAAAAACAAAAACTCAGTGATGGTAAAGGGTTGCATGGGAAGGAAAGGTTAACTGACAGTGTAATTGGCAAAATACAGAACTATTATGGAATGGCTATTAGGCAAAATACACAAAGTGTCGACGAAATGAAGAAGGCTGTTTGGGCTCTTTTTTTTCATACTTTTTCAACCGATGAAAATCCCCAACATAGCTTTGTCCCAAAGAAGAAGACAGTTGGTGTAAATATAACAAAGGATTGCTAACTGGTGAAGTGTACACTCATAAGCATAGTCTGCCTCATGCAATAATGGAGGTGATAAAACCTATTTTCAGAGACTTAGCAGCACCTAAACTGTTGAAAAAGTGTATTCACGGAAAAACTCAAAACCCCAATGAAAGTGTAAATAGTGTTATATGGTCGAGAATCCTCAAGACTGTATTTGTTGGAATAGATACACTTCACTTTGGTGTGTATGATGCTGTTGCGACTTTCAATGATGGCAACATTGCAAGGTGCAAGGTATTTAGAAATATGGGAATGAAGATAGGTTCTAACATGGTACGAGCGATGCTTGCTTTAGACAAGGAACGCCTTCGGGCTGCAGACAGCGCTGTAAAGAGTCTAGAAATACAAGCAAGAGTAAACAGGAGGAGGAACAAGAGGAAGCTGGAGGAGGAGTTTGCAGAGGATGAAGATAATCCATCGTATGGACCTGGAATGCACTAAAAAGTTAATCCAATCTTTGTCGCTCGATTCCCAAAACTTTTATTTTCTCATACTAATTACATGGTTTCTAAAGATCTTCCAAACATATTTGTTTCAAACTTTCAGTAAATGTTACACAGTACCTTCTGCATAATTTAACACAGCCTTTTTCCAAAAAACTGTATATTTTTGAATATATAAATAAAAAATTGCAAAAAAATGTTGTGAATTTTCATTACAATTGGAAAAAAAAACATCTTTAATAACTGAACTAAAATTTTGTAAAATCCCTGTGTTAAGTTGTAGCCCATATTCCAATAAATAATCTGTAAAAAGTTCAACTTCCTACCTCAAATACTTTGTGAGGAACGATGTAATTTGTAAGCATTATTTTAACATTGCAAGTATAGGGCGTTCCGGAGCCCCTTAACGTTGGCTCAGGTATCTGGGGTTCTGCTGCATGTATTTCGCACGCCTGTTCATTTCTTGCTTCCTGGTGTACATTTAATAGATGCTCAAAATACGCCCTCCATTTACTTAATATAGCACTGGGGCCTGTCAGTATTCCCCCGGCATCCCCTCGAAGTGCATTTGTCCTAGCCTTGAATCCCTTCCCATACCCATTTATGTCTACATAAAGTTCCCTAATTTTTTGTTTGTTTTACTGTTTGTTTCCATTTTTGTAATTTGATTGTTCAAATAATCCCTCTTCTTTGCCCGTAGCCTACGACCAACATCCCTTTTCATGTTCAAGAACTACTCTCATTTTCTGTCTCCCATTCTATCCCAATCTAATCGCACTTTCCTCTACCAATTTTCTTGCATTCCTCATCAAACCACAGTTTCCTCCTGTTGTTCTTTATTGTACCTATTGTGGCCTTTGCTGCTTTATACGTGTGGTGAAATTATCAAAACTTAGTCACTATTAGCCAAATGAGCCACTTTTACAAACTAGATTTGTAAATTGATTTTTGAGCAGTGATAGGTTTCCAAGCATAAGTTCATGTTGCATCTGAACAATATTTTGACATACACCAAGAAGGGAGATCAAAACCATGTTCCTATTCATAATATTAGCTATATTCGTGTTTTGAACTGATGTGGCAAGCTGTCTGAAAATGTTTCATATAACAGTGCCATCGCAAAAAAATTTGTTTTCAGACATAAATCTAGTTTCCAAGTTTTGGTGTTTACATGAAAAAAATATATTGGTTGAAAATATGAATTCTGTGATGCAACAGTAGCTATGTGGTAAATTGCGAGGTTTACAATGGAACATCAGAAAAGACTGACAACAGCATCCCAGGTTTAGTGGTTAGGTTGTGCTCCCCCATATCACAATGAAGGTCACTATATTTACTTGGGCCAGTAATATAAAAGTGTGACCCTACTGAAAATGTAACAGCAACTTAGATATAGGAGTTGTCCCAAAGAACACAAAGGGTTTACTGTCAATCTCCAAAACAATGGAGTTTAAAATGAAATGAATTTACGTGGAAAGGGTCCTATTCTGGTACTACAATGGAAGAACATAATGTGTACTGCCTGCCAACAAAACATCAGGTTACCACAATAGAGAGACCCATTTGTTCAAAAAGAGGATAAGAAAAAATGATAAAGTTAGTTATTGTTGCTGATTACACCAACAAGATCGGCATGGATCAGTTAATACACATTTGGATGTAAAATAATGAAATGGTGTGAAAAACTCTTCATAAAAGTTTTCCTAGTGTCTACGGAGAATGGTTTCATACTCTACTAACAGTTTCAAGTAAAAGCTCTCTTGTGGAAGTCACAAAAAAAATAATTACAGGAGGAGAAATGTCAGTGCTATACACACCAATCTTTTTCATGACAAATTTAGTCGCAATTTCCCAGTGACAATACTTCCAACTAACAACAAAATGAATGCTATGCACTACTTTAAAGTTTGCTCTGACAAAGGGAAGAAAAAACATTGGCAATTGCATCACAAAATATAGATGGTTGTGCAAAGGCCTGTGTGTTGGATCGAATGTACCTAAATGGTTCCAAGATTACCATTTGAAAGTAAATTATGTATAAATTACATGTCATCATCATATGTAAAATATGTTATAAATAAGCACACCTAAAATATTTTATTCTTATTTCTACCTGGAACCACAGAAAACATGTTGTTCTGAATTGGGTATTTTTACTGTCTTTAGCAATTTTAGTACACCTTTATTGTTGCAACAATCCGTACAAGCACGAACATTTTTAATCTACGAATTTAATGCACTTGAAAGGATGTCAACTGCTTGCCTCTTTTCACTATCATGTAATTAACCACTAAATTTGTTATAATACTGACAGCTCGTTCAAGCAGTTTAAGAGGTGGTCAATGTTTATGCAAACAAACATGCATGATAGTGACCATACTAAAATCACAGTGTGTATCTATATGCGAGGGCAGAGGACCCATCAAACTGATAAACAAGGAGGAAGGTAGGAGCTCAATCTCATTTCAACAATATTTTATTCTCAGATCTCACAAGGAGGCCAGTAAGAGCTAATGTGACAAATCCAAGAAGACTAACAGCCACCACCTGTACATCTCAACTAGAGTAAGAAAACCAGCAGAGAGGAGCAGGCACTTTGTGTGTGTGTGTGTGTGGGGGGGGGGGGGGGGGGGCGTGTGTGTGTGTGTGTGTGTGTGTGTGTGTGTGTGTGTGTGTGGGCGCGTGCGGGCTCAAACAAAATGAGAACAAGGTGTACACTCCCGTTGACTTCAAAACGGTTTCTCCTTATTTTAGGTTCCACACAGAGCAAGTGATGCAGGTATGCTTAGATTTCGCTCACTGCAATAATGTTGCATACTCGCTGCTACCGAGGGCCCCATGAGATGCAATGGGGCAAAAGTGGGCGGCCGACATCTAGCACAGTGAAGCTGCAAGTTTCCACTGTGCCTGTTGAGCGCTTAAGAGTCACTGACAGTATAGTACTGTTTTGTCACAGTGCTATGGCACCTAAGGGGGATGTTCTACAAAATTTTAGCAGATGGAATGACCCAGAATAAGTTGGCCTAGTTCCATTTGGGATAATTTCATGGCCCTACCTGTTCAATTTGATGCGAATTTGCATCATTTCAGGTCAGAAGAGCAACTCACCTACACCAATGTTCTAGAATTTAGCCTGAAATTTCCATATTACCCCTTACAATCATTTGTAAGAAGGAGGAGGTGTGTGAGATTACACAGAAATTGGATCGTAACATAAATTTTGAGAAGAGATGCAGAAAAATTATTTCTACGACTTGAAACAATTTGAGTAATATTTCTTAGTTAGCAAAAAATTTCCAACTTTCAACTTGGGACTATTACGCATACAATAATTTATAATCATCAATATTTTCTTTTCACTTTTTACTGCAAGCTACTTTCAAAAATAATGCGTCATGTCTTTAAATGTAGAGGAAGAGACACGGGCAGTATTCGGCAGAGCAAATGTTTAATTAATGCTATTTTCAGTTTCATATAGTGCTCAAAAGGGACACTTGTGGTACTGTAATTTTCCGTGCTAAAGTGTGGGACACAAAGTGTTATCCATATACAAGGGAAACATCACTAGTACAATAAAACAGCAGTGGAAAAGCTATCCAACATTTGGCATCCACAACAGTTTCTAACTGCAGTACTGAGACAGGAGACGGACAGAGGGAAGTGAGAGTTGGCTCTATGGCCCTTCAACATCTTAAGTGGAGAGCAACAGTTTCACAACTTTTCTCAAGAACTAAGCATCAGTGAACGACACAGCCGATTAAGTGAGATCCTGAGACAGCCAACTAAGTGAGACCATGCCTAAAACACAGGCAGTCACTGACCAGAATGAGCATGCTGTGATGGGTGATCCTTGGACTGAATTATCACAAGATTGCCAACGGGACATGCGCAAACGTACCTAAAAGAGAAATTCAATAACCTACAAGATTTCCTTTGCATGGCTACATTTTTCCATCTTTCAAAGAACTTCTTGTCCCGAGTGTAGAAAAAGAAAAATATATGAAAAGGATAAATTGCTAATCGCTATACAGTGGAGACACTGAGCTGCAGGCAGGCCCAACAAAAAGACGGCTAAATAAATAAGATTTTAGTTAAAAGGCCTTCTTAATTAGACATACACACATTCATTCATGCAAACGCAGCTCTCACTGTCTCTAGCTGGCGAGGCCAGAGTCTTGGAAATCATTACGTGAAAATGTGCAAATATTAGTTATTTGTCTGAAAGAGCACTAGATTACTAATGGCACAAAGTTTTAGACAAAATTGAAAATTTCAATGTATCAAGTGCAGCTTTGCAGGAGAATCAAGCCATATGGAGGTTCAGATATACTTCATCACAGTGATTCACATTATGCAACAGGTAATGATTTTGACAATTTCAATGATGAATATACAGGGTGTTTCAAAAAGGACTTCACAAATTTGAAAATTCATGTAAATTAATTCTTAGTACCTACAGAGGTGATTGTAGCGTCAATTTGCAGGGGAATACATCAAGATGGTCTCACGTAGTTCGCTAGTGCTGAATTGCACCGCAAAGAGCGCTAGCGGCAGTTGCGTTAAAGATGGCTGCTTTCACTAGACCTGAGTGTGCTAGCTGTGTTTTTGGTCTGAAGAATCAAAGTCTGCGATAACAATTCAGCGTAATTTCCACACACTGCAATATGTTTGTGATAGTCCTAAACTGAATGCTTTTTGTGAATGGAGCAAGAACAAAGTGTATGGCCCCTTTTTTTCATAAGAGAACCATCAACGGTATAGTGGACCTGGATATGTTACATCAATTTTTGATACCACTGATCGATGAGGATGATCAAGAACGAAATGTTTACTTCATGCAAGGTGACGCACCACCCCACCACCTAGCCGATGTCCTGGATTTTCTCAATGACCACTTTCCAGGTCAATGGATTGGCCGTGATCCATCAATTGCATGGCCCCCATGTTCCCCAGACCTGACATCACTTTCCTTTTTTTGTTTTTCTTTTCTTTTTAATCGGGATTCATCAAAGATATCGTGTTTGTACCTCCTGTGCCAACTTCTCTATCTGAACTTAGAGCAAGAATTTACGCTGCCACTAAGCATGTTACACCTGCAGTACTACAGTGAGTTTGCAAAGAAACTGGCTTCTGATGGGATGTGTGCAGGATAACCAACGGAAGCCACATACAACATCTTTAGTTTAAGGTAAAAAACAACTTAATGTGTCTCCCTACAAAATAACACTAAACCCAGCTATGTATCTTCTTTCAATAAATTTATATGAATTTTCAAAGTTGTAAAGTCCTTTATGAAATACCCTTTATTTGCAAGGTGATGTGTGGAACTGATGGCCTTATTTCCATACACAGAATCTCAAGGGGACCAACAACAGAACTCTTCCTATCTAAGTTTCAGGTGGCTCTGGTACAATCCTGATGAAACACACAAAGATATCTCAAAGTCTGGATGAATGGTGTTACATCTGGAAGGCTTGATTATCAGAAGTATCAAATGCTGTTGACCATTTTTTCCCCCTACCAATATAGAGACATTATTAACACCACTGGCTCCGTAAAACTACAGAAAAATAATGTCAGAATGATACAAACAGCTGCTCAAAAAGGACACTCTGGATTCCTGTCTATCAACTCATTTTAAACCTCTGCAAAATATTACATAATTTTAATGAGTGGCATAAATTTTTAAATTGTGTAACAACTTACTAGGATTAGATATAAGTAATGTTGCCAATAAATTTAATGGTTCTTATCCAACGGTAGTCTTAGTTTTAAGCAATGTAGCATGATCTCTCTAAGTTTAAAAATTATTACTGCCTGACATTTCTCTCTGCAGTTTCTTCATATTATGTATGTAATGGTTCCTCTAAATTTCCTTTGACACTGCAGATACCCCCTCCTCCCCATCTCCCCCAAATAGTTCAGTGGAAATCAATCCTCGAAATTTACTGTGACCCTAAAAGTTCTGTGGAAATCAAACCCTTCACTGTGGCCCTATGTATCTTGTTTGCACCTGCCACATTCTTATTGTACCTCATGGACAACTGATTCTATCATTACTTGCGTGGAAGACTTTCATACTGGCCTTGTCTACTGGTAAACAAAATTTGACCAGGAACAGTCGCTCAGTGTAACTATACATTACAGAATCTTTCTTCTCCGTGTCTGTGCATAACCAATTTCCTCATGTCAGTTCATTTACAATACCTCTAAACACTTGTCTTCCTAGAACTGTTCCATAATATGAAACTTTAAGATATTTATTTCAGAGAGAGGCTAAAGCCTACAGTTTCAAACCTAAGAAAGTATAAGTCAAGAATGAATCATTATTACTCTATGCAGAGCATAGACTGCACGAATTAGATGAGGGGTGATCGAAAAGTTTCTAGACTGAGATAGTTACTGTGATGTCTCAAACAAACACCACCACCTACTTTTATGGTGACCCTTTGTGTTATGCAAATCAAATTTTGCAGCTCCAGCTTAATTAGTTTTGCCACTAGGATACATTGTATACCGTAGTGTAAGCAAAATGACGAATATTGAGAGAATCAAGAACCACGCTGAGACTCAATATTTTCATTTGAAGAGAATGACGCCCAAGGAAATTGCAGAGGAAATGCGGAATACACTTAAGGACAGTGCTCCGTCTTATGCATCAGTGAAAAACTGGGTGTCCACCTCCAAACATATTAGAACGAGTGTGGAAGACACACCAAGGGGTGGAAGGCCTGTCACCGTTGCTACTGATGAAACAGTGACTGCAATTCATGATACTATTTTGCAGGATGGCCTAGCAATGTAGTAGCACATTCAAACCACATTTGGAATCTCCTATGGGCATGCTCATGACATTGCTATGGATATTTTGGGAATGCTTAAAGTTTCATCCTCTGTGGGTCCCAAAAGACTTGAATGCAGAACAGAGATAGGAGCATGTGCAATGTTGTGAAGATATCGTCCACCAATTTGAAGTCGATGAACTTCGATCCTGAGACAAAACAACAGTCACGACTATGTGATCATCCTTCATCCCTTACCTCAAAAAAATTCTGAGTGCAAAAATCAGCCAGTAAGGTGATGGCATCAGTCTTCTGGGATGCAGAAGGGGTATTATGGCGGATTACTTGCAAAAGGGCATAGCTATCAATGTATCATACTACTGCAACCTCCTGCACCATTTGAGAGAAAAAATGGTGCAGCAAACTGGTGTGCAGGGTTCTTTTACATCAGGAAATGAACCAGTGCACAAAGCCCTAACAACACTGGAAACTCTGCGCAACCTCGGGTTCAAATTGTTACACCATCTGCAATATTCTCCAGATTTTGCTCTATCAGACTTTCTTTTCCCAAACCTAAAAAAAGACCTCAAAGGACAATGACAAAGTAGTGATTGATGCCGTGGACACTTGGTTGGACTCGAAATCTAATAACTTTTATTCAAATGGTTTGCAGAAGTTATCTGAGCGTGCCCATAAGTGTATTAGTGTACACAGGCATTCCATTGAAAAATAAATTGGTATTATAAAATTTCTTTCATTATTTTTGAGGCTAGAAACTTTTTGACCCCCGCCCCCTCATATGTCAGGTGAAAACTTAGGCAACTGGTAGCACACTGCCTGCAAATGACTGGGATCCAAGTTCAAAATGCCAGGCATAGTTTTGTCATAGTAATCTGAAGCTATTTCTTCCCTGGTGCAGAACTGAAAGAACAAAGATGTGATGGGTTTGTATTATCATAGCAAAGATTTTGCCATCTAAGCATACTGCAAAGATTACATTCATTTTCTTTTGTTTATTATTTTTGGAGCAAAACTGCAAAATTACCAAATTACAAACTTAAATCTCAAACTTTTTCTCTAACCAGAAAACACTTACTTGCAAATTTATGGCACAAATTTTATCTTCTGTACTGAAGCTGCATTTACAACCTCATAAGGTCTAGCTTTTTTTAAAACCATATCACAAATGTTAACATTATCCAAAGCCCATCTCTGTTGCAAAGGTCACCAACAGACACTTGTGTGACTGCACTGGATGCTGAGGCAGTGGTTTGAATCGTGGCAGTGGAAGAAATATTCACTTCTAGTTTTAGGCTGGAAGGGGAAGGAGAGGTGGAGACATGAAGCTAATGATCAGTAGAATTTTTGTCAACAGTCTAGATTAAATTCCAAACATCTCTTATTTCAGAGTGAGGGCATATTGATGGTTGCCCATACACTGGATGAGGACATTAAGTGTGTAGGGCCCACACACACACACAAGGGGTAGGTTATGTGCCCACTTTGGATTTCAGCCTTTCCCTTCTTCGAACATCATAGAACACGTATATGAAGGTAAACTATAAAAATACTCCCATTATAATCACCCACAACAGATATACTTATGACAACTCTCTCACTTTGCAAAAAGGAGAGTTGACTGTGTGTGAAGTTTAAAAAGACCACCCCTTTCTGATCAGGCAGCTGAATTTAATCTTGAGTATCTCTTAGCCATGTAACTTTATAGTTGCTTAACATTAATTTACCACCATAATCTGCTTCCTACCCACTAGATCTGAATTAGACAGTTAAAAACCTGCAGTTCTCTTTAAGTTGTGGGGGTCAAGACAGTATGTAATCAGTTAACTACTTGTGTATTCTACTTCAAATTTTCCTCAAGTCATCCCTATTTCCACTGAAGTGACGTCATGCATTAGATTCTCACTATTGTTTTGTGTCAGGTGTAACTCTGCAACAATTTCTTGGTGATGGCCCTCCATTCTCTCACACTTTACAGAAAACTCCTCGGATACTTCAGAAATTGCTGTCTGGCCACTGTCATACTTCACTAATGCTGAATTTTCTTGTATAAAAACAAGCTATGCCCAGTATAGTAGTTATTCTGTTTCCGATCTCAGAACACCTGATGTAAATTTAAATCCAATGCATCATTCCACATTAAAAGGCCCATTTTCAGTTACTTCATTTTTCCAAGAGTTGCTCTCTAGTTTTACATGTAGCAATTAATTTGTCATGTATTTACTAAATCAGATGCATAATTTTGGTTTCCAGACCTCTGTAACTATTACTCCCAAACAGAGACAGTTGTGTATCACTTAAGGATTTCAAACTTTAATATTACTGCAGCTACTGATGGCCTGATTCAATAAATGTTTTTGAGAAACATTTGAAGTCTGTTTGCACAAAAGATATCAAGAAGGGTGAGTAAGGATTTGAGAACATTCTCCACGTAAGACTAAGACAATATCGTGTGCCACTGCAAAGCCCTCATTCCCACAGTCACTTATTTTATCACGGTCTGCACCATGGACAATCTCGACACTGAAATTGTCCATAACTAAAACTCGATTAACCAGTGTTTCTATTAATGCAGAGCAGCTGCGAGAAATAAAGCATATGTTTCCGTAGTCTTCCATCTGCAGCTTCAAATTAGCCGTAGTCTTCATTTACAAGCCAGAGCACAGTGTATTCTCTTCCAGCCTGTAGTCCTAAATGGGAGAAAACAGAATGTTACCTACATAATGATGCCTTTTTATTAGTCTAACATTTAAAATTTTAATTTCATGAAATTTCCCAAAATTTTAGATAAAAATGTGCATGTCAAGAAAGTGTCCACAAGAGTGACTATATGGGAAAACTTTTTCTCACAATTACACATTAGAAAATGGCTAGCCTAATTCTGACTATGTTACTTTTCAAATGACTGGTTCCATAAAACCCCAGATGTAAATAATGGGTTCCATACTGACACAGAAATAAATAATGAACTTGCAAAATGCATCAACATTACACATGATATATCTTGCTTTGTTACTATTTACAACTAGTGAACCTGTCAATGCTTCACATTTTCTAAATATGTAGGGAATCTGATATATGTCCTAAACTCCACTACCCCCCCCCCCCCCCAAATGTCCATTTCCTTTTCTCCTCTCTTGTAATATCTTCTCCCCACTCTACAAATTGTGATTGGTAATTACGCTGCTTCAAATTATTGAGTACATCACTTGGTAACACTGGTGTATGCCGTATGAGAGAGAGAGAGAGAGAGAGAGAGAGAGAGAGAGAGAGATCTCCAACTGCTGGACCTGTGAGGATAGCCTCAATGATATTATTTCCCTTAGTTTTAATTTGCGAATGGGAAGAATTGAAGTTTCAGACAACTCTATTCTTTGGTAGTATTCTAATCATAAGCCAATAAGGCATAAATATAACTATCCTTTTTTCTCCAAAACTGGCAGCTAGGAAGGAAACCACACTGTTCTGTAAACAATATTTGTTTGAAAGAGAAAGAATATGAACGGCAGAAACAATTTGTCTAATGGTTTACATCACAGTTGAAACTGACTGGGAAAAAACTAAACCGCATATTTTCATAGCACAACGTCTCTCCCCCTGCGCAGTTAATTTTGTCAGAAAACTGTAGATAGTCACTTAAAAAATATGTCTGTCCAAATGTTTATTAGAGTATCATGCAAAAATTTGTATCTTTGCTAAAATATGAAATGACATACAGTAATATAGATAAACTGCAAAAAAACAAGTTCAAAAATAGGCAGTGGTGGTGGTGGTGTTTTTTTTAGGGGGGGGGGGGGGGGGGTTGGGTTAAAATATCAGTTTTGATCCAGAATGTCCAGAGAGATCCTTTCTTAGATAATTACATAACAATAAATGCCATACCAAATGCTGGTTAGAAAATAATAAACAAAAATATAGGGAATAGAAAAAATATCAATTACAGTAGAGCGTCGATTATCCGAACGTCGGTCAACCGAACGACTGCTTAACCGAACTGTGTACTCGCTCACACCTGTTATTCTCCCACCCTACCGTCCATCATCCCCCTCACTCCCAAACCAAGTTTCCCACAGTAGTCACTGCACTGGGCCACCGCTGGCGGAACATTGCTTCTAATGGGGCCTTCACAAGGCACTGCTGACTGGCCAAGCCGCTAGTCGCTGTGTTTCAACAATCAGCACACTTCTGTCGGCTTGGCACTGGCAGTAGAAGTAGCGGCAATATCAAAGCTGTTCACAGCAACAGCTGCACCAGCTTAAGAGTTGAGGCGTGCCGCTCCACGCAGTTTGAAGGATTGCGCACCCCCAAGAAGAGCTTCTCACAGTGCAAACAGTCACCTTCTGTTCTCTGTTACGACCCCTTGTGTGCTGCTGCGTGAAGAAGTGAACTTGACGATACAAAATGCTTAAACATAAACGTGTTGTCCTTTCTATGAGGGACAAGTATGAGATTATTAAAAGGTTAGAAGAAGGTGAATCTGTAACCACTTTATCCAATGAGTAAAAGGTGGGGAAGTCGATAATTACGGATAGATTACAAAAGACGAGCATAGCAAATTTTATAGCTATGCTTGATTCTACTGATGGATCAACAAGCCGTAAAACTATGAAGCTTGCCACTAACACAGATCTAGATGATGCTGTTTACAAGTGGTTTACACAAAAGAGATCAGAAGGAGAACCTATCTCAGGTCCCATTCTGTGTGAGAAGGCAATGCAGTTCAACAAAAAACTTGGAGGGCCTTCGAACTTTAAAGCGAGCACGGGCTGGTTAAAACACTTCAAGTCAAGACACGGCATTCGTGAGCTTACAATACAGGGAGAAAAACTGTCGGCTGATTCTTGCAAAGTCAAACTAAGGGACATATTAAGGAAAGAAGATTATGCTGTACAGTACTTTTTTTTGGCAAATAAACATGTACAGTTCGATTATCCAAACAAACCAGTTTTCCGAACACCCATGTCCCCCCAATTACTTCGGATAATTGACGCTCTACTGTATTTATAAATTTATTTAATCAAAAAGATAAAAATCTACTCACCAAGTGGCGCAGAACACACACATAAAAGACAGTTGTCACTGGTAAGCTTTCAGAGCCAGTGGTTCCTGTTTCAGGCAGAAGGGCTGGAGGGGGAAAGGAAGAAAGGTGAATGAAAAGGACTGTACAGGTCTACGAAAGGGGTAGATTTTGGGAAAGTCACCCAGAACCGCAGGTCAGAGGAGATTTACTGCACGGTATTAGAAGGAAAGACAGATTGTTGGGGACCGCATCTGGTGAGATTTGAAAACCTGAGAGCTTAAAGGTGGAAGACAGGATAATACACAAGACAGAGATTACCACTAAAACATCATCCGCGAGTTAATAAGAGTGAGAGGCTAAGTGCATTGTACGTAACAGATGTGGGAGGGGATGATTAAAAATAGATGGCAAAGACAACAAAACTGAAACGAAGTGAAGCAAAGAGTAGTTACGGTGAAGGGAAGCTGATATGGAAGAAATTAATGTAAATTAAGGCCAGGTGGGTGGTGAGAACCAAGGACATTTTGTAGTGGTAGTTCCCACCTGCAGAGTTCTGAGAAACCAGTATCTGGGGGAAGAATGCAGATGGCGCGTGGGGGTGAAACAGGTGCCGAGATCATGAATGTCATGTTGTAGAGCATGCTCTGCAACAGGATATTGCAAGTTCCCAATATATACCCTCCGCTTATGCCCAGTATCCTAATTGATAATTTGGTGGCAGTCATGCTGATGTAGAAGCCTGAATAGTGTTTGCATAATAGCTGGTATATGACGTGTCATTTTCCAGGTGGCTCTCCATTTGATGGTATATGTTTTGCCAGTTACAAGACTATTATAGGTGGTGGTAGGAAGGTGTGTAGGCCAAGTCTTGCAGCGGGGATAGTCACAGGGATAGGAGCCATAGGGTAGGGAGATTGGTGCAGGACGAGCATAGGGTCTGACAAGAATATTGTGGAGATTAAGAGGGTAACAAAGCTATTCTAGGTGTGGACAGCAAACTTTTTGACAGAATGGATCTGATTTCAGGGCTTGATTTTAGGCAGTCGTGGCCCTGTCGAAGTAGCTGATTAACACATTCCAGACCAGGATAATATCGAGTCACCAATGGTGTGCTCTGAAGCATTTTGTGGGCGGATCAGCAGCATCAGGACTGGAAGGGATGGCTCAGGAAATCAGATTTTTAACTAGGCTGGTGGGGTAATTACGTGCAGAGAAAGCTGAGATGAGAATGGTGGTGTATTGCTGTAAAGAGTCTGCATCCGAACAAATAAATTTGCCTCGTATGCCAAGGCTGTATGGTAGGGAACGTTTGACATGGAAAGGATGGCAACTGTCAAAATGGAAGTACTGTCGTTTATTGGTAGGTTTGATGTGGACGGAAATGTGTAGCTGTTTCACTACACACACCATCGGTATTCTTCCCCCAGACACCATTTCCTCAGAACTCCGCAGGTGGGAACTGCCACTACATGTCCTTGGTTCTACCCACTCACCTGGCCTTAATTCACGTTAATTTCTTCTGTCTCAGCTTTTCTTCATTGTAACTACTCTTTGCTTCACTCTGTTTCAGTTTTCTACATTTTTCGTTGTCTTTCCCATCTATTTTTCACCACCCCCTCCCAACTTTGTTACGTACAATGTACTTAGCTTCTCACTCTTATTAATTCGTGCACAATGTTGTATGCTTATTATCCTGTCCTCCACCTTTAAGCTCTCAGGTTCTCAAATCTCGTCCGAAGCAGTCCTGAACAATCAGTCTCTCCTTCTCATACCATACGGTAAGTCTCCCCTTACCTGCGGTTCTGGATGACTTTCCCAAAATCTATTTTCTAGACCTCTCCAGTCCTTTTCCTTCACCCTTCAACCCTTCTGCCACTGGCTCCAAAAGCTTGCCAATCACAACAGCCTTGTGTGTGTGTGTGTGTGTGTGTGTGTGTGTGTGTGTGTGTGTTTTTTTTCTGCCGCCGCTTGGTGAGCAGATTTTTTCTCTCTATCCAATTAAATAATTTGAGGAATAGAAAAACTGTATTTCTGCAATACATAAACACCCAGAAGTGGGATAAGCTAACGGTAATGGCCATGAAGGAAGCAGGCTATAAAAATATCCTGTTATCACCCAATGTCACATTAAGCCACATCCACACTGAAGTCAGCAACATGGCAACAGCTATTTGTGGTGGTGCATTTAAGAGGAAACAATGTTTACAGCTGACTATTGCACCTCGCCATTAAATTGCACCAACCTCTGTAGAGTGGAGGAAGGGGGAGGCAGAGGGGGAACACAGATGCACCAATTTCCAGTTTCTCCAAGTCTTAATTGAACAAGAAAGTAGTTTGTGTGCGACTGACTAGTAGAAGATCTAAATTCCAGCTCGTGCTGATGGCAACATTTGCAGATCACACTGGCTACGTGTAACCTTATTCTGGAAACATTATGAAACATGTCACGTGCAAAAATGCTTAGTCATCCTGAGTGAGTTCACCCCTTTGTTCTGAATGGGCAGTCACCTGCCAACTTGCACACTTTGAGCATTCTTGTTGCTTTCTCTTTCCTATGTTGCATAGGTGCCACTGTCTCCAAGCACTTTCACTCTAGGGAAAGTTTTCATACTCATGCATATTTGATTATACGTAATGTTATTAGATTTATGTCAGAAGAGGCAAACGAGGAAGCAAAAATCTCATTAAAAGTTGTGCTTGAGAGGATTGTTGGAACTACTAGCTACTCCAATCATACAACAACAACAACAACAACAACAACAATAATAATAATAAAGAGAACACACAGGAGGAAAGGCTTCACTACTACAGAAAAGACATGGAAGAAGACAATTTCATATTCAGATAATATTGATGAACAGAACAACAGGGAATGGCCACACAACTTTAATATGACAAGTTCTTTATTTTACCTTTTCAGTGTTTTACTAAAACACTTTGCTCCCCACAATACATTTTTTACAATTTTTTGTTTTATGAGATAATTTCTTTCTGGCAACATGTGATTGTGCTTAATTTGCTGTGGTTTAACCTTTGTTTACAGAACCATTTCTTTTTAGATACTGTAATGAGAAACTTTGAATGTCATTTGTTGAATTATTGGTTGTACTGGCATAACCTGTTAATATGATTGTTTGCAGACTTGCTAACAGCTTACAAATCATGCATTTGTGTGTACATGTCACCCGCCTTAACTGCATCTCCCATACTGTGGGGTGCTCTTTCACAACTAAACCCCCACTACTACAACTGTCTCCTCTCCATCCATTATGCAGGAACAGGCCAAGTTGTTTTGTGCACACTAAATATTAGGTTACAGTTCAAATCACAGAGTATGGAACACAAAAGCTTGTAGTTCAAATAAGCCAATGATTTACTGCTAAGGACTGCATGAAGTTGAGAAATTACAGACACACACTGTCAGTCTAACTGCAGGAACAACGTATGTCATGCAGATACCATAGGAAATACTGAGCACATTACAAACATGCATTACACATGATATTTACAGCCTCCTAACCAGAACTAGTTTCCGCTAACTACAGTGATGGAAACTCCCTCTTCACTATCCCCTCTTGGACTTGTTCTCTGTTTGCATACAACTCTTCCTTACCCTTTTGTTATATGGTGGCTGTCAGAACTTAGCTATTAGTGTTCCTCTCCTCCTCCGTTTTTTCCCCTATTCCATAACTGCATTATTCATTCAGTTTCTCACTTTTGCTCCAGCTTTACCTCTCAGTCTGTTATGTGTGTAGCTCAGTAAGTAAATTATAAGACCTTGGGGGGCTCACCACCACATTAAGTATTGGTCCTTTTTCCATCACTTATCACATCTTGCCATGATGTGTGTAGTTGAAAAATATCAAATTATACAATGGTTTGTACCCCACCACATTAAACTATAGGTCATCCCATAACTGGTTGGATCTGTCAGTGCAAACCTCAGACAAAGGCAAAGGCACACCACCTCCAAATGGACATTCCATAATAAAACATTATGATGTTCAAAATAAGTGCTCTTGGTTGAAGTCGGCTGTACATTTACTTATATTTGAAGTGAAGCAAGCACAGTACTTACTAATTTACTATTTTCAACTTGTCACTCTGATCTCTCTTCCTTTATGTAACAGAATTTCTGCTAGAAATGACTAAGGTCCCCCATCTTCCTAATCTACACTACAGAGTGTCTGGAATAGACAGAAAAGGAAGAGGGTAGTCGGCAAACACTGAGCATCGATAAATTCTTGATAGTGAATCACAGTGGGTTATTCAGGTGAGAGTGCAAGACCTGAGAGACTGCTAGGAAATCTAGTTGGGATATCTGGAATGACAAATCAGGAGAAGAGATGAAAGTATGAACAGTTGGATTAGGCTGAGGCCAATGAAAATGATTTGTAAGGGAAAGTCTTCAGTATTTCTCCGCAGAACCAGTGTAGTGTACCACAAGACAACATAAGAAACAGGAGCAGTATGAGTATTTGAGAGCAGGAACAAGTGAAATGTTTGTGATTAAACAGACTTAACTGACTGAAGAAAATCAAGCTTGAGTGTAATATGTGGTGTAACATTTTAATAAACTTCATTTTTGTAGTTTTCAAGTTGAGAACACAATGAGGAAGCCAATTAGGGATAAATAATTTGACACAGTACTGTATTATACCCCTACCCCCCCCCCCCCCCCCCCCCGTCCTCCCAAATTCCTCTTACGACGACATATTGTTCACTCTGAATTAGTCTTTCCTGATAGTATACCTTTCAAACAATTAACAGAATTGTGATTTGTTGAACAACAAACTCATAACTGAGGACAATTTACAGCAAGATTGGAACATATACTGTATTTGAACATTATAAGGACTTTCACAATCGGCATGGATTTAGAAAATATTCTTGCAAAATGGAACTGGCTCTTTAATCACACAAAGTAATGACTTACTGAAAGGGAAACTCAAATCTATTCAAAATATTTCTGAATTTCCAGACGGCTTTCCTCAAAAGCGGCTTCTAATCAAATTGTATGCCCATGTTGTGTTGTCACTATTGTGTCACTGGATATGTGATTTCCTGTCAAAGGTCACAGTTGGTAGTTATTGACAAAAATCATCTAAAAACAAAGTACTATAGGTCCTCTGTTGTTCCTAATCTATACATATGATGTGGGGACAATCTGAGCAGCCTTCTTAGATTGTTTGCAGATGATGCTGTCATTCACTGTCCAGTGGAATCATCAGCAGATCAAAATCAATTGTAAAATCATTTAGATAAGCTATCTGCCTGGTGCCAAAAGTGGCAACTGACTCTAAACAATAAAAAGTGTGAGGTCATCATTATGAGCACTAAAAGGAACCTATTATAGGCAGTCAGTTCAACTAAATACCTATGAATTACAATTATGGACAACTTAAATTGGAATGGTCACAAAGAAAATGTGAAAAAGTTTAAAAGAGACACTATTACTGGCAGAACACTTAAAAGGGGCAACACACGATTAGACTGCCTACATTACGATTGGCCATCATCTACTGAAGTATTGCAAGTTGGGGTGGCAGTTGTTAAAACAAAATGTTTCTGATTGCTGTGAGACTTTTTCACAACATTTCTACCACCAATTTTCTCCTCTGAATGTGAAAAGATTTTCTGAACTCCCACCCACAAAGGGAGATGTGACCACAGTGAAAATAATAGAAATCAGAGCTAGTGCAGAAAGATTTTGGTGTTCTTTTTCCCAAATAGTATTTGAGTGTGAAACAATGGAGAATTAGTCAAAGTGGTAAGATAAACCCTCTGCCAGGCAGTTAAGTGTGAGCTGCAGTGCAATCATGTAGACGCAGATTTGGTTGATGAAGCTGTGCATCCTATTTACCCCCATAGCCAACTGGTTAGTTCTGCTGCTTTTGGTGTGGATGCAGCTGGGTTAGATTCCGAGTACAACCTTGGATCTTTCTAAGGTGAGGAGCGGCTTGAATAAAGAAGCAGCAGCATCATCACAATTATTTATTGGTAATAACAGCTGGAGGGATCGGATACACACTGATCATATCCCACAATCATAAACTGCTGCTCATATTGCAATGTAGACGGCAGCTAGTCAGTCAGAACAGGCCTACAGCCTAATCTATGAGTGGTGTTTACATTTACTATAGGCTTTTCATCAAAATGTCAAGAGGAGATGGGCTTGATAGAAATCTCAACCAAAAGTCAGACTTCATGGCACGGCTGGAGAACTCAAGTAGAAGTAACTATCTGAAATCACACGAAGCCTAGGAACAGCATCTTGTGATACTAGGAGACAAATATGACATTCCTAGCTGGCAATTTTGTCAACACACATTCAGTCACATCCTCAGGGTCTAATAATCAAAATAAATCACGGAAATCAGTCTCACTTGCAAAGGCAAGAGGATGAATTGTGTGTGCTGCAGTATCATCAAATGGATGGCTTCATACAGGACAGATTGTGAGACAGGTGTACCTCAGTCTCTCAAATAAAGGCCTTTGCAAAGTGTTGTAACTGGAACAGTTAGTGTTTTGAGATACTAAATCAACACAAAAAAATCAAACTATTGGTACAAATGTGGAGGGTTCCTTGGGATCTCAACTGCTCAGGACTTATGAACTATCTAGTCTCATCACTACTAATACAGTGGCATGCAGCTTTTCAAATAGTGCTACATATATTTTCTGGTCGGCAAAGGGATCGCAGTACACTGGTTACTCAGTATAGTTGTCATCACATTAACAGAAGTTTATCAAAAACTATTGAACAGCTCGTTATGTTAATAGCATATTTGATCTACAGAAACCACGGCTAAAATACTCAACAAACATAGTTAAGAGAGAGAGAGGAGGAAGGATGGCAACAATGAAGCTGCTACAGAACCAGTTTGTGGTGGGTTACAGAAATAGCAATGTAGAAAAGGATGCAAGCATTTGGTCATCTTTATGATGCTTTTGAGTGTTGAAATCTGAAGTAGTTTACAAAAACTTACTGAATTCTTCCAATGTCACTGTTAGGACTAATTTGGATGACCAGTTTTGTGGCATACCAAATATTAAATGAATCATTACGTCTACAGTGCATAAATCATAGAATATGATACAGTGCACTTAAACATGCTTTTCTGATACATTTCAGCCATCAGCAAAACTCAATATATTACAATGAATACTGACAATATTGGATAATGAAACAAACTGACAATATTAGATAATGAAATTTAATGTCTCAAAACTGGTCATATGAATACAAAAAAGTGTATTCCTGATAAGAGTGATTTCTGAGGTTTGTCAGGTGTGATTAGTGGTTACACAGATTAATTGTTGAAGACATATTATTTTACTCCACCACAGATTGTCACACTGTCACTGTCACATATGAGAATGACTGCAAATCTGTATACTTCAAATATGCTCGATTAGTGATGTTTGTCTTCATGTGTACCTATTTGAATCTGAATTCTTACAAAAATGGCTCTGAGCACTATGGGACTTAACATCTGTGGTCATTAGTCCCCTAGAACTTAGAACTACTTAAACCTAACTAACCTAAGGACATCACACACATCCATGCCCGAGGCAGGATTCGAACCTGCGACTGTAGCAGTCGCGTGGTTCCGGACTGCGCGCCTAGAACCGAATTCTTACACATCTGCATTTCTTTCTATTATATAAATTATCTCAGCAAGTCTTTTTTTAAATGAATATGAACAGAAACTACACAATTTTACTTTCTAGCACAGTGCAAGAACACATATGTACCAAACTGCTTATCCAATGTTACAAGTTGCTTGACTCAAATGAAACTTGGCAGCACAACATGGTTTAATCTAGAAAAACGTAACTGTGCACTAATACATCATGATAAATACTACCTTAACAATATGAGCAATTTCTTTTATCCACCCCTCATTGAACAATTCTTGCAAGTGCCACAGTAACATGTAATTGAAGTGTCCACTGCTTTGGTTTCAGAAATTTTGCTCTACTGAGAATTCGGTTTACATGTTCATTCACCCCAGGGATTAAATAATAAAACAGTGCCGGTCAAAATTTTCTGAGACCCATTTAAGGCATCTGATGTGAATCACAGTAGTTTCCTAGGTACATTAAAGTTCTATGGGATTGATGATATAGCCGATCAGTGGAGACTGTCATATCTAGCCAAAAGAATGCAGAAAGTCTTATTAAGTAATTCATACAATACAGTCTAGGGACATAATTCTGACTGGGAAGAAATCACGTATGGGGTTCCCAAGGCTCAATCTTAGGTCCGCTATTGTTCCCCACAGGCATAAACAATTTTCCATCTAGTACATACCAAGCATAATTAGTTCTTTTTGCAGAAGACAATAATATTCCTGGGTAATCCATCTTTAAGAAAGTCTTCATTTCGCAAAAATGTGCTGTAAGAAGATATGTGGTGCTCACCCACAATCACCTTACAGACATCTGTTGAAGGAGTTGGGCATCCTGACTACTACTTCACAGTATATTTATACCCTCGTGAAGTTTGTTATAAATAATCCACTGCAGTTCAAAAGGAACAATGATGATCATAATTACAAGGCCAAAAGGAAAAATAGCATTCATTACTCTACAAAAATTTTTGATCATTTACTCAGTGGTATAAAGTGTCCGACAGACGGCTAAGTAAAATTTGAAAACAAACTGAGGAAGGTTCTCCTTGAGAATTACTACTACCCCTTAAAGAATTTCCATTATTGTAATGTGCAAAAGGTGAAGGGCAGGAATTACTAACTCACATAAAAAAAGCTTAGAAATGTTCAGAATATAAGGATAGATACAAATTAATTGCCTCTGCAATTGCACGTCCATACAGTTGACAGGCCTGCTTATAGAGGCCACCTTGGTCAGCCGCCTTGCACACCCTGGTGAGCCACCAAGGAAACTAATTTTTTTTTTTTTTACACGATCGTGAGTGCTCAGCCTATTCTGTACACTGTATTACCATTGTCCAGTCAATATATTTAGTGTTATGCACAACGTGTATCTTATTTGTTGCTCTGTGAAGTACTATGTTCCATTAATTGTGTTTCTTCTGGCTATAGCATAATGTGAATGTAAAATGACTCTTTACACGTTAATACGATCTATTGTGCAAATTGATCCTTGGGAAATGTGACTAATTAACTGCAAACCAGCTGCAGCTAACACTGAGCACTGCTATGAAACAAAGTCAAAAACCAAAGTTGTAGCTTCATGGTCCAAATTTATGGGGTAGTGCACTCATA
The DNA here is from genome assembly GCF_021461395.2 of Schistocerca americana. Lineage (NCBI taxonomy): Eukaryota > Metazoa > Arthropoda > Insecta > Orthoptera > Acrididae > Schistocerca > Schistocerca americana. The sequence continues at coordinate 167,222,456 of NC_060127.1, read as the reverse complement.
GAAAAAGTACCAGAAAACCTAATGAACTGGGTTAAAGGTTTCAATACCTGCAATCCAGAACATAATGTATTAAGATCTTGTCACCCACCTCATTCTAATGGGATGTATGTTTCATATAACACCACACATGCTAGGGCATAAACGTGAATCAAATGGCATGGCAAGCACCAGAAGTGGAATTTCTGACAAATTATGAACACCTAATACTCCGAAAGGAGTCAAGGCAGAGAAAACAGGTAATTTCCCACAGTGTCTTATGAAGATAACTAGGATAATGCCTAGCAGCCATCACTCACATGTGCATCACAATTTTGTTTTACTTCATGTTTTTCAATGGGATGTCAACTAGAGGATGTATCTGTCTGTATCATTATTGAGTAATGATTGTCCATGTACATATGATCATCCCATAGGTGTAGGTAACACGACTGCTACACCAAACTGTTTCGGCTATTAAGATATTTGTACCTCATGGTGCAACAAACAATTTTTCTCTAGTCCTCTCAAAGTACTTATTAACAACTGCTTCATTTAGGCAGTGATCTGTTTGTATTATTTGGAACTAAGCTAAGTACCATTAGGCATGCTTTTCTGCATAAATGCAAGACAAACTTCCAGTAAATCAACTATGAATGCACATTTACAGCATGAATTGAAACAAAGAGCACTAACTAACCTCTACAAATTCTGAGTCATGCCACCCATTTGCTTTGATCCATGACATAATGGTGTTGTGGTGTGTGATGTCACTTAGTTGCAGTGTTTCTGAATTGGTTTTGTTTGTACACATTGTGTTGTTGCATTTGATGGTGCCCTCTGGAGGTGGAAGTGGACGTGCTGTTCATTTCAGTTTTGGTTATCATCCAAACATGGTTTCGAGTTCAGGAAGGTGCTGAGGCATTGTTGGCTGTGGAAGTGTTTTCAGTGAGTTACTAAGGGTTTCTTCTTTTTGGTTAGGTGCAATTAGTCTGGTATTTGATGTGCGAAAAGAAGTCTTAACTTTTTTAATTGCTTTTTAGTTAGGTATGGGTATGACAGAAGGTCAAGAGTGGGTGTTTTTTGGGGGGGGGGGGGGAGGAGGGGAGGGGGGGGGGGTGTTACTGCACTCGTGCTGGGCAACCCAGGTGATACTGCCATCAGCTGTTGGTGGTAAGTAATTTCTATTCTGCCTTTATTCCATAGTAATTGTGATGTTTTGTCTGTTTTATATTTCTGGTAGGTTGGTTGCGTTTTAATTGATGTAGTGATATGGGGTATTTGGGTTTTTGAGTTCTTGGGGTTTTAGTTCCCACTTTTCAAAGTTATAAGTGCCATTTTTTGGCACTGATAGCTGCAGTTGAGCTATTAGTTGAAGGGAAGTGTGCAATTCCACTTTTCGGGGATGTAGTTACTGAATTTTATGTAACAACAGTTTCACTTGAGCTGTATAGGACAAGGGAAATGTCCACTTCCTGTGGTTTTGTTGGTGTAGCGGAATGTTGTAATTATTTTTTTATATTATTTGTTTTTGGATGGTGCAATGTTTTTTTAATGTCGTGGTTTTAGTTTGTCCCCACCCTAAACTCCCACTTTTCCGTGGTCATCCCATTAGTTTCATTTTGTTTCTGAAGTGAGACATTACTGTGTCATTTTTATTTTTGTTGGCATTTGTTGGTGTGTGTATGTAGTGATGTCATTGTCGTCATATTATGTATGCTGGAGATAGCCGTTTCCACCATACTGACGTCATGGGTCAAAGCAGATGGGTGGAATCTGACACTTCCATAATGCCAAATTTCTGTATTACAGAAATCTGGGAGATTGTAGAAGCAGTTTAACTTATATGTAAGCAGGTGCAATTTGTCTTATTTCCTGACAATTTTGTTACCTGCAGACATTAATCACCATCTACTGGCCACAATACGTAGTAACACATTGAAATCATTTATGATAAGAACAGTGTCAGGAACATTTATTGATGTACAGATACTACTGAGTTTTACCAAAACTTGGAGTTATACACTTCTTGATTTTGGCAACATGGCTAAAACACACAGAATCTATTTTTACTTTGGTACTGTGTGTATGCAACAACTGCAGGGCCAAAATTATGCCACTGCAACTGTATTGTCACAATGTTTTGAAATGACTGAGGGCACAGATCTCTCAAAGCATGGTGCCAGGACACTTACAATCCAGAGGAAAATATTGTTTGCATGTGGTAAAGCCGATCTAATATCACAAGAGGGTTAAGAAGTGATCCAATGAAGGTTGTTTAAAAACATTGTTTTCTTTTTTATGTGATTACCCTATAACTGTGAAGTTCGAAACAGTTTTTAAAAAAATTTTGCCTTGCACCCTTATTGAATGGTGGCCACATTTTATTTGTAAGTGCACGGCAGTTTTTCAGTTTTGAGACATTAACATTAATTTGAATATCTCTGCACTGGATTAAGTTACAACATTGCAACTGACATGACTGTTTTTAGAAAATTCTCCTCTACAATGTTGGTTATTATCCTAAAGTCAAAAATAACCAGTCAAAATGTCCTCCTGATTTACGAGAGCCTATTTTTTTCCCTCTCTAGTTAGATATCATAAACAACTAGCCTTATATTGTAGAGTAAGAACACTGACATATTTCCTCAATTTCTTATTAATTTTTGAAATTTGAAAAATATTAATTTTTTGTAAGTATCGGGCTAGTTATCTCTGTTGGCACTGAATATAAAAATTTGATTTTTGCACACTTTGTACACCTATATGATAGCAAACTACCGTAACAATTTAAACATTGATATCTGACCGAACAAAGATATGACACTCTAAAAGTGAGGAAGTAATTCACATTGCACTACTATTGATCTTACGGTTGTTGCCTATTTAAATGGCTTATTGTTTCACTGTAATAAAATTTAGCTGTAATATATATGTAGTTAACATTACCACTCCGTATCTAGTTAGTTTTATTTATTTTAATAATAAAATATTAAACAACAGAAACTTTTGCTTAACTACATTGTCGCAGAAGAAGCTGAGTAGCACCGTGGTGTAGTGGGGTTATGATACTACACTGTTGCAAGGAGCGTTGCGAGTTCGAAACTCACCTGGACTGTACAATTTTAATTTCTATATTCAGTTTGAGTACATTCTAGCAGTTTCCACAACTGTCAAGAATCACTGTACTGTTCTGTAGCTGTATATATACTGTATGTGTTCTGGCTGGAAGCAGTTCGCTCTGCACTCTTGTATGTGCAAGTGCTGAATAAACCTTCGTTAAGTGAGGTTAGTGTTCATCATTCATCTACTTACACCTTCTTCTATGTCACATTATTCTGGTGGAGGCCCTGGGTATTGGAACTTACGATAGCGCACATTATCGATGACAAAGTGGTTCCCACCAGGCCACAACAGAGCCGCTGTTTACGTGATGAGAAACCAGAGTTCGAGCCATATTCTACAGATCGCAATCTACCACAGGCAGAAGAAGAAGACGTTACGATGACAGCAACTGTGTACCACCACATGAGACCTCTTTCTGGGTTCTCTGGTGACGACGGCCAAGATTCAAACAAGTGGCTGAAGGTATATGAGCATATAGCCGAATTTAACAAATGGGATGACACTGTGTGTTTGGCTAACGTATTTTTCTACTTGGAGGGTACTGTCAAGCAATGGTATGAGAACGAGGAGAAGTTCACAAGCTGGGAAGTATTTGAAGCAGAACTGCGCAAGTACTTCAGGTGACACACAACGACAGAAGTGCAAGGCTGAAGATAAAGTGCAGGGCACAGCATCCAGGAGAAACAACAGCATCCTACATTCTTGGAGCTGTGTAAAATAGTGGATCCCAGAATGAAGGAGGAAGATGAGGTTTAACATCTCATGAATGCTGTTGCTGAGGACATGTATCACGCTCTACTCCTGAAGGAGGTTTCGACAGCAGACAACTTCATAAAATGGTGCCAGTATATAGAGGCAATGCATGAAAAAAGAATTACACACAAGAAGTTTGAACGGCTTCCAAACATTGTATTGATGTCTGTGATGGAGGAAGCAAGTGATTTCACAAGTGTTCTTTGTCAGATAGTGAGAGAGGAAGTTCAGAAGGCACTTGGATTACACGGCGAGCAAAAAACCAAGGTGCTTCAAGAGGTCATAAGGGAGGAAGTGGAACAGACATTGAACCCAATCTCTTGTCATTCATTTGCCTTTAAAATGGTGAAAAAGTCGAGATCTAGGTGAAATTACGTTCCCACAATGCTGCATGAGGAACCTGTTTGGGCACCAAGGAAGACTGACGTCTGGAGGACCCACGATAACCAACCAGTATGTTTCCACTACAGACGATCGGGAAATGTGGTGTGCTACTGTCAAGGAAGGCGGCGGATATTTGATGACACCTGCACCAGAATACAGCAGACAGATCTTAGCTGACAACAGCTCCTGGATGACAAAGATGAACAAGAAGATGTGGGTACAGGACGACGTAGGTCACCATCGCCGCAAGCTAGCCGCTAGAGAGGACGCTCCCCAACATGCTGATCAAGGTCTCCATCGCCGTTTAGAAGCTCCAGCCGATCACCTAGCTGCCATAACCTGGAAAACTAGAGGGCGCGGCCTTCCTTGGAGGTTAGGTCGCCGAAGAGAAAAATCCTCTGCCGCCAATCACTACAAAAATGATAGGTAACTACGTCGATATCCTCATGGATGGCTGACCAGCCCAAGCTCTTGTGGACTCTGGAGAATCATATTCAGTCATTTTGGAGAAGTACCGTTACCAGTTGCAGGAAATCTGTATTCCTCGACAACAAATCATCTCTGCTGAAGGTGGCTAATGGGAAATATGCAAAACCTACAGGAAGGTGTGTCATTCGTGTTGGTATAAGTGGCTATACACAGCCCTCAGAATTCATTGTCTTACAAGTGAGTAGTCATGACATCATTCTCAGATGGGACTTTTTAAAAGTTTCTCAGGCAATTATAGATTGTGGTCGCTCAAAGATTTTGCTAGATGAGATACTGTGGACAGGAAGATGCGCATCCGAGTGTGTGGAGACTGTGTGTGCTGGATGAAGTGACCATTCTTGCAGTCACTGCTAGAAAGGTAACTGTCATGTGTCATGCCATGCATCAACCCATGGATCTTGTAGAGAAGCATACCACTGAAGAATAACTGTCATCCCAGCCTCTGTCGTCTCATTTACGAACTGATCCGGTGAATTGCCACCGAGAACCGCAGATCCTTACAAGACGCACGTGCGTAGCAAACACTGAGCCGTTAATCGAAGAACAGCTGAACATCATAGAAACCTCCCATGCAGAGCCTGTGAGCAAACTTAGTGCTACCACTACGAAGCAAGATGATCTAGCTCGGCTATCACCAGATCTCACTAAGGAACAATAGAAGAAACTACTTGCCATTCTTCAAGATTTCTCTGAATGCTTCAATCCACAAGTGAAGAGCAAATTACACAAATCGACGGTGAAGCACCGGATTAGTACTGGAAATCATCAACCAATAAGCCAGGGAGCATACCATGTGTCAGCAACAGAACATTGAATAATTCTTGACAAGGTAGAGAAAATGATTAAGAATGACATCATTCAGCCTTCGCAGAGCCCATGGTCATCAACAGTGGTCCTCGTCAGGAAGAAGGATAGCAGTTGGTGCTTTTGTGTCGATTACAGGTAGCTTAATAAGATAACTAAAAAGGACATTTACTCCCTTCCACGAACTGACGATACACTAGATTGTATGAAGGGGGCTCGAAGTAGATGAGGCTGATCGTGAGAAAACTGCAATCATCACACACCGAGGGCCTGTATGAGTTTAAGGTAATGCTGTTTGGTTTGTGTAATGCACCAGCAACTTTTGAACAGATGATGGATAATCTTCTAATGCACCTGAAGTGGAATGTGTGTCTTTGTTATTTAGATGACACTATAGTGTTCTCAGAGGCATTTGATGAACACACAAAACGACTAAGAGCAGCTCTTAAGCGTCTCCAACAAGGCGGACTGAAACTTAAGTCAAGAAAGTGTCTCTTTGGAGACAAAGAAATCAAAATACTTTGACACCTTGTGTCAAACGAAGGCGTGCGGCCAGACCCAGAAAAGGTGAGAGCTATAACAGAATTTCTTATTCCTAAAAGTATTAGAGATGTGAGAAGCTACCTCGGATTATGTTCTTATTACCGTATTTTCAGCGAAGACTTTTGCAGCAAAGCCAGGCCACTCCAAGAGTTGTTAAAAGCTGATGCTAAATTTATCTGCAGCGGTGCTCAACAAGATTTTTTCAATGTGCTGTGAAAAGCTCTGACGACTTATCCTGTGCTTTGATGAGAGAGCACATATGGAACTACACACAGATGCCAGTGGGTATGGAACCAGTGCTGTTCTGGTGCAAATTTTGGATAAAAAAGAGAAGGTTATAGCCTATGCTTCTATGACACTTACAAAAGCCAAGAGAAACTACTCTACTACAGAAAGAGAATGTATTGCTGTGATCTAGGCCATGTGCAAATTTTGACAGTATTGTATGGAAGGCCATTCACAGTTGTTACAGATCATTCATGTTGTTGGCTGACAGATCTTAAGGATCCAACAGGACGACTCGTCAGGTGGGCACTACATCTTCAAGAGTATGATATTACCATAGAGTACAAAAGTGGAAGAAAACACCAAGATGCTGACTGTCTCTCAAGAAACCCTGTGGAAGATCATCAAGCCTTGGATAAAGATTGTCTCGCTGCACTCCAGGATGTCTCTGCTAAGCAGACACTCGAGGATGTCTGCTAAGCAGAAGGACTCCAAGATATCTCAAATTATGCTTGCCTTAGAACGGTCAGATGATGTGAAAGGACAATTTAAGGTAGTTAATGGATTACTTTGCCAGAAAAAGAGGTGGCTACCAGTTATTCCTACATGCACTTAGGTATTCTACAGAAATTCCATCACACACCTGAGGCCGGACATTTAGGATTTATTAAGACCTACGACAGAATCCAAAAGAGATTTTTCTGGCCATGTTTATTTAGGAGTGTCCGTCACTGTGCCGCACTGTCAAGAGTGGCAGAGGAGAAAGGCAGTTCCTCAGAAACCACCTGGCCGACACACCAATTCCACCAGCCGAAATGCCTTTCAGTGTGTTGGGATTGAACGCCTCGGACGATTTCCAATTTCTGCTAGTGACAATAGATGGATTACTGTCTGCACTGATTATGACACGCTATGCCATTACAAAAAGCTGTGAAAACAGCTGAAGCATCTGAGGTAGCCAAATTCATCGTGGAAGACATTGTATTAAAACACAGTGCCCCAAGGTTGTCAATTACGGATCAACGGAAAGTTTTTCAATCGAATCTTGTGACAAAGATAGACTGTCGGTGCAACATTACTCATCACATGACGACTGCCTACCATTCGCAAACTAACAGGCTTACTGAACACCTTAATAAGACCTTGGCTGACGTGCTATCAATGTTTGTCATTGTTGGGCAGAGCAACTGGGATGAGGTGCTACCTTTGTGACATTTGCCTGCAACACCATCAAACAAGACACCACAGCATTTATGCCATTTTTCCTGGTGCATGGGCACGAGGTGACGACGATGGACACTGTGTTTCCGTTACATCCTGATGACGCGGACGATGACTACATCGGTCAGGTGTTAACCAGAGCTGAGGAAGCTCGGCAGTTTGCACGACTCCACGCACTGCAGGCTCAAGAAAACGATCGCCGAAGGTATGATGCAAGCCACCACCCTGCTGTCTACCAGCCTGGTGACCTCGTCTGGATATTCACTCATGTTCGGAAAGTTTGCCTCCCTGAGAAACTCCTCAGGTGCTATTTTGGACCTTATAAGGTTGTTAGACAGTTGTCTATAGTTACTTATGAAGTTTAAGATTTCGACCTCAACACAAGACAACGAAAGATCAGAGATACGGTCCACATCCTTCGAATGAAGCCCTACAAGAATCCTGCCACCCAGGGTAAATTTGAAGCTCCAGCAGCAGGAAACAAATGGAAAGGTGACGAATAGTGCAGCGCCAAAAGAAGTTCTAAGAAGATCACCGCCAAGGCGAGCATCAGTCATCGGGAGTCGGAGTATGCAGGACCGATGACTCATTCCCAGACTAGGACAACGTAACACCAAGACACTGTTCTCTTAAGGAGAGAACAATGTCGCAGAAGAAGCTGAGTAGCACTATGGTGTAGTGGTTACGATACTAAACTCTTACACGGAGGGTCGCGAGTTCAAAACTCACCTGGACTGTACTATTTTAATTTCTATACTCTGTTCCAGTACATTTTAGAAGTATCCACAAATGTCAAGAATTATTGTACTGGAATGTTCTGTAGCTGTATATATACTGCAAGTGTTCTGGCCGGAGGCAGTTCACTCCGCACTCATATGTGCAAGTGCTGAATAAACCTCCATTAAGTGAAGTTAGTGTTCGTCATTCATCTAATTACCCCTTCTTCTACGTGACAGTATAGTAAAAAGTTGCCTATTTACGTGTCAGTTTATTCTCAATTAAGCAGCACATAATTACCAGTTCAAAACAATGAAAGTAAAATAAACATGTGAAATTACTGTTGAGAAGGCTGCAGTTTTGTGCACAAATTTGGTCCTCAAGACAGGTGTGTACAGAAGCTCAGAGTAATAACTCTGCACAGGAGCCCAGTAGCCAGTGCCTAGTCTGTACATAAAACTCTTAGGGTGGATGTATATACTTTTCACTGAGAGTGTAGAATAATTTATGTGCTTTTGTTGTGGGTGAATCTTTAATCGACAAAAATCATTTTAAAATTTAATAATAAATGAATGTTAAAGAGTAATTGGAATGTGATAAAATGGATGAACAGTGCTCTATTGGACAAACAGTATGTGAAGAGTGCCACAAAACAGTTTATGGTTCAGTTTCAAAAAACTTAAAAATTTAATGAGTGACGAAGATAGACAAACTTTGGTTAAATTATGAATAAGTTTTACTGTATCATCAGTTCATTAGTATCATGAGAAAAAACTTTCTGAAGTACAATCACATTTTTGGAAAAAATACTCTGATCCATTCAAAGTTCATAAAAAGCCAGTTACTAAAGGTTTGAGGGAAATAAATCTTGAACATTTGTCCTTGTTAAGTGCAAGTAAATTGGCTTCCCAAATGAAACTTACTGTGATTCTTGGAAGTTCCCTGTGCTCAAACTGTTACTCAGAAATACTTACTGTGAATCCAAAAAAAGAATCACTAACACTGTTAATGACGTTTGTATTACTAATTGGGATGTTATTAGCAAACTGGATTTTGCCTGTTCCAACTCAGAAGTATCTCCTGCTTAGAAAATAAGGAAACTAATTAGCAGAAAAAGAAAAGCAGCTATCGAAAGCAAGGAACAATGAATTTCAGACAGAATTACAAAAGGCTGTGAATCATGCTTTAATAATGCAGATGCCAACAGTATTCTGACAAGGAAGAAATCTTATCTCCAGAACCATCTGACACAGAATATCTGAGCTTAATTGAGTAATTAAAAAGTAAGAGTTCGATGAAACCTAAAAAACAAACTTATAAATTTTAAGTTTGCTCCCCGACCCATGGTCAAGTGAAAAAAAAAGTTCATGGGTTCAGTTTTCTGATGAAGACAAAACAGTAGAATGTGCCCAGGTAGCAAAGATAGCAAAAGGGTTGTTGTAAATGGAGTTAAAGTAACAAAGCAGAAACAACTAGTGGACAGCACTGTCAAATTTAAATGAAGTTTATGTAGCTTTCAAAAATGCTCATCCTGAATGTAAAATTGGAAGGCCAAAATTTTGTGACCTTCGCCCTAAGTGGTGTATTTTGGCCAACTCCTCAGAAACACGCTCTGTGTGTGTTTGTTTCGTCATTAAATGTCAAAATGATGATCGCAGGTGCAAACTCAATGGCATGAACTACTAAGAGTTACTAGATTTAGTGGTCTGTGACACCAACAATTATGACTGCACAATGAGTTTGTGTGATAAAGGCTCTGGTAAAGAAAACACTTGAGCTGTTTAACAAATCTGAGGAGGAAATGCCTGACAATGTTGCCTTCAAACAGTGGATCACAACCGACAGAGCTGGAACGATAACAGTGGTTATATCTCGAGAAGAGTGCTCTGAATCTTTAATTGATAACTTAGAAAATCTCAAAAGTGACCACTATGTTTCTAAAATCTGAAGTAAGTTTTTGAAGGACAAAGCACAAGGCTTTAATTGAATGCATAGGCCTAGCTAGTTTTGCAAAAAATGTTACGTTTATGGTTCAAGATGAAATAAATACAAGGGTACCACAGGGTTAATGACCGGGCAAAAGTGCATCCATTTGTCCTGTACTTCAAAAATGAGAAAGATCAAGTTTGCAGTTCTTCAATTTGCATTCTACATGACTAATTTGAGTACAACACTGTGGTTGTCCATGTGTTTCTAAAGTGTAACAGTTTACATGAAAAAGTTGCCTAAGGTTGAGAAGCTCATACTTTTTCAGATGGAAGTGGTGGGCAATATAACAACAGAAAGAATTTTCCAAATCTTTGCAACTACAAAGTAGATTTCAGGTTGGAGGCTGAATGGTGCTTTTTTGCCTCTTGCCATAAGTAAAAATTCATGCGACGAAAGAAGAGGTACAACAAAATGCGAAGTGATTAAAGCCAGCCTACAAAAAATGACCAAAGACCAAATTCTTACAACAGAAGATATATGTATGCCTTTTGCAAGAATTAATTAAAGGCATAACCTATTTTCTTATCAAGACAGAAGAGGAAGTTGTTAGTCCTAATCAAAACAATACTTCAAACCAGATTTGAAAACTGTATAGCAATAAAACAAGGAATTCCACAATTTCCTTGGCATTGCAGAAAACTTTGTTCGGTGCTAGGTAATATCAGAAACAAAAATTTATGAGGATCATTGTGTCAGTACAATTTAACATTCAATGCCACAGTGGCAAGTCTATGTGATAGCAATGGTGGCTTGCATAGGTTGAAAGAACAAGTTTGTAAAACAATCATGTTTTTATGCATATTTACCACGCTGCTGGCCCTAGAATGTTGTTCAAGACATGTACTATTGACAGTTTGGGTACCAATGAAAAACTTACTAAGGAAGCTTTCAGTGCTTGAACTTACCACAGCACCTAGGAGATCTTATTCTGTACCACGGAAGTTGTCTGAAGACATAAGTGTTCTTAACAATTAACACTAGGACTAGGAAGCAACACATCTCAGAAGTATTTTAACTGAAAATATTTACTTTACATCATTCAGGATAATAAAAGTAATTTTTTGAGTTTCAGCATATAGTTCAGTACCGTAACTTCAATGATAATTGATTACACCTAGCCAATATCACATATGAATTAGGCAACAGTCATAAAATCAACTGCAGTCTAATGTGCATTATCTTATCATTTTCAAAAATTCATATCTTTGTTCACAGTCAAATATCAAAGTTGAATTTTTGGCAGTTCTTTGATGTCTTAAGTGTACAAAATTTGCAAAAGTTAACATGTTCAGCCCCACCAGAGATAATTAGCCCCAAACTTTATAAAATTAAGGTTTTTCAAATTTCAAAAATTTTGAAACAATTAAGGAAACATTTGTCAGTGTCATTGCTCCATGTAAGACTGGTAGCTTATGATAGCTAACTGGAGAAAAAGAAAAAAAAAACCTCTTAAATCACTCCCTGGTTGTTATTTTTGAGTCTAAAACATTGATTTTCTAAAAACTTTGGAGGTCATATTGACTGGTTATTTTCTAATTTAGGGTATTTTTCAGTAATAAACTTTGTTGTAAGCAAGAATTTTCTGTAAACAATCAAGCCAACTGCAATATTGTAATTTAACCCATATCCAAATTAATGTTAATTTCTCCAAATTGAAACCTGTTGTGCACGTGTTGTCACCACCTAATAAGGCTGCAACATAGTTAACTGTTTTAAACTTCTCAATTATATAGTAATCACACATGAAAACTAAAATATTTAAAAACAGCCAAGCAACCAACTTAATTTTTATTGGATCACTTGTAAGATATGCCAAATAAAAGCTGCAAATCACTAGTACAAGTGAGTGTTTATTTACAAATACTGTCCTATTACCAGCTTAAAAAAAATGTTTTGCCGAAGTCAGCATATAACAGAAGTATGAAAGTAACACTGCTACAAAATCAGTACAACAGAAATTACTGTAAAAATTCTTTATTGCACAAATATACAACGAAATTTCACTTCAAACAATACCATACCCACAACACAAGTGCCCTCACCTGGCTTACAAATCTTGGCACACATTAAAATTTATTAATGTGTTCCTAAACCAAACTGTCAGTGCAATCGTTTAGTTTGAACCAAAAGTAGTTTAATATCAGATTTGGAGACCATTTACACGAATAAACAGGATCATCTTATACTTTCTTCCTTGGTACAGTATACATGACCGGTTAATATTGAGACACAAAAGTATCTTTAACAGGATTCTAGCTGGAATACGCTATCTTCGACAATTAAAACCGTTTAACCAGCGTTCGTACCACTGCACAGTTTAGGAACACTCAGGTAAACATCTGTTGGGCCGAGTGTTTGCGCAACATGAGTGATCAGTTAACGAGAAGTCAGAGCTTAAAAAATAAATTACATCCATTTGAACATTCTAAAGAAGTTAACCTACTCATGTTTTTGAGGCACTGTTTTAGCATGTAACTGGAAAACATACTTCACAAATGGAATTTTAACGTTTATACTAAAACTCTTTGGAGCAAGTTTTGACCTCTGACGATTAATATAACCTCAAAGCGTGTTAAATGTCCAAAGAGATTTACTGCATACAACAACTATCATCATACAGCGAAGAACAAAAAGCAGTAAAGATATCAGTTTCAGGGCAAAAACCATTTCCCCAATTTTACGAGACTCTACGAACCCTAATATTGTCGCCATTTTGGATTTCGTTGCTCATGAATTCAAGACTTTCGTATTTTAAATATAAAGATTTTCTACTACCCTCGCATTAAGAATTTACGTAGTTGTAATTTTCTGTGTACCTTTTAAAATACATGCATTGACTCGTCAACAATAACTTTGGCCACAAAGAATGCGTTTTACTTCAACTCAACCTGTTTTCCAACTTTCCAGACGACTGTTGTCTAATATGTAGGTGCGAATGGAACTAAAGAACTACAAACCAAGTTTCCGTTCTCAGTGGCTGTTAACTGGTACTGTAATTTATCGCAATCTGATTTTGATTTATTTGTTGAGTGCAGGCGCACATGAATGTACACCTAGATATAGTCGAAAATATATTTCCAAAAGCGGTTTGGCATACACAGTTTATAGGCATAGCGATTGAAGTTCCCAAAAGATTAGTATACAAACACTTCCTTATTCAATACATCACATATAGCTACTTAAAGTAAAAGATTTTTACACACTACTATCCTTAAAACTACGGTATATCGCTTCTCAGACCTGCTTAGATCAAAGTATTTATGTACCGAGAATTTATCAGCTTAATTACCTTTCCTTTGGAGTATCCATGAAGCGAGTTATCAGTACATTACACATTTTCTAGATGTATACTCAAAGTTATTAAACCATTCTAACCATAGCAAGAGAATTTCGAAACAAAACTTCAAATTCGTCGTCACAGTTCCTCATCATAACCTACAAGATACGTATCATCTCTGCGCATGCTGTGGATTTCGTACAAAGAGTATAAAACAAAAGAGATGAAACACCTACCTCAAGGGTCCTCTCACATTCAATGATATTGCCAAACTGTCAAGTGTATTATCTGTATGAGGGTGCGTATTGACATATTATTATAACTAGAAATATTGACGAACAGTATTGAAGGCCCTCAAAATTTCTCAGTATTGTCAATACCTACATACTGAACGTGTGAGGTCAACTATTGACTGACAATTCCTCCTTCAGATGTTGCAGAGATTCATGAACAAGGTACACGATGTCAGTGTGCACTATTTATGTATTCATTTCGTCATTGTTTATATCATACTTCACATTCTATTTTAACTAATCTTTTAATAAAAAAATAATATTACCATGTAAGGGTAAACATTCTGTATGTGCCACTTTAGAATGATTAATGGAGGTCACTGCTTACTTTATTAATTTGAAAATACAGTGTAAATTGGTGAATTACATACCAGTTTGGAAAATTGTACCCACTTCGGAAATTACGCCACATATCTGCCGTGACAGAAGTCTGGAAAAATGTTTCCACTTCGAAAATTACGTCATATATCTGCAGTGACTGGCAAGAGGTCTGCGTAATGCTTGTCAGTTTCACCTAATTATCATAAAGCCTAAAAAGAATGTTTCATGTTAATTGTCATAACAATTCCTTGCCAGGCAGATATAACTGCTTCACATGTATCTATAGAACTTTGCTAATTGTGTTCGCTGATATTACAAAACTAAACATCGACGGTTAGAAAGACATACTTGTCATCAGAAATCTTAAAGTTACGCTTAGTCTCTTGATGACTGCGAAAGTCTCTCTCCCTAACGTATATTGCTTCTCTATTTTATCTCGCGTTGATAATAATAACTTGTCATAAAATGCAGGACTCATCGGAAAATAAGTTATGAAACGTTTCGAGTCTAGGGTTCTGATCCACCTCGACATATCCAGGATTATTCCCGAGAAGATAGGAGCGCATAACGTGCCGAAATTCATGACGTAGTCGAAAGCCACGATTCCAACCTTCAAAATCCTAATGACATCCAAGGTGTGACTGATTTCTTACAACACACCATCTCGGATGCAATTTTCAACCATATATGACTCCAGAATCTCTAATACGGCCGTCCTACTCTCCCTTCATGCCCTCTCGTCCAGCTCCAAGAATCTCATCGTGCGTACAGAAAATTCCTTCGTACTGGTGACCAAGACACACTCACATGCCGCCGACCGCTCCAGCAACATGTTTGCAGTTACTTACAAGCCAAATGACGTTAGGAATAGCACATGACACACACAAAACTAAACAAAATATCTATAAACTCCACAAAATATTGGAAAGCATTTCTTAGACTCATCAGAAACAAGCCCACTCCCATCTATCCCATCCTACAAAACATCACCAAAGCCAATAACTTCACATTCTACCTGGGAGACACATTTATCACCCTACATGATTCCAACTTTGATTAGACAATGGACCCGTACATGAATGAATGCACCAACACAACTATCCCACCTCTCACACTGAACTTTCAGTACTTACACAGCACTCCAGAAACAGGGCTGAACACGCAAATGACAGCCGACAGAATTACACAAGCATTTACTACAAAGCGAAACACTTCACTTGGTCACAATACAGTTAGCTGGCACCACCTAACGAATGTCCCAGAGCTTATCACGAAACCCTTGGTATCCTTTACAATATCATCCTCAACATAGATGACTACCCAGAGCTGTGGAAAATATCTAGAATCGTCCTCTTCCTGAAATCTGATAAACCACCCTCACAGACCTCATCATGTCGACAGCCTCAGGTCAGTTTTCAGCAAAAACTTTGAAGCCATTGTTACCTAGTGAATCTGTCAGCACCTTGCAGTCCACCTAGCCATTCCAAGTATTCAGTGTCGCTTTTCTCCCAACTATTCCATCGACAACCAACTCCTTTATCTTACCCAACTAATCTCCCATAAACTGAATAAATGGAAGTCTACCATAATTGTAACTCTGCATATCCAAAAAGACGTTGTATGGGCATGTCATTCAGGAATGCTCTTCAGGCTACAAACCTATGCACTCCCAGTTAACTATGTCCAGCTTATAGCACACTTCCTTCACCACTGTCACACATATGTTATAATCAACCATACCTGTCCCACATCTTTCATTCCACTCCAGGTATGCCTCAAGAATCAGTTTTTTCACCCCTTCTTTAATCCTGTACACTGCAGACATTCCCAAACCACCACCCCCAATATACCTCCTGCAATATGCTGATTACACTACATACCTTGCCATTCACCACATCCTTCAAGTCTCCCATGTCTCCCTATAACGCCACTTGAATTTCTTGGTTGAGTGATGTGATATGTGAAAACTTCAAACAAATCCAATTAAAGTCAAGCCATCATCATTGGTTGCACCACCTGGCGTGTCCATCGTCCTGATTTCCATCTCTCGATCTTCAACTAACCGATCCCTCTGACTAACAAAGTAAAATAGTTAGAACTGACTCTTCACAGAAAACTGACATGGAACACACATCTTCTTACCACCCTCCACAAAGCCCAATAACGACTAAAACTACTAACAGACCATACATGGGGTGTACATCCTTCTACCATTATCCTCACCTGTAAATCCCACATTCGTCCCATCTTAACTTATGCCATCAATGCCTGGATCTCTTCCCTTGAAATCCTGGAAAGACATGTATTCATCCCCGCCTTCTGCATTCGCCTACCTTTCCTATTTCACATCTTTTGCCAACTCATCCACTTCCCACACTTCCTTCTCTTTATAGAGCACCTTCAGATTTGATACATTAATCACAAAACCCAGTCCCAACACCCAACCAATCCAGGTACCCTGCTGCATCACTACATTCATATTCCACCTTACATGCACGCTCATGCTTTATACATTCTCTCCCGCCAGAATTTTGACCAAGTCCCATTCCTCAACAATGAAATCTGTCCCGAGGTATACCCAATTCCACTCCTAATCACAACGCTCCAGCTAACACCATTCCTCCATTTTCTCTCTCCCCCTTCATCTATCTTGCCAGCTTCTTGTCGCTACCTGTGGTTTTACAGGCCTCATAGTCATATTCATCATTGCTTCTACACAATGACCATTGTTTCATGTATCACATAGCATCACCATTACGCCACAGTATTATCCCCATTCATCAGTGACTACATTTTAACTGTAACATAAAATCGTCAAATGAGGTTTAAAAATCATCAATATTTTCCAGTCATATCTATTTTACAAGAACCTCATTTACTGTCTTTTGTTTTTATGCACAAATCGTCAATGTCGTTCACAATGGATTTTTTACAAAATCACCCATTATTGTCATCTTTTTATATATTTTAACTGTCTTTTAATTACAGTTTATGTAACCTTCAGATGAAGAGTAGTTTTCATCTGCTGACAGCCCATCCTCTTTGTAGGGAATTGATATAATAATGAAAAAAAACTATGATTCTGATTTCAGTCAGTAAATTAACATGTGACGAGTTGGTCATTTTTTTCAACCATTTTTGAATCCATTTCTTCTTTCTCGTTGTTTCCTACTGCTTGCATGCTACGGCTAACACAATTTCAACATACGCTTCCTTTTGGTTCTTCAACATCTTAACCTTTAAAAATTGTGGTGTCAGCTGATAATTTTTGTTAGTATTATTGACAGTGTGAGGTCGCTTCCATATATTGAAGGTTTGATAAACTAGTATTGCCAATGAATATCAAACATGTACAGAGCTCTTCAAAGAAAACTCAGGATGTAATAATGACAATATTATCAAAAGGATAGATTGCTGCTCACTATACAGTGGAGAGGCTGAGTCGCAGACAGGCACATCAAAAAAGTGTTAAACAAGTTGGTTATCAACCAAAGTACATCCTCCCAAATTAGACAAAACACACGCATTTCCACAAGTATAACTGGCACACACATGACCACTGTATCTGGTCACCAAGGCCAGACTGTGAGCAACTGCACACAATGGAAGAAGTAGAATCTGGATGGTGGGGGTAAAAATGAGACTGTGGTGAGGAGGGGTAGGGATAGCAAGACAGAGGTAGAGGATGGTAAAGTTCTGCTCATGGGAGGATACAGGGGCATGCTCAGGACAGGACAGCTAGGTGCAAACAGGAGGTTAGATGGAAGGGGGGAGGGGTGGAGTGGATAAGAAGTACTGTGTGTGTTTTGGTGCATCAGAAAGCTGTGTCATGCTGGAGTGGGCAGGGAAAGGGATAGGTGGGTGAAGGACAGTGACTATCGAACATTGAGGTCAGGGGGGTTACAGGAATGTAGAATATAGTGCAAGAGAGACTTCCCATATGTGTAATTCAGAAACGCTGATGTTAAGAGGAAAGATCCAGATGGAGCAGGCTGCGAAGCAATCATTGAAATGCAGAATGTTGTGATGGGCAGTGTGCTCAGAAACTGGGTGGACCACCTGTATCTTGGTCACAATTCTTCAGTGGCAATACAGACAGACAGCTTGTTGCTTCCAGAATGAGATTTTCACTTTGCAGCTGAGTGTGCGCTGATATGAAACTTTCTGGCAGATTAAAATTGTGTGCTGGATCGAGACTCGAACTCGGGAACTTTGCCTTTCGCGGGCAAGTGTTCTACCAACTGAGCTACCCTAGCACGATAGAAAGTATATTTCAGAGACACATGCTTGCACACGCTTGGGTAGCTCAGTTGGTAGAGCACTTGCCCGTGAAAGGCAAAAGTCCCTTGTTTGAGTCTTGGTCCGGCACACAGTTTTAATCTGCCAGGATGTTTCATATCAGCACACTCCGCTGCAGAGTGAAAATCTCATTTTGGAAACATCCCCCAGGCTGTGGCAAAGCCATGTCCCCGCAATATCCTTTATTTCAGGAGTGCTAGTTTTGTAAGATTCGCAGGAGAGCTTCTGTAAAGTTTGGAAGGTAGGAGACAAGATACTGGCAGAAGTAAAACTGTGAGGATGGGGCGTGAGTCGTGCTTGGGTATCTCAGGTGGTAGAGCACTTGCCTGCGAAATGCAAAGGCCCCGAGTTCGAGTCTCGGTCTGGCACACAGTTTTAATCTGCCAGGAAGTTTCAGCTTGTTGCTTGTCATGCCCACCTACAACGCATCACAGTGGTTGCAGCTGAGCTTGTAGATCACAAGACTGCATCCATAGGTACCACTGCAATTGATGGAACAGCTGATGCTTGTGATGGGACTATAGAAGGTGGTGATGGGAGACCAGATGAGACAGATCTTGCGTCTAGGTCTATTACAGAGATATGAGCCATGAGTGATGGATTGGAAGCAGGTGTTGTGTAGGGATGGATGAGGATATTGTGCAAGTTCATTGGATGGCGGAATTCCACTGTGAGAGAGGTAGGAAGGGTAATGGGTAGGATATTCCTCATTTCAGGGAATGACAAGATGTTGTCGACTGTTCAAGTGTTCTGGACTGAAGCGCCTAGAATCGCTCAGACACACTGGCTGGCAGCTGAATCATGCAGCTTAAATTTTTTTTGTTTCAACTATTGTCATGGTGCACCCATGTCTTTAAAATTGACATTAATGTTCAATGCGGTCTTACATGGAGTGTCTCTACTGCAGATTGAGCCTCGTGTGGAGTGGCTCTGTACTGAGGTTGGAAGGCCAATAAAGAACTGTCTTCATTGTACTGTTGGATCAGCTTTGTTATATGCAACTTGAAACTTCGTACATTCTGTCAGTGAGTCTACCAGGTTCAGAAAGAAACAGCGCAGACCTGAAGTGTAAAATGAAATTGGTTTCACAAAACAGTTTAAATTCCTGAGGAGAAAACTGCGTAACATTGTCAGTAACAATATATTTCGACGGTCCTTCAACAGAGAAGGCCTTAGCCAAAGCCTGAATAGTATTTGTGGAAGATATCAAAACATATTACCACAAACGAAAATTTAGAGAAAGCGTTGATAAGGATGAGTCAGTAACTTCAGACAAATGGTCCTACAAAATCAGTAAGCAGACAAAACCAGAGTTCTGATGTCTGTGGCTACGAAAAATGTTATTGAGCTGGAGCTGACTAGTTTCTTTGACGTAATAGCATTTAGCTAAAATCATTTCAATGTCTAGTCAATATTCTTCCACTAGCAATGCTCTCCAGCAATTTGTTTGGTACGAATTATGTCCCAATGGCATTGATGTGGCATGAGTAGCAACACAACCTCAAATTTAAGTACAGATGCTTGTTTCTGAATGTACCAAATGACAATTTTATATAATGCAAGTTCATGCATCATATTCCAATAAGATTTAATCTCTGGTCGATTAAGTAACATCTTATCATTAGCTCACTCTGACTGAAAATTCTGTTTGATCTTAGACAAAACAGGATCATCAGTAACAAGTTTGGCAATTAAATTTAAGTTCCCTGGGATAGTTTTCAAAGTTTATTGATATCTATTAACAAATACCACCTGATGAGAGGAATTTTTTGTCTGGTCCTATTAGCAGAGTGTGAAAGCAAACCTGTGTTCCCAGAATGAGATTTTCACTGTGCAGCGGAGTGTGCGCTAATCTGCGTTCATGTGTTGTGCAGTGGAACTGAACATAATTTCATAGTCGTAATTCGACAAAGAGGGCAACCCAGTACTGTAAGCATTGAGCTGTCTGTGTAGGATCGGCACCGTTCAGCGCAAAGACTGCCACTAAAGAGCTGTGCTGTAAGAAGCATAAATTTATGTCTCTAAATATCATCATGAGATTCCTTTACTGCAAGTATAATGGCGATAGCCTCCTCAATTTGACTGTAATTTCTTTGTGCCACTCAAAGTCTTTGAGGCAAATGCAACTGGTCACTCAGAACCACAATGTCTGTGCAACAGAGCTGTGCCTAAGCCTTAGTCTAAAACATCCACAGCATTTGTAAACATTTTGCCACAACAAACATTGTAAGACATTTGGTGTGAACTAAACATTGTTTTACTTTGTGAAATGCACATTGCCATTCACTGTCCAGTTCCATTTGTTGCCTTTTGTAACAACTACAATTGGTCATTCATCAGTGGTTCACTGGAAGCTATGTGAGAGAAAAACTTCCAATAATAAGTTATTTGTCCTAATGCAGAATGTAATTACTTGACATCCTTGGGAAGGTTTCTAATGGCATCATGTGTTGTGCCATTGACTTGATGTTGCGTGCAGACAATATGTGCCCTAAGCACTGTACTTCACATTGAAGGAAGATATACTTGTCTTTGTTGCATTTCAAATTTACTAGTTGTAGAATTTGGAAAATAGGTTCCAAATTGTGTAAGAGTTCTTGTGGAACTGTGCCTCAGACAGTTATGTCATCCGGCTAGTTCACGTTATTAAGAGCCTTCCAAATCAAATATTCTAAATAATGCTGGAACAAACTGAGTGCACCGGTTATTCCAAAGAATGGCGTTTTTTAACAGTTGAATAGTGAGATGTTGATATGGAAATGGATTAATAATTGCTTGAATAATTGGAAAAATTGATTATAAAGAATAGTTGAGAAAATTTTGAAGGTAATTTATGAATCTGTGCACAATCTTGGATGAACTTCAACAGATACCAATATCAACAGACCTTGAATATCATTCCATTCAAGGTCAATAAACATAATTTGCATTATGTACTGCTGCTTCCAGTAGAGTGCAGTATCAAACAACCACTGCAAGCATTGAAACTGTCGACCTGTCTACAAGTTCTTAAACACGCAAAGCACAATATCTTTAGTGTAAGTAAGGTGCCTATCAAGTCTGAGTCATTACCTTCACATTAATTCCATTGTGTTTAGTCTTGAGTGTGACAATGTCGATGCAGGAACGCTTCTCCAGATATGGTGTTAATTATTCTTGTCTGGCCGAATCTCTTGATGCAGAATCTTGAAAGTGAGTGAAGTGATGAACACATTGGAGTTGAACTTATAACCATGCGAATAAATGTTCCGTTTCTAATAACTTTTTTGTAAAATTTTGAATGAATGGTTAAAATAAACGTCTTTAACAGTGCTGGAATGAAGCATCCTAGCATATGTCTGTATGCTACCACCTCCCGAAAGAAAAGGGTGAAGATACATGAATTATTAATTGAAGAACGTATTTCTTACTTTGTTTCATACAGATATTTAACAATGTATCAAAACTTTCTCCTTACCACAAAACAACTCGTTAATTTACTTTCGGCGGTGTCTTTGCTTTATAGCTCATTTAGTTTACATGTAGGTTATATATATAAGAAAAGAAAAGAAAGAAAAATAATATGATTCAATACAATTGCACCCCACTGTGCGCTGATGTCATACAAAGGTACACAGTGGCTGAGCTTATTTCCTTTTTTGATGCTTGATAATCCTGGCTGGTATGGGTGTAGCCTTTATTTTCGGCCATTTGAGTTACCTTGAATGGTTATCAATTAATATGGGCATGTCAGATTCTTATAAAACAAACACACACACATAATATACACACATTTTTGTATTTGCAATTCAAGATTTGGAGAAATCAACAGTTTTGCAATAAGTCTTCTCTCCTAACAAAGTGTATGCTGCAACCGCATAATCCCATTATTGTCAATCAGAATCTGCACAGTGTTTAATTTGCGAAGTACACATAAGCAGCTCAACTTCCGTTATCATCAGAGTTCGCGCTCAGATGTCCAATACGAGGCCAGAGTGTCCTTGTCATGCGTTTACAGTGGCTTTCGCTACGCAAATTCGTGAAGTTTGTGTTAATCGCCGTGATACTTTGTGAAATCTTCGATGTGCTGACTACTGGCTTCCATATCAGCGGCCCGCGGAATTTATTCACCTCTTTGCTCTGCCTTATTCAGTGGGGAGACCAGCCGTACAACCAACACACGTCGACAAGGTATGTTGTTGAGCACAGACAATTCATGTTACATGAAGTATTGCCATTTTTAGTTTACCACATGCACACCCACATATTGTTTTAACACACATAAACCTAACACTTTGCAGCCAGGTTTCTTATGGTTTTGCACTTTGTTTTTGAGCGTCTTTCATAAAGTTACATTACATAAAGTTTCTGTAGTATCCTTTCCACATACTGTACACATAACATAATAAAATACAAATACAGTTACAAATACACTTGTCCTACTCATTTGCTGACATGTCATTATCATCACGTATGGATCTGCAAAATACTAAGGCGAATTCTTTACAGATGAATGGAAAAACTAGCAGAAGTCGACCTCGGGGAAGATCAACTTGGAATCCATAGAAATGTCGGAACATGTGAGGCAATACTGACTCTACGACTTATCTTAGAGGATAGATTAAGGAAAGGCAAACTTAAGTTTCTAGCATGTGTAGAATTAGAGAAAGCTTTTGACAATGTTGACTGAAATACTCTATTTCAAATTCTGAAGGTGGCAGGGATAAAATACGGGTAGCGAAAGGGTATTTACAATTTGTACAGAAATCAGATGGCAGTTATAAGAGTCGAGGGACATGAAAGGGAAGCAGTGGTTCCGAAGGGAGTGAGACAGGGTTGTAGCCTCTCCCCAATGTTATTCAATCTGTATATTGAGCAAGCAGTCAAGGAAACAAAAGAAAAATTTGGAGTAGGTATTTTCATGGAGAAGAAGTAAAAACTTTGAGGTTCGCCGATGACATTGTAATTCTATCAGAGACAGCAAAGGACATGGAAGAGCAGTTGAATGGAATGGACAGTGTCTTGAAAGGAAGATATAAGATGAGCATCAACAAAAGCGAAACGAGGATAATGGAATGCGGTCGAATTAAATCGGGTGATGCTGAGGGAATTAGATTAGGAAATGAGACACTTAAAGTAGTAAAGGAGTTTTGCTATTTGGGGAGCAAAATAACTGATGATGGCTGAAGTAGAGAGGATATAAAACGTAGACTGGCAATGGCAAGGAAAGCATTTCTGAAGAGGAGAAATTTCAAATGAAACATGGACTATAAATAGTTTAGACAAGAAGAGAATAGAAGCTTTTGAAATGTGGTGCTACAGAAGAATTCTGTAGATGGGTAGAACACATAACTAATGAGGAGGTATTGACTAGAATTGGGGAGAAGAGGAGCTTGTGGCACAACTTGACTAGAAGAAGAGATCGGTTGGTAGGACATGTTCAGAGGCATCACGGGATCACCAATTTAGTACTGGAGGGCAGCGTGGAGGGTAAAAATCGTAGAGGGAGACCAATAGGTGAATACAATGAGCAGATTCAGAAGGATGTAGGTTGCAGTAAACACTGGGAGATGAAGAAGCTTGCACAGGATTTAGTAGCGTGGAGAACTGCGTCGAACCAGTCTCTGGACCAAGACCACAACAACATCGCATGTACATTATAGTGCTCAGATAACCACACAATGCCTTGCCTCTCTAGTATTCTTCAGGAAGGATCTACACTCTACAGGGTTGTGGAAATTCCACAGAAACGCACTTATGTGCTTAGTTGCGTCTTGTTTATAGATTTAACAGTGATTCCAAGAACAAAATAGTTAGTTGCTTCTAAGAACAACTCAAATCTGACTCTACCAGTAGTATCAAATGTTTATTAAGTGTTTAAAAGTGCAGCTGCCCGTTTGGGGTTGCTTGTTCCTCATCAGGCGCCTCCTCAAGCGGCAGATGGGGGAATGCCCTCCAGATATGGAGGGTACCAGGGAAATAAAATGCCTGAGGCGGACCAAAACCAGCAGGTATGAGAACCAATCGCTTGGAAAAAGGGCAGATGAGCCCCAACCATCAACTGCTGCCTTGCAGCCAGTAAAGGGATCTACAAAGGCTAAGGGTGTTCCCCTGAAAATGGAACCAACTACCCAGCGAGCTGTAAGAGGCAAGTCCTCAAATGTTTGGGCGGAAGATTAACAATCTTCCCCTGTAAAAATCACTTGTTGCGAATGCTGACACAGGAGTAAACCAGACATATAGTTTGATGACGACCCCAGCAAACAAAAACAGGATAAGAGATATTTACATAGGAACATGGAATGTGTGGAGCCTTTACCAAACTGGAGCCCTATGGCAGCTGCTAATCCAAGTGAACAACCATGGTATAAAACTATTGGCTCTCCAGCAAATTAGGTGGAACGCTAATGACATAATGGACTCAGGAAATTTCACAATCTTCTATAGTGGCAGGAAGACGAATACGTTTGGTACAGGTTTTGTGGTCGCTAAAGAACTGAAATGCACTTTGAACCAATCAACAGGTTTTGTGATCGCTAAAGGACTGAAATGCACTTTGAACCAATCAATGAACGGATGTGCACATTAAGATTAAGGGGAAGATTTTTCAACATAACAATTATAAATATACAAGCACCCACAGAGGAGGCGGATGAACAAGAGAAGGATAAGTTTTATAAGGAGGTAGGGCAATTGTATGATCAGGCTCCTAAACATGATGTTAAGATCTTAATAGGAGGCTTGAATGCAAAAATAGGAAAGGAAGGGGCCTATCAGCCAACTATAGGAAGGCATAGCCTCCATGAAATATCAAATGACAATGGAATTAGGGCTGTAGATTTTGATATAAGAAAAAACATGACTGTCAGCAGTACACGTTTTCCACACAAAAAGATACACAAAGAAACATGGATGTCACCAGACTGACAAACTAGAAATCAGATTGACCATAAATTGATTGACTGGAGACACAGATCAGACGTAATGGATGTTAGGAGCCAATAAATTCAGACCTTCATCTAGTGAGAATTAAGTACAGGCAAAGGATCTCACTATTGAGTGAACAAAAAAGGCCACAAACAGTTGAGTTTTGACATTAAGAAACTAAAGACAGAAGAAATACAGAGAGCATACGAGACGAAAATGGAAGAGGGGATTAAGAACAATATTGACACATCAAATGAACATATAGAAATAATGTGGAAACAATGTAGGACTGCAATTCTAGATGCAGCTGGGGAGGTTTTGGGACATGTACGGGCTCAATGGAAGCCAGATTGGTTTGATGAAGAATGTATGAGAAGAACCGAGTAGTGTAACACACCATGAACGAAATAATTTCAGAGAAGAAATAGAACGAATTTAAATGAATAGAACGAGAAGCACCATGTGGCTAAGAGGGTTTGTAGAAAGAAGAGAAGAGCACTAGAAAAGAAAAAAAAAATGGAAGAAACTGAGCAGCTAGGAGAAGTGAAGCAAGCACGCGAAATGTACCAAAAAATTAAAGAAGGAAAGGCTGGGTTTCTAGCTAGAACAAATGTATGTAGAAATAAAGAAGGGGATTTGATAGGGGGGAGTAATAAAATACTCGACAGATGGGTAGAATACTGCCAAGAGTTACTGAACCCAGAAGTAGAAGGACTAGAACAAGAAAAACTGGTGGAAATTATTTATTATGGACCAGAGGCCGTAACACCAGAACCCACAGTGGAGGAAGTGATACAAGCCATTAAGGCCTTAAAAAATAACACAGCTCTAGGAGAATATCAGATACAGGCAGAACTTCTCAAATATGGTGTGGCAGCATTGTCAAAAGCAATACATAAAGTAAAACTGAACATATGGCTGGAGGAGAGCATGCCAATGGAGTGGAAAACGGCTGTTATGTGCCAGGTCGGCACTGTACGGCGGATGAGGAAATAACTCCCACTTAAAAGATACGAGAACTTCACGAGTGGCATTTGTCGTGTAGGCCCGGGCATTGTCGTGAATCAGCAAGATCTTTGAGCCCAAATTTCCCCTGCGCTTGTTTTGTATTGCTCTTCTGAGGTTGTGTAGAGTTTGGCAATACCTTTGAGAGTTTATTGTAGTGCCTCTTTCCAGGAAATCCACAAAAATCACACCTTTTCTGTCCCAAAAGACAGTTGCCATCACCTTCCTTGCCGACATTGTCTGCACGCATTTCTTGGGTTTTTGGGGGGAATTTGTGTGGCCCCACTATATTGACTGCAATTTTGTCTTGCAGTTCACATGCTTAACCCAGTCACCAGTAACGATGCGATCGAGTAATGAGTCGCCATCTTTCTCGTAAGCATCCAAAAACGTTAACGCTGCAGCCATTCGCTGATTTTTGTGAATCTCTGTCAAGATTTTTGGTATCCATCTCGCACAAAACTTGTGGTAACCAAGCTTTCCGGTAATGATTTCGTGCAACAAACTTCGTGAAATTTGTGGAAAACTCATAGTGAATTCCGTTATTGTGAAATTACGGTTTTCACGGACCGCGGCATCGACTTTTTCAACAAGTTCGGCAGTCACTATGCTGGGTCTTCCACTTCGCTGTTCGTCGTGAACGTTAGTTCGGCAATTTTTAAATTTTATGACCCATTGACGCACTCCACCTTCAGTGATTATGTTGTCCCCATACACTTCACAAAGCTGCCGATAGATTTCTATCGGTGTACAGTTTTTTGTAGTCAGAAACCTTATTACAGCACGCACTTCACACTTCGCAGCATTTTCAGTTAACGCAATTAACTGTCACAGTAACTCAACGGAGTACAGCACGAACCTCTCACTAGCACGTCAGGATGCCGACTGAGCGGCGGAATGCTATGACACCAAGATGGCCGCGCTAGCCCCGCCCCTAACGGACACAAACGAAAACGTAATGTACTTTGTGGATAGCCCTCGTATCAGCTCGGTTGCTCAGCATCCTTGCTGAAATAATTTGTAACGGAAGACCAAAGAAGTCCTTTTAATTATCTTGGAATTTGTCCAGAATTGTTACCATTTCTTCTAAATAGAGTTAATTAGGCGATAAGGAATAAATATATTGTAATGCATAAAGCACTGTCGCCAGAACTGAAATTACATATTACATTACAATCGAGAACGCTCGGGATGTTATAAGATGTCGTTTTAGTTGGTGATGATGTCCTTTCATTATGACCAATAATTATTAACAGTAATAATTAATAACATTAATATCAGTAATTATTCGAAGCAGGCCGCATTAAGAAGAGAATGGTCTGCAAACTACTCTCTTGAAGGTAGATCTGTACAGTGGCAATATTTCAAAATTCAGACATATGTGAATGGGGAGCACCTCTGCGATGTTCTAAATAGATGAATACTGAATAAAGAATGTAGCTTCTTGATTTGTGTATCCTTCCCTACTGTCAACAATATTCCTTAAAAAAAGAGTCAGACAAATCGAATGATGGGTAGGGAAGAGCATTTCTACAGCAGGAATTACATTTGCCTGTATTTTTTAATTCAGTTGTATATGTGCACCTAATTCAATAAATTTTGCACTGCAGCTCAGATATTGTCAAACTATCTTTATTCAGATTGCACGTGATGGCCTCAGGATAAGCATTATGTTTCTTATTTTTGTAATCAGCAACACTGAAATCCACAAACACCTATGCAAAGCATAGATATCCAAAAAGCGAAGATTATTCTCCATTCTCCACTTCATATTTCAGTTTGTCTACACTCTACGAACACACATAACATCAAAACTCGTGCAACTACTGTCGTCAAAGTTGGAACACGCCGAAAGTGTTTAGTTTCACTGACGAGTTGCGCAAACGCGCGGTGCGCATGCTTAGTGGACGGTAGTGCAGTTGCCTGCAACCTACTGTCGTCATGTAAACTAGGCCTTACATTCAACTGTTGCCAAGCTCGAATTTTCGACATCTTGCATTTTGTAATGGATTTTCAACAATGCCTATTTCCTTTGATTCCATTGGGAATATATTTCAACAAAATTATGAATAAAATTTTTCAAAAATGAAATTTTGTCTGTATTGGTACTTTTTAGATAAAGTGGGTTTAGCTTCTTATTCAAAAATGAACCTTGTTATTATCTGACACAGTCTTATAGAATTTAAATGACTTATCTTGCATTTTAATGATGACTTTGTGCAAATTTTCATCTTTTCTGTAGAAATGCACTTTCTGTAAAGGATGATAATTGGAAGCAAAAGACATTATCTATTTCCAGAGAGACAGCGCTAAGCATGGCCATATAAGCATATAGCCTAACAGCTTCCTGCCTTTACCGCTGAAATCAGCAAGGCCCGTCTCATTTGTATGAGAATATAATTTTAATTTGCACCTTCAATGGTTTTATCATTCCCAATCTCGTGGCCATGTAACAACTAACAATGAAAGTTTCATTAGTTCCTTGTAACAGTAATATGAATCATTTATCTCAAAAATATTTATCTCAGCAATTGACAGGTCTGTTCATATTTCGCTCGGCACCGTCCTTTAAACAGTCTCCATTGAATAGTGAGATGTTTATATGGAAATGGAATAATAATTGCTTGAATAATTGGAAAAATTGATTGGAAAGAATAGTTGAGAAAATTTTGAATGCAATTTATGAATTTGTGCACAATCTGGGGTGAACTTTAACTGATACCTATATCAACAGACCTTGAATATCATTACATTCAAGGTCAATAAACATAACTGCTGCTTCCAGTAGTGTGCGGTACCAAATAATCATGGCAACCATTGAAATTGTCGATCTGTCTATAAGTTCATCAACACACAAAACACAATATTTTTATTGTACGTAAACCAAGTTCAGTAGCTGCCTATCAAGTCTGAGTCATTACCTTCAAATTAATTCCATTGTATTTAGTCTTGAGTGTGACAATGTCGATGCAGCAACGCTTCTCCAGATATGGCGTTAATTATTCTTGTATGCACTGAACCTCTTCATGCAGGATCTTGGAGGGGATTGAAATGATGAACAGATAGGTACTTGACTTACAGCCATGCAAATAAATATTCCTTTTCTAGCAACTTTTTATAACACTTTCAATGAAAAGATAAAATACACATGTTTAACAATGCTGGTATGACGGATCCAAGCATACGTCCATATGCTACCACTTCCTGAAACAAAAGGGTGAAGGTACATGATTTAATAAACTGAAGAGCATATTTCTCACTGTGTTTCATGCAAATATTTAACAATGTATCAAAACATTATCCTTGCCACGAAACAACTCGTTAATTTACTTTTGGCGGTGTCTTTGGTTTATAGCTCATTCAGTTTACACATTGCTTATATACATAAGAAAAGAAAAGAAAGAAAAATAATATGGTCCAGTACATGATAGAGACCAAATGGAGTATTTATCACCATAAATCTCTGTGTGTCTTCATCCAAAGGAATTTCCAAATATGCTTCTTTAATGTCCTGGTTGCCAAAGTACACACCACCAGCAAATTTTAACATCAGTTCTTCCAGTCTGGGAATAGAATATGAATCAGTAATAGACTGAGAATTACTTGTCGCTTTGAATTCTCCACATATGGGCAGTGAAACATACAGTTCCTGTATAACTACTATCGGCATTGTCCATTGGCTACTGCTTATGACTTTGATAACCTCATTCTGTTCAAGATGGTCTCGTCCTTGCTTTACTTCATCTTTCCACAAAAAAGGAATGTTGAGTGGTTTGCAAAATTTCAGCACTGCTTTTGGCTTCACCATAATGTGTGCCTTGTAACCTTCGATACTGCTTGTTGCTATGTTAAAAAATATAATCATATTTTTGCTACATTTGTTTAACATTCTATTTGTAATGTCAGTTTGAATTTGATTTGCTCACTCGAGAATGGTGGGACCCAAAACTTTGCAGGAATTCAATCCTAATAAATTTGTTGCTTTGGTGAAAGTTACAGTTCAAACGTATTTGCGCAGCGCATCTGTTGAAAGTTATACTCTTACTGGAAACTTCTAATTGTTGTGCCTTAACAGTGAACTTTGGAAATCTGTAATCTTTTGCATTCGTAACTTTTGCTACGCCTGGAGGTTAATTATTGAAGTGAACGATTCTGTGTGACACTTTGTTTATTCGACAAGCCACAGTTAATGACTTGCTATTACCAGCAAAGATGGTATTCACTTAACATTTCGTCGTGAAAGTTTTTGAATTTGCACATGTTTGTTATGAATAGTACTTGACTTTTACTGTTAGCCACTGCCATATGGGTGAATGTCTGCTATTTTTATTCATTGTGCCTCGTATCGAACACCTCATCCCTATGTCTGGACTTTCTTCAGTTATTACTAAGTGCATTGTTATAGAGACAACGTTATTTTTCGCGGTTTATGCCACAGAACGAATCAGATTGTAATTTTGAATTTCTAAGTATGTTTTCTGACTATTTCAGCTGGATAACGTCGGTGACCTGTGATTTCCAGGTCTGACCTTGCTTAGCAATACTGGCTGTTTACATGTAGTGAAGCCGGCCGAAGTGGCAATGCGGTTAAAGGCGCTGCAGTCTGGAACCACAAGATCGCTACGGTCACAGGTTCGAATCCTGCCTCGGGCATGGATGTTTGTGATGTCCTTAGGTTAGTTAGGTTTAACTAGTACTAAGTTCTAAGGGACTAATGACCTCAGCAGTTGAGTCCCATAGTGCTCAAAGCCATTTGAACCATGTAGTGAATATGTCAGCATCTTTGGACTGTATTGTTTCACTGTATATATACCGATGTTTGTATGCCCATATGAATGGTAAACAATCTTGTAAACATGAGTTTGTTAGACTAATCACATCGTTCTTGAATTTATTGCCAAGGGTGTGCATGATAAGCAAGTTGTGAATTAGTCAATCTGCATAAAATATCTTAATTGATCATTTTCATAATGAAATTTCCGTTTCCTTGTCAGGTCCTGTAAGTGACTTCTTGAAGCGCTGAAAAAACTATGTTTAACAGCTGCAATATGAACTTGCGAGTCAAAATACGTGGCAAGCATTTCTTTAGTATCAGAATATGAGAGAGTCCGTGGTTCACACCTAGAAAGCGGTTTCTGAAGAAGCTTAAATACAGTGGGGCCTGTATAAGCTGATAAAAATTATTTTATTTTTACATCAGCTGATATGTGATGCTTGGTTTAATGCTGTTCCAGACGCTGCATGCAACTGTTCCAGGACTCCACTTTCAAATGCTCGTAACGCTGACGGCAGCATTTTTAAATGCAGTAGTAGTTGTTGTTGTTAGTTGTTGGTTTTGTTTTCTTCAAGTTAGGTCAAGCGTGCCACCACGAGCTCCTGGGGTGTGACAGTCATTGTAGGAAATTTAGCGTTGTTTGGTTGTAGGATGAGGTCCATTTGGGCCATGTCTGAAAAATATGGTCAGAACGTTTTACAATACTCACAATATCTTCCTGAAAAGGAAACTGATTAGGAGCCCTAGAATGTAACAGTAATAGAATATTTTAAGCCATACAGTGCTGCTACAAAAATCAAACTCAAAATTCATGATGTGTAAGGAATAACTGAAAATAAAATGTGTCCTGCTTCATTTTTTCTGCTTTTTGTCCAGCACTGTTTCTTTCTACTTGTCACCCTATGTTGATGAGAATGCTATGTGTTGTAACTGCGACCAGAACGGTCACGGGGTTGACGTGACGGAAAGTGTGACAGGACCCACAGAGAGGCCCGCGAACAACAACACAGATGGGAGAGGATGGACACGACCAATGAAGGACCTTACAAACAACAAGATAGAAACAACACAGTCACAAGAAAACCTAACTAGACAACCCCATCCACTCGTAGTACACAGAACACGAAATTAAATATGCTGTCTAAGGTGAGGTGATATATCCCAAGATATACGCAGGATTAGACTGAGCGAGAGGCAGGCGCTTAAATATATTGGCTGCTGGCACCACGTGTTCCAGTGTGGCGCCCTCACACTAAATGTGGGCCAGGAGGCGTGCGTCGCCACGGCTTACGGCGCGATGGTGCAAAGACCTCTTCAACGTCCATGTCGTCTGGCGCAGATTCAAATTCCGCAGCGCACGGTACCAGATCCCTCACCCCTGAGCCGGGCTCGTCAACTGCCGTTGGTGATGTGGAAGGGATGCCCAAGGTATCCGTGATGGTCGACCCAGAGTCCAGGGGGAGGGAGCTGCCATCCACCTGGGGTTGGGGAGGGCGGGTGGCAGGCCCACGGGGAGACGGCAATCAGGGGCAGGGGCGGCTACTCGAGGACCACGTCCGTACCCGAAGGGGGTAGGGGATGAGGCGGCGGCGCGAGTCCTGAGGGGGCACGCGCGCGGAGCTGATAATGATGGCAGCGCTCCAGCCCTGTCGACGTCTGCACCGGCGTCACACGCCGCCCACGGGCCGCGACAACCGTGGCGGGCGTCCAACCCGCCTTCAGCTCGTACTCGCGGGCCCACACGACCGTGCCGGGAGCACAACTCTGCGAGGCCTGGCAGTGAGAGTGGGATGGCATCAGCAAATGCAGCAGGGTCCACGGCTGTCGCCCATAAAGGAGCTCCGCCAGACGGCGTCCGTCAATTGGCGTAGTGCAAGAGTTGCTCAAAAAGAGGGTGAGCGCCGACGTGGTTGGAGATGTGTCGATCACCTTTGTCAACCGTTGTTTAAAAGTGCGGACAAGCCTCTCCACTGCGCCATTGGATGAAGGGTGAAAAGAGGGCTACAGATATGATTGATACCATTTGGCTGACAGAAGTCGTGGAAGGAGGACGCCGTGATGTGGGGGCCATCGTCGGAGACCAACATGTGTGGCAGGCTCTCAATGGAGAGAGCCTGGGCCAGGGCCGTGAGTGTATCCTCTGTTGTGGTGGATGCCGTGCGGACGACATATGGGTACTTGGAGTAGGCATCAATGATGAGTAACCACATATACCCCAAAAACAGGCTCGCAAAATCGATACGGATGCGATCACAGGGCCGGTGAAGCACAGGCCAGGATGCAAACGATTGAAGAGGGCTTGCCTGGTGACGCGCACGCACAGTGCACCCACGGACCAGGTAGTCAATATCGCCATCAATGCCGGGCCAATGCACGTGCCGGTGAGCCAAAACTTTCATACGGGACATACCTGAGCACCCACGGCCGCAAATCCAGAGGTATGACCACCTGATGGGCATCCAACTCCGTGGCCAACAGAAGAACATCATTGCCCACAGAGAGCCTATGGGACAGGTGGCGCCAGGGGCTGAAACCGGACTGCATGCGACGAGTAACATAGGAGGGCCACCCATGGACCATGTAGTGGAGAACCTGCCATAAGACAGGGTCGCGGAGGGTAGCTGAGGCAACGTGAGCAGCCACAAGAGGCAGACCGTCCAGTGCATACGAGTGGGTGGAATCAATGTGAAAGCAGAGGAACTCCTGTTGGTCAAAGGGTCTGCTGGGAGACGTGACAAAGTGCCTGCATTAGCATGGTGGGTATTGGGCTTATACCAGGTTGGTGTAAGCGTAATTTCGTAAAAAAACGCCCAGCGCTGGACACGTTGAGCTGTCCACTCTGGAAGGTGAGAGTGAGGTCTGAAAAGCGTAACCAAGGGTTTATGGTCCATCAGGAGGGTGAACTTTACCCCAGAAAGATAGGTGTGAAATTTTTGGCTGGCGAACACGATCGTCAGGGCCTCCTTTTCAATCTCGGAGTAGTTCCGTTGTGCTGGGGTCAACGTCTTAGAGACATAAGCGATAGGCTGTTTGGAGCAATCAGCATCCTGATGAGCAAGGAGGGCCCCAATGCCGTATGCCGACGCATCAGCCACCACAACCATGGGGTGGTCTGGAGAGAAGGGAGTAAGGCAAGTGGCGGACTGCAACATCACCTTTAAACGGAGAAAAGCCTGGTGACAGGCAGCAGTCCAATCAAAATGTACCCCTTTGTGACGCAAGTGATTGAGGGGTCGAGCAATGGAGGCAGCCTGGAGCAATAACTTTAAGTAATAAGTAACCTTGCATAAAAGCACCTGGAGTTCAGATAAGTCCTTGGGACGAGGAAGGGCCTCAATGGCCATGACATTACGACCTAAAGGGCGAATGCCATCTTTGCTAAGCCAGTGGCCTAAGTATTCCACTTCCGGCTAAAAAAAGAACACACTTGTCCAGCTGACAGCGTAAACCCGCTGACTGCAGAGCGTGAAATAAGGCGCTGAGATTCTGCACAGTGTGCACAGTGTGCAGATGTTCTGAGATTCAGCATCAAAAGGTAGCTGGTGGTATGCCTCAGCCAGGTCGATCTTTGAAAAATCCCCTGACAAGGATGGTGATAAGGTCTTTCTGTCGGGGCATGGGGTAAGAGTCGACGAGGGACTGAGCACTGACAGTAGCACTGAAGTCCCCACACAGCTGAAGGGACCCATTGGGTTTCTGTATGACCACCAATGGTGTCGCCCAGGCACTGTATGTCACAGGCTCCAGAACGCCAGCAGCCTGGAGCTGATCAAGTTCCTGCCCCAGAAGGGGCTGGGCCCGGAAAAAGCGCGGCTGCGCATCGAACAGTTGAAACGCATCCAGGCCAAAAAGATTCGAAGCCGACGGATGGTCGACGACAAAGAGTGTAAGGAACCGGGAATATACTTGTACGTCGCCTGGACAACGAACTGCCCACAAAGGGGAATGGAACCGTCTCCGTAGGCGACCAAATGGCGAGAGGGAGGAGACAACTCAGGAAAGCCTAGCCGGGTATATGTCGCCATATTAATCAGGAAGACAGTGGCCCCAGTGTCGACCTGAAAACTGACATCCTCAGTAAAAAGGTGGAGCGTGAGGTAAAGCTTCCGCGCCGACAGGCCACCCTGTGGGACGACCGGCTGCAGAACATGGACTGTATCTTGAGGCCCAGGAGGGGCAGGACCCGAGCGAGTCGAGCGACTACGACAAACTGATCGGATATGGCCTTCCTTGTTACACAGTGTGCAGGTTTTCCAGGAGTGGGGACAGTCAGCTCGAGAATGTGCAGTAAGCACTGTGGGCAAGACGGAAGTGGGCCGCGCGAGAGGCGACGAGGGGCGATCGAAGGCGCCGATGCCACAGAGACGTCGGACAATGCTGAGTCCCTATGGTGCTGGCCTTCGTCGGCTGGGCCACGTTGACGTCCCGAGGGCGGAACCCGCCGTGACGCCTCTATCGCCGCCACCTGCGGCCGCGCCATAAGACGCTCGTTAGCCGCTTAAGAAATTTCAAAGGAGTGGGTAATGCGGAGGATCTCTTCCGAGGAGGGGTTATCGAGTTTTAGTGCCGCAGTACGGACCTCAGGATCGGGAGCCAGCTGAACCACCACATCCCGGATCAGGGAGTCCGCATACGAAGCCTTACACTGTTGACTGGTGCACATAAAATCGCATCGACAGCTGAGACCTCGCAAGTCCGTGACCCAGGAATGATACGATTGGCCGGGCTGTTTATGGTACTGGTGGAACTCCAGCTGAGAGGCGACCACATGGTACTGTTGGGAATAATAGTTTCTCAGCAAAAGGCATATCTGCTGGAAAGACAGCCACAGGATCGGACAGTGGTGCCAATTTGTGGAGAAGAAAGAACGTATCAGGGGAGGCCAAAGACAAAAGCAGCGACCACTTCAAGGAGTCGCCTGTGACTTGAAAAGCCGTGAAATGTTGTTTCAGTCGTTGTAAGTACGTCTCCCAGTCTTCTTTAGCGTCATTAAATGATGGGAATGGCGGCGGACGTGAGAACTCATCGGACACCCGAGGACTCGGAAGGTGTTGTGGTAATGTGTACCAGGCATCGACTTTGTCCGTTAGCAATCGCAGTGACTGCTGTAAGATGTCTAACTGGGGCTGCTGCTGCATGAGCTGCTGCTCTTGCTCCAGCAGACAGAACAACTTCGCCCCCATGCCAACAACGACCACCGTTTACCTCGCCGCCAAAATGTTGTAACTGCGACCGGAACGGTCGCGGGGTTGACATGACGAAAAGCGCGGCGGGACCCACGGAGCGGCCCGCGAACAACAACACCAACGGGAGAGGACGGACACGACCAACGAAGGACCTTATGAACAACAAGATAGAAACAACAATCACAAGAAAGCATAACTAGACAACCACGTCCACTCGTACACATGACACGAAAGTAAATATGCGGTCTAAGGCGAGGCGATATGTCCAGAGACGTATGCAAGATTAGACTGACTGGCTGAACGAGGGGCAGGCGCTTAAAGACATGATCGGAGATGCCGCTATTGGGACCACGTGTTCCACTGTGGCGACCTCACACTAAAAGCGGGCGAGGAGGCGCGCGCCGCCACAGCTTACGGCGCGATGGTGTAGAGACCTCTGGGGGTCTCCGACGTCCATGTCGTCTGGCGTGGATTCAAATTCTGCGGCGCACGGTACCATACTATGTGTTTGCTCTGATCAACAATTTCTAGTTTCTTATTACCAAAATGTTGGGACCTGGTGAAAAAGTGTGAACAATTGTTAAAGTTTCTCCACCTCGGCAAAATGATAACTGGCGAAAATTGTTAACAAAGTGAAAATGTTTCCTGATCGCCAAAATGTTCTGTATGTAGTAACTGAATGCCGCTATTAATGCAGCCCAGAGTTTCCTTGCTACCAGATCCTTTGTGGTGGTTGACTGTATGCTTGTTAATTACACTGCTGTTTGACAGGTTCACAATCACAAAAATGAGCCAACACATTAAGAAATAACAAATAACATTTATTAAAAGTATGGTACAAAATGATACTTAACTTTACTATGATCTGATGCATGGCACTTGTTTTTCTAAACATAATAAAATGTATCTAGATATATGAGCCAGTCAAATAAAAATGAGACAGGTGGAAAAAGTAAGAAAACTCTTTATTATTTCAAAATTAATCACCAAAACCGTTGACACATTTATCCCAATGTGAGAAAAGATAGTCAATGCTTTCATGGAACTTCCCTAGGGAACTATGGCTGTACCAAGGCATGCACCTCTTCATCTGAAGCAAACTGACAGCCATGAATGTCTCTCTTCAGGGCTCCAAAAATATAGAAATTGCAAGAGGAGATATTGATACTATATGGAGGACCAGTAGGGGCCCACCCATACGTCGCCAAGGTCGTTTCAAGTATGCTACAGAAGTTGCACTGGGAAACTCTTATACATCTTTCATACAGTCCCGATCTCATTTGCGATTTCCATATTTTTGAAGCCCTGAAGCAAGACATTTGTGGCTGTCAGTTTGCTTTGGATGAAGAGGTAGGGAAACAAAATCAAAATGAACACAGTCTGCATTGTTGCCAAATTTATATAATATGGCGGCTCTCCTGGGGGTCCTCCCACCTCCTCTCTGTGTGGGGTAGATGTGGCAACATCGCACTGATGATGTCACCACCCTTACTCCCCCCATCTCTCACTTCCCCTCCTCTCCCTTCTCCAACTTGTTAATTGGCAGGAAAAATTGTCAGTCTGCACTGGGCTGCTGGAGAGGAAGGATTGTCCTAGGGCTGCATCCCCTCCTCCATTTGTACAATGAAGGGAAAAAGGCTGGAGAAAAAGGTCGTAAGCTATTTATTTATATATTTTGGGCAGGAAATGTGCTCAATTCACAAGATTTTGGATGGAGAGAAGTTTGATAAGTGTTTTATCTGTAAGCATACAGCTGAGGTCTGTCTCCCACACGAGGAATGGAAGGAGTGATAACAGACAACTGTGGGGGGAATATTATTCAGCGAGTAATGGTCATGAAGCGAGATGGACTAAAGATGAATTTCACTACTCATAGAGACTACTGCGTGTGCTGGAGCTGTTCATGATTTTTGAAGTGTCAGTCAATCCACAGTGCAGGAGACAACTTTGTCCTACTCCACCACTCCAGACTGAATGAACCAAAGGTACTCACCTTGGTGTATGGGGCTGGAATGAGCTAATCCACAGAGGACCCTTGAAACATTTTGTCCTGTGAAGAACCGATAGTAACACGGCAGTCCCCCTTCCCCACCTGAAAATTGGTAGGAGCCAATAGGAATTCAACATCTGGTCATGTGATTGTGTCGTCGGGAGACATA
Organism: Schistocerca americana; assembly: GCF_021461395.2. Taxonomy (NCBI): domain Eukaryota; kingdom Metazoa; phylum Arthropoda; class Insecta; order Orthoptera; family Acrididae; genus Schistocerca; species Schistocerca americana. The sequence goes on along the minus strand of NC_060127.1, from coordinate 167,184,009 downwards.
AGACAGATGTGGTTTCAGTCACAGTCAGGCAGGTGAAGAACCATGAAGCGTCAGCAGCAAGAGAGATTGTCATCTGCCTGTTCCACAGCAGAAGCATGAAAGTAAGTGCATGTGGCTTCGTTCCATGTGTTTGTTCAGCTCCATGTGTTTGCTTGTACATGGTTATAGTTTGTTCTTATTATTATTTGTTCAGTAACATCCAATATGTTCAGACAGTCAGTAACATCCAGCTTGTTAGCATCTGCAGCGACCTACGGCATCTCTGGGCCAGCAGTAACCTCCTTGGGACTCATGATGAGATCTGGAGATCGATCCATTTATCGATAATACTCCACCGTAACAAACTTGTTCAGCCTACAGATGGTGCTATCCTTTGTGATGGAAAGACTTGACAGATGGGTAACTTGTGTTTAAACTGTGTATAAAGACATTGTGAACTATCTCCGTACATATAGTGTGCATGCAGACGACTTAGAACACTGCATCGATATGATGTCAAAAGAAGCTAAAGGAATACCTATCAGTTTGAGTGAATTACATACTAAATTCCATGCATACAAGAAAGCTTTATTTGCTAAATTCTGTATATGTGTGAATATATGTAAAGAACCAAATAATTTTTTGATGTAGCGCATCCAGTGTATGGCTACTGAATAAAGATGTGTATATTACCGCAAATCATGCTTTATTTTGTTCATACCTCTCACAACAATGTTACTCTACCAGTATTTTCACTGAAATGTCTAGAATACCTGCAGCAGCACCCGGTTGTCTGAATCACCTCATCATCACAGCAGCGTCTCCAGTCATTGTTAAAATGAATGATAGAGCAACTTTCATGTGTATATACAATGTGTGAGCATTGCAGCTCATTTGGTGACATATATTTTCTATAAAATTCCATTCCAGTATGATGCAGTTGGTATCATGGATAGTTGGGTGAAGTATCCTCAACACAAAGACTTTGTTGTAACTAAATGATCTTGTGATGATGCGGAAGAAGACCAGAAGAAGAATGGGATACTCCTACTCAATAATATACGGGCAGTAGTTGTAGGTCCAACCCTCCCAGGGGACACTGCCTTATCGAAGGCGCCTTCAGTGACAAGCGGGAGGGTTTGTGCGCTCCGATGAAGTCAACAGCTGTATTGGCAGTAGCGTAGCTACCGACAGGCCAAGCCAGAGTGGTCTTGATGAAGGAGCCAGACAAAGTGTGTCCCACAACGTAGGGCAGGGAGGGCTCTATAGGTGTAGTGAAGCCAGCTTCCCTAAAGGAGTAAACCTCATACAAATCCTGCTCCTCCAAGTTGGGGGTTGGGCAAGTAGCTAACAACCTCTTCCTGTAAAAAAATTCTTGTTCAGAAACCTCAAAGTAAAGAAGCCAGACAGATTTATGGACAATAACGTGTTATAGGCAAACGAAAATGAGAAAATGATGTGTTTATTGGAAGCTGGAACATACAGTTGGTCTACAGGGTGGGGCCCTGAGGTCACTGCTAGATTAGCTGCATAAAACCAAGGCAGGCGTAATTTCCCTATAGGAAATGCAATGGACTGGACATGGAGTGCTTGATATGCAAAGCTCAATAATTTTCTGCCATGGTTCCAGAGAGCCACCATGAATTTAGTACAGGGTTCGCAGTAAGAGAAAAATTTAAGCACCTAGTGAGTGGATTCACTGGAATAACATCTAGAGTTTCCAGTAAATAATCTCGTAGCCTATAAATGAAATGTATTCTCTTCTATCGTGAATTAAGCTATGTGGTTTCCGTTTGCTTATTTAAGTAACTTTGATATGTCAGTGGTAGTTTTATTTAATGAAGAATTTTGTTTCTTTCAGAATATTCAACACAACAAACTGACGAAATACTTTTGTAAATTCCCCAGCTGTTCATCTGGATATCACTTGGGTTACACAGCTACTAATGCCAGAAGTGAAACTGGTGTTAATGAACTGCAAAGCTTTAGTTGTTCTGTGGCAAGTTGTTCTCATGCAGCTGTTAGTACCAGAAGTGGATCAGGTGAAACTAGTGTCAATAGTGGATTAGGCCTATCAAGCACTAGTGTTGCCATGGAAAATCTTTATTATACAGGTGCCAATACCAGAAGTTAAACTTGTGTTAGAGAATTCCCTAGCACTAGTTGTGCTCAACAGAGTAATTCATTGAGTGATGCACCTCTTAAAGTTTTTAGCTCCCCTCAAAATGAATCTGCAGATTGTAAGTACACATTCTTATCTCAAACATTTTGTAATGAGGAAAGTGGGGTTTTAGGTACAAGGGTTTCAAAAGCAGACGTAACTCAAGAACATGAAAAATGTACAAGATTCATAGGAATGTTCTAACAAATCTATCAAAACTAAAAGCAAAGCTACATCATGAAAAATCAGAACTAAAACACTCAAAGACTTATATGGCAGCAATACTTCCTATTTCACAGAAACTAATTGAAATTCCATTGCTAAAGATCTCGTAAACAGTCAATTAAGAATACTCATCGATCAAGAAATGCAAGGTGGTGGACATCTGAGGACACAGTATTTGCTTTACCCTTATACAAACGAAGTCCCTGCCTATACAAATATTGATCAGTTCATTTTTATCTTCCTTCTGTGAGGCATCTGAAATCTCTATTGTCTTCTATACATTTTGAACCAGGATTGAATAGTTCCGTGATGAATATAATAAAAGCAGAAGTTGAGACAGTCGACAACAGTGATAACTATTGTGCATTTTTGTTTGATAAAATGTCTTTGGAGAGAGGGTAGTATTATGATGCAAACAAACAAAAAATTTCAGGGTCTCAAGATTTAGAGCATTTAGGGAGAGCAAATGTATGTGCAAACCATACATTAGATTTCATTGTTAGAGGCTTACATAAATTCTGGAAGCGGGTTGTTGCTTATTACTTCACTCAGAACTCAGTTTTAAGTATCACTTTAAAAAGTCTTACTATCTATGTCATATGGCAATTGCAAGAAATAGGGCTAAAGGTAGTTTCTACAGTTTGTGACCAGGGTGCAACCAACCGGAGAGCACTCAAGGAACTCTGCTGTGAGAAATTTACTGAGTCCAGTCCATTTCTTTTTTTAGTCAGTGATGAGCAGATTGCAGCAATTTATGATGTCCCACATCTATTAAAGAATACTAGAAATGCTCTGCTAAGATATAAAATACAGATTTGGTTTAAAAAAAGAGGCTAGTTTTGAAATTATTCAGAGGGCATTTCTTCTGGATCAGCGGAAGATGTTTAAAAAATTGCCAAAATTACAGAGGAATCATTTTGAATTTAATGATTTTTTTACTAAAATGAAAGGTAGGGTAGCTGCAGCCCAACTTAGTCATACAGTTGTTGAAACTTACGTGGCATGTAATATCTCACCTGTTGAGGCAATATACACTGCAGAATTTGTTGAAAAGAAGTACTGCTTATTTGATTCACTGAACAGCTCCAATTATTATCCACATGATGGCAAATCTTATAAGTGTGCTCTCTCTGTAGAGTCCCCACATATTGAAATGTGGTAAAGTCTATTAAAGGAAATGGAAAATTGGAAAGTGTTGGAGCAAGGCACAGGGAGACATAAGACAAAAATGTTCAGTTTCATAAGTGGGCAACAAACTACAATAAGATCACTGATGTTCATTTTTAATAGATTTTTTAAAAAATGGCTTTAATTTTTTAAGCATGAGGGCTTTCAAGCAAGACCCACTGGAGAATGTATTTTGTTGTGTGAAGCTGCATGGTGTTGCAAACACCTACCCATCTTGCTTTCAGTTCAAAGCAACATTGGAAACAGTTGTAGTCAATAACATGGGCACACCTATAAATTCACTAGGTAATTGAGAGGATGATAGATGCATGGTATCAAGCAATTTAACGCAATTTTTGGGAGCAAGTGGTGACAGCTTTCTTGATTCCACAACAGGCAATTCCATTACTGACCAAAGTGCTTTAGAGAGTGCCCCTGCTGATAATGAAGTTCCTCCTGCTGTTGCTGCTGGTGGTGGTGGTGGTGAATGGGCTGATGTAAGAAATGATAGACAACCACTAGCATATGTAGCTGGTTACATTCTATGAAACATGGGTGTAGCATCTGAAGCCAACTGTAGTGACTCTAAAACTACTCTGTTGGCTCCAAGACCCACAGAGCATCATTTATTTACAAGTTTCAAGGAGTATGATGCTTTAAACCCACAATAATTAATGTATGTTAGTGAAAGCTTAATGTCTTTTATAGCAAATGTTCAAAGGCAGTTGTATGCATTTTTAGATAAATGTGGACACCATAAAAAATTGTAGAATACATTCTATTCGCTGTTTATATTTCCATTGGAAATAACATTTCACAAAGCCCATTTTTCTGAACCATATATTTTAAGAAAATGTGTACCTCTTTTAATTTACATGTATGTGTGAGATTGGAAACACACCATCGATAGTAAAAGACTTAATGTTGTTAAAGACAACATTAGTAAAAGGCTTAAGGCTGTATGAGAGTTAAAGAAAATTTTTATGGTGTGCTTTAGAAAAAGTAGGTTTTGTTTTCATTTCACTGTTTTCATCCACCTTTCCTATTTTCGGTACTTAATACTGATGTATTCTTTTTTTGTTGAAGCATTTACAATCGTAAGATGTAGGAACATTTTTTAAGAAATTAATGGCCTGTAGAATAAGTTTCCTGGGCAAATACTCAGAAATTACAGTCCTGAAACATAGTTGTAACAAATTTTAGAATTCTTCAATAATTGACAATCTGATAAAGATTTCTTAATTGAACCTCATTAACTGCTGATTATTCGCTTAATAACAGGTTTTTTTCTCTATTGGCCCTGCAGCTTGTAAGATGTCAAAGTATGAATTATTCAGGAATATTTGTAGTCCAAAAGCTCCTACAATTTTTATTTAGCTTGTGACAGTCATTTAGACTAAAAGCTTGTTTCGACTTACTGTTAGTTTCAAGTGTTGCATCTAGTTCTTATGTCGCACAAAATGTGTGACAGTAAATCTATTTTTCACCTTTGTGTCTGACAGTCGCTGCTCAAGAAACCACCATAGGAGCAGCGACTGTGTGCCACAAACTTGTACACTGACATACTTATCCATTTCTGTCAACATGTAAAAGCTCCAGGATGTTTGTGCGTCATAAGAACTAGACGCAACATTTGAAACTGACAGTAAGTCGAAACAAGCCTGTAGTGTAAATAACTGATGCTAAATAAAATTGTAGCAGCTAAATTGGACTAAAAATATTCCTGAATAACAGGTTTGTCACTTCTGTATTGCAATGTGCTGTAGGTGAGTTTGAATTATTTTATTATGATGCTAGCCAAAATAGTTACATAGCACACCCACAAAAGTGAGATCAGAAAGTTAGAAACAAAAAACAAAAAAAAACTACAACGTACATAAGCTAGGAGTGATGCAACCCGCAATGTTTATCCTTATTTAGTCCATCTCCGTACCACTAGAGGCACTGTTATCGGTCTGAGTTTCCCTCTTTTTAACATAGCAGTTGCGCTTCCCTTTTCTTGTTGTTCTGTGTAGCAAGCTAGGTAATCGACGACAGAAGCAGATGTGTGTGTCGTTTGAGAAGATTGAGTACGATAGATGTTTGCATTCGACGATTATTGCTCTTGCGTAAATCGATTGGTTGACTACTTGGTGACAATGTCTCTGACCTGTGAGTGTTCGGTAGGACCGGCGTGTGGATGTTGGAGGATGGACCTGCAGCTGCCGATGCATGTGTTGGTGTCTCCCGACCGGCGCGATGTGCCAGCTGGCATCATTGCTGCAGATTTCAGCAACGAGCAGATAATGCACTTTTCGCTATCATGAGTGTGTGTGATCGATAGAACTTTGTCACCAGATATGTTTAGTGGAAATATTGTGGTGGACAACAGTGCTTGTATTCTTAAACATTGGTGCATACAAGACCTCGGATATACACTGAAGAGCAAAAGAAACTGGTACACCTGTCTGCTATTGTGCAGAGCCCCTGCGAGCACGCAGAAGTGCCCCAACACGACATGGGATGGACTCAATTAATGTCTGAAGTAGCGCTGGATAGAACTGACACCATGAATGAAATCTGTAAGAGTACGAAGGGTGAAGATCTCTTCTGAACAACACGTTGCAAGGCATCCAGATATGCTCAGTAATGTTAATTTCTGGGGAGTTTGGTGGCCAGCGTAAGAGTTTAAACTCAGAAGAGCTTTTCTGGAGCCACTCTGTAGCAATTCTGGACGTATGGTGTGTCGCATTGTCCTGCTGGAACTGTCCAAGTCAATCGGAATGCACAATGGACATGAGTGAATGCAGGTGCTTATGTATGTGTCACCTGTCAGAGTCAAATCTAGACGTATCAGGGGTTCCGTATCACTCCAACTGCACACGCCCCACACCCTTACAGGTTCTCCACCTGCTCGAACAGTCCCCTGCTGACATGCAGCGTCCATGGATTCATGAGGTTGTCTCCATACCAGTACATGTCTATCCGCTACATACAATTTGAAACGAGACTCGTCAGACCAGGCAACAAGTTTCCAGTCATCAACAACCCAATGTCAGTGTTGACGGGCCCAGGCGAGACATAAAACTTTGTGTCGTGCAGTCATCAAGGACACACGAGTCGGCCTTCGGCTCCGAAAGCCCATGTCAATGATGTTTCGTTGATTGCTGAATATGCAGCAGTTTGCGGAAGGGTTGTACTCCTATCACACTGAACGATTCTCCTCAGTGGTCGTTGGTCTTGTAGGAACTTTTTCCGGCCACAGCGATTCGGAGATTTGATGTTTTATCGGATTCCTCATATTCACGGTACACTTGTGAAATAGTTATACTGGAAAATCCCCACTTTATCATTGCCTCACAGGTGCTGCATCCCATCGCTCGTGTGCCGATTATAAAACGACGTTCAAACTCACTCAAATCTCGAGAACCTGTCATTGCAGCAGCAGCAACCAAAAGGTTCAAATAGCTCTGAGCACTATGCGACTTATCTATGGTCATCAGTCCCCTAGAACTTAGAAATACTTAAACCTAACTAACCTAAGGACATCACACAACACCCAGTCATCACGAGGCAGGGAATCGAACCCGGGAACCCGGGCGTGGGAAGCGAGAACGCTACCGCACGACCACGAGCTGCGGACAAGCAGCAACCGATCTAACAACTGTCTTATATAGGCGTTGCCGACAGCAGCGCCGTATTCTGCCTTTTTTCGTATCTCTGTATTTGAATACATATGCCTATACCAGTTTCTTTAGCGCTTCAGTGTATTTACCACTACGATCTATTTGTGCTGGAAATTTAATTGCTTGATTTGCAAAGTGTTTGTGTGTGATTCTCAAATGTTGAAAATATGTTTTTATTACAAGAAGTATCAACGTAAGGTGGTGGTGAACGCTTTAAGCAATCTGTTTAACGCCTGTAAACTGTTAAACAATTAATTTGATAAGGTAGTGCAAATGGACTATTATCCTCTATATGTATATCTAAATTGCAACAGAATTGTTGTTGTTGTGGCCTTCAGTCCTGGTTTGATGCAGGTCTCCATGCTACCCTTCTTGTGCAAGCTTCTTCATCTCCCTGTACTTACTGCAACCTACCTCCTTCTGAATCTGCTTAGTGTATTTATCTCTTGGTCTCCCTCTACGATTTTTACTCTCCACGCTGCCCTCCAATGCTAAATTTGTGATCCCTTGATGCCTCAGAACATGTCCTACTAACCGGTCCCTTCTTTTTGTCAAGTTGTGCCACAAACTCCTCTTCTCCCCAATTCTATTCAATACCTCCTAATTAGTTATGTGATCTACCTATCTAATCTTCAGCATTCTTCTGTAGCACCACATTTCGAAAGCTTCTATTCTCTTCTTGTCCAAACTATTTATCGTCCATGTTTCACTTCCACACATGGCTACACTCCATACAAATACTTTCAGAAACGACTTCCTGACACTTAAATCAATACTCGATGTTAACAAATTTCTCTTCTTCAGAAACGCTTTCCTTGCCATTGCCAGTCTACATTTTATATCCTCTCTACTTCGACTATCATCAGTTATTTTGCTCCCCAAATAGCAAAGTCCTTTACTACTTTAAGTGTCTCATTTCCTAATCTAATTCCCTCAGCATCGCCTGACTTAATTAGGCTACATTCCATTATCCTCGTTTTGCGTTTGTTGATGTTCATCTTATATCCTCCTTTCAAGACACTGTCCATTCCGTTCAACTGCTCTTCCAAGTCCTTTGCTGTCTCTGATAGAATTACAATGTCATCGGCGAACCTCAAAGTTTTTATTTCTTCTCCATGGATTTTAATATCTACTCCGATTTTTTCTTTTGTTTCCTTTACTGCTTGCTCAATATACAGATTGAATAACATCGGGGAGAGGCTGCAACCCTGTCTCACTCCCTTCCCAACCACTGCTTCCCTTTCATGTCCCTCGACTCTTATAACTGCCATCTGGTTTCTGTACAAATTGTAAATAGCCTTTCGCTTCCTGTATTTTACCCCTACCACCTTTAGAATTTGAAAGAGAGTATTCCAGTCAACATTGTCAAAAGCTTTCTCTAAGTCTACAAATGCTAGAAACGTAGGTTTGCCTTTCCTTAATCTTTCTTCTAAGATAAGTCGTAAGCCGGCCATGGTGGCCGAGCGGTTCTAGGCGCTTCAGTCTGGTACCGCGTGACCGCTACGGTCGCAGGTTCGAATCCTGCCTCGGGCATGGATGTGTGTGTGATGTCGTTAGGTTAGTTAGGTTTAAGTAGTTCTAAGTTCTAGGGGACTGATGACCTCAGAAGTTAAGTCCCATAGTGCTCATAGCCATTTGAACCATTTTTTGATAAGTCGCAAGGTCAGTATTGCCTCACGTGTTCCAATATTTCTACGGAATCCAAACTGATCTTCCCCGAGGTCGGCTTCTACCAGTTTTTCCATTCGTCTGTAAAGAATTCGTGTCAGTATTTTGCAGCAACAGAATTATGAGGAGTGAAAAAAACCTTCGTCAGTGTGTTTGAAGGCTAACAGGAAGTAGCCTCTTGAGAGAGGGGGAGGGAGAGAGAGGCAGGAAGTGTCTGGTATCAAATTTCAAAGGGATACAGCTGCCTGGTGGTTTGTTTGTGGATGATCAACGATCAGTAATGGCGGTCCCTGGCCAGTGGCGTGCCTAGTACAGTTCGATTGGCCCAGCGGTCAGCGACACGATCGGGGGTTTTCTTTCGCCGGATATGCTTCGCGCGATCTGTAACAGTGTAATTACGTGTGATGAGTGTTTCATGATGGTATTCCTTGTGTAATCGGAATAAAAAAGCGCCGCATTTGTTTCAATGTTCCGTACTGCCTTGCCACCCACAAACCGTTTGAATAAACAGTGTTCCATACAATGCAGTCCGTTTCCTAACAAATTCTTTATATAAATAAATAAACTGTATTCCATGTACTGCCTTGTATTCCATAAATTATTTGAATAAACAATATTCCATAAGTTGCCTTGCCTACTAGAAGTTGTTTAAACAATATTCGTTGCACTCAATCGGTTTCTGGCAAAAAGCCAGTCTATCAATATTTGCAGACGGTGGCAATATCCACCAATGGAAACTGCCCCACAGAAAAGGTTATCTATTTAATTAATTAGTCATCATATTGATTGAGTGGGAGGGGGCTAATCGAATAATTCAGGCCAGACCTCAAGCAGCTTGTATTCAACTGAGAGGGGAAACGTGATGTATAAGTGAACAATAGGTTAAGGGGAGGGTGTTATGGCATTCGCTGTGTTATTCAGTGGTTTGTTATTTAACTAATTTGTAAATGAAAATGATAATCTTATTTTATTACATTGAGTAATTACTAAATAATTTTTCTCCCGGCTAAAGATTTGGTCAAGTTGCTGAAGAACTCCAAGTTAACGTCGTGTTAAAGTGTTGCCTGTAAGTTGTGTAAGTGTCACTAAATCACATTTCATACAACAGATTCTATGCAACTATTGATTATGATGGAAGCAGTTATCTTCAGCAAAATGATCATTAAAACCACCGAATACCAGCCGCTCACAACACTGACGTATGTTACCTGAAACAATAATATTCGCAACTCGTGCTTAATTACTTTCGGCTCCATACATCAGCTAGAAAACTTTGTTATAAGGATCGTGCTATGAGTATTGTTTTTAAAGAACCAATCTGATTCGAATTATTTTCATTAAAATGAGTTCGGGACCACCGGTGCACATTTATTTTTACACATTTGTATTACGTTCGGAATTTTTGTCTGCAGAGTTGCGTAATTTGAATTTGCCGCTGAGATAATTGTTAAGATGGCGGCAGACAATTGATAGAGACCTTCTATTGTTAGAGCAAGTAAGATAAGTATTTGAAATGCTTATTAAACTTTACTTTCGTATTGTGCACTATTTAGACTTCATCAAGCAAACATTTGATTTTTTTCTAAGGAAAACACAGACAAAAACGCGATACAAATCGCTATCATCAATGGCTGCGCTCCTTGCAGCGGAAAGAAATAATTAACACAGATAATGCTTATTGAGTGAGGAATTAAGGTTACAAATAATTATTCACTCATATTTATAATAATAATGAACTCTATTCTCAAGTAATAATTAACAAATAATTACAATTTCTTAACAGACCTCAGTCTCATATGCGTCCGCAACCTGTAAAAGCCATCCAACAAAAGGTAAAAACAAAAGAAGACAAACGCAGATCATAAAAGGAATTTACAATTATCATTGTCTTTGTATGATACACATCGATATGTCTAACTACATCATAAATATTATATAAATAATTAATATTTATCATCGTTTTCACTGTTTTTTCATATGTCGAATAGATAATGTTTATAACTGTTAGAGGCATAACTTCCTCTCGTCGCACTGTAGCTAAAATTTATTTCGTGGATGTTACAGTGTGGGGGGAATGGTGAGGAGTGGGGATTTCCCAGAGGCGAGGATGACAAATAAAAGTGTCTTAGAACTGGCTTTAAAAAGTGCGCAAGTCAACCACGTAGACAGTGACTTTATTAAGTAATTTTAGACGTAACACTTAGTCTAACGCGGAGATGAAGATACCCGCGCTCACATTTAAGCCAAAAGGCAAGACACAGAATTCACAGCTTGTGTCCCTACACACAAAGGCTGTGCACTTCCTACTGTCTTCATGGAGAGCTATCGGTCTTTCTGGGGTTGAACTTACCGCTCAGTTTTAAATTGTTCAATTCCACGGACAGTTTCTGTTCTTCCTCAGGGATATTTTTACATCTAGTTTGTAACTCAGTAATAGTACCTTGCATCGCCCTCACACTGTTACTAATTTCTGACTGAGTGCCCTGTGTTTCAGTCTGTGTCTCTCTCATGTTTTCCAGCATACCTGCAACTCCCTGCTGTGCCTTGTCAATATCCGATGCCTTTTTATCTGTTTCCTGAGACAGTCCTTTGAGTAACTCCACTTTTAATTCTTTTCCCATTTCCGATAACTCATATGTTAAATCGTTTGACAGGTCAGTGGACAATTTTTTACTTAGGTCATCAAATTTTTGCATTTGTTCATTTGAAAGTTTCTTCTGGTAAACCTTCCGGGATGTAAGGTCGTGGTCCATGAAACTCTTCAGCTCCTAACGTTTCGTCCAGAGCTGCGCTGGACATCTTCAGAGGGGTCTTTCTCCTCCTCCCCCCTCTGAAGATGTCCAGCGCAGCTCTGGACGAAACGTTAGGAGCTGAAAAGTTTCATGGACCACGACCTTACATCCCGGAAGGTTTACCAGAAGATATATCATCCGGTCGTGAAAGCTTTCATACTATCACTTGAAAATTCCTCAAATTTTTGTGTCACATTTTTCGTAAAATCATTAAATGTTCGTGTTCGTTATTTTGAAGACTCATCGACTTCTTGTCACAAATTATTGAATTTTTGTGTAAGTTTTGTGTTTGTTGATTAAATTTTAGTGTTTGTTCATTCCTAACATAATTAAGGCGTTTCGCAACGTTGAAGTATCATTTTGAACACCTACTGACGTATCTGATTACATTCGGGTCCATTTCGCCCGATGCAGAAATTTTAGATCTACTAGAATCTGCGCCACCGCGCCTTTCACTAGTCTCATGTGAAAGAAATGCTTCCCGATGATAATCGTGAACTGGTTTCGTCTGCCGTAAGTAAAGCCATGTCATTAATCACAACATCGCTACCCCAATCATAGCTGAGCTTAAATAATGCTCGCTGTTCTCGTCTGACTCGCCGACATGTTCACGATCACTAACATTTGTCATCGCATTAATTGCAGCAACATTTTGTGCTTGAACTTAATTACTGAATGATCAACAATGATTTTACCTGCTGTATCCATTTCTGTCCTTCTGATTTACTATTTGCAGAATTTTGAAATGAATATCCCCTTCTTAATTACTCTGACAACATATTCTAAATTATTCTGAGACTTGTTGTGAACATTTACTGCAACTCATTGTTGTCACACTTACACTAACTCAAAATAATCTACCAAAATATAATTTTTTAAAACACACTATTTTACTATAATTTAAAATGCTCTAATTTTTAGGATGTGAGAGGAGAGGTACTACTACTATTACTACTACTACTATCATCACATACGAGTGAAGCGCTACCAAGCGAAGCCATGCAAGCTGTAAGTTAGAATTTTCCTACATTCTCGATAGATTTCGCAATATTTTTTTTCTGGTAGTTCCCATACAAATTTTATTCTTCGTCCATGCATGTACTTCTTTCGTAATCCTTCCTCTCTTTCTCTTGGCAGTAGAGAAAACAAAAGATAGTTAAAACAATGGAAAACTTTGAGAAAGAGTTAATATATTTTAATTACTTCAGTTATCTAAACTCGCATCACGGGCATCATTTATACTGGTGTTTAAGAAATGACGCCATAAGGAAGTGCGAATAATGCGAACTGTTTCGAGGTGTGTGGCTTGCGGATACTTTCACCAACAGCAATTCACGCTTCGCCGTTCGCCCCTCCACAGTCTCTCGCTACGATTACCACCGTAAAAACCTAATTTGATTGATGCATTAACGGTCCTCTGAACAGAGTGACTTTTACGTCTTCTTTCTTGAAGAAAAGGATGCACCGTCCATCTCCGTCACAAAGAATGCGACATAATACAATCATAAATAACGTCGCTGCCGTATCCAAAGATTGGAGGCTACCGTGTGCCCAGGAATCATTTTCGGTATAAGCAATTTAGAAATATATTGTACAATATATTGTAGAAACTTTTGCACAAATTCATATATTATTATCGGACATACACGCCGTACGTCCACCCACTATCAGGGGCGGGAAAAGGCCGATAATTGAAGAGTGAAAGATCTGATATCGGCCAAGGAAACAGAAGTATACGAGTACACGTTCACCTTTCTTTTCGTACATATCTCTTTTTGGCGCGGGTATGTTTAAATACACTATGTGATCAAAAGCATCCAAACACCTGGCTGAAAATGACTTTGAAGTTCGTGGCTCCATTCATTGGTAATGCTGGAATTCAATATGGTGTTGGCCCACCCTTAGCCTTGATGAAAGCTTCCACTCTCGCAGGCATACACTCAGTCAGGTGCTGGAAGGTTTCTTGAAGAGTGGCAGCCCATTCTTCACGGAGTGCTACGCTGAGGAGAGGTATCGATGTCGTTCGGTGAGGCCTGCCTCGAAGTCGGCGTTCCAAAACATCCCACAGGTGTTCTATAGGATTCAGGTCAGGACTCTGTGCAGGCCAGTCCATTACAGGGATGTTGTTGTCGTGTAACCACTCCACCACAGGCCGTGCGTTATGAACAGGTGCTCGATCGGGTTGAAAAATGCAGTCGCCATACCCGAACTGCTCTTCAACAGTGGGAAGCAAGAAGGTGCTTAAAACATCACTGTCGGCCTGTGCTGTGATAGTGCCACACAAAACAACAAGGGGTGCAAGCCTCCTCCATGAGAAACACGGCCGCACCATAACACCACCACCTCCGAATCTTACAGTTGGCACTACACACACTAGCTGATATTCACCGGGCATTCGCCATACTCACACCCTGCTATCGGATTGATACAGTGTGTGCAGTGATTCAGTGGTATTGTATGTCCACAACTATCAACTAAAATTTTTCCTGAAACCAGCAACGTGATTTATAGTTGACTGAAGAAAAACATCAGCGTAAAGCAAAATAAATATAAGACGTTTCTGGATGTAGCATAAAAGATGAACTGTAAGTTTAAGAAACTCGCTTCAGACTCGAAGAAGAAAGACTACACTGGATGTGACGCACAACATCCAACAAATACAACAGATATGTAAGAAATGAAACATTTAGCAACTGCTATATCTATAAAAAAAAAGAAAAAAATCGAAACCACTTTATTTTTCATAGCAGAGAACTTTAATATTGGTTGGACTTTTTTAACACTTACCAGAATGAGTTGAAGTCCATGGAATGCCGATATTTCGGTTTTTACATTTCATTTCCAATAAGCACCCGAAATAAAACCTAAAAAGAGAAACACAGAAATACATTTATTCTCTCTGTGTACCACAAGGGACTGTTATGGATTCGTTAAAAAATTCATTTTTTATATTTCTATTGCCGTACGCCTCTCACGACGCGTCCTAAAAAAAAATCCGCAGTCTTTAAATTTCTCCAAAAACTCTGTTCTTAGAAGTTTCGTCCGCCTCGCTTTCTGTCATGTATATTTAACAGAACAGCATTTGAACCCGCGTGTAGTGGCAAAAGGCGAACTTTTGTCGGGCTATAACCACTCTAGAGCAATATCAGGCTTATTTTCATACAGGGGAGAGGTGATTGATAATATCGGAAATAATTAATGGCACTGAAAAAGTTATAATTAAAATTGTCGATAAATAATCTCTCATCAGAATAACGCCTGCAGCAAAGTAGCGCTTCAGGGAAATCAAAGAGGGTTTAATGCAGCTACTTTTGTTTCTAAATTCTGCTACATAAATCACGAGCGGGTATTGCTAGTTGTCTTGTTTTCTGCGCTCTGAGTAAGTCTACTTAGCTGCGACTTGCGATATAGCGTGCATTTCCGTGTGATATGCTACGGAAGGGATCAGGGTACTTTTGTTAAACTGCAGGAAAATTGACCATAGTTAGATTATACGGGAGAGACTTTTGCCTTAAGGGGATACGGAATCACCTATCCCCGCAATGTTAATATATGCCTACTATAGGGAACATTTTCTCACAAACTACTGGAGACAGAGAGGTAAAAATTTTACTGTATGTGCATTCATATGTTACAACAATACTGAAACAACAGTTTATTGTCAAAGTATTTTCTTACAGAGATATTGTACATTTATTTTTAAGTAAATTTTTTCCATCGCTTTTTACTAGACTATCACCCCTAAGTCTTTTGTAAATCAAGTAATTAAAAAATCGTTGTTTCAGTATGTAATAGGGACCTATGTCACTACGTCATAAAAATTTCAGACTTCTAGGTTGACCAGTACCTGAGATAATGTTCCTAGATGAAGTAAAAAGTAAACTTACGGGAAACGGAGAAAGAAAATTAAAACATTCCTGATCCGTAGCTAATACCCCCTTCACAGTCTTCATAATCATCTTCAAGTCTTCTTTTGGCACCCCTCTGCACCTGTCTTGCTTTTTTCACTAATGTCTTGATTATATTATCAGCATGCCTTAGTCTGTGCTGATCTAAAAAGAACATAGCACGTACCGTACGGGAACCAACACACATACCTAACTTTTGAAGGACCTGGCATTTAGTTATATTTCCAAGATTGAAGGTTGCCACAGCATCATACACACCAAAATGTAGTGTATTAATTCCGACAAACACTGTTTTTGGGAGACGATGCCATATCACACTATTCAAGCACTCGTTGGGGTTCTGCGTTTTTCCGTGAAGACATTTCATCAGAAGACTTCTGTCAGCCAGATCTCTGAAAATGGGCTTTATTTCTGCCATGATGGCTGATGGTAGACTGTGGTGGTGAATGTATTTCTCTCCTGTTGTTAGTCCCCTATTGTATTTACACCAGCTGTTTTCACCTTTGGGGCACAAACCATGTTGTGGATGCTCATCCGTGGATGCGGTGTGGAAATATAAAGCCCATATAGCTCTCCTCATTTCTTCAAGATTTCCTGTATTTTGCCTGATTGCAAGGCCATAGCAGTTCTGAATGTGGTCTATTATGGAATCAGTCAATCTTCCTCTGCCATCCAAGGTTTTCCCATCATCTAGTTTTTTCCCTTTCATAACTGATTTTAACCTTCTCAGCCTGGCACCCATTCTCTTCTGCACATGTCCTATACATTCAAGTTTGCTTATATTTACACTGTTCCCATATGGTTTGCTTTCCAAAACTTCTTTGAATGCTTTAGAGTCACCATCTCCCAGATATTTGACATAGCGAACATTATACCACTGTGAAGAGCGATGAAAAATTTTCTTCACCCCAGCAACCTCCATGCCACCACTACTACCATAATAATTAGCAATACAGTCATCACTGTGTTCATTTTTCAGCCTGCCTGTGCACCTACAGTATTTAGACATTATTGCAACATCAATAACCTTGCCAGTATCAACACTAGTTGCTGTTACAACACCATTGTTGGAGGTGTGGCTCCTTTTCTGCCACGTGCCATCAAACGCCACTGTGAGGTCACGACTGCCGTCATTTTCTTCCACTGCTTCTTCCACAGCAACCTGCATTGACTTCTGTGCTACATCTTCAACTGCAGATCCTAGTACATAATTGTAAGCTTCAAACTTTGAAGGTGCACTTGGAAGATTTAGAACACCACATAGCATATCACCAGCTGCTTTGCCCTTACCAATTGCTCGCAATCCATAAACTAACCTAATATTTACACTATAAAGTTCAGTTTTCTTGTATCCATTATTTACAGTTACTGAAACCGAACTTGGAAACTTACAGCTGTATTTACAAACACTGCATATTAAATTAAACTGGGCAGCCAGGCCAACATGGGATTCTACTTTCAGAGAAACGTTTCCATGACATTTTTTGCAGCACAAACTGTTTTCAAGAGCTTCACACAATATATTCGTATCAATGAGTTCAAAAACTTCATTCCCTCTATCAAGTAAATTATATTTCTCTTCCAAATCTCTTAGTTTTTTATGAGAAGCACTGTTTTCATTTGGTGTAAGTTCGTTCGGCAAATCAGTAATAAGTGGATTCACATTTTCCAACAGTGATGATGATGAACTGCTTTGCTTTGCTAATGAATCATTATTTCTTTTCTTTTGCCAGTTCACACGCTTTTTAAATACTTTTGCTTTAGCTCTAGGCATTTTCACTGCGAAAAATGAAGCACTAAATACGAAATAACTCAACAACAACTACTTTCTTATATCACACTGTTTACAAAACAGTCCCGCCACAAAGTCAAAGAGTAACTTGAGGAAACCAGAGAAAAACATTTTCGGGCAACTAGTGTATAAATAGTCGCTGGAAACCGGGATATTTGAATTCATGTCACTTTAAAGGTACTGCCAAAAAGTTCATGGTCAGCCACGAGAGACGTGTATAACTAAAGCGCAATACCCGATCTCACAAATATATAAAAATAAAATAGTTATAATTGTAGTAGAGCTATGTATGATACGTCATTTTAAAGAGGAAACATGGCAGAATATAATACGCCAATAAAAAAAATTCGATTTTTTAACCCAAAATCCGATTCCGTATCCCCTTAAGGTCACGGACTAAGAATATCTGACGAATTGTGTGCGCGAGGAAATGTAGCGCTCAGCATTAAATTCTATTACATGCCGATTCATCGATAATGGGATTTGTGGACTATACGGAGGGACGTTTTTCTAAGAACGGAACTGGACACTTAGCTTTGTGAAAATAAAAACGTACGAAGTCTGAATGGCTGTATCGAAGTATAGTAATGGATCATAGTCTTTGCTATAATATCTTTGAGTGTCGAACTATAAAAATCACGGACATTTTAGTTGCCGTAATTGTAGGATCAACCCTCCTTTTCCCTACATGTTGTTGTTGTTGTGGTCTTCAGTCCTGAGACTGGTTTGATGCAGCTCTCCATGCTACTCTATCCTGTGCAAGCTTCTTCATCTCCCAGTACCTACTGCAGCCTACATCCTTCTGAATCTGCTTAGTGTATTCATCTCTTGGTCTCCCTCTACGATTTTTACCCTCCACGCTGCCGTCCAGTACTAAATTGGTGATCCCTTAATGCCTCAGAACATGTCCTACCAACCGATCCCTTCTTCTAGTCAAGTTGTGCCACAAACTCCTCTTCTCCCCACTTCCATTCAATACCTCCTCATTAGTTATGTGATCTACCCAACTAATCTTGAGCATTCTTCTGTAGCACCACATTTCGAAAGCTTCTATTCTCTTTTTGTCCAAACTAGTTATCGTCCATGTTTCACTTCCATACATGGGTACGCTCCACACAAATACTTTCAGAGACGACTTCCTGACACTTAAATCTATACTCGATGTTAACAAATTTCTCTTCTTCAGAAACGCTTTCATTGCCATTGCCAGTCTACATTTTATATCCTCTCTACTTCGACCATCATCAGTTATTTTGCTCCCCAAATAGCAAAACTCCTTTACTACTTTAAGTGTCTCATTTCCTAATCTAATTCCATCAGCATCACCCGACTTAATTCGACTACATTCCATTATCCTCGTTTTGTTTTTGTTGATGTTCATTTTATACCCTCCTTTCAAGACACGTCCATTGCGTTCAACTGCTCTTCCAAGTCCTATGCTGTCTCTGACAGAATTACAATGTCATTGGCGAATCTCAAAGTTTTTATTTCTTCTCCATGGATTTTAATACCTACTCCGAACTTTTCATTTGTTCCTTTACTGCTTGCTCAATATACAGATTGAATAACATTAGAGAGAGGCTACAATCCTATCTCACTCCCTTCCCAACCACTGCTTCCCTTTCTTGGCCCCCAACTCTTATAATTTCCATCTGGTTTCTGTACAAATCGTAAATAGCCTTTCACTCCCTGTATTTTACCCCTGCCACCTTTAGAATTTGAAAGAGAGTATTGCAGTCAACATTGTCAAAAGCTTTGTCTAAGTCTATAAATGCTAGAAACGTAGGTTTGCCTTTCCTTAATCTTTCTTTTAAGGGAAGTCGTAAGGTCAATATTGCCTCACGTGCTCCAACATTTCTACGGAATCCAAACTGATCTTCCCCGAGGTCGGCTTCTACCAGTTTTTTCCATTCGTCTGTAAATAATTCGTGTTAGTATTTTGCAGCTGTGACTTACTAAACTGATAGTTCGGTAATTTTCACATCAGTCAACACCTGCTTTCTTTGGGATTGGAATTATTATATTCTTCTTGAAGTCTGAGGGAATTTCGCCTGTCTCATACATCTTGCTCACCAGATGGTAGAGTTTTGTCAGGACTGGCTCTCCTAAGGCTGTCAGTAGTTCTAATGGAATGTTGTCTGTTCCCGGGGCCTTGTTTCGACGTAGGTCTTTCAGTGCTCTGTCAAACTCTTCACGAAGTATCATATCTCCCATTTCATCTTCATCTACCTCCTCTTCCATTTCCGTAATATTGTCCTCAAGAACATCGCCCCTGTATAGACCCTCTATATACTCCTTCCACCTTTCTGCTTTCCCTTCTTTGCTTAGAACTGGGTTTCCATCTGAGCTCTTGATATTCATGCAAGTGGTTCTCTTTTCTCCAAAGGTCTCTTTAATTTTCCTGTATGCAGTATCTGTCTCACCCCTCGTGAGATGAGCCTCTACATCCTTACATTTGTCCTCTAACTATCCCTCCTTAGCCATTTTGCACTTCCTGTCGATTTTTGAGACGTTTGTATTCCCTACATACAAAACGCAATCATTCATGATCATTTAATTATTATCAAATGTTGTTAATAAAAAGCTAAAGTGATTTCCACAATAGCATATGTGTTAGTAACTATCTCGTCTTTGGTAACGCAGCAACAGATGACGGGTGATCGACTGAGCAAAAAGTTAACATTAATTATTATTATTAAAACCCTAAATTAAGTCGCCGCTACGGTGAAGGTGTTTGTGGCTGCTCCATCTGAGCTATAGATACAACGAAAAGTCGGGAATATACAGTAGATAACCACATCACTTTGGCACGACAGCCCTACACACGACACAATTTGTTGGGTGAAGTGGGGAAGGGGCGGGAGGGGGGTGGGGCTGTCGTGTGGTCCTACACTCCCCTCCCCTCCCCCCGGTATCCCGACAAGGGCTGTTCGTCCGTCGGTGTCGATCAAAACGTCATTGGCAAAAGATTCCGGAATAGTCCCCCATTCGGATCTCCGGGAGGGAGCTGCCACAAGGGGGAGGTTAGCACGAGAAAAAGACTGAATAATCAAAGGAAGGAAAACGTTCTACGAGTCGGAGCGTGGATTGTCAGAAGCTTGAACGTGGTAGGGAAAACAGAAAATCTGAAAAGGGAAACGCAAAGACTCAATCCAGATATAGTAGGGATCAGTGAAGTAAAGTGGAAAGAAGACAAGGATTTCTTGTCAGATGAGTCTAGGGTAATATCAACAGCAGCAGAAAATGGTGTAACAGGAGTAGGATTCTTTATGAATAGGAAGGTAGGGCAGGGACTGTGTTACTGTGAAAAGTTCAGCGACAGCAAACCAACACCGACAACGATAATTCAGGTATACATGCCGACGTCGCAAGCTGAAGATGAAGAGATAGAGAAAGTGTATGAGATACTGCCTACAGGAAAATTAACGAGCCCTTTGGAGAAAAGAGAACCACTCACATGAATTGTCAAAATCTCACATGGAAACACAGTTCTAAGCAAAGAAGGGAAAGCAGATAGGTGGAAGGAGTATATAGAGGGTCTATACAAAGACGATGTACTTGAGGACAATATAATGGAAATGGAAGAGGATGTAGATCAAGATGAAATGGGAGATACGATACTGCGTGAAGAGTTTGACAGAGCACTGAAAGATCTGAGTCGAAACAAGGCCCCAGGAGTAGACAACATTCCATTAGAACTACTGACGCCCTTGGGAGAGCCAGTCCTGAGAAAACTCTACAATCTGGTGAGCAAGACGTATGAGAAAGGCGACATGCCCTCAGACTTCAAGAAAGATATAATAATTCCAATCCCAAAGAAAGCAGGAGTTGACAGATGTGCAAATCCAAACTATCAATTTAATAAGTCACAGCTGCAAAATACTAACGCGAATTCTTTACAGAGGAATGGAAAAACTGGTAGAAGCCGACCTCGGGGAAGATCAGTTTGGATTCCGTAGAAATATTGGAACACGTGAGGCAATACTGACCCTACGACTTATCTTAGAAGCTAGATTAAGGAACGGCAAACCTACGTTTCTAGCATTTGTAGACTTAGAGAAAGCTTTTGGCAATGTGGACTGGAATACTCTCTTTCAAATTCTAAAGGTGGTAGGGGTAAAATACAGGGAACGAAAGGCTGTTTACAATTTGTACAGAAACCAGATGGAAATTATAAGAGTCGAGGGACATGAAAGGGAAGCAGTGGTTGGGAAGGGAGTGAGACAGGGTTGTAGCCTCTCCCCGATGTTATTCAATCTGTATATTGAGCAAGCACTATAAGAAACAAAAGAAAAATTCGGAGTAGGTATTAAAATCCATGGAGAAGAAATAAAAACTTTGAGGTTCGCCGATGACATTGTAATTCTGTCAGAGACAGCAAAGGACTTGGAAGAACAGTTGAACGGAATGGATAGTGTCTTGAAAGGAGGATATAAGATGAACATCAACAAAAGCAAAACGAGGATAATAGGATGTAAGTGGGGTGATGCTGAGGGAATTAGATTAGGAAATGAGACACTAAAAGAAGTAAAGGAGTTTTGCTATTTGGGGAGCAAAATAACTGATGATGGTCGAAGTAGAGAGGATATAAAATGTAGACTGGCAATGGCAAGGAAAGCGTTTCTGAAGAAGAGAAATTTGTTAACATCGAGTATTGATTTCAGTGTCAGGAAGTCGTTTCTGGAAGTATTTGTATGGAATTTGAATGGAAGCGAAACATGGACGGTAACTAGTTTGGACAAGAAGAGAATAGAAGCTTTCGAAATGTGGTGCTACAGAATAATGCTGAAGATTAGATGGGTAGATCGTATTACTAATGAGGAGGTATTGAATAGGATTGGGGAGAAGAGAAGTTTGTGGCACAACTTGACTAGAAGAAGGGATGGATTGGTAGGACATGTTCTGAGACATCAAGGGATCACCAATTTAGTATTAGAGGGCAGCGTGGAGGGTAAAAATCGTAGAGAGAGACCAAGAGATGAATACACTAAACAGATTCAGAAGGATGTAGGTTGCAATAGGTACTGGGAGATGAAGAAGCTTGCACAGGGTAGAGTAGCATGGAGAGCTGCATCAAACCAGTCACAGGACTGAAGACTACAATAACAATAATGAAGCTGATGAGGCGCTTTACAACACGAGGTACCCTGGATACAAAAATAAATTAAGAAGATGGAGACCTGACCTAACCTAACTCTCTCCTGTAACAAGAAATCGGAGTGTTACAGTGAGCCCGTCTTCTACAGATATAGCAGATCTTAAGTGAGTATTGTGCTTTGTGATGTGAGGATACACTTCACTGAGCACATACAGAGATGCATGCTCACCCATTCTTAAGTAATTGATGTACGACTTGACGCCCTCCACTATAAGCTCACGTAACAGGTTTTGTTGAATGCTTTTATCGTGTCGTCGTAAAACGCAAGGCTTCACGCAGATACTTTTCCTTTTCCTTTCTCCGCTTCTCTTCAGCATGTGCACACAGTGCAATTGTGGTACATGCAACTGCTGCGGTTAGTAGGTTGTTGTTGTTGTTAGCCATCTTGAACGCTAGCGAAAAATGTGATGACAGTGTAATACCGCTTTTTAGCGCCACGTGAAAGATCTCTGTCAAATATATTCGACGAATATTTGATTAAATCTTTAACAAAGAAATTTGATAGTTTAATACCGGCCTAAGGCCCTCTAGTGCGCGGTACTTTGCAAGAGGCTTGCACAGAGTAGAGTGACAAGGAGAGCTGCATCAAACCAACACCGACTCAAAGGAAGGCCTCGGCGCTTGCTGGTGACGTCACGTCAGCTAGGCACGGCGAACGCCAGGTCTGTTGCAGGCAGAAACGCCCGGCGTGCTTATCACTATAAGTCTCTTATTTTTGGACAAAATGTTTGGTATTGTTTTGGATTCTGCAGTTTTATTTAGATGAAAGATTTTCTTACTATCGTAAAGCTACAAATGAAGATCATAGTTCTGAGTTACCGAATCCTGTCTAAACAAACGTAGATCAATATGAGAAGATGCTTTGCCCAATTGCGAGCTTCGGAACTTTTACATTCAAGTAACTATATTTACTTGATCCATTTTGCTGTCGAAACTTACCCCAATCCCGTTACAATTAACTCGTTTCTTTTATTTATTTATTTATTTTCGTTTGACATCGTCACTGGAAATGTGAATTAATTTACATGTGTAAATGTCCAACTGTTGCCAGTCATTAGATTACAGTCATTTTCAACGAAAGGAATTCTAAACAGGAAACAAAATAGCTTCATACATTGAAAATACTGCTGAGCTTAAACTTTTTTAAACATGCGCAGTACAAAAGATAAATATTCCCCTCTTGCAACTGAAAGGAGAAACTTTATAAGATAAAAGAAAAAAAAATTGATAAAACAAGTATCTCTCTTTTGCCTCTTCTTCTGTCCCCCACCCCCTCCCACAACGTGTACAATCGCAAGATATTTCATTAACATTCAGTGCTCCTCACCCCATAGTCAACCAAGATAGCTAAATAAGAGACCAATATGTTCACAGTTTCTTGTAAAAGCAACCCAGTACAAATGTAACTTCCTCAGGTTTACAAGTGAGGTAAAGAAGCACGAATTCTGTTGCTGCTGGACCATGAAGTTGTTTTTGTTTGTCAATCCTTAAAACAGGTGGACATTTAAATTCAGGAGGACACTATTTGTTAAGAAGTGTAATGAATTGCACAATTAATTGATTGCGGAAATCTCTCACAAGGGAACCTCCCCATCGCACCCCCCTCAGAATTAGTTATAAGTTGGCACAGTGGATAGGCCTTGAAAAACTGCACGCAGATCAATCGAGAAAACTGGAAGGTGTGGAACTATGAAAAAAATAAGCAAAATATACAAACTGAGTAGTCCATGCGCATGATAGGCAACATCAAGGATAGTTCGAGCTCAGGAGCGCCGTGGTCCCGTGGTTAGCGTGAGCAGCTGCGGAACGAGAGGTCCTTGGTTCAAGTCTTCCCTCGCGTGAAAAGTTTAATTTTTTGTTTGCAGACAATTCTTATCTGTCCGTCCGTTCGTCCGTCCGATGCGAGGTAACTGCGCCGTAGCATGGGGACGCTACACCTAAAGAAACATCGAAACATCCACAAGAAAACCAAAATCGGGCAAGGTAGAAGAATCTTTTTACCCATTCGCTTAGTGTACAAGTTAGGTGGGTCGACAACATATTCCTGTCATGTGATGCCCATGCCGTCACCAGTGTAGTATACAATGTATTAGACGTGTTTTCCTGTGGAGGAATCGGTTGACCTATGACCTTGCGATCAAATGTTTTCGGTTCCCATTGGAGAGGCAAGTCCTTTCGTCTAGTAATCGCGCGGTTTTGCGGTGAGGTCGCAAAACACAGACACTAAACTTATTACAGTAAACAGAGACGTCAATGAACGAACGGACAGATCATAACTTTGAGAAAATAAAGAAAGTAAATCTTTCACTCGAGGGAAGACTTGAACCAAGGACCTCTCGTTCCGCAGCTGCTCACGCTAACCACGGGACCACGGCGCTCCCGAGCTCAGGCTATCCGATGTTGCCTATCTTGCGCATGGACTCCTCTGTATATTTTGCTTATATTTTTCATAGTTCCACACAACTTCTTCCAGTTTTCTCGACTGATCTATGTTCAGCTTCTCAAGGCCTATCCACTGTGCCAGCTTATAACTAAATCTGAGGCGGGTGCGATGGGGAGGTTCCCTTGTAAGAAGTGTAATGAATTGCACAATTAATTGATCGCGGAAATCTCTCAGAACAATGTGTGTTGGTCAACTACCGCCAATAGTTTCACATTTTCCTGTGTCAGAGAGGGAGACACCATGATGAGTATGCCTGCAACAGACCTGGCGTTCGCCGTGCCTAGCTGACGTGACGTCACCAACAAGCGCCGAGGCCTTCCTTTGAGTCGGTGTCGATCAAACAGTACTTCGCACTGAAGACCACAACAACTCGTGTGGCACCTGAGCTGGGGCAGCCCCTGCAGCCTGCCGGTCTCTGGAGGCGTGTCGCGTATTTTTAGTGCATCAGCTGGCGAGGCGCGCCAGTCAGCTGTGGAGAGCAGTGGAGGGGGCGCCGACCGAGCACGCGACCTTGCACGAGGCGCGTATCTCGCGGACCAGTCCGCCGCGAACGCCGGCCGCAGCTGGTCGCAGTGCAGTGATCTGTTCGTGTGCTGTGCTGTGTGTGTGTGACATGTGGAGCGTCGTGGGCCGCTGCGTGTGGGCGTCGGCCCGCCGCCAAGGAAGTCGCTGCCTCGCGTCTTCCTCAGCCGCCGCCCCCTCCAGGGTGATCCAGTCCCCGCTGGGCGAGGTGCAGGTGCCGGAACTCAGCGTCACGCAATACCTCTGGCAGGACTACCACAGGTGGCCCGACAAGAAAGCCATCGTAAGTACCTCGCCCGGTGCAAAACAAACTGAATGCGCCTTTCTGCCTTCGCCTTGTATCCTGACAAGGGAACCTCCCCATCGCAACCCCCTCAGATTTAGTTATAAGTTGGCACAGATCAATCGAGAAAACAGGAAGAAGTTGTGTGGAACTACGAAAAAAAATAAGCAAAATGTACAAACTGAGTAGTCCATGTGTAAGATAGGCAACATCAAGGATAATGTGTGCTGACGAGCGCCGTGGTCCCGTGGTTAGCGTGAGCAGCTGCGGAACGAGAGGTCCTTGGTTCAAGTCTTCCCTCGAGTGAAAAGTTTTCTTTATTTTTGCAAAGTTATGATCTGTCTGTTCGTTCATTGACGTCTCTGTTCACTGTAATAAGTTTAGTGTCTGTGTTTTGCCACCGCACCGCAAAACCGTGAGATTAGTAGACGAAAGGAGGGTCGACAGAAGCGTCCGACCCTACGCGTCGGTAAGGGTGTTGTCGTGTGTGACGTCATGACGGCGCGGAGTTTGGTTTGTGTGTGTGGCGTGTTTGTAGATGTCGTCATGTTGCGGTTTGTTGTGCTCTCTGGTGGTATGTTCAGGGTTTTCGTTTGTGTGGAGTAATGGGCTCAGTTTGCTTTTGCTCATTATCCAGAATTGTTAGAGTGTCGGCTGTGTTTGTAGTGGAATTCGTTCGAGTTAACGATTTTATGTGAAGGTTAATTTAGTGTTGTTCGCTGTACACCGTGTGGTAATTTTAGTAAAATTAATCGGTTGTTGTTTTTGTTCAGGAATGGATATGACGGATAATATTAACAGTGCGCAGGTCAAGGCAAGTGTTCGATCCCAACTGGTATAGGGAGATGTTTTTGAGCTATATAGGCCAAGGGAAGTGTTAGGTCCTAATTTATGGGATCGGGAGCTGCTGTTGAGCTATATAGGTCAAGGGAAGTGTCCGATACCAGATGATATTGTGTTTAGTGGTATTTTGAGAGTTTTGTGATGTCGGTTTTTTTCGTCGTTTTGTGTTGATTTGTATGTGGGTGGGTGTCTAAGTTTGTTTATATTTAGTTTGCCCCCACCCAAAAACACCCCATTTCTCGCGCTTGTCCCGTTAGTGTCATTAGGCTTTTTGTAGAAAGTGTGTGTGTTTGTTTTTCGATGTATTTTCGTCTTCATAATGTGTACGTACCGAGTTTATATGCGCCATATTGGAATCATGGTTTATGGTCGTTTCCGCCATATTTGTGACGTCATGGATCAAAACAGACGGGCGGGATCGGACGCTTCGGTATTTCCCGAAAGGACGTGCCTCTCCAATGGGAACCGAAAACATTTCATCGCAAGGTCATAGGTCGACCGATTCCTCCACAGGAAAACACGTCTGATATATTCTATACGACACTGGTGACAGCATATGCGTCACATGACAGGAATATGTTGTCGACCCACCTAACTTGTACACTTGGCGAATGGGTAAAAAGACTCTTCTACCATTCCCGATTTAGGTTTTCTTGTGGAAGTGTTAATCACTCCCAAAAAAGTGATGAAAACATAAGAGTTTGTCACATAAACTGCAACAAATGAATGCAACAGTTTGACAGTCGCACGGGTTTCCCTGTGCTCTGTCAAAACATATGTTTTTAACGTTTTCAAATTTTTCCGTGTGTAGACCGTCAAATCCTGCATTTGTCCAAGCAAATCTGAACATGTACTGGAATTTTGGAGAGCGAAGTTGATTATAAAAAAAATTTAACTCTTCACTCGAGGGAAGACTTGAATCAAGGACCTCTCGTTTCGCAGTTGTTCACGCTAACCACGGGACCACGGCGCTCCTGAGTTCATATTTTCCTTGATGTTGTCTATCTTGCGCAAGGGGTATTCAGTTTGTATATTTTGCTTCTTTTTTTCATAATTCCACGCAACTTCTTCCTGTTTTCTCGATTGATCTGTGTTCAGTTTTTCAAGGCCTATCCACTGCGCCAACTTATAACTAAATCTGAGGGGGGTGCGATGGGGAGGTTCCCTTGCGAGATACACCTATATTACTAAATTGGTAACTCGTATGCGGGTTGCCTATCTAACGGCATCCAGGGCCAACAAAAGAATTTTATATCCGGTATCCCGGGCAATTATTGAATGAACTTAAAATTTTTATATGCTATCACAATCTGCTTATTTAGAGCTATAACCTTAACACAATAAGGTAGAGTTAAGGTTAGAACCTGTGCATATGTCTTGAAAGCAGCCGTAACTCACGGCGCGAAGTACCCACACTATATTCGTCCAGTATTTGAGATTGAGAGCACTCACAAACGGACCGTACGAACTTCCCCTCACAGATTTGATACGTATTGACAAGCTGTGTAGGGCACGACTAGGGCTGCAACATATGTAAATAGCGAGAGGCAACTCTCAAACGTTTTCGAGAAAATCGAATTTGAACATTTTGCGCGTGCCTACATACAGTCGGACACTAAACACTAAGCCGGCCGGTGTGGCCGAGCGGTTCTAGGCGCTTCAACCGCAGGTTCGAATCCTGCATCGGGAATTGATGTGTGTGATGTCCTTAGTTTCGTTATGTTTGAGTAGTTCTTAGTTCTAGGAGACTGATGACCTCAGATGTTAAGCCCCATAGTGCTCAGAACCATTTGAACCATTTTTGAACTAAACACTACACCCTAAAAATAACACTTGAAATCGAAATCAATCAAGAAAATATTATATATTCACTTTCTGTGACATAAACATACATGTTAGGGACTGAAAAACAACAGTTACACAACATAATTAATAATAATTCCATATACTGACATCTTGAGCATACAAATGAAACAGCGGTCAGGCATAAGAGTAAATATACACTGTGATGTTCTTCACTTTCAGGTCCAAATTAATATTTTGTTTTGCCACCTTCTGCTTGGATCACAGCTTCAGAACGTCGAGGTATAGATTCTACCAATTTGTTTTTGAGTACGCAGTTATTCCACTCTTTCGCTAAGGCTGCTTTTAAAACATCTTTGTTTTTGATTTGCATTTTTTTATACTACGCTTTAGTTATCTCCAAAGATGTTCAACTGAGTTAGTGTCTAGTGACTGGGGAGGCGAGTAAGACTGTTTTGGTACACTGTAAGGTAGGCACTCTTTTACAGTGGCCGTATGCTTGGGGTCATTGTCTTACTGGAACACCCAGTCTGTTCTTAGTCTCAGTTTCTCCCCAGATTGCTTCAGATTCTCCTTTAAGATGGTGAGATACCTCAATTTATCCATAGTACCTTCAATAAATAGTAAATTCCCAACTCCAGCTCCAGACATGCAGTCTCACACAAGAATATTTCTACCCCCATACTTCGCTGATCGGACAAGATTTCTCTTCTTCCAACTTTCATTCCTTTTTCGCCACACCTTTTGCTGTCCATCACACTGGGGGATGTTAAACTTACACAAATCCGTGAAAAGTACTCTATTCAAAAATGTGGAATCATTATTTCGACGCAGAGTTGCAAATTCTAGTCGCTTCCGTTCAATTACCCTGCTTATGAACGGTTTCTTCCTTGCTGTTCTACTTTCAAATCCATGATTGTGCAGCAGTCTTCGTGCTGTTACGGGATGAACATTATTTACACGAGTATTTGCGACATCTAATGCCAACTCTGTGGCTGTAACTGTGGGATCCGCATTCACTTTTATAATGATGTGTCGACGCTCCCTGTCGGATAATAATGGTGGTCGTCCACACTTAGCTCTGTTTTCTACACTTCCTCGATCCCTGTAATTTATTATTACGGTTAAGACACTTGCCAGTCTCCTTCTAACAATTTCCCCAATTTTCCGCAGTGAAAAGCCCTTTTTACTGAGCTCAATAATAATTTTCCTCACCTCCGCTGGTATTTCGGTTCTTTTCGAATCGATGTTACGCTATCGAATTATGTATTGCAATACACGTCTGTTACACTAACACACCACACCACTCGCAGTGCGTTCGTTGCAAGTCTCTCTTGGAACAAACGACAGACTCGAAGTGTATGTTGACTTCTGTACCGCAGTAAACAAACACTGCTGCATCTGTCACGCTTGCAGCGCAGGATACCGGTCTGAAGACCTTGGTTTATGTCATTGTGGACGTGGACCCAGCACAGAGTTGCACGCCTACCTCTCTGCATCCAGGCTGTACGCAACATGCTACCAAATGGGGGTGTATGTCCAGCTATACTTCGTATGGTCGCCAGTAACCAACAATTCGGCAGCCAAAGGAGTAAGCGCTTAGTTTCTTCACATGTCCGAGGGTAGTTTTTAAATTTCATTCCAACGTAATTCTAACAGCAGACATGCATGGTACCCCACGAAAATCTTTGATGACAGAGAACCGCTTACGAACGTAACCCAAGCGTGTTTCGCAATATTCACACTGAAAAAAAAGTCGTGCACATGCGTTCATTACAAATGCTGTATGTTCCAATAATTATTGTTTCCCATGTTTCTATGATGAGTATCATCCAGATTCGTACAGTGTTCCATAGGTTACACGTTGTAATTGCTACATATGTAGACAAAATAATATAAATAAAATGACTATAATGATTGGATTAAAAAATCTTGTGTATTCACTCTTTCCATGCTCATTACGAAATTTTTTTCTCCTTTTTCCAGGATAAAGATTGAGAGTAACAGATAATTCAATAATGACAATCTAAACAGTCGTAATAATTACATGGGAAAAGAAAAAGGAGCGCAGGCATATTCGATGCATGGACCTCGCGCTCCTAAAAGTAACCTCTTAACACACTTGACTGCGGACGTCTGGAATACTAGCGACCATGTAAAATATATAAAGAAGCGTAAAATTTTCAGACTCGATTTTCTTGGAAACGGTTGAGAGTTGCGACTTCTTGTTTACATTATGCTGAAGTCATAATCGTGCTATACAGATCCTGCCAATACAAATCAAATCGGCGAGGGAAGTTCGTGAGGTCGATCCCCTTGTCAGCGACTTCCAACAAACCGTACGCTTAATTTCAAACCTTTACAAAAAAATTTCTCGCAAACACTCGCATAAAATGATGAAAGAAAAAAAAGGATTTCACTTACGACATTTTAACTGCTCGTGCAGTAAAACTTCAGAGTCAGATACGACGTTTTAATTTGATATTTCTTCACTGCTTGCTGTATTCGCAACACAGTTTGCAGACCGCAACTCCGAACATCACTGGATGTGACTGCTAAATTATATCATTCTGTGATGACGTCATAAACAGAGATGTGTGGAAAACTAGTTCCAGCTTAAAACGGTGGAAAACTACCCACACTTCACTCATCCAGTGTTTGATAATGATATGATAATCATGTGAGTTTTTAAAATCGGATCTATTATGTTATTTGAGATACGTACTTGAATAATGCGCTGTTCGAAAGGACATACACTCGAGTTTTACCAACAAAATGCTGCACCGCCACAAGATTGCTGAACGATGGATCGATCGCACTGAACCAAATGATTCAGCCTTACATTACTGGCCTCCAAGGTCACCGGATCTGATTGTGATTTTTACTTGTGGGGATTTATAAAAGACTCTGTGTGCCTCCTTTACCAACAACAATGAATGACCTGAGACATCGCATGACACCAGCTGTGGACGCTGTAACTCAAGACTTGCTCGCTACAGTGTGGGAACAGTTTGATTAGCGTATTGACATATGCCGTGCATCTCAAGGAGGCATATTGAGCACATATGAAAAGGTATGGAAAAAAACTTTTTGAGTTAACCGTTCTTCAAAAAACAAAATTCATTGTATATGTTTATTAGTTTCAGAAATATAGATGTGGCAAATCGGATGATTCTTTTTGATACATCCTGTATAATCTCAAATATTTTCTAAACTTTTTCTCACTTACATGCCTAACGTCAAATATTTAACGCTTTCCCTCTTTCGTAAATTAATCAGGCGTCTGAAACTGTTGTATACATAGCAGTTAGTTTCCTTAAAGAATCGGAGGTCTACTAGAAAATGCGTAATTACATCACCAATCTCGTTCTGTTTCATTAATCTGACTTTGTTGTAGTATGTTATCACCAATTTTCTCTCGGATCAAGAAGTGTCATCTGCTTGCGCATTTTAAGGTAGTCCACTGGTGTTTTCTTGCTTTTTTTAAAAAAAGTTAATTGGTTTCACGCAAAGCCCATTTCTCGAGATACAATTGTGTCATATACTGGAAAAACCCCCCAGGGGATCCACAACTCTTTTGTGGATACGTGCGTAGCGAGCACGGGACCCCGAGCTAATGTGGCCCTCCTTCCTTTCCGGGCTGCATACCTTCCCTTTCCGCATCCTTCCCCATCCCCCATCTTCGCCCCCCCCCCCCTCACCTCTGGCTCTTTCCTTCCCTTTCTCCCCCTCTGGGAGTATGGTTTGTGCCTACGTCCGGAGACGGATGCTTGTAAATGTACCGCATTCTTCGCCTTCCTTGCTTGTATGTCTTCATCCTTCCCTTGTCCTTCTCTTTTCCTTACCTCTTCTCTTTACCCTTTTCTCCGCTGCGGCGTTTGAGACCTCTCTTCTTTCCTTTCCCTTTCTATTTCTTCCTCCCTGTGCGTGTCTGAAGGCCGACCCACGCACTTCCATGCGTAGCCAGTGACGGGGTAACGCGTAATTCCCCGCCCCGGGTAGACAGGTAGGACACGTACATACCCTCTGGTAACGGCCAGGCCCAGGGAGGGGTGATTACCCGAGCTGATACCTTCCGAAAGTGCCGATTGGTCCCTCTGTCCGTTTGTCAGGAGGTGTGACCTGAGGTGTGAACAATCACCTAAGGCGGGAGTGCCCTCAGAGAGGGCCCCCACAAGGGAGGAGCGCGCCATCGGAGACGCCAGTAATCATGGGGGGTTCTTCCGCAATGGTTTCCTCACCTTCCACTATGTCTGCTCACAAACGTAAGTTCACTGAGTCTCAGCCACAGTCAGTTCTTCCATCGTTGCCACAGTTCCTTGTTGTTTCTCGGTCTGTCGAAGGTCACGACTTCTCCGTGGTCAACCCTTTCATTATTCAGAAAGGTGTCGACGCAATTGCAGGTCCTGTAAAGTCTTGTTCCAGATTACGGAATGGCACCCTGTTGTTAGAAACAGTCAGTGCCCTCCAGGCACAAAAATTGCTGCGTACCTCACTACTACACACCTTCCCTGTCCGGGTGGAACCGCACCGTACTTTAAATTCCTCGCATGGAGTCGTTTATACACGCTCCCTCGATGGATTGTCTGACGAAGAAATTCAGCACTACCTGTCTGACCAGGGCGTAACGGCTGTTCATAGGGTTATGAACAGGGTTGACACGAAAATCATTCCAACCCGCACTGTCTTCTTGACATTTGACAGAGTTCAAATCCCATTGAAAATCAAAGCAGGCTATGAGATAATTTCCGTTCGCCCTTACATCCCAAACCCTACGCGTTGCTATCGGTGTCAGCGGTTCAATCACACCAGCCAGTCCTGTTCCAATCCGGCCAAATGTGTTACGTGTGGCAAGGATGCCCATGAGGATGCTTGTCCACCTCCATCCCCTCGCTGCATCAACTGTATGGGTGGCCACGCTGCTTCCTCTCGAGATTGTCCCGTTTTTAAGGACGAAAAGCTCATTCAGGAAATTAGAGTAAAGGAAAAGGTGTCGACCTTTGCTGCTCGAAAATTATTCGCCAGTCCACAGCCCACCGTGCCTCAGACAGGAAAATACAGCACTGTCCTTGCTTCTCCTCGGCCAACAAAGGAGGCGGCCACGCAGACTTGCGACCTCAACTTTAGTGCCACGGTCGTCAGATCGGCCAGCGCAAAGATCGCCCGTTCAACCTCACCACTTTCGCCTGCCCACTCTCTGGCTCACCCTTCGTCGAGTTCTGCTAAATCTCGAGCCCAAAAGTCAGACACCAAGACTTCGAAAAAAGAGCATACTCGTGAAGACTTTTTACGTACGGCAACTTCCCAACCATCGGTTCCTCCTTCCTCTAAACATCATACTTCCAAGAAGGCTAGAAAGAAACCCAGTTCCTCTCCTTCTCCGCCAAGGCGTGTCCCATCTACAGCACCACCTGGCGGAAATCGCCCTCGGCCGTCTTCTGTGTCGCCGAGGCGCACTGCTGGCGGCCGATCAACCGGCCGATCGCTGGTGGCAGGAGCTGCTCCTGACCAACCTATGGATCAGGATCTTCTGCCTTCGGCTGAATGCCATTCTATGCTGTCGGTCGCAAGCTCAGAGCAGTCGTTGAGTTGACAGCGACCTTAGTCACATTCCTCCATTTTCTGTTCACTCTATGTCCATTATCCACTGGAATATCCGCGGTATTCGAGCCAATCGGGATGAATTGTCGATCCTCTTACGATCCTACTCGCCGGTCATCTTCTGTCTTCAGGAAACAAAGCTGCGTCCCCATGACCGCTTTGTTCTCCCTCATTTTCAGTCTGTCTGATATGATGTCCCCTCTGTTGATGGCACTCCAGCACATGGAGGACTCATGATTCTTCTCCATGAAACTCTCCATTATCACCCAATCCATTTAAACACTTCCTTCCAAGCTGTCGCCGTCCATCTTTCCCTTTCCGGATACACGTTCTCTCTTCGTACTGTATACATTCCATCGTCCACACCAATGGCACGAGCTGATCTCCTTCATCTTCTTGGTCAGCTTCCACCCCCATATTTGCTGGTTGGGGACTTCAATGCCCACCACCCGCTTTGGGGATCTCCACGTCCTAGTCCACGTGGCTCACTATTGCTAGACGTCTTCCACCAAGCAGATCTAGTTTGCCTCAACACTGGGGTCCCTACATTTTTGTCTGCCTCCACGACAAATTTATCTCATTTGGACCTTGCGGTCGGTACTGTTCCGCTAGCTCGGCGCTTCGAATGGTTCGCCCTTGATGATACACACTCGAGTGACCACTTTCCATGTGTCCTTAGCCTGCAGCCTCAACTGCCCTACATGCGCCCGCGACGCTGGAAGTTTGCCCAAGCCGATTGGACACTTTTTTCGTCTCTAGCGACATTCGATGACCGTCACTTACCCAGCGTCGACGATGAGGTCACACATATTACCGACGTTATTCTTACAGCTGCGGAACATTCAATACCACGCACCTCCGAATTGCCCCGGCGCCCCCCAGTTCCTTGGTGGAACGAGGCATGCCGTGATGCAATACGTGAGCGGCGACGTGCTCTCCGCGTTTTCCGCCACCATCCTACTTTGGCCAACTGTATCCGCTATAAGCAGTTCCGAGCGCGATGCCGTCGTGTCATCCGCGATAGCAAGAAGGCAAGCTGGAAATTCTTTATTAGCTCATTTAACACCTTCACTCCCTCCTCGGAAGTTTGGAGTCGGCTTCGACGGTTCTCAGGCGCGCCTAGTTTCTCCCCGGTCTCTGGGCTCACTGTCGCGCATGACACATTAGTGGACCCCGTCGCAATTTCTAACTGTTGGAGGACAGGCATCCTCCGCACACTGTTCTCTTGGGGCTTTCGAGGTCGGCTGCCCCTTTTTCTTCGCGAATTTATGGCATAGCGCACATTTAGGGTGCGGGTGAACACTACTCTCTCCCGTACTTTCTCCCAAGAAAACGGGGTACCCCAGGGCTCCGTGCTGAGTGTTGTACTGTTTTCCATTGCCATCAATCCAATTATGGATTGTCTCCTTCCTGATGTCTCGGGCTCCCTCTTTGTGGACGATTTTGCGATCTACTACAGCTCTCAACGGACCAGCCTTCTTGAACGACGTCTTCAAGGATGTCTCGCTCGCCTCCACTCTTGGAGCATCGAAACCGGCTCCCGTTTTTCTCCCAGTAAGACCGTTTGTGTTAATTTTTGGCGACGTAAGGAGTTTCTTCCGCCCTCCTTACATCTAGGTCCTGTCAACCTTCCGTTTTCAGACGTCGCTAAATTCTTGGGTCTTATGTTTGACAGAAAACTGTGCTGGTCCTCCCACGTTTCCTATCATTCGGCTCGCTGTCTGTGATCCCTCAACACCCTCCGTGTCCTGAATGG
The DNA here is from genome assembly GCF_021461395.2 of Schistocerca americana. Taxonomy (NCBI): domain Eukaryota; kingdom Metazoa; phylum Arthropoda; class Insecta; order Orthoptera; family Acrididae; genus Schistocerca; species Schistocerca americana. The sequence goes on along the minus strand of NC_060127.1, from coordinate 167,148,243 downwards.
TACCTCCTGGGGAGCGGACCGAGTGGTCCTTCTCCGCCTCTATCGCGCCTTAGTGCGCTCGAAATTGGACTATGGAAGCATAGTCTACTCCTCTGCTCGGCCGTCTATTCTTCGGCGTCTCGACTCTATCCACCACCGTGGATTACGTTTAGTGTCTGGAACTTTTTACACCAGCCCTGTGGAAAGCCTTTGTGCTAAGACTGCTGAACCTCCACTGTCCAATCGGCGAGCAGTCCTTCTGAGTCGTTATGCTAGCCATCTGTCTTCCATGCCTGCTAATCCAGCGCATGACATTTTTTTCGACGCCTCCTTTGATGTAGGGTATGCAGGCCGCCCCTCCTCCCTACTACCACCGGGAGTCCGCTTCCGTCAACTGCTCCATTCTCTTTCCTTCCGCTTTCCTAAAACCTTCTTGACAACTTGGGGTACAGCACCGCCTTGGCTCCGTCCCCGGATCTGCCTGCTCCGTGACCTTTGTCAATTTCCCAAGGATGGTACCCCTTCACTTGTTTATCGTCTGGCATTTGCTGCTCTATGTGCACAAATGACGGACGCCACATTTATTTACACCGACAGCTCGAAAACATCGTTAGGTGTAGGGAGTGCCTATATTGTTGGCGACACCCCAAATCACTTTCGGCTTCCCGACCAGTGTTCGGTTTATACTGCGGAGCTTTACGCTGTTCTCCAGGCTGTCCACTACATCCGCCGCCATCAGCGGATACAGTACGTTATCTGCTCAGATTCTCTCAGCTCTCTCCTCAGTCTCCAAGCTCTTTATCCTGTGCACCCTCTGGTCCACCGGATTCAGGACTGTCTGCGCTTGCTCCACCTGGGGGGCGTCTCGGTGGCGTTCCTCTGGCTCCCGGGACACGCTGGTATCTGTGGAAATGAGGCGGCCGATATTGCAGCCAAGGCTGCAGTCTCTCTTCCTCGGCCAGCTATTCAATCGATTCCCTTCGCCGATCAACGGAGCATTCTATGTCGACGTGTTGTACATTTATGGCACACGCATTGGTCGACACTTACCCATAATAAATTGCGGGACATGAAAGCTCTTCCTTGTGCTTGGACCTCTTCCTCCCGAACGCGTCGTCGGGAGGAGGTAATTTTAACTAGACTCCGGATAGGGCACTGTCTTTTTAGCCATCGACATCTTTTAAGCGGCGATCCTCCCCCACTCTGTCCCCACTGCTCTCAGCTGTGGACGGTAAGACACCTTTTAATTGAGTGCCCCTATTTTAATCCGTTACGCTCCCGTCTACAGCTATCGCCTGATATATCGTCGATTTTAGCAGATGACACGCGCTCAACCGACCGCGTTCTCAAGTTTATTAGTGCCAGTGAAATGACGTCAGTCATTTGAAGCTTTTTTTGGGGACAACCAACCCCTTTCTGTAGTGGATTTTTAAGCCTTCCTTCTGCTTTTAGTTTCTCCAATTTTATGACTTTCGTTCCCATTGCTGCTGGTTTTCAATTTCGGCTTTTTACTGTTTCCTAAGTCACGGACCGGGCGCTAATGACCATAGAAGTTTTGCACCCTAAAACCAAAACAAAAAAAAAAAATACTGGAAGAAACAGTACATTTGTCTGACTTCATTACAAAATAAAGAACACATGTATTGCACAAGTCGACTGCGTAAAGATAAGCGAACGGCTGTACGAGGCAATTGGCGTAGAAAGTATATTACTCCGGCTGCATCACGAGAAAATTCACAAATTTTTAATATATATACATACACTATATAAGTCTAAAAAGCGAAACAGTTCCTAAAATTTTAAAGTTCCCTTTTAAGAAAACAGATAAAGTGCCAAATACATTTTCCAACGGTCCTTTCATGGGGCTAATAGCTACCGTAAGAGGGGAAAACAGCCTTAATTTAACGTTATTTTGCAGAACTATACATTTCCTGATGTAAAATACGACTCATTATAGTACCACTAGTAACTGTTTTCATACTCCCGGCTAAACGTCTCTCTCTCTTCTACGAACTTGTTTACGTTGCATCTGATGCTATCGTAATCTGTGGCTTAAAAAGAGCCTGCCGTGGAGAAAAGTGATTGACGTATTTTCTTACCTGAAATATTAGACTTCCTCAGACTGCACTTAACTGATGGTTATTCATACAACAGACATGACCGATTTCGGAATATATATTCCATCATGAGATGTATCTAGAAAATGAATGAGATCTATGATGTTTCAGTGAAATACATATATACTAAGATGGTATCTGTTCTTTCGGACATGTCTCTGGCATATACGAGGGCTATCCACAAAGTACATTACGTTTTGGAATTAAAAATAAATAAAATATTGGAATTTTTTTTTATTATATACAGATGAAAGCCACACTTAAATACTACTTTTCTACATAGTTGCCATTTAAATTAAGGCACTTATCATAGCGATGGACGAGCTTGGAAATTCCTTTGTCGTAAAACTCAGCCGCCTGCGCCTTCAACCACGTGGTTACCTCTTTTGGGACAGAAAAGGTGTGATTTTTGTGGATTTCCTTGAAAGAGGCACTACAATAAACTCTTAAAGGTATTGCCAAATTCTGGACAACCTCAGAAGAGCAATACAAAACAAGCGCAGGGGAAAGTTGGGCTCAAAGATCTTGCTGATTCACGACAACGCCCGGGCCCACACGGCAAATGCCACTCGTGAAGTTCTCGAATCTTTTAAGTGGGAGTTGTTTCCTCATCCGCCGTACAGTCCCGACCTGGCACCGAGCGACTTCCACTTATTCCCAGCAATGAAGAAGTGGTTGGCTATGCAGCGTTTTGATGACGACGCACAGCTTCAAGAAGAGGTAACCACGTGGTTGAAGGCGCAGGCGGCCGAATTCTACGACGAAGGAATTTCCAAGCTCGTCCATCGCTACGGTAACTGCCTTAATTTAAATGGCAACTATGTAGAAAAGTAGTATTTCAGTGTGGCTTTCATCTGTATATAATAAAAAAAATTCCAATACTTTATTTATTTTTAATTCCAAAACGTAATGTACTTTGTGGACAGCCCTCGTAGTTAAGGCTCACCGGCCACTTGACCATCTTCTTCTTCTGTGCGAATGCACAAACAGTGCCCGAACTCTTACAGGAATCGGCAACGCGCCGCAAGTAATGAGTATAATGGGCAGGGGCACTACGAATGTAGTGCGGGACAATACGTTGAGAATGTGGGTTTCGCGGGAGGTGTGCCAGAGATAAATCCCTGCAGTCGCGCTATCCTCTGTGTCCTCGGTGGCTCAGATGGATAGAGTGTTTGCCATGTAAGCAGGAGATCCCGGGTACGAGTCCCGGTTGGGCACACATTTTCGTCTGTGCCCGTTGACGTATGTCAACGCCTGTAAGCAGCTAAGGGTGTTCATTTCATTGTAATCTCAGTGAAATATGTCTATGTGTTCACAGTCAATGACTACTGGTGTCCTGCTATAACGCTTTACAACGAACATAGAAATCACGTAAAATTATGCGAAAACTTTGTTTTCGTTTACAACACAGACGAAAGCAAAACTGTTTTCGTTAGTACACTCCGTGGTTAGTTTGGGCTATCAGTACCTGCAACGCTCGCTTTTGACGAACGAAACTAATCGAAATAAATTAGACGGGACTGTGCCCCTTTCGTGTTGTCAGTGATTTTGCCTGTAACACGAATTCCAGTTGTGGTGACAAAATGATAGGATATCATATATGGTGACCGTGCAGCTCTCTAGAATGAAATTACAATTAAATCAATACTTTTAGCTGCTGACGGACGTTGATATACATCAACGGGGACAGTTGAAAATGTGTGACCCGACCGGGACTCGAACCCGGGATCTCCTGCTTACATGGCAGGTACTCCATCCATCTGAGCCACCACTTAATTGTAATTTCATTCTGGAGAGCTGTACGGTCACCAATGACATCTGTTCTTTCGGACATGTCCGAAAGAACAGATGCCATCTTCATATCGTTAAGGCTAACCGGCTGATGACGTTCTTCAGTGCGGATGCACACGAATTGACTGAACTCTTACGGAACTCGGTGGATTGTCTGCCGAGAGTAATGGGTATACTGGCAGGGGCACTACGAATGTAGTGTGTGGACTGTAAGCTGAGAATGTGGGTCTCACGGGGAGCGTGCCGGCGATAAGTCCCTGCAGTCGCACTATGTGCCCCCAGTGGTTCAGATGGACAGTGTGTCCGCCATGTAAGCAGGACATCCTGGGTTCGACTCCCAGTCGGGGCACACATTTTCAACTGTCCCCTTTGATGTATATCAACGTCCGTCAGCAGCTAATGGTATTAATTTAATTGTAATTTCATTCTAGAGAGCTGAACGGTCACCATATATGATATCCTATCTTTTATTGCTGAATCAAGTTCTACATAAAAACTACGTACATTTTGTCTTAAACATTTGTTTTGATTTTTGGTAGTTGGCGCTGTACTTCAAGAAAATCCATGTTCTCATTTTTGCGTGGAAAATGGTTACGAATAAATAAAAAATGCTCATATACTTCGTAAATTTTGATTCGCTAAAATTTACTCTCCCCCTCTCCCCCATAGGGTGGGGTTTGAGAGAGAGGAATGAAAGTTTTACAAATGTTGACCCGAATATGCGGAAAAAAATTAATATTGGGGTCAACATTTGTAAAACCGGTGGGATAAAAGTTTTAACGGTTATGGCGATTACTTTCGAATTAATAAACAGTTTACTTACTTTTTTCCATTGACTCGTTTTCAGTCGACTGCCCTTTACGATGTAAAGAAACAAAGAGCTAGATGTTAGGCAATCTATTTTTATTATGCATTTTTATACTTTCTTTTGTAAATTCACATATCATAAACTGGTGCCGAGAATGATCTCTTTAAATACATTTTGTGAATCGCCACTTCACAAGTGGTGAACGTGGTGTATCACGAAGGTCCACAATGCTTTTATTTTTGTGAAATTCAATCAAACGTAGGTCCACATCAGCCCATAAACATGCGGGATGACATTCCTGTGCGAATTCGATCATTTATTTAGAAAACACGTGCTGAACTGTGAACACATGTTTTATTTATCAAAATTTCCATTGCAAATAGGAAAAAAACCCGACACTACAAGTAAATTTTGAGACCAGAGGCGAGGCATTAACTGCAGCCATCAATGCCGCCATACAATGAGGTAACAAAAGTCGTTCGGTAGCGATATGCACACATACAGATGTCGATAGTATAGCGTACACAGGGTATGAAAGAGCAGCGCTTCGGCGGATCTATCATTTGCACTCACTTGATTCACGTGAAAAGTTTTGCGACGTGACAGACTCTGAGTGTGGAATGTTAGTTGAACATGGGACATTCCATTTCGGAAATCGTTAGGGAATTCAGGATTTCGTTCGGTAGCGATATGCACACATACAGATGTCGATAGTATAGCGTACACAGGGTATGAAAGAGCAGCGCTTCGGCGGATCTATCATTTGCACTCACTTGATTCACGTGAAAAGTTTTGCGACGTGACAGACTCTGAGTGTGGAATGTTAGTTGAACATGGGACATTCCATATCGGAAATCGTTAGGGAATTCAGGATTCCGAGATCCACATTGCAAAGAGCGTGCCGAGAGTACCAAATTTCAGGCATTACCTCTCACCACAGGAAGTTCAGTGGCCGACGGCATTCACTTAACGATCGAGAGCAACGACGTTTGCGTAGAGTTGTCAGTGCTAAGAGACAAGCAACACTGCCAGAAATAACCGCAGAAATCCATGTGGGACGTATGACGAACGTATTCGTTAGGACAATATCACGAAATTTCACGTTGATGAGCTATGGCAGCAGACGACCAACGCGAGTAGGCCTATCTTTGCGAACAGCACGACATCGCCGTAACAGCTGATGGAAGGGTTCATGTGTGGCGCAGACCCTACGAAGCCATGGATCCAAGTTTTCAACAAGGCACTGTGCAAACTGGTGATGGCCTACATAAAGGTGTAGGCTGTGTTTTCATCGAATGGAGTGGGGCCTTTGGTCCAACTGGAAATGGTTAGGTTCGACTTCTTGCAGACCATTTGGCGCCATTCATGGACGTCATGTCCCGAAACAACGATGGAATTTGTACGGATGACAATGCGCAATGTCACCGGGCCACAATTGTTCGCAATTGGTTTGAAGAACATTCCGGAAAATTCGAACGAATGATGTGGTCACCCAGACCGTTCGACATGATACCCATCGAAAACTTGTGGGACGTGCACAGTTCGTGCTCAAAATTCTGCTCCGGCAGTTGAGGACGGATACGGAGGCAGCGTGGCTCAGCATCTCCGCAGGGGACTGACTTTCAGCGATTGTTGAGTTGAAGATACGTCGGGTTGCTGCACTGTGCCGGGCAATAGGAGCTCCGACACGTTACAGGGACATCGCATGACTTGTAAGGTCAGTCAGTGTATTACACTCCTGGAAATGGAAAAAAGAACACATTGACACCGGTGTGTCAGACCCACCATACTTGCTCCGGACACTGCGAGAGGGCTGTACAAGCAATGATCACACGCACGGCACAGCGGACACACCAGGAACCGCGGTGTTGGCCGTCGAATGGCGCTAGCTGCGCAGCATTTGTGCACCGCCGCCGTCGGTGTCAGCCAGTTTGCCGTGGCATACGGAGCTCCATCGCAGTCTTTAATACTGGTAGCATGCCGCGACAGCGTGGACGTGAACCGTATGTGCAGTTGACGGACTTTGAGCGAGGGCGTATAGTGGGCATGCGGGAGGCCGGATGGACGTACCGCCGAATTGCTCAACACGTGGGGCGTGAGGTCTCCACAGTACACCGATGTTGTCGCCAGTGGTCGGCGGAAGGTGCACGTGCTTGTCGACCTGGGACCGGACCGCAGCAGACTCCCCCACACTTTACCTTTGATGTTGGCTGACGATTCCCGGATGGTCTCTCTGGTTCTAGGTTTCCTCCGGGAGAGTGGTTTTTATTCTCAGTTTTAAAGTTTTTAATCTCCCTCTGGTGTTGGGGCAGGGCGGTGAGTGTTTCGGTGTCTCCCACTGTAGGCAGTGTTCAGAGATTCCCGATTCACCTCCCTGACCGGAATCCTCTTTTCTTTCCCTTTTACTCTGTTTTTACCCCTTCTTTTTAAGGCTTGGTTAGTTTTCCTATTCCCATACGTACTTTCTGCATTATAGCAGTTGTACCTTTTAAGTCACAGGTGGTCTTGCCTATGCTGCTTCAGCATAGTGTTGGGTTCGTTCTCTTGCCAACTTCCCTCATTTGTTTTTACTAATGACAACGTGACTGCCCTTTTACGTTTCCCCTTTATCCGTTTTATTTTTCTGACTATACTGCGATGTCCCGTTAGCAGAATGGAGTCCATTTGAAACAAGGGACTGATGACCTTGCTGTTTGGTCCCTTTAACCTCAAACAACCAACCAACCAACCGGACCGCAGCGACGCACGGATGCACGCCAAGACTGTAGGATCCTACGCAGTGCCGTAGGGGACCGCACCGCCACTTCCCAGCAAATTAGGGACACTGTTGCTCCTGGGGTATCGGCGAGGACCATTCGCAACCGTCTCCATGAAGCTGGGCTACGGTCCCGCACACCGTTAGGCCGTCTTCCGCTCACGCCCCAACATCGTGCAGCCCGCCTCCAGTGGTGTCGCGACAGGCGTGAATGGAGGGACGAATGCAGACGTGTCGTCTTCAGCGATGAGAGTCGCTTCTGCCTTGGTGCCAATGATGGCCGTATGCGTGTTTGGCGCCGTGCAGGTGAGCGCCACAATCAGGACTGCATACGACCGAGGCACACAGGGCCAACACCCGGCATCATGGTGTGGGGAGCGATCTCCTACACTGGCCGTACACCACTGGTGATCGTCGAGGGGACACTGGATAGTGCACGGTACATCCAAACCGTCATCGAACCCATCGTTCTGCCATTCCTAGACCGGCAAGGGAACTTGCTGTTCCAACAGGACAATCCACGTCCGCATGTATCCCGTGCCACCCAACGTGCTCTAGAAGGTGTAAGTCAACTACCCTGGCCAGCAAGATCTCCGGATCTGTCCCCCATTGAGCATGTTTGGGACTGGATGAAGCGTCGTCTCACGCGGTCTGCACGTCCAGCACGAACGCTGGTCCAACTGAGGCGCCAGGTGGGGAAATGGCATGGCAAGCCGTTCCACAGGACTACATCCAGCATCTCTACGATCGTCTCCATGGGAGAATAGCAGCCTGCATTGCTGCGAAAGGTGGATATACACTGTACTAGTGCCGACATTGTGCATGCTCTGTTGCCTGTGTCTGTGTGCCTGTGGTTCTGTCAGTGTGATCATGTGATGTATCTGACCCCAGGAATGTGTCAATAAAGTTTCCCCCTCCCGGGACAATGAATTCACGGTGTTCTTATTTCAATTTCCAGGAGTGTACATTGACGAATTACTAATGGTGAAGTATCGGAATGCTGTTACTGTACTCAACGGGATCTCAGACTTATGCATAGGTTACTGCACAATGGGTACTGACTCTGGAGTGGCCAGAAATTTAACCTTGTCTTATAGGTCCTAGCGAAGGTGACGACTCGTCACTGTTTTTAATAGCGTCTAAGTGCAGGGAATTACACTACTGGCCATTAAAATTGCTACACCAAGAGGAAATGCAGATGATAAACGGGTATTCATTGGACAAATATATTATACTACAACTGATATGTGATTACATTTTCACGCAGTTTGGGTGCATAGATCCTGAGAAATCAGTACCCAGAACAACCACCTCTAGCCGCAATAACGGCCTTTATACGCCTGGGCATTGAGCCAGACAGAGCTTCGATGGCTTGCACAGGTACAGCTGTCCATGCAGCTTCAACACTATACCACAGTTCATCAAGAGCAGTGACTGGCGTATTGTGACGAGCCAGTTGCTCGGCCATCATTGACCAGACGTTTTCAATTGGTGATAGATCTGGAGAATGTGCTGGCCAGGGCAGCAGTCGAACATTTACTGTATCCAGAAAGGCCCATACAGGACCTGCAACATGCGGTCGTGCATTATCCTGCTGAAATGTAGGGTTTCGCATGGATCGAATGAAGGGTAGAGCCACGGGTCGTAACACATCTGAAATGTAACGTCCACTGTTCAATGCAAACAAGAGATGACCGAGACGTGTAACGAATGGCACCCCATACCATCACGCTGGGTGATACGCCACTAAGGCGATGACGAATACACGCTTTCAATGTGCGTTCACCGTGATGTCGCCAAACACGGATGTGACCATCATGATGCTGTAAACAGAACCTGGATTCATACGAAAAAATGACGTTTTGCCATTCGTGCACCCAGGTTCGTCGTTGAGTACACCATCGCAGGCGCTCCTGTCTGTGATGCAGCGTCAAGGGTAACAGCAGCCATGCTCTCAGAGCTGATAGTTCATGCTGCTGCAAACGTCGTCGAACCGAACTGTTCGTGCAGATGGTTGTTGTCTCGCGAACGTCCCCATCTGTTGACTCAGGGATCGAGACGTGGCTGCACGATCCGTTATAGCCATGCGGATAAGATGCCTGTCATCTCGACTGCTAGTGATACGAGGCCGTTGGGATCCAGCACAGCGTTCCGTATTACCCCCATTAACCCACCGATTCCACATTCTGCTAACAGTCATTGGATCTCGACCAACGAGAGCAACAGTGTCTCGATATGATAAACCGCAATCGCGATAGGCTACAATCCGACCTTTATCAAAGTCGGAAACGTGATGGTAGGCATTTCTCCTCCTTACACGAGGCATCATAACAACATTTCTCCAGGCAACGCCGGTCAACTGCTGTTTCTGTATGAGAAATGTCAGCACGTTGTAGGAGAAAATGAACCCTTCTGCAGATTCATCTATACGCCACTTGGCACCTTACAGTCTGTGGCAAAGGGTACTTTGGGTACCAGCCTTACTTGCTCCTTTTCCTGTAACAGTCGCGAGTGATTCGTGGGAAGAACGATTTTTGGTAAGCCTCTCGAATTTTATTTTCGTGGTCTTTCCACGAGATATACGGAGGAGGAAGCAGTACACTGCTTCACTCTCCTAGGAACGTAAGCTGTCGAACTTTTATGGTAGACCATAACGCGCTGCAGGATGCGTCTCTGGCAGCGTCTGCCATTGCAGTTGGCCTAGAATCTTGGTGACACTTTCGCCCTAACTTCAGTAACCTGTAACGAAACGCGCTGCTCTTCTAAGGATCTTTTCTATTTCCTCCATCTATCCTGTCTGCTACTACGGATCTCAAACTGTCGAACAATATAGGGTGTTTATAAATGAATATCGGGGTTTTAACGCTTTATAATATTTGTTACATTAAACTTACAGCTATTAATTATACGACAAATTAACAACAACTCAAACTGTTTTACCAAGAAACTTATAAATGTTCAACGTGAGCACCATTTGTCACACGGCACATATCAAGTATACAGGGTGAAAAGTATTTAAACCGACAAACACTAGGAGGTTGTGGGGGACATCAAAACAAATATTTTTCCCTAGTGTCATTTTTTCCTATGAGGATTTTTTAAACCGGTGGAGGCCGTATTACGATCTTCAGTTGTTAGGGGGCGTATTACGCTCTTCAGTTGTAGGCAACTGCTGTCCACCAGTGTAGTAGTGCATTGTCTCTGTTTACTAATGGAGCGATACACCTGGAGTGAGTACACTGATATGGTTGGTGCGTGCTACGTAGCGCACCACAACGGACGAGCTGCACAGCGGGTTTCTCAGCTACCCGCTCCCTGCAAGACAACGCATGTTCCCAACATGACGGGGCGCCGACACTTTTCAGTCGTCGTGTGCGTCGATTCCTGGACCGACGCTTCCCAGAAACGTGGATTGGCAGAGGTGGTCCTGTACCGTGGCCTGCTCGATCCCCAGATATGTCCCCTCTGGACTTTTTTGTGTGGGGAGAGATGCGCAACCTTGTCTACGCAACTCCTGTTGCATCAGAAGAGGATCTGGTTTCCCGGATAGTAGCAGCAGCAGGAACAATTCAGGATACTCCTGGTTTTTTTTGCCCGTGTCAGATGATCCGACGGTGTAACCTATGTTTACGTGTCAATAGAGGCATATTTGAAAATCTACTGTAATTGAAATTGGTTGTGTTAATGTGTTGTCTCTTGGTCATAAAAAATGGAAAAGTGTTTTCTATTGGTCATAAAAGATGGAAAAGTGTTTGTTGGTTTAAATAATTTGCCGCCATAGAAATCTTCCTCTACCGGTTTAACTACTCCTCAAACGAAAAAATGACACCAGGGAAAAATATTTGTTTTCATGTCCCCTACAACCTCCCAGAGTTTGTCGGTTTATATACTTTTCACCCTGTATAGCCGAGTTCTTCCCAAACGTTGATAAGTATGTCTTCAGCGATTGTAACAACAGCTGCTTCAATCCGGTTTCTTAATTCACGGAGGTCTGCTGGTAGCGGAGGCCCGTACACACGATCCTTGATGAAGCCCCAAAGGAAAAAATCGCATGGCGTTAGGTCGGCTGAACGTGGAGGCCATGCAGAGCAACCCCTGTCATTGGGCCCCTTGCGGCCTATCCAGCGCTTTGGTATAGAATGGTTCAAATGGCTCTGAGCACTATGGGACTTAACATCTGAGGTCATCAGTCCCCTAGAACTTAGAACTACTTAAATATAACTAACCTAAGGACATCACACACATCCATGCCCGAGGCAGGATTCGAACCTGCGACCGTAGCAGTCTCGCGGTTCCGGACTGAAGCGCCTAGAACCGCACGGCCACCGCGGCCGGCGCTTTGGTATAGACTTGATGTGTGCCGTGTGACAAATAATGTTCACATCGAACATTTATAAGGTTCTTGGTAAAACTGTTTGAGTTGCTCTTTTATTTGACATATCATTTATAACTGTAAGTTTAATGTAATAAATATTGTAAAGCGTTAAAACCCCGATATTCATTTACAAACACCTTGTATTAAAGTATTGGCCGAACGATTGTTTTGTAAGCTACTCCCCGTCCTGATGGACTACATTCCCTCCGGATATCTCGAATGAATCTGTCTGGCATCTGCCTTATTTTATGTGGTGGTAGTGATTATGATTATGATGATGATTTTGGTTTGGGAGGCGCTCAACGGCGTGGTTATCAGCGCCCCTACACATTCCCAATCTTTTCACTGTCTAGTCTCGCCAATTCTTGAGTGATGATGAAATGATGAGGACAACACAAACACCCAGTCCCGTGCGGAGAAAATCCCCGACCTGACCGGGAATCGAACCCGGGACCCCATGATCCAGGGGCAGCAGCGCTAGACATTAGACCACAAGCTGCTGGCGATTTTGTGTGGTCGTTTCACTTCAGGCCGTTCTGTACACATACTGGTAGGTACTTTATGGAAATAACTGCTTCCAGTGATTGTTTTGTAATCATACAATAAAGGGTCTTTCTGCGTATGTATTTGCGATACGTTACATTTTCTTACGTTGAGGGGTCAAATGCCAGTCGCTGAACCAAGCGCCGATCCCCCGCGGGTCTTCCTGCATTTCGCCGGCCGCTGTGGCCGAGCGGTTCTAGGCGCTTCAGTCTGGAACCGCGCTGCTGCTACGGTCGCAGGTTTGAATCCTACCTCGGGCATGGATGTGTGTGATGTCCTCAGGATAGTTAGGTTTAAGTAGTTCTAAGTTCTAGGGGACTGGTGACCTCAGATGTTAAGTCCCGTAGTGCTCAGAGCCATTTGAACCATTTTCTTCCCGTATTTCGCTAGAATTTTCTAGCGTCGCGACTTCACTGTATACAACAGTACCACCCGCGAATTGCATCATGTAACGTCCGACCTTGTCTACTAGGCGATTTATGTATGTTGTGAAAAGCAGTGGTCGTATAACGCTCCCCTGGGGCACGCCCGAAGTTACTTTGACGTCTGACGCCTTCTCTCCGTTCAGATTTTGATTTGTCTGCATGCCTGTAACCAGGAAATCCAATATCTGGTCTGGCTGCCTATTCGTTCTAGCTCATTCAGCGTTACCCAGGTTGCACGTGTAGTGCCCCACTACGGACGCGAGCTGGTTTACACAGCGCTGTACCGGGTGATCAAAAAGTCAGTATAAATTTGAAAACTTATTAAAGCACGGAATAATGTAGATAAGAGAGGTAAAAATTGACACACATGTTTGGAATGACATGGGGTTTTATTAGAACAAAAAAAAAGAAAGTTCACAAAATGTCCGACAGAAGGCGCTGGACAGCAAAACGTCAGTGACTGTGCATGACAATCGCGTATAAAAGGAGCTGTAATGAGAGAGATAATCAGATGTGCCAGCAGTCGCAGCATGTTGACGTTACGCTTTTAGTGAAGCTGTATTATCAGAATGGGGAATGTGCTAGTTCAGCATTACGATCCTATCGCCGTAGGAAGGGCTACCGAAAATCCTAGAACTGTCGTGGAAACTCCATTGCACGACGAGAAAGTCTCGGTATGGGTTGGATTTACCACATCTGCCGTTATCGGGCCTTTTTTCTTCGAGGAAATGCGTGATTCTGGTTTTGTAACTGATACCGTGACGGGTGAGAGGTACGCCGATATGTTACAGAATCGCATCACCCCCAGCCTGGCTGATAAACACCTGCTGGAACGTAAGATGTTTACGCAGGATGGCGCTCCACCCCATATTGCTAGACGCGTGAAAGATCTCTTGCGCGCGTCGTTTGGTGATGATCGTGTGCTCAGCCGCCACTTTCTTCATGCTTGGCCTCCCAGGTCCCCAGACCTCGGTCCGTGCGATTATTTGCTTTGGGGTTACCTGAAGTCGCAAGTGAATCGTGATGCATCTAGTGATGCTGAAAGACAACATCCGACTCCAATGCAACATAACTCCGAACATGCTTTACAGTGCTGTTCACAACATTATTCCTCGACTACAGCTATTGTTGAGGAATGATGGTGGACATATTCAACATTTCCTGTAAAGAACATCATCTTTGTCTTACTTTGTTATGCTAATTATTGCTATTCTGATCAGATGAAGCGCCATTTGTCGGACATTTTTTGAACTTTTCTAATTTTTTGGTTATAATAAGTCATTCCAAGCATGTGTGTCAATTTGTACCTCTCTATCTACTTTATTCTGTAATTTATTCAGTTTTCAAATTTATACTGACTTTTTGTTCACCTGGTACTTATAAACTCTTGGAGAGGCTCATCTGTAACACAATTATCGGCTTCATTATGGAAAATATCCCAGCTGAGCAAGCGGGTTTCAGACCAGAGAGAAGTTGCTGGCCCTAACAGTTTTCGTAGTCTGGTTTCCAAGAAAATGTGAAGACGTCTGTCGCGTTCGTAGACCTAACCGCGGCATTTGACACAGTCTGGAGGGAAGGGATGATTTGCAATTCACTAAAAACAATCCGATGCCGAAAAACTGTAACTCTCATCAACACCTTGATAAAAAATAGATGTTTTCGTATTTACTTGGGAGAAAATGTGTGCAAGGGGAGGAAATTAAGTAATGGTCTACCACAGGACTCCGTCTTATCCTCCCTATTATTCACTCTCTATATCTCCGATCTCTCCAATACCAGGTCAAGAAAATACTGCTACGCCGACGATATTGCTCTTGCTTGTAGAACCGAGAATCTTGCGGAGACAATTCTTACAGAGGATCTAGCCGTTATGAGTGCCTATTTTAAAAACTGACGACTTAAACCCGGTACAAGTAAAACTGAAGTATGTATGTACATTCCATCTGACTAACAATCAAGCAAATGAAGAAATCAAAGTGAAATTTAATGGAAACACTCTTTGCCATAACAAGTACCCTAAGTACCTTGGTGTCTCCCTTGACCGCACCATTTCATGTAGAAAACATCTTGAGAATACTGCTGCCAAGATAAAAATTCGTAACAGTATTATTCAAAAATTGTGTGGAATGACATTGGGATCTTCAAATACCTTGCGCTCATCATCCACTGTGCTGGTCTTCTCAGCAGCCGAGTATTGTGCCCCTGATGTAGCTAAACAGCTGCCACACCAACTTGATCGACGTCCAGTTGAATCACACTATGTGGTTAATAAATGGGGCAATCCGACCGACACCGATTTATTGGCTTCCTCTGCTGAGCAACACCTATCCACCGCCGGCCGCGGTGGTCTAGCGGTTCTAGGCGCTCAGTCCGGAACCGCGCGACTGCTACGGTCGCAGGTTCGAATCGTGCCTCGGGCATGGATGTGTCTGATGTCCTTAGGTTAGTTAGGTTTAAGTAGTTCTAAGTTCTAGGGGACTGATGACCACAGAAGTTAAGTCCCATAGTGCTCAGAGCCATTTGAACCATCTGAACCTATCCACCCGCAATACACAGAAGCGAGGCCTTGTTTAGGGAACACTGCAACCTACAGGAGAATCTGGAATTACCCATACAGGAAGACACACCAACTTTACGACGAAATACACTCCGTTCAAGAAACCAGAACAGCTAGATACCAGTAATACTGGCGTGAGAGACCTGTGGAACCAGAACTGTCAACTTATTGAAAATCCTGAAGAGCGTGGCTGGTTGCGAAAGTGTGATTGTGATACTGCTGGCACAGAACTCGAGGAACCTGTAGGCCAAATTAAACAGAGCTCGCATTGGGCTTGGACGATGTGCAGACTCTCTTTACAAATGGGGTGCTACAGAGGCTCTGGTTTGTGACTGTGGGGCTCCGAACCAGACAATCGAGCACATTAGAGTTGAATGCCCCTTGCTCTCCTTCGAGGGGAATTGGAGCGACCTCATGAAAGTTGATGATACAGCTCTTACAAAGATTAGGAACCTAGATATTGGCATTTAGTTACTTTTATACAGGGTGTTACAAAAAGGTACGGCCAAACTTTCAGGAAACATTCCTCACACACAAAGAAAGAAAATATGTTATGTGGAAATGTGTCCGGAAACGCTTACTTTCCATGTTACAGCTCATTTTATTACTTCTCTTCAAATCACATTAATCATGGAATGGAAACACACAGCAACAGAACGTATCAGAGTGACTTCAGACACTTTGTTACAGGAAATGTTCAAAATGTCCTCCGTTAGCGAGGATACATGCATCCACCCTCCGTCGCATGGAATCCCTGATGCTCTGATGCAGCCCTGGAGAATGGCGTTTTGTATCACAGCCGTCCACAATACGAGCACGAAGAGTCTCTACATTTGGTACCGGGGTTGAATAGACAAGAGCTTTCAAACGCCCACATAAATGAAAGTCAAGAGGGTTGAGGTCAGGAGAGCGTGGAGACCATGGAATTGGTCCGCCTCTACCAATCCATCGGTCACCGAATCTGTTGTTGAGAAGCGTACGAACACTTCGACTGAAATGTGCAGGAGGTCCATCGTGCATGAACCACATGTTGTGTCGTACTTGTAAAGGCACATGTTCTAGCAGTACAGGTAGAGTATCCAGTATGAAATCATGATAACGTGCTACATTGAGCGTATGTGGAAGAACATGGGGCCCGAATAAGACATCACCAACAATGTCTGCCAAAACGTTCACAGAAAATCTGTGTTGATGACGTGATTGCACAATTGCGTGCGGATTCTCGTCAGCCCACACATGTTGATTGTGAAAATTTACAATTCGATCACGTTGGAATGAAGCCTCATCCGTAAAGAGAACATTTGCACTGAAATGAGGATTGACACATTGTTGGATGAACCATTCGCAGAAGTGTACCCGTGGAGGCCAATCAGCTGCTGATAGTGCCTGCACACGCTGTACATGGTACGGAAACAACGGGTTCTCCCGTAGCACTCTCCATACAGTGACGTGGTCAACGTTACCTCGTACAGCAGCAACTTCTCTGACGCTGACGGGTTATCGTCAACTGCACGAAGAATTGCCTCGTCCATTGCAGGTGTCCTCGTCGTTCTAGGTCTTCCCCAGTCGCGGGTCATAGGCTGGAATGTTCCGTGCTCCCTAAGGCGCCGATCAATTGCTTCGAACGTCTTCCTGTCGGGACACCTTCGTTCTGGAAATCTGTCTCGATACAAACGTACCGCGCCACGGTTATTGCCCCGTGCTAATCCATACATCAAATGGGCATCTGCCAACTCCGCATTTGTAAGCATTGCACTGACTGCAAAACCACGTTCGTGATGAACACTAACCTGTTGATGCTACGTACTGATGTGCTTGATGCTAGTACTGTGGAGCAATGAGTCGCATGTCAACACAAGCACCGAAGTTAACATTACCTTCCTTCAATTGGGCCAACTGGCGGTGAATCGAGGAAGTACAGTACATACTGACGAGACTAAAATGAGCTCTAACATGGAAATTAAGCGTTTCCGGACACATGTCCACATAAGATCTTTTATTTGTGTGTGAGGAATGTTTCCTGAAAGTTTGGCCGTACCTTTTTGTAACACCCTGTATGTAGTTTTGTGTTTTCATATTACTGTTACATATACTATGTGATCAAAACTATCCGCATATCCCCGAAACAAACATTTTTCATATTAGGTGTATTGTGCTACCACCTACTGCCAGGTACGCCATATCAGCGACTTCAATAGTCATTACACATCATGAGAGAGCAGAATGGGTGCTCCACAGAACTCACGGATTTCTAACATGGTCTGGTGATTGGCTGTCACTTGTGTCAAACGTCTGTACGATACATTTCCACACTCCTAAACATCCCTAGGTCCATTGTTTCCGATGTGATAGTGAAGTGGAAACGTGAAGGGACACTTACAACACAAAAGCGTACAGGTCGACCTAGTCTGTTGAGTGACAGACACCGCCGACAAAAAAAATGTTCAAATATGTGTGAAATCTTATGAGACTTAACTGCTAAGGTCATCAGTCCCTAAGCTTACACACTGCTTAACCTAAATTATCCTAAGGACAAACACAAACGCCATGCCTGAGGGAGGACCCGAACCTTCGCCGGGACCAGCCGCACTGTCCATGACTGCAGCGCCTGAGACCGCTTGGCTAATCCCGCGCGGCACACCGCTGACAGTTGAAGAGGATAGTAATGTGTAATAACCACACATCTACCCAGACCATCACACAGGAATTCCAAACTGCATCAGGATCCACTGCAAGTACTATTACAGTTAGGCGGGAGGTGAGAAAACTTGGATTTCATGGTCTAGCGGCTGGTGATAAGCTACACATCACGCCGGTAAAAATCAAATGACGCCCCGCTTGCTGCAAGGAGCGTAAACATTGGACGATTGAACAGTGGAAAAACGTTGTGTGGAGTGACAAACCACCGTACACGTGGCGATCCGATGGTAGGGTGTAGGTATGGCGAATGCCCGGTGAACGAACGTCATCTGTCAGCGTGTGTAGTGCCAATAATAAAATTCAGAGGCGGTGGTGTGGTGTGGTCGTGTTTTTCTTGGAGGTGGTTTGCACCCCTTGTTGTTTAGCGTGGCACTATCAAAGCACAGACCTACATCGATATTTTAAGCACTTTCATGCTTCCCGCTCTTGAAGAGCAATTCGGGGATGGCGACTGCATCTTTCAACACGATCGACCACCTGTTCATAGTGCACGGCCTGTGTCGGAGTGGTTACACGACAATAACAATCCTGTAATGGGCTCGTCTGCACAGAGTCCTGACCTGAATCGTATAGAACACCTTTGGGATGTTTTGGAAGGCCGACTTTGTGCCAGGCCTCACCGACCAACATCTATATCTCTCCTCACTGCAGCACTCCGTGAAGAATGGCTGGCATTGCCCAAAAAACCTTCCAGTACCTGACTGAACGTATGCCTGCGAGAGTGGAAGCTGTCATCAAGGCTAAGGGCTGACCAACGCAATATACTGAATTCCAGCATTACCAATGGAGGGCGCCTCGATCTTGTAAGTCATTTTCAGCCACGTGTCCGGTTACTTGTGGTCACATATAGTATTACTAATGTTATATACCTGTGATTTTAAACTGCTTGTCAGCCATACGAATAAATAAATAAATCTCTGTTAAGAATGACATGCTGTGTCCTATTTGCTAGAAATTCTTCGAGCCAGTCGTACAGTTTGTCTGACATTTTGTACGCTCGAATTTTGTTTGTATTTTGTATCTACATCTACATTACATCTACATCCATACTCCGCAAGCCACCTGACGGTGTGTGGCGGAGGGTACCTTGAGTACCTCTATCAGTTCTCCCTTCTATTCCAGTCTCGTATTGTTCGTGGAAAGAAGGATTGTCCGTATGTCTCTGTGCGGGTTCTAATCTCTGATTTTATCCTCATGGTCTCTTCGCGAGGTATACGTAGGAGGGAGCAATATACTGCTTGACTCCTCGGTGAAGGTATGTTCTCGAAACTTCAACAAAAGCCCGTACCGAGCTACTGAGCGTCTCTCCTGCAGAGTCTTCCACTGGAGTTTATCTATCATGTCCGTAACGCTTTCGCGATTACTAAATGATCCTGTAACGAAGCCTCTATTTTGGCGCTGGTGTCTACTGCTTTTCGGGTGTCTTGGACGAACAGAGCGAATTGGGTTTGACACGGTCGTTGTTCCGGAACCTGTGTCGGTTCCTACAGAGGAATGGCTATTCTCGTTAAATCTGCGGATCTGTGCGTCGTGCTGTTTGTCACATCGATAAGAGTTTGGGGGCTCCGACCGCGGCATTCCGTCGACGCCACGGAAGCTCTGGAGCACGGACGAGAGGAACGTTCCGAGCTGCGTAGCAAGCTGAGAGCGAGGCCTGGTGTCGCAACCGGTGATAGGCGTCCGGTCACCGCTATTTCAGAATAAAAGTATTGTTCCGCGGCTATCGCCTCTGAGTCGCCGGTGCAGAGTGCGGAGCGATAGCTGAGGTCAGGTCCGCTGCAAAGGCGGATGCTCGCCGCTGCTCCACGTACGGTGAACACGACGCCGTGTGAGGACGCCGTCTATCACGAAAAGCTGGTCACAAGTCACGCGCACGACGCAGCTTCACCACGCTGGAGTCGCTCCAGCTCCGTCCCGTGACTGCACTAACAACACAAAAGCTGGCATCAGTACAGACGATGACATCAAGATGAACATCAGCAAAAGTAAAACACAGTCAATCCACTCGGCTAGCCGCGCGTTCTAACGCGCTGCTTCCCGAGCGGGAAGGCGTGCCGGTCCCCGGCACGAACCCGCCCGGCGTATTAGTGTCGAGGTCCGGTGTGCCGGCCAGCCTGTGGATGGTTTTTAAGGCGGTTTGTTTCTACCTCGGCGAATGCGGGGTGGCTCCCCATATTCAACCTCAGCTATACTATGTCGGCGATTGCTGCGCAAACACTGTTTCCACATACGCGTACACCATAATTACCCTACCACGCAAACATTGGGGTTACACTCGTCTGGTATGAGACGTTCCCGGTGGGGGGAGGGGGGGGGGGGGCTCAACTCGGGGGGGCTGAACCGCTCAATAACCCGTGCTGCGACCTGTTGTGGGGTTGTGAACCACTGAGGCCGGCCGCTGGTGGCCGAGCGGTTCTAGGCGCTTCAGTCTGGAACCGCGCGGCTGCTACGGTCGCAGGTTCGAATCCTGCCTCGAACATGGATGTGTGTGATGTCCTTAGGTTTGTTAGGTTTAAGTAGTTCTACGTTCTAGGGGACTGATGACCTCAGATGTTAAGTTCCATAGTGCTCAGAACCATTTGAACCACTGAGGGCTACGGCGTGACGAAGCCTCCCCGTCGTTTCTAGGTCCCCGGTTTAATACAATTATTGTGTACATAGTTCCGCGTAGTCAGCGCGTACACAACTTTCCCACTAGAGTGCGCCCCGCTAAGCACAACAGCGCAGGCGCAGCGTTCGTCCGTCTCCGCTCTACGAGATGGCGCTGTCTTAGAGACTGACCAAATTCTACTTCCGCCGATCCGCGTATTAATATGTAACGCAGCCAATGAGATTGCTGCTAACGTAGAACCTTTTCTCCTCGCGGATCACACTCGCGCAGTGATACCTGAACGCGCGAAGTATTATAACGAGTGTACAGACCTCCGATTAGTCAGTCTGCATTAGTCTGTAGTCAAGTTTCAGTCTGCGCCTAATAAGATTATCATATTCCTGTACACAGCCATGAAGATAAATATATAGACACTTTGTCAAGTGTCAGAGATATGTGAGAATAAGATTAACGTACCAAGACCAAAGGAACTTCAGATTGTCAATTGTAAATAGCATCCAGAATCAAGTTAAGTAATTTTATGCTTGTTATTATTTTAATAAATGTGTGTGAAACTTAATCAAGTTCTGTTTAAAGTTGGTCACCGTCAATCTGCTACTCTAAGCGTGCAAGTGGCATTTCTATCATCTGACCTAACGGCAGAAGATAAACACGCCACGATAAGACCACGAGACATATTGCTGACACTCGCCTACTTCGTTAGAGCGACGAGTCAAATAATCTGATGGTCTGTGTACCGAAGGTCTTACAGTACGCACACTACAACAATACAATACAAAACAAAGTCAATGGAATGTATTAGAGTTAAATCAGCCGATGCTGACGGAATTATGTTAGGAAATGACACACTAAAAGTAGGAGACGGGTTTTGCTATTTGAGCAGCAAAATAACTGACGGCGGCCGAAGCGGCAGGACACAATCAATGCCTTCTCTGCACGATAGCAATGGAGATACTATCGAAGACAGTGCTTTTAAAGCAGAGTTACTAAACACAGCCTTCCGAAATTACTTCACGAAAGAAGACGAGCCGGCCGGTGTGGCCGTGCGGTTCTAGGCGCTTCAGTCTGGAACTGCGTGACCGCTACGGTCGCGGATTCGAATCCTTCCTCGGGCATGGATGTGTGTGATGTCCTTAGGTTAGTCAGGTTTAAGTTGTTTTAAGTTCTAGGGGACTGATGACCACAGATGGTAAGTCCCATAGTGCTCAGATCCATTTTTTTAAAGAAGACAAAGTAAATATTCCACACATCGGATCAAGAACAACTGCCAACATGAGTAACATAGAAGTAGATATCCTCGGAGTAGTGAAGCAACTTAAATTACTTAACAAAAGCAAGTCTTCCGGTCCAGACTGTATACAAGTTAGGTTCATTTCAGAGTACGCTGATGCAGTAGCACCATACTTAACAATCATATACAACCGTTCGCTCGACGAAAGATCCGTACCCAAAGACTGCAAAGTAGAAGTAATCCACTAAATTACAGGCCTATACCAGTAACGTCGATATGCAGCAGGATTTTGGATACATATATTGTATTGGAACATTATGAATTACCTCGAACAAAACGGTCTGTTGACACAGTTAACACGGATTTAGAAAACATCGTTCTTGTGACACACAGTTGGCTGTTTACTCTCACGAAGTGTTGAATGCTACCGATAAGGGATTTCATATTGATCCCGTATTTCTAGATTTCCAGAAGGCTTTTGACATCGTACCTCATAAGCAACTTGTAATCAAATTGCGTGCTTATGGAATACCGTCTCGGTTATCTGACTGGATTCGTGATTTCCTTTCTGAGATGTCGCAGTTCGTAGTAACTGACACGAAAACTCATCGCGTAAAACAGAAGTGATTTGTCACCAAGATATGAGCGCTCTGCTGTTCCTTAACTACACAAACGATTTAGGAGACAATCTGAGCAGCCATTTTAAGTTGTTTGCAGATGACACTGTCGTTTATCGACATCAGAAGATCAAAACAAAATGCAAAGCGATTTAGAAAAAACATCTGTATGGTGCGAACATTGGCAATTGACCCTAAATATCGAAAAGAGTGAGGTCATCCACATGAGTACTAAAAGGAATCAGTTAAACTTCGATTACACGATAAATCAGTCAAATCTAAAGGCTGTAAATTCAACTAAATACCTAGGTATTACAATTACGAACAACTTAAATTGGAAGGAACACATAGAAAATGTTGTGGGAAGGCTAACCAAAGACTGCGTTTTATTGGCAGGACACTTAGAAAATGTAACAGACCTACTAAGGAGATTGCCTGTACTACGCTTGTCCTTCCTCTTAGAATACTGCTGCATGGTGTGGGATCATTACCAGATAGGATTGACGGAGTACATCGAAAAAGTTCAAAGAAAGGCAGCACGTTTTGTATTATCGCAAAATAGCGGAGAGAGTGTCACTGAAATGATACAGGATTTGGGGTGGACATCATTAAAATGGAGGTGTTTTTCACTGGGGCGGAATCTTTTCACGAAGTTCCAATCACCAACTTCCTCCCCTGAACGCGAAAATATTTTGTTGACGGCGACCTGCGCAAGGAGGAACGATAATCATAATAAAATAAGCGAAATCAGAGCTCGTACGGAAGGATATAGGTGTTCGTTTTTTTCCGGCGCGCTATACGAGGCTGGAATAATAAACAATTATTGTGAAAGTGGTTGGATGAACCATCTGCCAGGCACTTAAATGTGATTCGCAGAGTATCCATGTAGATGTAGATGAAGCGAGGATATAGAATACAGACTGCCAACAGCAAGAATTCCTGAGAGAGGAATATGTTAACATCTAATTTAAGTGCTTGAGCCTTAGGAATCCTTTCTTGTAGATATTTGTCTGTCGTGGAGTCGTGTGTGAAAGTGAAAGCGAACGATCAGCAATTCACACAAGAAGAGAACAGAAGCTTTTGAAATGTGATACTATAGAGGTATGCTGAAGATGACGGGATGAGGGGGTATTCGATCTAATTGAGAAAAAAAAATGTGGCACAGCTTGATTACAAAATGAAATCAGTTGATAGGAAACATCCTGAGGCAGCAATGAAATTTCAGTTTCACAATGGCAGGAAGTGTAGAGGGTAAAAAATTGTGTAGGGATACCAATTAACTTTTTTTAATTTGTAGGATTTTGGAACGTGTCTATGGAGCTATCTGAACACTGAAAACTTTAAACAGCAGTTGGTTTTGTGCAATTCATAGTGTGACGTAGCAATTGGGTGGCGGTACTGGGGTTTACAGACATACGTAATGACATTCCAACGAACAAAGAGGTGAACCCCAGTTAGTCTTACAAGAGAATCGATAAAACAACTTTATCACACAAAGTTTTTAAATACAACTTTTAAGATCGATGAGTAGGGAAAATCTGAATTTAATCTTTCATTCCCCTTTTACCTTTAAGAAACAAAGACAGCAGCTAATCAACTGGTATGACATGAACGTACTTCGAATCAACCAAAACAATTTCAAATTATGTACTGGATTCACCTTCGTGCATTAAAAAAAATCAATTTTAAAAGGATCCACAGACAATCTTCACAAAAAAACAAGAAATCCAATCAACTAACATGGCAGGCAGAAATCGCAAAAGTCTCACTAGGAATTAACAAGAAATCAGCATGACATAAGCATACTTGAAATCAACCAGAACAGCTTTCATACGAAACTTCCTGGCAGATTAAAACTGTATGCCGGACCGAGATTCGAATTCGGGACCTTTGCCTTTCGCGGGCAAGTGCTCTACCATATGAGCCACCGAAGCACGACTCACGACCCGTCCTCACAGCTTTACTTCTGCCAGTACCTCGTCTCCTACTTTCCAAACTTTACAGAAGCTCTCCTGCGAACCTTGCAGTACTAGCACTCCTGAAAGAAAGGATATTGCGGAGACATGGCTTAGCCACAGCTTGGGGGATGTTTCAAGAATGAAATTTTCACTCTGCAGCGGAGTGTGCGCTGATATAACACTTTTTGCAGAGTGAAAATCTCATTCTGGAAACATCCCCAGGCTGTGGCTAAGCCATGTCTCCGCAATATCCTTTCTTTCAGGAGTGCTAGTTCTGCAGGGTTAGCAGGAAAGCTTCTGTAAAGTTTGGATGGTAGGAGACGAAGTACTGGCAGAAGTAAAGCTGTGAGGACCGGCCGTGGGTCGTGCTTCGGTAGCTCAGTTGGTAGAGCACTTGCCCGCGAAAGGCAAAGGTCCCGAGTTCGAGTCTCGGTCCGGCACACAGTTTTAATCTGCCAGGAAGTTTCATACCAGCGCACACTCCGCTTCAGAGTGAAAATCTCATTCCAGAACAACTTTCAAATTATGTACTGGGTTCACCATTCTGCATTTAGAATAAATAACTTTAAAGAATTGTTTTGTAAATATAACTGCCATTTTTGCTGCAACTTATTTTTTTCCCAGACGCGTTTCGCCTTTTTCTTACTGTAAGGCACCTTCAGTGCGACGTAGAACGATAAAGTTTTGTTATTTTTAGATTATCATAATCTTTACGTAATGTACAAATCCCATTAACTAATATCACAGACGGCAATCGCACGGGTCTCACCAGCAGTTAACAAGAAAATTTAAATTTACGCACTTAGTACACCGTCCTGCAATTCAGGATAAATAATGTTAAAATGACCCCAGGTAATCCTTACACAATAGACAAGCCTTCTAATACTTTGAATTGATAGCTCACACATTAGCATAATCCATACACATCCATCCTTCCAAAATCTGAACGACACATTTTTCAACGGTATCCAACGAATAACAGATGCACGGTACTCAGCATAACGTAATAGATATGGATCTTGTCGAGACAAGCACGCGCATCCAAAACCACGTGGACTCGATACAATAATGACGATGCGCGCCAGTCACTCAATCGAGTGAGCAGTAAATATGCGCTCTTACAAGCTGTAACGGCCACACAACCCACACAGGCCAACAGCTGCCCACGGTCGTCTCGACCATCATCTTTTCTTTATGTGGCTATTTAACGTCAGTCAGAGTCCACAATTCTGCAGTAATTGCAGCAGGCTCCTTCATAAAATTCTTCGTGCCGTCTCGAAACAACGGTGTGCGGATATTTGCCACGCCGGACATTTGCCACGATTTTACCTGCTCCGAAGGGTTGGGTCCCTTGTCTCCCCCTCCCCCCCCCCCTCCTCCTCCTCATCCTCCTCCTCCTCCTCCTCCTCCTCCTCCTCCTCCTCATCGCTTACTGAGCATTTCCGCTGGTTTAATTAACATAGAACCAGAATCTCTTTGGATTTTCCGCCACATTTCTAGAGAGAGTCTCGTTGTGGAAACTATTAAATGCATCTCGCATTGAAATCCGCACCAAATTTCGAGTCTCAGTAAAACTTCGCCAATCTTGGAGATTTTGCGTTTGTCTAAATTATACGTGTCTGTTTCGGTGCTCCTGCAGCAGCTTTCTGTCGTGTTTTGTGTACCATGGGGGATCAGTTCCGTCTGATATTAATTTATTTGGTATGAATCTCTCGAGTGCTGTTGATACTATTTCTTTGAACTTAAGCCACATATGGTCTTAACTTACATAGTTTGGAAGGATTGGAGACTGTCTCTTAGAAAGATGTCAACCGAATTTTTAGCTGCTTTTATAAATTGTAATATTTCGCGTTTAGTTTAGGTGAATTTCTTTGTTACGGAATTGAGCCTCGCTCGACTGTGTGTTCACTAATCCCTGTATCCCTCGTGATGCTCAGGATTATTTGTGGCTAAGAGGTAAAGTGTGTTTTCGTAACCATTTACAATTTGAATGGCCTCGTGAACAAATTGTTGAAAATAATTTTTAAAAAAGCATTTAAAACAATTACAGAAGATGTTTTCTATCTATAATATGGTCTGAAAATGTGTTTTTGTCAACATACGGAAGGTAGATTGAAGTCACTGCCAATTATAATAGTATGAGTAGGGTACCTATTGCGATGAGGCTCGAGTTTTCTTTGAAATGTTCAGCAACTGTTTCATCTGAGACCGGGGGTCGGTAAAAGGAGCCAGTTATTAATTTATTCCTGTTGTCGAATATAACCTCTGCCCATACTAAGTCACAGGAACTATCTGCTTCAATGTCGCTTGTGAGCTGGAACACACGTTACATTATTTTTCCTTTAGTTGTACTTTTTGTTTCAGTTGTAGTAGAGATCATTACAATTGCGGCTTTTCCCTCCAAAACCTAGGGTGCTTTCTCTGTGACCCTGTAAATACCAGAGCTGAACAATGTAGAACAACAACGTACGTTACAAGCGTAGCATTCTGTATTACTTCATTTCCTTATTTCTAATATTTTAAAATTGTACGTCGACTTTAGATGACATCTCAATCATAGATGTTCTTACCTCTGTTTATGAACGTAGTTTCACTCATGTTTTGAACATTGTCCCGCTACACTTTATTAACTAATGTTTCGCCGCAACGGATATTGGGTTTTAGAGAGTAAATTAATATGGAGTATGTCGATCTTCTTTTCAAACAGTCACATACCCATTTCTTCTTTCCTTATTGTCTTTTGGGCATGCAGTTGTAGTAATTAAAGTAGGCACAAATGCAGTGATTAAAAAGAAATCATTAGTGTACACTGGCATTCTCTTTACATCATTCCTTTCCTGTTGCTCCCATGGCCATGGACAGTTTCTAAGTCAATCAGTAAGCGTGGAAGGGAGCTACCGTACAGACAGAGGAATCTACACTCCTGGAAATTGAAATAAGAACACCGTGAATTCATTGTCCCAGGAAGGGGAAACTTTATTGACACATTCCTGGGGTCAGATACATCACATGATCACACTGACAGAACCACAGGCACATAGACACAGGCAACAGAGCATGCACAATGTCGGCACTAGTACAGTGTATATCCACCTTTCGCAGCAATGCAGGCTGCTATTCTCCCATGGAGACGATCGTAGAGATGCTGGATGTAGTCCTGTGGAACGGCTTGCCATGCCATTTCCACCTGGCGCCTCAGTTGGACCAGCGTTCGTGCTGGACGTGCAGACCGCGTGAGACGACGCTTCATCCAGTCCCATACATGCTCAATGGGGGACAGATCCGGAGATCTTGCTGGCCAGGGTAGTTGGATTACACCTTCTAGAGCACGTTGGGTGGCACGGGATACATGCGGACGTGCATTGTCCTGTTGGAACAGCAAGTTCCCTTGCCGGTCCAGGAATGGTAGAACGATGGGTTCGATGACGGTTTGGATGTACCGTGCACTATTCAGTGTCCCCTCGACGATCACCAGTGGTGTACGGCCAGTGTAGGAGATCGCTCCCCACACCATGATGCCGGGTGTTGGCCCTGTGTGCCTCGGTCGTATGCAGTCCTGATTGTGGCGCTCACCTGCACGGCGCCAAACACGCATACGACCATCATTGGCACCAAGGCAGAAGCGACTCTCATCGCTGAAGACGACACGTCTCCATTCGTCCCTCCATTCACGCCTGTCGCGACACCACTGGAGGCGGGCTGCACGATGTTGGGGCATGAGCGGAAGACGGCCTAACGGTGTGCGGGACCGTAGCCCAGCTTCATGGAGACGGTTGCGAATGGTCTTCGCCGATACCCCAGGAGCAACAGTGTCCCTAATTTGCTGGGAAGTGGCGGTGCGGTCCCCTACGGCACTGCGTAGGATCCTACAGTCTTGGCGTGCATCCGTGCGTCGCTGCGGTCCGGTCCCAGGTCGACGGGCACGTGCACCTTCCGCCGACCACTGGCGACAACATCGATGTACTGTGGAGACCTCACGCCCCACGTGTTGAGCAATTCGGCGGTACGTCCACCCGGCCTCCCGCATGCCCACTATACGCCCTCGCTCAAAGTCCGTCAACTGCACATACGGTTCACGTCCACGCTGTCGCGGCATGCTACCAGTGTTAAAGACTGCGATGGAGCTCCGTATGCCACGGCAAACTGGCTGACACTGACGGCGGCGGTGCACAAATGCTGCGCAGCTAGCGCCATTCGACGGCCAACACCGCGGTTCCTGGTGTGTCCGCTGTGCCGTGCGTGTGATCATTGCTTGTACAGCCCTCTCGCAGTGTCCGGAGCAAGTATGGTGGGTCTGACACACCGGTGTCAATGTGTTCTTTTATCCATTTCCAGGAGTGTATATTTATACTTGGCAGAATTAATTACACACTCACATAATCGTCGAAATAGCTTTAGTTTCCAAAAAGTTATAAATATTTCGATTTCGGAAAAGAAGCTCTGTATTTGACCAAGATGTCGAAGAAGAAGGTCCCCGACGTACTGGTTGTATCGAGAAAGATGTGGAGACGGCGGTTTGAAAGCAGACAGTAGTAGTACGAGGAAGGGCGTCCCATACCTGTGCGATCGCTACCTGGCGACGGGGGCAAATGTCTGGCATTCGAAACAACAACGGCTTGGACCTACCGTGTGCCCCGACCAACCCAACGTATGGCCAGGGAAACAACTGCCGCCGCTCTGTCGCAGCGAGTTTCTGTCGCCCACTGCCAGCAGAGTGCGGCGACCGACCCCGGAGTGCCCCATGTCACTACGGTCAATGGAGCCACCACTCGGCGGGAATCCAAAGCGGCGGCCACTGGCGTGGGTATCGAACCGTCAAACATAATATACACAAGTTTCAGTCGAACTGTGATACGAAACTATATAGGCTTAACGAAGGACAGATTCCGACACAAAAGAAATTTTACGCCCGCAGTACACCGAAACGAGTAAATAAGACCAAAATCTGACACAGGATACACAGGGACACACTGAAGAGCCAAAGAAACTCGTATATCTGCCCAATATACAGGGTGAAAAGTATTTAAAGCGACAAACTCTGTGAGGTTGTAGGGGACATCAAAACAAATACTTTTCCCTAATGTCATTTTTTCCTATGAGGATTATTTAAACCGGTTGAGGCCGTATTACGCCCTTCTACATCTACATCTACATTCATTCTTCGCAAGCCACCTGACGGTATGTGGCGGAGGGTACCTTGAGTACCTCTATCGGTTCTCCCTTCTGTTCCAGTCTCGTATTGTTCGTGGAAAGGAGGATTGTCGGTATGCCTCTGTGTGGGCTCTAATCTCTCTGATTTTATCCTCATGGTCTCTTCGCGAGATATACGTAGGAGGGAGCAATATACTGCTTGACCCCTCGGTGAAGGCATGTTCCCGAAACTTCAACAAAAGCCCGTACCGAGCTACTGAGCGTCTCTCCTGCAGAGTCTTCCACTGGAGTTTATCTATCATCTCCGTAACGCTTTCGCTATTACTAAATGATCCTGTAACGAAGCGCGCTGCTCTCCGTTGGATCTTCTCTATCTCTTCTATCAACGCTATCTGGCACGGATCCCACACTGCTGAGCAGTATTCAAGCAGTGGACGAACAAGCGTACTGTAACCTACTTCCTTTGTTTTCGGATTGCATTTCCTTAGGATTCTTCTAATGAATCTCAGTCTGGCATCTGCTTTACCGACGATCAACTTTATATGATCATTCCATTTTAAATCACTCGTAATGCGTACTCCCAGGTAATTTATGGAATTAACTGCTTCCAGTTGCTGACGTGCTATACGGTAGCTAAATGATAAGGGATCTATCTTTCTATGTATTTGCAGCACATTACACTTGTCTACATCGAGATTCAATTGCCATTCCCTGCATCATGCGTCAATTCGCTGCAGATCCTCCTGCATTTAAGTACAATTTTCTATTGTTACAACCTCTCGATATACCACAGCATCATCCGCAAAAAGCCTCAGTGAACTTCCGATGTCATCCGCAAGGTCATTTATGTATATTGTGAATAGCAACAGTCCTACGACACTCCCCTGCGGCACACCTGAAATCACTCTTACTTCGGAAGACTTCTCTCCATTGAGAATGACATGCTGCGTTCTGTTATCTAGGAACTCTTCAATCCAATCACACAACTGGTCTGATAGTCCATATGCTCTTACTTTGTTCATTAAACGGCTGTGGGGAACTGTATCGAACGCCCTGCGGAAGTCCAGAAACACGGCATCTACCTGGGAACCTGTGTCTATGGCCCTCTGAGTCTCGTGGACTCAGTTGCTAGAGACCGTAATACGATCTTCAGTTGTTAAGAGGCCGTATTACTATCTTCAGTTGTTAGGGAGCGTATTACGTTCTACAGCTGTAGGCAACTGCTGTCCACCAGTGTAGTAGTGCATTGTCTCTGTTTACTAATGGAGCGATACACCTGGAGTGAGTACACTGATATGGTTGGTGCGTACTACGTAGCGCACCACAACGGACGAGCTGCACAGCGGGTTTATCAACAACAATATCCTAATCGCCGTATCCCGCATCATACGACATTTGCTGCTGTGTACCAACGTCTGCGCGACACCGGGTAATTTAGTAGATTACCTGGACAGGGACGCCGACGCACGGTAAAAACACAGCAATTTGAGGAAGCTATCTTGCAGCATATGGAGTGGGATCCTTCAATCCGCACTCGTGCAATTGCACATAACATGCGGACGAATCAGACGAATGTAAGATCAGTCCTTCGAGAGCAATTGCTAAATTCATTTCACTTACAGTGCGTCCACAACCTGGAACCAGCGGATTATCCATCCAGAGCATAGTTTCCGCAGTGGTACCTGGAACAGTGTGAAATGCATCCTACATTTCCATCATCTGTGTTGTTTACACATGAAGCAGCGTTTGGGAGTGATGGAGTCATCAACACGCACAATTCGCATGTTTGGAGTGAGGATAACCCACATGCCACAGTTACTAGCGCTTAAGTGCGGTTCTTCGTTAATATGTGGGTCGGTGTTGGTGGAAACTGTTTAATTGGGCCGTATCTGCTACCTAGGCCATTAAATGGCAGGCACTATTATAATTTTCTCGCCAGAGCATTGCCAGAATTGCTGGAAGACGTCCCGCTCCCTACAAGACAACGCATGTGGTTCCAACATGACGGTGCGCCGGCACATTTCAGTCGTCGTGTGCGTCGATTCCTGGACCGACAGTTCCCAGAAACGTGGACTGGCATAGGTGGTCCTGTACCATGGCCTGCTCGATCCCCAGATATGTTCCCTCTGGACTTTTTTTATGTGGGAAGAGATGCGCAACCTTATTTACACAACTCAGAAGAGGATCTGGTTGCCCGGATAGTAGCAGCAGCAGGAACAATTCAGGATACTCCTGGGATTTTTGCCCGTTTCAGACAGAACATGATCAGACGGTGTAACCTTTGTTTACGTGTCAATGGAGGCATTTTTGAAAATCTACTGTAATTGAAATTGGGTTGTGGTAATGTGTTGTCTCTTGGTCATAAAAAATTGAAAAGTCTCTGTTGGTTTAATTAATTTGCCGCCGGACAATTTTCCTCTACCGGTTTAAGTAGTCCTCATAGGAAAAAATGACATTAGGAAAAAATATTTGTTTTGATGTCCCCTACAACCTTCCAGAGTTGTCGGTTTAAAGCACGTACAAGTGCCACAACACGACGTGGCATGGAATCGACTAATGCCTGACGCAGTGCTGGAGGGAATTGACACCATGAATCTTGCAGGGCTGTCCATAAATCCGTAGGAGTTGGAGGGGGTGGAGATCTCTTCTGAACAGCACGTTGCAAGGCATCCGAGATATGCTCCATAGTATTCATGTCTGGGGAGCCACAATGTTCCTGGAACCATACTGTAGCAATTATGGACGTTTGGGGTGTTGCATTGTCATGCTGGAGTTACACAAAGCTATTGAAATGCACATGAATGGGTGCAAGTTATCAAGCAGGATGCTTACGTACGTGTCACCTGCCAGAGTCGTATCTAGACGTACCAGGGGTCCCATATCTCTCTAACTGCACACACCCCACACCACTACAGAGCCTCGACGAGCTTGAACAGTCCCCTGCTGACGCGCAGGATCCATGGATTCAAGAGGTTGTCTCCAAACCTCTACACGTCCATCTGCTCGATACAATTTGAAACGAGACTCGTCCAATCAGGCAACATGTTTCCAGTCATCAATAGTCCAATTTCCGTGTTGACGGGCCCAGGCGAGGAGTAAAGCTTTGTGTCGAGGAGTCATCAAGGGTACACGACTGGGCTGTCGGCTCCGAAAGCCCATATCGATCGTGTTTCGTTGAATGCTTCGCACGCTGACACGTGTTGAAGGCCCAACATTGAAATTTGCAAGCCAGCCGCTGTGGTCGAGCGGTTCTAGGCGCTTCAGTCCGGAACCACGCTGCTGCTACGGTGACATGTTGGAATCCTGCCTCGGGCATGGATGTGTGTGATGTCCTTAGGTTTAAGTAGTTCTAAGTTCTAGGGGACTGATGACCTCAGATGTTGACCCATAGCGCTTAGAGCCATTTTTTGAAATCTGCAGCAATTTGCGTAAGGGTTGAACTTCTGACACGTTGATCGATTCTCTTCAGTCGTCGTTGGACCCATTCTTGCAGTATCTTTTTCCGGCAGCAGCGATGTCGGAGATTTGATCTTTTATCGGATTCCTGATAGTAAACTTATGAAATGGTCGTGCTGGATATCCCGACTTCATCGCTACCACAACGTTCAAATTCACTTACATCTTGATAACCTGCCACTGTAGCAGCAGTAACCGATCTAACAACTGCGCCAGACACTTATTGTCTTACACAGGCTTTGCCGACCACAGCGTCGTGTTCTGCCTGTTTACATGTCTCTGTATCTGATTACGCATGTCTATACCAGTTTCTTTGGCGCTTCAGTGTAGTATGCTATAAAAGTCCTGCCAGTAAGAAATGATAAATCGCTGTTTCTACACATTTGGGACATAGGCAATTCAATCCACATTTATGATTGTGTCTCAGAATTAACAATAAAATGTTCTTTTGTACGCCCTGTAAGAACTATTTCAAAAGCTGCTGGTAGAGAATTGAGTATCTGTGCAGCTCTAAAATTACCATTTAGACAACATAAGAACAGTATACAAGAACCAATTTTGGTATTACCGCCATACATACACATACGCAAGTATCCAGACAAAAACATTTGAGGCACATAGTGACTACTTTTATAAGCTGAGCACATGCACTCGGGGACAGTTAAAAAATCGACATAAAGTTAAAATAACACAGCTGCCAATTCGTTGCACACTTAAAGGCACTGAAGTGAAACACAAGTTAAAAGTCGCCCACAGTAGAAAAATCACACAGTGAGACACTTAAAAACACCACAGGAAGCGACAAAACACTCGTTGTTGTAGCTGTTGTTGTTGTCGTTGTTGTTGTGGTCTTCAGTCGTGAGTCTGGTTTGATGCAGCTCTCCCTGCTATTCTATCCTGTACAAGCTTCTTCATCTCCCAGTACTTACTGCAACCTACATCCTTCTGAATCTCCTTAGTGTATTCATCTCTTGGTCTCCCTCTACGATTTTTACCCTCCACGCTGGCCTCCAGTACTAAATTGGTGATCCCTTAATGTCTCAGAACATGTGCTACCAACCGATCCCTTCTTCTAATCAAGTTGTGCCACAAACTCCTCTTCTCCCCAATTCTATTCAATACCTCCTCATTAGTTACGTGATCTACCCATCTAATCTTCAGCATTCTTCTGTAGCACCACATTTCGAAAGCTTCTATTCTCTTCTTGTCCAAACCATTTATCGTCCGTGTTTCACTTTCATACATGGCTACACTACATACAAATATTTTCAGAAACGACCTCCTGACATTCAAATGTATACTCGATGTTAACAAATTTCTCTTCTTCAGAAACGCTTTCCTTGCCATTGCCTGTCTACGTTTTATATCCTCTCTACTTCGACCATCATCAGTTATTTTGCTCCCCAAATAGCAAAACTCCTTTACTACTTTAAGTGTCTCATTTCCTAATCTAATTCCATCAGCATCACCCAACTTAATTCGACTACATTCCATTATCCTCGTTTTGTTTTTGTTGATGTTCATCTTATATCCTCCTTTCAAGACACTGTCCATTCCGTTCAGCTGCTCTTCCAGGTCCTTTGCTGTCTCTGACAGAATTACAATGTCATCGGCGAACCTCAAAGTTTTTATTTCTTCTCCATTGATTTTAATACCGATTCTGAATTTTTCTTTTGTTTCCTTTACTGCTTGCTCAGTATACAGATTGAATAACATCGGGGAGAGGCTACAAACCTGTCTCACTCCCTTCCCAACCAAAGCTTCCCTTTCATGCCCCTCGACTCTTATAACTGCCATTTGGTTTCTGTACACATTGTAAATAGCCTTTCGCTCCCTGTATTTTACTGCTGCCACCTCCATAATTTGAAAGAGAGTATTCCAATCAACATTGTCAAAAGCTTTGTCTGAGTCTACAAATGCTAGAAACGTAGGTTTGCCTTTCCTTAATCTTTCTTCTAAGATAAGTCGTAGGGTCAGTATTGCCTCACGTGTTCCAACATTTCTGCGGAATCCCAACTGACCTTTCCGAGGTCAGTTTCTACCAGTTTTTCCAATCGTCTGTAAAGAATTAGCGCTAGTATTTTGCAGCTGTGACTTATTAAACTGATAGTTCGGTAATTTTCATATCTGTCAACACCTGCTTTCTTTGGGATTGGAATTATTATATTCTTGAAGTCTGAGGGTATTTCGCCTGTCTCATACATCTTTCTCACCAGATGGTAGAGTTTTGTCAGTACTGGCTCTCCCAAGACCGTCAGTAGTTCTAATGGAATGTTGTCTACTCCCGGGGTCTTGTTTCGACTCAGGTCTTTCAGTGCTCTGTCAAACTCTTCAGGCATTATCGTATCTCCCATTTCATAATTTGATCAAAGATAATGGTATACACATAACGTTCATAGTATTTATACATTTTGTATTGGATGCTGATAGTCTGCGGACATACTTTTGGGTGCCACTGTGCAAGACCTTCTTTGTTAAAAAGAACCGTAAGGGTTAGGCTCTGTGTAGAAAGCACGCCCTTATTATTCTTGAACTGGGCGTCGCCGAGCAGCCTGGGTGAGTCACCATGTTTACGTTAGCTCTGCGGCTGGCCTTGTACCATAAACCACAGGTCAGTTGTCGAGCGTTCTCTAAACACGCGGGAATTGGAGTCGCTTAAAATGATCGAGTAAATTGTTGGGATTATTGTTATACGGGGTATGAGAAATCACTCCCGCCGTTGGATCTGTTAGGATAGTAGCTTAAAAGTAATTCGTATAGTTTTAAGCTGCAAACGGGCTGGATTGCAAAGTTTAGAAGGCTCCAGATTGCGTAGTAATATTGCAATCATCACCAGATAAGCCATAAATACAACTTTGTTTTTTTGTTAAAACGGAAAAGGTAACAAAACATTGCATTTGAAGTAAATCGGTCAAGAAGATCTTAGAGATTTTTGCTAATAAATGTGCAGTCGGAAATGGGACGTCCACAGCTGACCATAAAGAAAGTACGCAAATTATGTCCAGCATAGTTCAAAAACAGTGAGCGTGGTTCGTTCAAATGGTTCAAATGGCTCTGAGCACTATGGGACTTAACAGCAATGGTCATCAGTCCCCTAGAACTTAGAACTACTTAAACCTAACTAACCTAAGGGCAGACACAACACCCAGTCATCACGAGGCAGAGAAAACCCTGACCCCGCCGGGAATCGAACCCGGGCGTGGGAAGCGAGAACGTTACCGCACGACCACGAGCTGCGGACTGAGCGTGGTTGGAAGCCTTCCATTCGCTGCTCTTCGACGGGCCTTTGATGTTGCTTGTTTTAGTCAGCTGGCCGAGGCTGCTTTTGATACAGTACTCCGTGTTCTCTCTCCTGTGTAGGCTCTGTTTGCACAGTAACCTCAACCACTCGAACCTGCTTACTTTAGTTAATCCTTCATTAACCTCAACAACGTTTACGCCCATACTTTCGTCCATTAGCAAATTAATTATTAAACTTCCTGGCAGATTAAAACTGTGTGCTGGAACGAGACTCGAACTCGGGACCTTTGCCTTTGCGGGCAAGTGCTCTACCAACTGAGCCCCGTCCCGGGGCGTGAGTCGTGCTTGGGTAGCTCAGTTGGTAGAGCACTTGCCTACGAAATGCGAAGGTCCCGAGTTCGAGTCTCGGTCCAGCACACAGTTTTAATCTGCCAGGAAGTTTCATAACAGCGCACACTCCGCTGAAGAGTGAAAATCTCATTCTGGAAATTAAATATTCGTTGATGCCTAAGGATGTGTCCTATCAACGGATCCCTTTTTCAGTCAAGTTGCGCCATAATTTTTTTTTCCTCTCAATTCGATTCAGTACCTCCCCATTAGTTATCCGATCCACCCATGTAATCATCATTCTTGTGTAGCATCACATTTCAAAAGCTCCTAGTGTCTTGATAGAACCAACGCTGCCGACAGGCGTTGATATACATCAACGGGGACAGTTGAAAATGTGTGCCCCGACAGGGACTCGAACCCTGGATCTCCTGCTTACATTGCAGACGCTCTATCCGTCTGAGCCACCGAGGGCACAGAGGAGAGTTCGACTGCAGGGACTTATCCCTTGCACTTTCCCTGTGAAACCCACAGCCCCAACTTAATGTCCACACACTACATCGTAGTGCTCCTGCCTATTACACTCATTACTCGCGGCAGACAACCTTACGGAGTCCCGTAAGAATTCGGGCAAAACGTGCGCATCCGCACAGAAAGAACAGATACCATCTTCATCCCAGTGTCTTCTTGTGTGCATTGTTTATACTCCACGTTTCACTCTCATAGGAGCCTACACGCCAGACAAATATTTCAAACTCTTTGTTTCTTGCTATTACTACGATGAGGTGATAAGTCACAGGATACCTCCTAATATCGCGTAGAACCTTCTTTTGCCCGGCGTACTGCAGCATGGATTCAACATATCGTTGGAAGGTCCCTGCAGAAATATTGAGCCATGCTGCAACTATACCAGTCCATAATTGTACAACTGTTTCCGATGCAGGATTTTGTAGATGAATTTACCTCTCGGTTGTTGTTGTTGTGGTCTTCACTCCTGAGACTGGTTTGATGCAGCTCTGCATGCTACTCTATCCTGTGTAAGCTTCTTCATCTCCCAGTACCTACTGCAACCTACATCCCTCTGAATCTGCTTAATGTATTCATCTCTTGGTCTCCCTCTACGGTTTTTACCCTCCACGCTGCCCTCCAATACTAAACTGGTGATCCCTTGATGCCTCAGAACATATCCTACCAACCGATCCCTTCTTCTAGTCAAGTTGTGCCACAAACTCCTCTTCTCCCCAATTCTATTCAATACCTCCTCATTAGTTATGTGATCTACCCATCTAATTTTCAGCATTCTTCTGTAGCACTACATTTCGAAAGCTTCTATTCTCCTCATGTCCATGTTTCACTTGCATACATGGCTACACTCCATACAAATATTTCAGAAACGACTCCCTGACACTTAAATCTATACTCGATGTTAACAAATTTCTCTTCTTCAGAAACGCTTTCCTTGCCATTGCCAGTCTACATTTTATATCCTCTCTACTTCGACCATCATCAGTTATTATGCTTCCCAAATAGCAAAACTCCTTTACTACTTTAAGTGTCATTTCCTAATCTAATTCCCTCCGCATCACCCGACTTAATTCGAGTAGATTCCATTATCCTCGTTTTGCTTTTGTTGATGTTCATCTTCTATCCTCCTTTCAAGACGCTATCCGTTCCGTTCAACTGTTCTTCCAAGTCCTTTGCTGTCTCTGACAGAATTACAATGTCATCGGCGAACCACAAAGTTTTTATTTTTTCTCCATGGATTTTAATACCTATTCCGAATTTTTCTTTTGTTTCCTTCACTGCTTGCTCAATATACAGATTGAATAGCATCGGGGAGATGCTACAAACCTGTCTCACTCCCTTCCGAACCACTTTTTCCCTTTCATACCCCTCGACTCTTATAATTGCCATCTGGTTTCTGTACAAATTGTAAATAGCCTTTCGCTCCCTGTATTTTACCCCTGCCGCCTTTAGAATTTGAAAGAGAGTATTCCAGTCAACATTGTCAAAAGCTTTCTCTAAGTCTACAAATGCTAGAAACGTAGTTTTGCCTTTCCTTATCTTTCTTCTAAGGTAAGTCGCAAGGTCAGTATTGCCTCACGTGTCCCAGCATAACCTCTCGGTTATGCACCCTAAATGTTCTTGGGATTCATGTCTGGTACTCCCTGTGGCCAAATGATTGGCTCGAATTGTCCAGAATATTCTGCAAACCAATCGCGAACAATTGTGGCCCGGTGACACGCCGCGTTGTCATCCAACAAATTCCATCGTTGTTTCGGAACATGACGTCCACGAATGGCGCCAAATCGTCTCCAAGGAGCCGAACACACCCGTCTTCTGTTAATAATTGGTTCAGTTGAGCTAGACGAACCAGTCCCTTCCAGTAAACACAGCCTACACCCGTATAAAGCCGCTATCACCTTGCACAGTTGTAGCGGTTTTTGTGTATCATCAACATGGACAAATGCAATGAATATGGATGATACGATCCTCAATGGTATTCTGCGGTTTGAAGTCACTCTGTCTCTGTCTGTCTCTCTCTCTCTCTCTCTCTCTTTTTTTTTAATATATACTGACAATATAATACACATGTATTATGTATGCATTATGCATACTACAACTTCTCCCGGATAATTATTTTGTTCAAATTGCACAAGAATTCCACCTGACGTAGTGTAATAATGTTGACTGTAAGTTGTGTTCATATCACTAAAATTACAGATCGTACATCAGAGCTTTTATAATTTTTGTCTTCAATGGATTTAATTATTCTTAGCAAATTGATCATGAAATGGAACCACAGAATACCACCCGCATACAACACTGACGTATGCTACCAGAAATATTTTTCTCCGTGATTCGTGCGTTGTTTAATTTTGGCTTCGTACATCAGCAATGAAATCTTGTTCAACAATAAATACCACCAGCACTGTTCTTAGAAAATGCAGTCTGATTCGATTTTTTTTTTCTTTTATAAATAGAGTTCAGTACCACCGGTGCGCCGGCCGAAGTGGCCGCGCGGTTCTGGCGCTGCAGTCTGGAACCGCGAGACCGCTACGGTCGCAGGTTCGAATCCTGCCTCGGGCATGGATGTGTGTGATGTCCTTAGGTTAGTTCGGTTTAACTAGTTCTAAGTTCTAGGGGACTAATGACCTCAGCAGTTGAGTCCCATAGTGCTCAGAGCCATTTTTGAACCACCGGTGCACATTTATTTCTTACACATCGGAATATTGTTTGCAATTTCAAGTAATTTAAATTTCCGCTGTGAGAAAATTTAACATGGCGGCCAACAAAAGATAGAGGATTTCTTTTTTTAATTAAGATTTTCCTTTGCTCAATAAATAATTAATCATTTTAATTGATGCCACCAATAAAAAAAATTACTAAATTGTTTTGCAAATTAGTTTAACACAAACCCATGGTATTTTCAACTAGAAGTACAGACGTAGTTACTATATAATCGCAACTAACAATGGCTGCGCTTCTTGCAGCTATGATAAAACAATTAATACATATTATAATTAAAAGAGGAAGTGATTTTTCAATAATTAATCATAAATAGTTTTAACGCATTTGGCTCTATTTGTTTGTTTTTTACCAGCAAATGAACACAAAAGTACAATAATTTTACATTAAATGTTTTTCATTCAACAGACCTCAAATCGATTCGCGTCTTGCGTCGGCGACGTACATCAAAAGAAGGCGACAAAAGGATACAAAACAAAAGAAAAGAATGACATAGATTAACAAAAAATGAGACAAATATTGTCTCTGTCTTACATAATTATCATTTTTTTAAGAAATAATTACACAATTGAATGAATATTATTGAGTTACGTAATTTTCCACACGTTCATATTCCACTCGTAATATATACAGTGCCCTGTTGACAGCTTGGGTCTATGGGGTCTGCGCCTCACTCGAATCCTTCCATCAGCTCTTACCAACTGTAATGGGGACTGGTCTAGGGTCCAACCGATGTGGTCACGCGCCCAGGAGACGCTGCAGGCCATGTGCTGCTAGCAGACACTCGCGTCGGTCGTCTGCTGCCACAGCCCATCAACGGCACATTTCGCCGCACTGTCCTAACGAATACGTTCGTCATTACGTCCCACACTGATTTCTGCGGTTGTTTTACGCAGTGTTGCTTGTCTGTTAGCACTGACAACTCTGTGCAAACGCCGCTGCCATCGGTCGTTAAGTGAAGGCCGTCGGTCGCTGGGTTGTCCGTGGTGAGAGGTTGTAAGCTACTTATGTAAACCGCTAGTTCGCTGATCTACAGTGGGAGCTATTTCCATTTGTAGGTGTAAGCTACACGTCGTAACCTTATCGATGATAATGGACTGAATCGAACCATATTAAGTAACGAATTGCATCCACACTTGGCAAATATCTGCTGTTGAGCTATCGTCAAAAGACAATTTTTTTACAATAAAATTTACAGGGTCGCCACGAGCCCAAGCCCTTCCAAACAAACAAGAATGACTGAACTGGAATTAATTCAAATTTGGAATTCAATGGAAACAAATGAAGTAGCACGACACACAGTATTATCCTTTAGGGCATATGTATTCGTTAATAAAGATTTTTGAAATAGCGTGCACATCCTATGGGTACACTTAGCTGGTGCCTGAACATGAACTACATTAATCTATTTTCGATAAGTGAAATTATTTTGTACAATTTAACTGTTGTGATTAATGGATAAGGTGAGGAAGGGGAAACTGGAAACATCCTCTCAATCATTTAATCTAGATTCACACAGAGAAAGATCACAGGAATAACCGACCACTTCACAAACATGCACTGATTTGCAAAGCGGTTTATTTCCGTTGCAAGATTTGGTCAGCGTAAATACATGAGATGAGAACCCGTGCGCCCACGTGCAAAGGAACGCAGTTCACCACGTGGTGGCTCTGAGCACTATGGGACTCAACTGCTGTGGTCATCAGTCCCCTAGAACTTAGAACTACTTAAACCTAACTAACCTAAGGACATCACATACATCCACGCCCGAGGCATGATTCGAACCTGCGACCGTAGCAGTCGCGCGGTTCCGGACTGAGCGCCTAGAACCGCTAGACCACCGCGGCCGGCTCACCACGTGGTGAATTGGGTCAC
Organism: Schistocerca americana; assembly: GCF_021461395.2. NCBI lineage: Eukaryota > Metazoa > Arthropoda > Insecta > Orthoptera > Acrididae > Schistocerca > Schistocerca americana. The sequence goes on along the minus strand of NC_060127.1, from coordinate 167,106,478 downwards.
ACATTCATGGTTTCAAAGCAGAATTTGAGTGGAAAGAATAAATACAAGAAGCGTTTCTTTTCTTAGGGAACGACTATAAAATGAATTAGTACTACAACGGAAAACTAAATCACCATGGCAGAAACCTTCCGATGATTCAAGGTACACGTGGTCCGTTAAGAATTAAACCATTACAAAAGTTCGCCTTAATTCACGAAAATCCGATGTTTCAACGAATTTATCCCGCGCAAAACAGATTAAATTAGCACTGGAAAAACCTATGGGTATGCAGTAGGAAGCGGAAACGTACATGGTTTACCAAACCCGTAGTACAATACGAACACAAACATATACTATCACCAAGAAACCACAAAAAAATAGAAAAAAATAAAACCACTCAAGCAAAATACACAATTAGTCTCACATTGGCACGAGATATAAGTTCACTAGCTGTTCCTAATCATGTTCAATAGTGGATGCTCCACACGACGATGTCCCAAAGGAACAAAGCCAATTTCATCCACAACTAAACACGATCATGACCTATTATTAACCAATTGTACCACAGTCCGAGCAGAAATTCGTAAGGTTTCAGTTAGGCTGAGCGACTTAAATATTCCAACGAATTTAACATAGGAAAATCGCGATTAGCACTGCCTCCTACTTCGTCATTAGTGCTAGAAGCCTTACTTAGGAGCTGCGAACCGTACTCACCAACAGCCTGGAGAAGAGTGCCTGCTCTGCACAAAGCTCCTAGCAACCCCTGGCTGAGACGGAAGCGCCCAGAGGGATCGTTTCCGCCACCAACCTGACAAACACGCAAATCTTGGGACAAAAGGGATGAACCTCTTTGCTCAGGTAAGCAATTCTAAGTTGGTGAGCCTGTGAGCCCTGCCAAACGACAGGCACTCATCTTCTGCTCCCAGCACACGACAACCAACTAGCTTCCACCACTAAATAAGCCCGACAATATACGTAAAACACCCATTCACTCACATTCAACCACACATAAGGTAATATAACGGATGGACATGATAAATATGGCTCATGATTTCACGTAGAACACAAAATTAGAATACAATACATTGAAATACTAGTGCAAGGCACAATTTGCTTGTGTTTTACGTTGGATGTAAGTAAATTGCTTTCAGTTCCACTGCTCAGTCTTTCTGGGAGAGTTAATAAGCAAAATCGCAATTACGCAGTGGATCAAAGGAGACGTAACTGAGTCATATGAGGCAAACATGTATGAAAAGACTCGACAGAGGCGTTTCAAGGTAATGCCTGAAATGTGGTATTCTCGGTACACTGTTGACACTGTGGATCTCAGGTTATTCAGTTCCCTAATGATGTCCGTAAAGGAGTGCCTCACAAGTCTAGTTATAACTACCATTTCGCATTCAAAATCTGTTAATTGCAATCGTACGACCATAATCACGTCAGACACCTTTTCACACAAATCACCTGCGTACAAATGACACCTCTGGCAATGTGCTGCTCCTTAATATCTTCTGTACGCGATGCTACCATCACTTGTATGTGTGCATATCGCTAGCTCGTGACATCTGACACTTCAGTGTAATATGAATCGTGAGTAGTCTACTGCATTGGCTCCTTACTTAGCTTGCATTTATCGCGAATCTCTTGCCCAACGTAAAGTCCCGAGAGATTGGAAAAAAGCGCAGGTGACGCCTGTATATACGAAGGGTAGAAGGACGGATCCTCAAAATTACAGACCAATATCCTTAACATCGGTTTGTTGTAGGATTCTCGAACATATTCTTAGTTCGAATATAATGAATTTCCTTGAGACAGAGAAGTTGATGTCCATGCATCAGCACGGCTTTAGAAAGCCCTTTTTTCACATGATATCTTCAGAACCATGGATGAAGGGTATCAGACGGATGCCATATTCCTTGACTTCCGGAAAGCGTTTGACTCGGTGCCCCACTGCAGACTCCTAACTAAGGTACGAGCATATGGGATTGGTTCCCACATATGTGAGTGGCTCGAAGACTTCGTAAGTAATAGAATCCAGTACGTTGTCCTCGATGGTGAGTGTTCATCGGAGGTGAGGGTATCATCTGGAGTGCCCCAGGGAAGTGTGGTAGGTCCGCTGTTGTTTTCTATCTACATAAATGATCTTTTGGATAGGGTGGATAGCAATGTGCGGCTGTTTGCTGATGATGCTGTGGTGTACGGGAAGGTGTCGTAGTTAAGTGACTGTAGGAGGATGCAAGATGACTTGGACAGGATTTGTGATTGGTGTAAAGAATGGTAGCTAACTCTAAATGTAGATAAATGTAAATTAATGCAGATGAATAGGAAAAAGAATCCCGTAGTTTTTGAATACTCCATTAGTAGTGTAGCGCTTGACACAGTCACGTCGATTAAATATTTGAGCGTAACATTGCAGAGCGATATGAAGTGGGACAAGCATGTAATGGCAGTTGTGGGGAAGGCGGATAGTCGTCTTCGGTTCATTGGTAGAATTTTGGAAAGATGTGGTTCATCTGTAAAGGAGACCGCTTATAAAACACTAATACGACCTATTCCTGAGTACTGCTCGAGCGTATGGGATCCGTATCAGGTCGGATTGAGGGAGGACATAGAAGCAATCCAGAGGCGGGCTGCTTGATTTGTTACTGGTAGGTTTGATCATCACGCGAGTGTTACGGAAATGCTTCAGGAACTCGCGTGGGAGTCTCTAGAGGAAAGGAGGCGTTCTTTTCGTGAATCGCTACTGAGGAAATTTAGAGAACCAGGATTAGAGGCTGATTGCGATACAATTTTACTGCCGCCAACTTACATTTCGCGGAAGGACCCCAAAGATAAGATAAGAGAGATTAGGGCTGGTACAGAGGCATGTAGGCAGTCATTTTTCCGTCGTTCTATTTAGGAGTGGAACAGAGAGAGATGATGTTAGTTGTGGTACGAGGTACACTCCGCCACGCACCGTATGGTGGATTGCGGAGTATGTATGTAGATGTAGATGTCTTCATCTCCTCTGCCATCAGTCATTTTGCTGCTCAAATAGCAAAAATTTTGGAAATATGTCGTAAGGTCTTATGGGACCAAACTGCTGAGGTCATCGGTCACTAACCTTACGCTCTACTTTAAACTACGTTACGCACTACTTTAAACTAACTTACGCTAAGGACAACACAAACACCCATCCCCGAGGGAGGACTCGAACCTGCGACCTGCACCGTGACAGGACGCCCAAGACAGCGCGGCTACCCCGCGCGACCTCAAACAGCAAAACTTCACCACTTTCAGTGCCTCATTTCATAGTCCAATTCCCTCAGTACCATCTCAATTAATTCGACTACATTTCATTACCGTTGTTTTAACTGTGCCAATGTCTATCTTGTTATGGAATTGCCAGTGTCTTGAAAAGAAATAGGACGCTCTAGGTAGTTACTACTAATGGAATAACCTCTTTCCAACAAAGTAGCCTCGATTCTTTCCTCTTAGCACGACAGATGCCCTTTGCACCGGGTTCCTTATCATGTAACCGTGTTCAAACAGAGGTTGTGTTGGAAAGATAGGTCTTATCTAATCATTGATGTGTAGGAAATTCCATTCCAGCAGGCATTCAGATGACGTGTTCGAAAAATTTCCCAGCGATCTGGGTAGTACAGAATAGCTTTCGTCCGACCAGAGATGCCGAAATTCGCGGGAACCCACGGCGTGCAGTTGCGTTGCAACTCGCCGTCCGCTTGTGTGTGAGGGAGCTGTTTCGGAGAACTGCACATTCGAAGCGCGCTCACACACACACACACACACACACACACACACACACCTCTCTCCTTAGTTTTCTGTACGTGACTTCAGCTGAGTTCCACAAATTATTCCGTGTCTCAGGAACGTGCCGCAGACGGCAACTAACAGTCGGACTGTTGTAGTGTTACGAGCGGCCGACAGATGCGGCCGTACCTCTCTGCGCCTTTTCACGCAGGTACTCATCCTGCGATATGAATCCGGACACAACGAATGCACGTACAGTACATTCCTTCCGTTTCGACGCAATCGGCCTGTACGCTTCCGGAATACAGTAGTATAGAGGAAAGGTGCCTAATATGAGACACTTTTGTAAACCCATTTGAAAGACATAAAAGTAAGTGCAGTTGTATTTTTTATGATGGCAATAAGATCTCTGCATTATCTAATTTTATCATAAAATTATCGTATTTGCAATAATAAACAATATTTCAGAGTAGTTATTAAATCTTCACAAACAAGGCATTTCATAGAAATGAGATCAAGGTTTCCTAATATGAGACAGTAACAATATTTTGTTTTAATTGTTTTATTACATAATAATGACATATGAATATACAATTTTTACATGTTCATTCATTTCTGTTATCCTTCACTCATTTCACATTACTTAGGTTTATATTTACGACATCCAGGGCAAACAAAATTGTCTTCTGTGACAGCGCAATCTTCGTGAGCGCAGCGATAACATTTCGTGCACTGTGCCCATTTCTCCCCGTGTCTGCCTTCAGAAGAGCGCCCAGTACAGAACAGACACTCCGCGTCATCGTCATCACTGCTGTCTGAATCCCCACTGTCATCAAGATGGACATCGGATGCCGAGTCACCAGACGATTCTTCTGCTTTAGGTCTACGATTGGAAGATTTTCCACTCTTCTCCACAAATAACTTTCTCGCTGCTTTCTTAGCTTCAGCCTATGATCTCTTATGTTTAGATTCTTGCAATTGCTTCACATAAGGAGTTGAAGTTAGTAACGCAGCAGAGCACGAACGCGATGTTTGACCTATTTGCCTAACTCCAGGTGGTTTTGCGATGTGTGGGGGAGGTCTGATGTCTGCCGGGCTGACAGCTTTACCATCTCCATCAGTAGTTCCATTTTCGTTTTTGGCGTCTCTTTCTTGAAGAGCGGCAGCACGGCGATGAGTTGAAAATTCATGTTCCCTAAAGATGTTTCTGTTGCATGGGATGAGACCTGCTTTTCTGAAGGCATTCACAGATGCTTCCATTGTTGCTGCTCGGTTGTAAGCTGCCCTAAGTATCCTGGCTATTAATAATGGGGTGATAACACGACCTGGGTTACTTGCCAACCACGTTTCTATCTCTTAGGCATAGTAGGTTTTCAAAGGCTGCATTTTATGCGTTGAGTGAGGTGGCAAACATACAGTATGAACATTATTTTCGCGAGCTTTATCTAACACATCGAGATTCTTTGTGTGGGAATAATGCCCATCAAGAATCAAAATGACAGCCTCATTTGAGGATGGCTTTACATGACTCACAAAATGATCAAACAACTGAGTAAAAATGTGAGTTTGTATCCAGCCACTTGGATGACAAGCTGATATTGATCCTGCTGGTGGACGGTCCATCATGTTCCAGAAAACATTCCAGTTTCTGATCATAAGACTAGTCAAAGTAATCCCTATTTATGATAATTTAATCGAATTAAAATAAACGCAGTTGCCAAAATTTTACTACAATAAATGATGAAATATTGTTATCTCATGACAGTATTGCGTAAATTACATATAAAAAGTTGCGAGAAAACGAGTTTCCCCAATATGCGATACGTATCGTAATATGCGACACTGTCGCGTATTTGGATCCCCATACTATCGCATATTAGGAATTTCGCCATCTTACACAAAGCATCACGCACTTGTAACAACGTTCGTTGGAAAATGAACCTAATTGTCAATAATTATAGGTAATACAGGTACAAATAACAACAGTAAAAGAGTGCAGTAATATCCACTCACTTTTAAGCTGAAATATTGTCTCTACACCGATGTCGCAAAAACTCTAAACACAAACAATTTTGTATCAGCCTGTACGTACTGTGTCCGGCTCAACTATGGCGTCCTACTCGCTGTGTCGTCGTCTGGCACACAATAGACGTGTTTACGAAACTCTCCACCAGAGTGCAACCCCTAACAAGATCACAGTTGGGGTGTCTCATATTAGGGAACTATCGCATAATAAGCACCTTTCCTCTACAAAACGTAAGTAAGTTTCGAATGGTGGGAACTCCCCATAGCACCCCCCCCCCTTCAGATTTAAGGGTAAGCGGGCCCAGTGGATACTCCGTCAAAAACTGAATACAGATCAAGCATGAAAACTGCGAGAAAAGACAAAATAGAAACACTGAACGCTCCAAGAACAAGAAGTGAAATGTAGAGCATCCCGAAGAAGAAATGGCGTCGCGGTTAAGATGTTGGACTGCCAAGCGGGCTAGTCGTATTCAAACCTCTCTTGTGACATTTTTTTTTTTTTTCGCTGTTCGCTTTATTCAATTTTGTGTCTGTGCCGTGGTGTAACGTCTGTTTGCAACAGCGAGGTGTAAGCCTAGGACCTGTGATGACAGCTGATTCTGCACAACTACTGTTAGCAGCCGAGAGGAAGTGGGTTTCGAATGGCAACCGCAAACGTTTGATGACAAGGAGACAGGTCAAGCGAATCATCCACCGGGAAACACGTCTGGAGCCGGCCGGACTGGCCGAGCGGTTCTAGGCGCTACAGTCTCGAACCGCGCGACCGCTACGGTCGCAAGTTCGACTCCTGCCTCGGGCATGGATGTGTGTGATGTCTTCAGGTTAGTTAGGTTTAATTAGTTCTAAGTTCTAGGGGACTGATGACCACAGATGTTAAGTCCCATAGCGCTCAGAGCCATTTGAATCAAACACGTCTGGTGTGTCATACACGGTATTAGTGAGACCAATATGAAACTTCCTGGCAGATTAAAACTGTGTGCCGGACCGAGACTCGAACTCGGGACCTTTGCTCTACCAACTGAGCTACCCAAGCACGACTGACGCCCCGCCCTTACAGCTTTAATTCCGGCAGTACCTCGCCTCTGCAAGGTTCGCAAGAGAGCTTCTGTAAAGTTTGGAAAGTAGGAGACGAGGTACTGGCAGAAGTAAAGCTGTGAGGGCGGAGGGGTGAGTCGTGCTTGAGTAGCTCAGTTGATAGAGCACTTGCCCGCGAAAGGCAAAGGTCCTGAGTTCGAGTCTCGGTCCGGCACACAGTTTTAATCTTCCAGGAAGTTTCATATCAGCGCACACTCCGCTGTAGAGTGAAAATTTCATTCTATTAGTGAAACTACCTTTGTCATATGTTTAGAATCTCTTGCCAGACTCTGTGGCCGAGCGGTTATAGGCGCTTCGGTCCGGAACCGCGCTGCTGCTGCGGTCGCAGGTTCGAATGTTGCCTCGGGCATGTATGTGTGTGATGTCCTTAGGTTAGTTAGGTTTAAGTAGTTCTGAGTTCTAGGGGACTGACGACCTCAGATGTTAAGTCCCATAGTGCATAGCGCCATTAGAACCATTTTGGAATCTCTTATCTATGCACCTAATTTGTACGCCTGGTGAGTGTTGAAATGTGCCTCTTAACCCGATTTTGGTGTACGTATGAATTTGAATATGATCACTCCCAAGGAAATGATGAAAACATAATTCTAAATCACCTTAGCTGCAACAAATTAACGGAACAATTTCATAATCACACAGTTTCTCTGTCAAAACATACGTTTATAACGTTTTAGAATTCCTTTGTTGTACCACAGTTCACACCCGTTTATTTGTTGTTTTCATTTCTGTGAGACGTCTATATGATATCTATGTCGCCTGCCCTCACTATTCATCACATTTACTTGTGACGGTAAAGTATTCTAACCACATGACTCATATTCCGTAAACAACGTATTGTATCGTGTGTTAACCGGGGACCTAGAAACGACGGAGAGGCTCCGTCCCCGCCGTAGCAGCAGTGGTCCGCAACCTCACGACGACTACCGCAGTCCACTTCACCCCTCCGCCGCCCCACACCGAACCCGGGGTTATTGTGCGGTTCCGCCCCCGGTGGGGGCTGAAGAGTTTCCTCATGGGTCACTCCTTCTATTCTGTCGAGGAGTTCCTTGAAAAATTAAGCTGATTCTTATGTTATATTGTTGATTGCGTTTACTTAAACTTATTGATTGACTTTTTTTGGCTTCTTAAACATTTTATTTTTATCTGTTATTACTTTTACGTTGTAATTTCATGTACTGACACGTTCCATGACCTAGGAGATTTGCTCTTCATTTTGGTCCTACGGAACTTGACGTGTAAATAAACAAATAAAGTCAAACCATAAGTTTAAGTAAACGCAACCAATAGCACAACTAGAATCACCTTAAGTTTTCAAGGAACTCGTCGACAGAATAGAAGGAGTGACCCACGAGGAAACTCTTCAGTTTCGATTTGAAACGGCTTGAATTACTGCTAAGATTTCTGAATTCTAGTGGAAGCTTATTGAAAATGGATGCAGTAGTATACTGCACGCCTTTCTGCACAAGAGTTAAGGAAGTCCAATCCAAACGCAGGTTTTATGGTTCAAATGGCTCTGAGCACTATGGGACTCAACTGCTGAGGTCATTAGTCCCCTAGAACTTAGAACTACTTAAACCTAAGTAACCTAAGGACATCACAAACATCCATGCCCGAGGCAGGATTCGAACCTGCGACCGTAGCGGTCTTGCGGTTCCAGACTGCAGCGCCTTTAACCGCACGGCTACTCCGGCCGGCCGCAGGTTTTATTTCTGCCGTGTATCAACTGAGTGAAAGCTGCTTATTCTTGGGAATAAGATAATATTGTTAACAAGAAAGGACAGCAAGGAACATATATATATCGAGAGGCCAACGTCAAAATACCCAGACTCGTGAACAGAGGGTCGTGAATTTACACCACTTATTGCCCGAACCGCCCGTTTCTGAGCCAAAAATATCCTTTTAGAATGGTTCAAATGGCTCTGAGCACTATGGGACTTAACTTCTAAGGCCATCAGTCCCCTAGAACTTAGAACTACTTAAACCTAACTAAGCTAAGGACATCACAAATCCATACCCGAGGCAGGATTCGAACCTGCGACCGTAGTGGTCGCGCGGTTCCAAACTGTAGCGCCTAGAACCGCTCGGCCACTCCGGCCGGCTACTGTGATATAGGGTTAGCTTACTTTCTTCAAGCCATGAACTTATGTCATGAACTGCACTATTTGAAACCGAGCCAATGTTGCACGCAACATCCTTTACTACCAGCCTAGTGTCATCAGCAAACAGAAATATTTTAGAGTTACCTGTAACACTAGAGGGCATGTCTTTCATATAAATAAGGAACAGGAGAGGCCCAACACTGATCATTGGGACACCCCCCCCCCCCCACCCACTTGACCTTTTGCTGCCTGTTGCTAAAGTAAGAGGTGAACCAATTGTCAGCTACTCCCCATATTCTGTAATGGTCCAACTTCTGGAGCAATATTTTGTGATTAACACAATCAAGCGCCTTAGTTAAATAAAAAAATATGCCTAGCGTTCGAAACCTTTTGTTTAACCCACCCAATACCTCACAGAGAAAACAGAATATAGCATTTTCAGGTGTTAAGCGATACCAAAGCCGAACTGTACACTTGATAGCAAATCGTGTGATAAAAAATGATCAGTTATCTTTACATACAGACTTTTCGATAACTTTAGCAAAAACTGATGACATAGAAATAGGTCAAAAATTGTCTACATTATCCCTTTCTCCTTTTTTATAAAGCGGCTTCATAAACATTTTATTTTTATCTGTTATTACTTTTATGTTGTAATTTCATGTACTGACACGTGCCAAGACCTTGGAGATTTTCTTCTCAATTTGATCATACGAAACTTGACGTGTAAATAAAAATAAAAATAAAATAACATTATGGATTACCTCTAAAAGAACGGTCTGTTGGCACATGATCACAGCGGATTTAGAAAACATCGTTCTCGTGAAACACAGCTAGCTCTTTACTCACGCGAAGTGTTGAGTGATACCGACAAGGGATTTCAAATTGATTCCATGTATCTAAACTTTTGGAAGACTTTTGACACTGTACCACACAAGCGGATTGTAGTGAAATAGCGTGCTTATGGAATAACGTCTCAGTTATGTGACTGGATTCGTGATTTCCTGTCAGAGAGGTCACAGTTCGTCGTAATGACGGAAAGTCACCGAGTGAAACAGAAGTCATTTGTGGGGTTCCCCGATGTAGTGTTATAGACTCTCTGCTGCGATGTAGAACACAATCTGAGCAGCTGTCTTTGGTTGTTTGCAGATCATGCAGTTGTTTATCGTCTAGTAAAATCATCAGATGATCAAAGCTAATTACACTACTGGTCATTAAAATTGCTGCACCACGAAGATATCGTGCTACAGACGCGAAATTTAACCGAGAGGAAGAAGATACTGCGATATGCAAATGATTAGCTATTCAGGGCATTCACGTAGGGTTGGCGCCGGTGGCGACACCTACAGCGTACTGACATGAGGAACGTTTCCAACCGTTTTCTCATACACAAACAGCAGCTGACCGGCGTTGCCTGGTGAAATGTTGTTGTGATGCCTCGTGTAAGGAGGAGAAATGCCTACCATCACGTTTCCGACTTTCATAAAGGTCGGATTGTAGCCTATCGCGATTACGGTTTATGGTATCGCGACATTGCTGCTCTCGTTGGTCGAGATCCAGTGACTGTTAGCAGAATATAGAATCGGTGGGTTTAGGGGGGTAATACGGAACGCCGTGCTGGATCCCAACGGCCTCGTATCACTAACAGTCGAGATGACAGGCATCTGATCCGCATGGCTGTAACGGATCGTGCAGCCACGTCTCGAACCCTGAGTCAACAGATGGGGACGTTTGCAAGACAACAACCATCTGCTCCAACAGTTCGACGACGTTTGCATCAGCACGGACTAACAGCTCGGAGACCATGGCTGCGGTTACCCTTGACGCTGCATCACAGACAGGAACGCCTGCAATAGTGTACTCAACGACGAACCTGGGTGCATGAATGGAAAAACGTCATTTTTTCGTATGAATCCAGGTTCTGTTTACAGCATAATGATTTCGCATCCGTGTTTGGCGACATCGCGGTGAACGCACGTTGGAAGCGTGTATTCGTCATCGCCATAGTGGCGTATCAGCCGGTGTGATGGAATGGGGTGCCATTGGTTACAAGTCTCAGTCGCCTCTGGTTCGCATGGACGGCACTTTGAAGAATGGACGTTACATTTCAGATGTGTTACGACCCGTGACTCTACCCTTCATTCGATCCCTGCGAAACCCTACATTTCAGCAGGATAATGCACGACCGCATGTTGCAGGTCCTGTACGGGCCTTTCTGGATATAGATAATGTTCGACTACTGCCCTGGCCAGCACATTCTTCAGATCTCTCACCAATTGAAAACGTCTGGTCAATGATGGCCGAGCAACTGGCTTAATACGCCAGTCACTACTCTTGATGAACTGTGGTCTCGTGTTGAAGCTGTACCTGCACGCGCTATCCAAGCTCTGTTTGACTTAATGCCCAGGCGTATCAAGGCCGTTATTATGGCCAGAGGTGGTTGTTCTGGGTACTGATTTCTCAGGATCTATGCACCCAAATTGCGTGAAAATGTAATCACATGTCAGTTCTAGTATAATATATTTATCCAATGAATACCCGTGTATCATCTGCATTTCTTCTTGGTGTAGCAGTTTTAATGGCCCGTAGTGTACTATAAGCATTAAGTTTCTTCACGTTCCGTGTCTTTTGTTAGTGTGTACCCCGAGTCATTCCACATCCTTGGATGTACTCCTTCCTCTTCTTCTCCTCAATGGAGAAGTAGCTATTTGCATTGATCTAACTAGATTACCTGATGTAATTAGGAAGATTATCTGACAAAAGGCATCTGCCAATTGTCTGACTCCTTCCACCTACAAGATATGCCACACTGATCCTTTCCCAGAAGTCCAGTATAGCCTCTGATCCCCAATCAAAACCTTAGGCACATCCCAGAATCCCTCCCCTGAATCTCTCTCCTCCCCAAATGACCCTCCCCCCCTCACACACACACACACACACACACACGCACACACACACACACACACACACACACACACACACACACACAAACTTTTTTATACACAGTAGTGTTTAAAACGATTCAGAAAAGTATCTTTATTGGCAATTGATCCTAAATAATGAAAAGCGTGAGGTTAACCACGTGAGTGCTAAAAGGAATCCTTTAAACATCGTTTACACAGTAAATCAGTCCGATCTAAAGGCCGTAAATTCAAATAAATACCTAGGAAGTACAATCACGAACAACTTAAAGTGAAAAGAACGCATAGAGATTGTTGTGGGGAAGGCCAACCAAAGGCTGCGTTTTATTGGCAGGACAATTAGCAAATGTAACAGGTCTACTAAAGAGACTGCCTACACTACGCTTGTCCGCCCTCATCTAGCATACTGCTGCGCGGTGTGAGCTCCTTACCAGATAGGATTGACGGAGTACATCGAAAAAGTTCAGAGAAGGACAGCACGTTTTTTACTATCGCAAAATAGCGTAGAGAGTGTCACTGAATTGATACAGGATTTGGGATGGACGTCATTAAAACAAACTAAATTTCTCACTAAATTTCAATCACCAACTTTCTTCTCCGAATGCGAACATATTTGGTTGGCGTCGACCATCATAGGGAGGAACGACCATCATAATAAAATGAGGGAAATCAGAGTTCGCACGGAAAGATATAGGTGTTCTTATTTTTCCGCGCGCTATTCGAGATTGGAATAATAAACAATTATTGTGAAAGTGGTTCGATGAACCCTCTGCCATGTACTTAAGTGTCGTCTGCAGAGTGTCCATGTTGATGTAGAAATACAAGAGCACAGGTGTAGGAGCACCTGGAACGAGCGGATGTTCGGTGAATGGACTGGGCTGCCCATTTCCTCGATTTAAATACAGTCGAGTACCTGTGAAATGCGTTAGGGGTTATGTATTGCAGCACGTGAACATCCACGAACGACCAGCGGTTGCAAACCGCTTTACTGGAGAAATGATACGTGCTACTGCAGGAGCTGTTTACCATCCTCGTGGCCGGCGTGGGACCACGTTGCAGAGGATGCGTTGCCATCTTTGGTGATCGCACACCCTGTTTGGAACCATGTGCCACCTTTTGTAATGTCCAGGGTTCCATCATAAATTGTGGCGACTTATGTGTAATTATTGTCTTTGAATAAAAGTGTCATTCCGCTCCGTTTCATGGGCTATTTCTTTCAGTTACCTTCTGTACTATAATGTAGCGGTTCTTTCTATGTGTGGTCCAAATTTCATCGAGCTGTGTTACTTCACATTGACACATGATTCGGCTGGGGGACGGCGGTTCAAACCCGCGTCCGACCATCCTGATTTAGGATTTCCGTGATGTCCCTAAATCGCTTCAGGCAAATGCCGGGGTAGTTCCTTTGAAAGGGCACGGCTGACTTCCTTCCCCATTCTTCCCTAATCCGATGGGACCGATGACCGCATTGGTCGGTCCCCTTCCCCAAACCAACCAACCAACCAACCAACCAACCATGACACATCATGCGAAAGTTACTTTGCTCCTCAAGTTTTGCACGCTATTGTATGTAAATACAGAAAGAACGCTTACTTCGTAATAGGTACAAAAGAGCATGAATTTATAGGTGGCAGAAGTCAATTGAGAGATGTTTGGTGGTAGGGGAAGTAGGGGTGAAGCTTTGAATCACTATAATAGCCATATAGTATCAGAAGACATGTCTGAAAACTCCAAGAAACTTTGGTAATATGTTAAGGCTGTCACTAGCACGAAAACAGTCTTCTAAAGAATGTGAATGGACAGGCACTGCAACAAGAAGCAGCAGAACTAAAGCAGAGTTATTGAATTCTGTCGTCAGTCTTTCTTTCACACAGGATAAATGTTTTCAGAAGCAGTGCGACGATTTGGAACTTCCTGCCTCATTAAAGCTGCGTGGCGGACTCGAACCTGTAGCCATTGCCTATCGCTGGCAAGTGTTCTACCATCTACATCTACATTTATACTCCGCAAGCCACCCAACGGAGAGTGGCGGAGGGCACTTTACGCGCCAGTGTCATTACCTCCGTTTCCTGTTCCAGTCGCGTATGGTTCGCGGGAAGAACGACTGCCGGAAAGCCTCCGTGCGCGCTCGAATCTCTCTAATTTTACATTCGTGATCTCCTCGGGAGGTATAAGTAGGGGGAAGCAATATATTCGATACCTCATCCAGAAACGCACCCTCTCGAAACCTGGACAGCAAGCTACACCGCGATGCAGAGAGCCTCTCTTGCAGATTCTGCCACTTGAGTTTGTTAAACATCTCCGTAACGCCATCACGCTTACCAAATAAAACTGTGACGAAACGCGCCGCTCTTCTTTGGATCTTCTCTATCTCCTCTGTCAACCCGACCTGGTACGGATCCCACACTGATGAGCAATACTCATGTATAGGTCGAACGATTGTTTTGCAAGCCACCACCTTTGTTGATGGACTACATTTTCAAGGACTCTCCCAGTGAATCTCAACCTGGCACCCGCCTTACCAACAATTAATTTTATATGATCATTCCACTTCAAATCCTTCCGTACGCATACTCCCAGATATTTTACAGAAGTAACTGCTACCAGTGTTTGTTCCGCTATCATATAATCATACAATAAAGGATCCTTGTTTCGATGTATTCGCAATACGTTACATTTGTCTATGTTAAGGGTCAGTTGCCAATCCCTGCACAAAGTGCCTATCCGCTGCAGATCTTCCTGCATTTCGCTACAATTTTCTAATGCTGCAACTTCTCTGTATACTACAGCATCATCCGCGAAAATCCGCATGGAACTATCTACTAGGTCATTTATATATATTGTGAAAAGCAATGGTCCCATAACACTCCCCTGTAGCACACCACAGCTTACTTTAACGTCTGTAGACGTCTCTCCATTGAGAATACCATCCTGTGTTCTGTTTGCTAAAAACTCTTCAATCCAGCGACACAGCTGGTCCGATATTTAGTAGGCTCTTACTTTATCAGGCGACAGTGCGGAACTGTATCGAACGCCTTCCGGAAGTCAAGCAGAATGGCATCTACCTGGGAGCCTGTATCTAATATTTTCTGGGTTTCATGAACAAATAAAGCGAGTTGGGTCTCACACGATCGCTGTTTCCGGAATCCATGTTGATTCCTACAGAGTAGATTCTGGGTTTCCAGAAATGACATGATACTCGAGCAAAAAACATGTTCTAAAATTCTACAACTGATCGATGTCAGAGATATAGGTCTCTAGTTTTGCGCATCTGCTCGACGACCCTTCTTGAAGACTGGGACTACCTGTGCTCTTTTCCAATCATTTGGAACCTTCCGTTCCTCTAGAGACTTGCGGTACACGGCTGTTAGAAGGGGGCAAGCTCTTTCGCGTACCAACTGAGCTGCACAACAAGCATGACTCAGGTCACACTCTCCCCTCTCCATTCCTCCTCCCCTCTCCCCCCCCCCCCCCGTCACCTCGCCCTTTCCCACCTCACAGGTTTCAGCTTTAATTCTGTCAACACCAAATACCTCGTCTCGCACATTTCGAACTTCATGGAAGTTCTCAGGCGTATCCCACTTCTGAAAAAGAGGATACAGCGGAGAAGTAGCCTGGCCACAGAAGGGGGGGGGGGGGCTGTTCCCAGAATGTGCCTCATCCGGCACACTGTTTTAACCTGCCAGGAAGATTCATATCGGCGAACATTCCATGCCCTAGGCTGTGGCCGAGCGGTTCTAGGCGCTTCAGTTCGGAATCGCGCTGCTGCTATGGTCGCAGGTTCGAATCCTGCCTCGGGCATGGATGTGTATGATGTCCTTAGGTTAGTTAGGTTTAAGTAGTTCTAAGTCTACGGGACTGATAACCTCAAATGTTAAGTCCCATAGTGCTCAGAGCCCTTTGAACCATTTGTGTCCACGCCACCTCTCGGCAACAGCGCAACGTCGAGCCATTGCGCAACAATACAGACGAGTTGTCAGGAGAGAGCACACGCTCCGGGTTTGCTAGACACGCAGTTATGTTGCGAAACGGATTTCACTATGTCACAGTGTGGGAGCGAAATGGCGCAAAAGCTGGAAACTTGCTCCGAAGTTGTAGTACACGTCGCGGTAAGATTCATAAGGGTACAACATCTAAATTTCACACAAATTCACAGTGAAATTCTGGCGGTATTTGCATCAAATGTAATTTCGCGTCCAGCCTTCGTGAAATGCTGCCAACAATTTGGCCAGTGCTACATCGACAGATGTGGGTCATGCTGATAGAGACGTCCAGATCATGGACCCTGCAATTTCCATCTCTTCGACAAGCTACAAGAACATCTGGAGCGGAAAGAGGTTTTCGTATAGTGAGGACGTTCACACGGAGTTCCCGTGTGGGTCCGCGACCATGGACTCAATTTCTATGTTCAAGGAACCGAACGGTTGGCAGACTGTTCCGCCGTTCGTTTACAGAAGCTTGGAGACTGTGCTGATAAGTTGTGTCACGTATAAGGGGCGAACAAAAAGTTTCCGTTCGAAGGCCGTACAGTCCAAAGTCAGTATGCCAACCAGACAAAATCACCGTGAGAACTGAGGCACTCATCCCACCGACGCACCAAGTTGAAGATACTTGTTTAGTAAAACGCGGTGTCCTGCTGCCTGAAAAAGTCTGTAACTTCCACCTGCACGTCCTTGTCCAACAGAGGCAGTGGTCCAGATTGCTGTACACACTGGTACCTCTAACGCGCCGGCCGGAGTGGCCGTGCGGTTCTACGCGCTACAGTCTGTAACCGAGCGACCGCTACGGTCGCAGTTTCGAATCCTGCCTTGGGCATGGATGTGTGTGATGTCCTAAGGTTAGTTAGGTTTAATTAGTTCTAAGTTCTAGGCGACTGATGACTTCAGAGGTTAAGTCGCATAGTGCTCAGAGCCATTTGAACCACTTGAACCTCTAATGCCCAGCAGCACGACCTCTTGCATTGATGCATGCCTGTATTCGTCGTGGCATACTATCTACGAGTTCATCAAGGCACTGTTGGTCCAGATTTTCCCACTCAACGGCGATTGGGCGTAGGTCCCTCAGAGTTGTTGGTGCGTCACGTCATCCATAAGCAGCCCTTTTCGATCTATCCCAGGCATGTTCGATAGGGTTCATGTCTCGGGAGGATTAGTCGAGCGATGTCGTTATCCTGAAGGAAGTCATTCACAAGATACGCACTATGGGGGCGCGAATTGTCGTCCATGAAGAATGCCTCACCAATATGCTGCCGATATGGTTGCACTATCGGTCGGAGGATGGCATTCACGTATCGTACAGCCGTTACGGCGCCTTGCATGACCACCAGCGGCGTACGTTGGTCCCACATAATGCCACCCCAAAACAGCAGGGAACCTCCACCTTGCTGCACTCGCTGGAGTGTGTGTCTAAGGCGTTCAGCCTGACCGGGTTGCCTCCAAACACGTCTCCGAGGATTGTCTGCTTGAAGTCATATGCGACACTCATCGGTGAAGAGATCGTGATGTCAATCCTGAGCGGTCCATTCGGTATATTGTTGGGCCCATCTGTACCGTGCCGCATGGTGTCATGGTTGCAAATATCGACCTCGCGATGGACATTGGGAGTGAAGTTGTACATCATGCAGCCTGTTGCACAGAGTTTGAGTCGTAACACGACGTCCTGTGGTTGCCCGAAAAGCCCTATTCAACATGTTGGCACTGTTGTCCGCCTTCCTCCGAGTCGCATAATCCGTAGGTAGCCGTCGTCCACTGCAGTGGTAGCCCTTGGACGGCCTGAGCGAGACTTGTCATCGACAGTTCCTGTCTCTCTGTCTCTCCTCCATGTCCGAACAACATTGGTGATTACCTGTCAGTGGAAGCAACGGAATGACGTGCGTGCCACCAGTCTCCCCCCCCCCTTTCCCCCCAGCCTACAAAGTCGGACTGCCGACGCAGAGGTGCCCGCACTAGCTCCAGCACTCCATTATCGAACCAACACTGTGAACCAAGGCGTGTTGCCGCCTACACCCGTGTGGACAAGACGGCGGTCATACCGCGCTGTGGTCACATTGTGTGGTTCAGCGCCAGTTCGTCGCTGTGTACGACCCTCTTATATCCACTGCTTCCGCACACGCATCGCTGTCGTACGTGTCACGTGCGACAAGCCCGTTTCCTGGAGACGATTTATTTGCCCCAGTTAGAACTCACTCACACTCTGATACTGCGCTCTTTGAAGTCGACAAGCATACCGGTATTTGCTTTCATGTTTTCACTTCATTTGACGGCTTTGCACGGACTGAGTCTGGACTGCCGGCCGAAGTGGCCGAGCAGTTTTAGGCGCTTCAGTCTGGAACCGCACGACCGCTACGGTCGCAGGTTCGAATCCTGCCTCGTGCACGGATGTGTGTGATGTCGTTAGGTTAGTTAGATTTAAGTAGTTCTAAGTTCTAGGGGCCTGATGACCTCAGATGTAAAGTCCCATAGTGCTCAGATTCATTTGAACCATTTTTTTTTTTTAGTCTGGACTGACACCGACCTGTCCGATCACACAAAAGAGGACATGAGGCGCAGCGCCTTCGCATCGCCCCTGTCACTTGTTAGGACGATATCGTTATAGGCATGAGTCAGCTGACATGGACCTGAGTTACAGACCTGCACGGAGTTGTACTAGTACGCGGCAGAGGTCAGCAGTTGACGGACAGTGCTAGCAGTCGTAGTCAAAACAATGTTGTAAACTTATGTTTGATTAATATTTAATGTATTTGTGTGGTGTCACCGCCAGACACCACACATGCTAGCTGGTAGCCTTTAAATCGGCCGCGGTCCGTTAGTATACGTCGGACCCGCGTGTCGCCACTGTCAGGGATCGCAGACCGAGCGCCACCACACGGCAGTTCTAGAGAGACTCCCTAGCACTCGCCCCAGTTGTACAGCCGACTTTGCTAGCGATGGTTCACTGCCTACTTACGTCCTCATTTGCCGAGACGATAGTTTAGCATAGCCTTCAGCTACGTCATTTGCTACGACCTAGCAAGGCGTCATATTCAGTTATTATTCATTATTGTGAATCATGTACCGTCAAGACCGACGTTCATCATTAATGGATTAAAGTTAAGTATTCCACCAGCTACGTCCGTTTTTCTAAATTCTAATTTCCTTGTCCTGTTCCAGACCTCACGCCAGCCTGCGTGAGCTAAAACGCGTGCCTTTCGGCCTCCTCTAGTAACACGGTGTTGGCTCTCCTGCCAACCACAAAAAAAAATGGCTCTGAGCACTATGGGACTCAACTGCTGTGGTCATAAGTCCCCTAGAACTTAGAACTACTTAAACCTAACTAACCTAAGGACAGCACACAACACCCAGCCATCACGAGGCAGAGAAAATCCCTGACCCCGCCGGGAATCGAACCCGGGAACCCGGGCGTGGGAAGCGAGAACGCTACCGCACGACCACGAGATGCGGGCGTGCCAACCACAACAATTTGCATAATTATAATTGTTTTATATGAGTAGTAATTAGCAGTGTGAGTGTTGTATGAGTGAAGAAGAACAGAAGTAAATGAAAACTGTTTTGTTTATTCACGAAGTACCAGTGAAACTATACAGGGGGTTTACTATAATTAAATGTGCAGTCAGTTTATGGTACTAATAAATCGTGAGTAGAACACACATTAATCGGTAATTTCAGGAGTAGTAGTATTATATTTGATACTTTTCTAAATTTATTTATTTAGCAATTGCCATAGAAAGAAATGGTTTACTATTATTGGTCATTGAAGTAAAGCGCGGGTTAGCGCGGGATAATACCGCAACCTGATTTGCTGTTTATGATATCAGCCAATCAGAAAAATGCAGGCTCGCGCCAATCTATGCTGGGAACAAAGCCTTTGGTGTGATCTAAGTCAGTCGGGGCTGAGGGTTCGAACCAGTAACATGCCATTGAAAGCAGCTCCGACGAAAGTACTATAAAATCGCGGAAAAATGCTAATTACGAATTCGCGAAGTAGTACAAAGTGTATTTAAGCGAACGGTATAGTGGAAGTCGTGTGGAATTTCGGACGGAATATGAAAATTATTGCTTTTCACTGTTGGTTAAAACCACGTGGCGTGTTGTGCGATCTGAGACTGGAACAGGTATTACGTGTAGAGCAGAGTGCACAACATATGGGGGAGCATTTTCATAACTAAACGATCCGGTGAACTCTATTAACTTCGGTAACGGGTGTAAATACCATAAACTGGCAACGTGTGTGATTGTGGTATGCCTGGGAACTTTACATTGTGTTGCCACTTAGTACGGACTTGGCAGTATTAACTGTGATCTTTATCGTAAAAATACACCTGAAAATTTACATTGCCAAGTTAAAACTTCTATTTCAGTAGCTGGCTACATCCTGTTTACCGGACAATTCTATGTATGTTACGATCTGCAGTAGACAGTAGTGGTCTAGTATTTTCTACTACAGCTTTTAGCTAGACTAATGAACATTGCTGGACACTGGCAGGGCCGTAAAAAGAAACGTGCCGCGCCGCAGACAGTGCTAGGTCTACATACGAGAGGCGTTCAGTAAGTAATGTAACAATTTTTTTTCTGAAACCACTTTGGTTTTATTCGGGATTCCAGTACAGCATACTATTTCCCTTACGTCTGGCTACAAAACTCATTTCCAACACAGTGGTATGGCGTCAAGTCACCTTACTGGCGAGGTCTGTATGCCTGCATGGTAGGACTCTATTTGTGGACGTCTGAGCCAATGTTTTGCTGCATCTGTAACCTTCCATCATCAGTGTACTGCTTCTAACAGAGTGCATGCTTCGTTGGGCCAAACAGATGGAAGGTGCGAGATCCGGGTTGTAGGGTGGCTGAAGAAGAACAGTTCCACTGAAGTTCTGTGCTCTCGGGTGTGCAAATTTGCGTGAGGCTTTGCGTTGTCACGGAGGAGACGTTCGTTTGCATCTTTGTGACGACGAACGCGCAATTTCCTGACAACAGCGCTATACGCTTCAGATCTGATTGCTGCACCATGACGGAGGCATCAGAATGACCCCTTCCAGAAGACAGTTGTCACGACATTACCGACTGAAAAAAAAAAAAGACTGAGCACTATGGGACTTAACTTCTGAGGTCATCAGTCCCCTAGAACTTAGAACTACTTAAACCTAACTAACCTAAGGACATCACAGACAGCCATGCCCAAGGCAGGATTTGAACCTGCGACCGTAGCGGTCGCGCGGTTCCAGACTGTAGCGCTTAGAACCGCTCGGCCACTCCGGCCGGCCATTACCGACTGAGGCTGCGGCTCTGGAGAGGTGGTGTGGCGTCATTCCACGGACTGCTGTTTTGTTTCCGGTTCGAAGTAACGAACACACGTTTCATCGCCTGTGACAATGTTCGTCCAAAAATTATGATCAAGGTCGTAACGCGCAAGCAGTTCCACGCAGATGGTCCTTCATTGCTCTTTATGGTCTTTTTTTAGGCGGTGAGATACCCAGCGACACACACCGTTCAGTGTCCCAAATGGTGGACGAGTGTGTCAGCGCTATCAGCAGAGAATCCGGCTCTGTGTGATGACGCCCGATCCGGAAGTAAGCCGGATCGCTTCCTAGAGGTGGATGAAATTTACGCTGCCGTTCACTGCCGTTGACTTTAAATCAGCATATGACACAATAAACCGGGCCAAACTTTATGAGGCAACGCGGGAATTTCGAGTGCCTGGAAAATTGGTGCATTTAATAGAGGTCACCCTAAAGTATTCCCAGTGTGCCGTGCGAGTGCAAAGACTATCACCTACGTTTCCCACTCGAAATGGGCTAAGGCAAGGAGATGGGGTTTCCTGCCTACTTCTCAACCTGGCACTTGAAAAAATGGTACGCGAATCGGGTATTCAAACAAGAGGAACTATCTACTAAAGTCTGTACAATTGCTGGGGTATGCAGATGACTTGGATTTAATGAGCAGAACACTTAGAGATCTAAAAAGTGCATTTTCAGCTCTAAAGTACAGAGAATATGGGCCTGAAATTAATGAAGGAAAGACGAAGTATATGTGTAATGGCACTAGCCAACCCTTACGGCCCACAATAACCATTGATGGAATGACATTTGAGCGAGTGGAATGTTTCAACTATCTGATGCCAAAGATAGAAGCAAATGGCAACCTTCTAACCGATGCTACTTTGGAATGTCGTGACATTTTAAATCCAAGCTTATATCACGAGGGACAAAGTGCCGACTTTACAATTCGCCGATACGCCCAATACTTACTTATGGCTCAGAAACATGGACGATTGCAAATCAGGGTGAAAACAAATTGAGATCACATCAAAGAAGTATATGGAGGAGGAATTTTGGACCTGTATATGAAAATGGGAGCTGGAGAAGGTGAAGGAATGCCGAACTTTGACTGCTATATGGAGGAGGATGTGGTAAAGTTCATAAAGCTGTGTAGACTGTAATGGGCGGGACGTGTAATGCGACTCGATGATACAGATCCCGCTGTTAAGACGTCTACCACAATTTATGAAAGATGTTTATATTTTATTAATAGGATTAAGTAGGAATAATTAATAGTTGTCATGTTGGAAGTAATTGTGGTAGCAGGGAATGTCTGCACCAAAGTATTGTTGGCAGGAGAGCCAGCACATTGATATAATTTTAAAAAGGGCGGGAGAGACCGCGTATGGATACATTTTAAGAAAAGAGCGGGAAAGACCGCGCATTGATACATTTTGTAATGGTAGCATGGATTGTCTGCACCAGAAAGCATTGTTGGCAGGAGAGGCCGCACATTGATATAATTTTAAAAAGGGCGGGAGAGACCGCGTATGGATACATTTTAAGAAAAGAGCGGGAAAGACCGCGCATTGATACATTTTGTAATGGTAGCAGGGATTGTCTGCACCAGAAAGCATTGTTGGCAGGAGAGGCCGCACATTGATATAATTTTAAAAAGGGCGGGAGAGACCGCGTATGCATACATTTTAAGAAAAGAGCGGGAAAGACCGCGCATTGATACATTTTGTAATGGTAGCAGGGATTGTCTGCACCAGAAAGCATTGTTGGCAGGAGAGGCCGCACTTTAGCGTTCGTAGGAAGTCAGTAGTAAGCGAGATGTGAATCGAGTCGGTAGCAGGTCTGAAGCGAGAGGTTGAGTTGAGCGGTGTGCCTGCCAGCCACTAGCTATGATTTACAAGAGATTATAAACGGATGTACAGAGACATCAGCTAACTATAATCATAAGAGGAACTAATATTATTGAATTATTTTTTTGAGAAACTCAAGATTACTGAAGGTATGTTTGCGCAATGCTAGTTGTAAGATTATTGTAAAAAGTAAGTCCCATTTGAACGTTTGTAAAATCATTTCATTCAGAATATAATTAATTTTCGCCAGCAATATTGCATTTCTGAATTCTGGTTACAATCCATCCCAAAAACCACCAACGTAAAACTTCGCAAAATTTTATTGTTGTCAAGAAAAAGTTTAACCATGAATTAATTAAGTTCAGTCAAACTAATTAAAGAATAACGTCAGCTTTGGTAATAAATACCGCCACTTATTATGAAAGCCCACCAGCAGCTAATAGAGTATAGTAAAACAGAGTAAGTATATTCATGTCGCAGTTCGATGTAGCAGTCAGATGGCGATCCAGTAACAGTAAAAAAGGTAAGGAACAGTTTTGGGTCACGACGACGACACATTCTATGTTTCGTCGAAATAATCAGAAAATAACTTTTAATAAGCAGAATTTAAATTTGTACGCGAAGATTGAGAAATAGAATTAATTTCAAAGGGAAGATTTCGTTTGTTGTTATTAAGCAAGAGACAGAAATCCTAAGGGAAGGTTTCATAGGTTGTTGTAGAAGGGAACAAGAGAGATATAGAGGAGACTGGAAGGTTTCACCGCAAGGAATGCCTGCTGCAGTGAACCTGGAGGAAGAAGAGCGAGAGGACGACCTAGGTTGAGATGGAGGAGGTTGGAGAGGACGCTGACAGAGTCGGTTGCCGTAACTGGACGTCCACGGCGAAGTCCAGAGAGGGATGACAGAAAATTATTGAGGAGGCTAAGTCACATCCCGGGATGTAGTGCCAATGGGAAAAGTTCACTGCCAGGTCTGCAAGCTGCATATGAGTATCTGCGATGCGCTGGTTTCCCGCCAAAAGAAACTCAATACAGATCTCTCCTTTACTGACGCCTTTTTGGAGGTTATGGTCACGTATAGCGCCGCCACCAATCGGAACTTCATAAAACTATAGGGGTCGAAGTGCAAATACTCCACGGTGGCCCACAACAAATTCACATTTTTTCAACCGAAACAGGCCGAGAAAAAATATGGAGTGATTCAGATCATTCATTTCCGATTTTGGAATTCTTATAAAAGGTAGAGCAGTTCGAACGGCCGATCAAGACAGTATCGATTCTTCAATGGGGGTAGGACGTCAAACGGGCCGACTTGGAGCAGGAGAGGCACCACAGGACATTTTATTTTCTACTGTCTATACTTTTACAAATAAATTCATAAAACTTTGTCACCATGACCAGGAAGGATTCAGAATTCACACTCGTAGCAGTGGAAGTGCAAAAACTTAACAAAATAATTTTTTTTTTTTAGATATGGAAATTTCATCATTTTTTTCACTTAATGTTGGCTGCATTTGTTGGTATAGGTACATTTTTCTCCACAAGTGAGATTCTTTGATGAATTTTGCACAGCATACAAACCATAATTAACAGGTGTATGAAACTCCAGAATTTTCCAAATCTATTAAAAACTGCGGTAAAAATTGAGATGATTAACTACAAAATTTGATTATTTTTCTAAACATAAAGCTTAAAACGTAACAGCTCATTCCTTTTTTCATAAATTAAATAGATTCTAGAGTTTCAGACACCTGTAAGTATGGTTCGTATGCTGTGCAAAATTCATCGAACTGTCTCTCTCACTTATGATTAAAAGTGTCCATATAGCAACAAAAAAGGTGCTCAAATGGCTCTGAGCACTATGGGACTTAACATCTAAGGTCATCAGTCCTCTAGAACTTAGAACTACTTAAACCTAACTAACCTAAGGACATCACACACATCCATGCACGAAGCAAGATTGGAACCTGCGACCGTAGCGGTCGCGTAGTGCCAGACTGAAGCGCCTAGAACCGCTGGGCCACAGCGGCCGGCTATAGCAACAAATGCAGCCAACAGTAAGTGAAAAAATGATGAAATTTCAAATGTAAAAAAAAATTATTTTTTTATGTTTTTTAACTTCCGCTGCTACAATTGTGAATCCTTCCAGGTCATGCTGACAAAGTTTTGTGAATTTACTTGTAAACGTACAGACAGTGGAAATTAAGATGTCCTGTGGTGCCTCTCCTGCTCCAAGTCGGCCCGTTTGACGTCCTACCCCACTTAAGTGGCAAACGAATGGAGTATCTCCGCATAATTTTAAAAAGAGCGGGAAAGACCGCGCTTTGATACATTTTGAAATAGTAGCAGGGATTGTCTGCACCAGAAAGCATTGTTGGCAGGAGAGGCAGCAGGCGCGTGCGAGTCCCCTCCGTATGAACGTTCTGTGTCGTGACGTCAGACATCCTGGCAGCGGTTGCAGTGGCAACCGCATTGCCTCCCGCTTCCCCCCCCCCCCCCCCCCACCGTCCCACCCCACCAGCGCCCCACGGGCCCCTACACACGTATCTCCCGGCTATAAGCACAGCTCTCCATGCTTCCCTATCCTGTGCAAGCTTCTTCATCTCCCAGTAACTACTGCAACCTACATCCTTCAGAATCTGCTTAGTGTATTCATCTCTTGATCTCCCTCTTCGATTTTTACCCTCCGCATTGCTCTCCAATACTAAATTGGTGATCCCTTGGTGCCTCAGAACATGTCCTACCAACCGATCCCATCTTCTAGTCAAGTTGTGCCACAAACTTCTCTTCTCCCCAATCCTATTCAGTACCTCCTCATTAGTTATGTGATCTACCCATCTAATCTTCAGTATTCTTTTGTAGCACCACATCTCAAAAGCTTCTATTCTCTTCTTGTCCAAACTATTTATCGTCCATGTTTCACTTCCATACATGGCTACACTCCATAGAAGTACTTTCAGAAACGACTTCCTGACACTTAAATCTATACTCGATGTTAACAAATTTCTCTTCTTCAGAAACGCCTTTCTTTCCATTGCCAGTCTACATTTTATATCCTCTCTACTTCGACCATCATCAGTTATTTTGCTCCCCAAATAGCAAAACTCCTTTAGTACTTTGACTCATTTCCTAACCTAATTCCCTCAGCATCACCCGACTTAATTCGACTACATTCCATTATCCTCGTTTTGCTTTTGTTGATGTTCATCTTATACCCTCCTTTCAAGACGCTATCCATTCCGTTCAACTGCTCTTCCAATTCCGTTTCTCTCTCTGACAGAATCTTAATGGAAAAAAATCGACAGGCATAAAGTTATTTTCAGGAGTATCCCAATGGGGTGTTGTAGGATCGTTATCATTTACGCTTTTCGCGGACGTTGGTTATAAGAAGGCTGCAACGTCAGAAGACAAAAAGAACCCTGAGGATAGTTATAAATACGCATTTTCATCACTGTGCGCCGTTTATGACGAAAATTTGTGTTTATAACGACCGTCAGGGCTTGTTTTTGCTGGAATATCTTCGAAACAGACGTCTGGTTACATTCAGCGAATGCAATAGTGATGTAATCGTCTGATTCACCTTCTAATTACGGAAATGGATGACTGAGGTGGTTTTTGGACTCGATGATGGTCTGATCCTCGATCGAAATCGATCGTCGCTAATACAATACACCGTTACAGGTGTGTACCGCATAATACAGTTGTTAACATAATTGTTTAAATTTATCTGACACGAAAATTCGTATTTTACAAACCCCAGTCCAAAGTGAGAGGAAAAAGATGACTTTTTATACACTTCTGGGGACGTAACTCCGTCATCTCGCCTGCAACAATATCGCTGCCCTGGCGCAGTTCAACTAACCTCTCTAGACCTGCAGTTAGTTCGCTCTCATGCCAGCCGGAGTGGCCGCGCGGTTCTAGGCGCTTCAGTCTGGAACCGCGCGACCGCTACGTTCGCAGGTTCGAATTCTGCCTCGGGCATGGATGTGTGTGATGTCCTTTGGTTAGTTAGGTTTAAGTAGTTCTAAGTTCTAGGGGACTGATGACCTTAGTTGTTAAGTCCCATGATACTCAGGGCCAGTTCGCTCTCATCGATCTTTGTGACATGTTTCGTACCTCGTAGAACAATTAAAATATACCTGTATGGAGTCGTACGACCAGTTAGTTGTTATTATATGTAACTACTATGCCGAGTATCGAACATCGTACACACAGTTAAGAAAAGCAGAGATGACTCATATGACAAAGAACGCCAGGCACCAAACAAAATTTCCTGTTCCTGAATATGTTGAAATACACTATGTGATCAAAGGTATCAGGACACCCCAAAAATATACGTTTCTCATATTAGTTGCATTGTGGTGCCACCTATTCCCAGGTACTCCATATCAACGAGCTCAGTAGTCAGTAGGTAAATGCCAATCGACGCCTCGCTTTGTGTAAGGAGCGTAAACATTGTACCATAAACCACTGGAAAAAAGATGTGTGGAGTGAGGAATGACAGTACACAATGTGGCGATCCGATAGCAGGGTGTCGGTATGGCGAATGGTCGGTGAACTTCATCTGCCAGCGTGTGCAGTGCCAACAGTAAAATTCGGAGGCGGTGGTGTTATGGTGTGGTCGTGTTTTTCATGAAGGAGACTTGCACCCCATGTTGTTTTGAGTGGCACTATCACGGCACAGGCCTACATTGAAGTTTTAAGCACCTTCTTGCTTCCCATTGTTGAATAGCAGTTCGGAGATGGCGACTCCATCTTTCAACACGATCGAGCACCTGTTCATAATGCACGGCTTGTGGTGGGGTGGTTATACGACAATTACATCCCTGTAATGGACTGTGCTGCGCAGAGTTCTGACCTGAATCCTACAGAACACCTTTGGGATATTTTGGAACGCCGATTTCATGCCAGGTCCCACCGATCGACATCGATACCTCTCCTCAGTACAGCACTGCGTGAACAATGGGCTGCCATTTACCAAGAAACCTTCCAAGACTTCACTGAACGTATGCCTCCGAGAGTGGAAGCTGTCATCAAGGCTAAGAGTGGTCGAACACCATACTGAATTCCAGCATTACCGAT
Organism: Schistocerca americana; assembly: GCF_021461395.2. NCBI lineage: Eukaryota > Metazoa > Arthropoda > Insecta > Orthoptera > Acrididae > Schistocerca > Schistocerca americana. Next base: position 167,078,410 of record NC_060127.1, on the reverse strand, counting down.
GGAGGGCGCCACGAACTTGTAAGTCATTTTCAGCCTGGTATCCGGATACTATCGTTCACATAGTGTATGATCCAGTTAAACGAATGTTACATTATATTACTAAATTTAGCTTAATTTCTCATGTTTTTTTCGTGGAAAATTCTCTGCATAACAAAACAATGTAGTACTTTCCTTTGTAAACCCTCCGTATCTCATCGTTTCCTCCAGTTGCAAGATTCACTTTTTATTTAATTGATGACTAGTTTCGGATTACTTGAAACTATTTTCAAATCATGTAGAGAGACAGTGTTTTCCGAAATAGGATATAAACCTTGTGAAGATTAGGTCTGTACATACTATATAACGAAGTAATATTTAACGATGAACAGTGACATATCAAACATTCAAAGAGCGAAGGAAAAATTCCGTAGGTGGGGATCAGTATGAGATTTATCAGCCAGATTCAAGACAAAAGTTTATCTCGCAAAAATAAGAGTGCGAGCATTTTGAAAACACATGTATGAAAACGAGGAGCAGGCGTCACTGTCATATTGCGCAGCGCATCATAATATATAGAGGGATGCGTTTCACCCCACACTACCGTACCACACGTCGCACCCTGCTGGGACATCTACATCTACATACATACTCCGCAATCCACCATACGGTGCGTGGCGGAGGGTACTTCGTACCACAACTAGCATCTTCTCTCCCTGCTCCACTCCCAAACAAAACGAGGGAAAAATGACTGCCTATATGCCTCTGTACGAGCCCTAATCTCTCTTATCTTTGTGGTCTTTCCGCCAAATGTAAGTTGGCGGCAGTAAAATTGTACTGCAGTCAGCCTCAAATGCTGGTTCTCTAAATTTCCTCAGTAGCGATTCACGAAAAGAACGCCTCCTTTCCTCTAGAGACTCCCACCCGAGTTCCTGAAGCATTTCCGTAACACTCGCTTGATGATCAAACCTACCAGTAGCAAATCTAGCAGCCCGCCTCTGAATTGCTTCTATGTCCTCCCTCAATCCGACCTGATAGGGATCCCAAACGCTCGAGCAGTACTCAAGAACAGGTCGTATTCGAGCGGTCTACCCGACGGGAGGCCCTCGTCACACGACATTTCATTTCATTTCAGTGTTTTATAAGTGGTCTCCTTTACAGATGAACCACATCTTCCCAAAATTCTGCCAATGAACCGAAGACGACTATCCGCCTTCCACACAACTGCCATTACATGCTTGTGCCACTTCATATCGCTCTGCAGTGTTACGCCCAAATATTTAATCGACATGACTGTGTCAACCGCTACACTATTAATGGAGAATTTAGATATTAGAGGATTCTTTTTCCTATTCATCTGCTTTAATTTACATTTATCTATATTTAGAGTTAGCTGCCATTCTTTACAACAATCACAAATCCTACCCAAGTCATGTTGTATCCTCCTACAGTCACTCAACGACGACACCTTCCCGTACACCACAGCATCATCAGCAAACAGCCGCACATTACTATCCGCCCTATCCAAAAGATCATTTATGTAGATAGAAAACAACAGCGGACCTACCACACTCTTCCTGGGGCACTCCAGATGATACCCTCACCTCCGATGAACACTCAAATGGTTCAAATGGCTCTGAGCACTATGGGACTCAACTGCTGAGGTCATTAGTCCCCTAGAACTTAGAACTAGTTAAACCTAACTAACCTAAGGACATCACAAACATCCATGCCCGAGGCAGGATTCGAACCTGCGACCGTAGCGGTCTTGCGGTTCCAGACTGCAGCGCCTTTAACCGCACGGCCACTTCGGCCGGCTGATGAACACTCACCATCGAGGACAACGTACGGGGTTCTATTACTTAAGAAGTCTTCGAGCCACTCACATATTTGGGAAGCAATCCCATATGCTTGTACCTTAGTTAGGAGTCTGCAGATGGGCACCGAGTCAAACGCTTATTATATTGTGGGCCAGTGTCGACATGATACGAAAAAGTAAAGGGAAAGTGGGCTCAGTACGTTCAGTTTTACTCAGCTGTTTCAGATTCAATTAACGTAGAAGTTTTCATCTTCTCAGTCATTCTGCAATTTAAGTACTCGCACATTCGTTTAAATAGAGAAGTTTCAATCCCACCCTGTATTTTGTCGACGCCGAACCACATGGGGAAAAAAGAACATCGTAATAAACTAACGGAAATTAGAGTTGGCAGGGAAGACATAGGAGTTCTTTTTTTCCGCGCGCTTTTTTTTTTATTTGTCATCAGTCTACTGACAGTCTACTGACTGGTTTGATGCGGCCCGCCACGAATTCCTTTCCTGTGCTAACCTCTTCATCTCGGAGTAGCACTTGCAACCTACGTCCTCAATTATTTGCTTGACGTATTCCAATCTCTGTCTTCCTCTACAGTTTTTGCCTTCTACAGCTCCCTCTAGTACCATGGAAGTCATTCCCTCATGTCTTAGCAGATGTCCTATCATCCTGTCCCTTCTCCTTATCAGTGTTTTCCACATATTCCTTTCCTCTCCGATTCTGCGTAGAACCTCCTCATTCCTTACCTTATCAGTCCACCTAATTTTCAACATTCGTCTATAGCACCACTTCTCAAATGCTTCGATTCTCTTCTGTTCCGGTTTTCCCACAGTCCATGTTTCACTACCATACAATGCTGTACTCCAGACGTACATCCTCAGAAATTTCTTCCTCAATTTAAGGCTCGTATTTGATATTAGTAGACTTCTCTTGGCCAGAAATGCCTTTTTTGCCATAGCGAGTCTGCTTTTGATGTCCTCCTTGCTCAGTCCGTCATTGGTATTTTACTGCCTAGGTAGCAGAATTCCTTAACTTCATTGACTTCGTGACCATCAATCCTGATGTTAAGTTCCTCGCTGTTCTCATTTCTACTACTTCTCATTACCTTCGTCTTTCTCCGATTTACTCTCAAACCATACTGTGTACTCATTAGACTGTTCATTCCGTTCAGCAGATCATTTAATTCTTCTTCACTTTCACTCAGGATAGCAATGTCATCAGCGAATCGTATCATTGATATCCTTTCACCTTGTATTTTAATTCCACTCCTGAACCTTTCTTTTATTTCCATCATTGCTTCCTCGATGTACAGATTGAAGAGTAGGGGCGAAAGGCTGCAGCCTTGTCTTACACCCTTCTTAATACGAGCACTTCGTTCTTGATCGTCCACTCTTATTATTCCCTCTTGGTTGTTGTACATATTGTATATGACCCGTCTCTCCCTATAGCTTACCCCTACTTTTCTCAGAATCTCGAACAGCTTGCACCATTTTATATGGTCGAACGCTTTTTCCATGTCGACAAATCCTATGAAAGTGTCTTGATTTTTCTTTAGCCTTGCTTCCATTATTAGCCGTAACGTCAGAATTGCCTCTCTCGTCCCTTTGCTTTTCCTAAAGCCAAACTGATCGTCACCTAGCGCATTCTCAATTTTCTTTTCCATTCTTCTGTATATTATTGTTGTAAGCAGCTTCGATGCATGAGTTGTTAAGCTGATTGTGCGATAATTCTCGCACTTGTCAGCTCTTGCCGTTTTCGGAATTGTGTGGACGATGCTTTTCCGAAAGTCAGATGGTATATCGCCAGACTCATATATTCTACACACCAACGTGAATAGTCGTTTTGTTGCCACTTCCCCCAATGATTTTAGAAATTCTGATGGAATGTTATCCATCCCTTCTGCCTTATTTGACCGTAAGTCCTCCAAAGCTCTTTTAATTCCGATTCTAATACTGGATCCCCTATCTGTTCTAAATCGACTCCTGTTTCTTCTTCTATCGCATCAGACAAATCTTCACCCTCATAGAGGCTTTCAATGTTTCTTTCCACCTATCTGCTCTCTCCTCTGCATTTAACAGTGGAACTCCCGTTGCATTCTTAATGTTACCACCGTTGCTTTTAATGTCACCAAAGGTTGTTCTGACTTTCCTGTATGCTGAGTCTGTCCTTCCGACAATCATATCTTTTTCGATGTCTTCACATTTTTCCTGCAGCCATTTCGTCTTAGCTTCCCTGCACTTACTATTTATTTCATTCCTCAGCGACTTGTATTTCTGTACTCCTGATTTTCCCGGAACATGTTTGTACTTCCTCCTTTTATCAATCAACTGAAGTATTTCTTCTGTTACCCATGGTTTCTTCGCAGCTACCTTCTTTGTACCTATGTTTTCCTTCCCAACTTCTGTGATGGCCCTTTTTAGAGATGTCAATTCGTCTTCAACTGTACTGCCTACTGCGCTATTCCTTATTGCTGTATCTATAGCGTTAGAGAACTTCAAACGTATCTCGTCATTCCTTAGTACTTCCGTATCCCACTTCTTTGCGTATTGATTCTTCCTGACTTCTTGAACTTCAGCCTACTCTTCATCACTACTATATTGTGATCGGAGTCTATATGTGCTCCTGGGTACGCCTTGCAATCCAGTATCTGATTTCGGAATCTCTGTCTGACCATGATGTAATCTAATTGAAATCTTCCCGTATCTCCCGGCCTTTTCCAAGTATACCTCCTCCTCTTGTGATTCTTGAACAGGGTATTCGCTATTACTAGCTGAAACTTGTTACAGAACTCAATTAGTCTTTCTCCTCTTTCATTCCTTGTCCCAAGCCCATATTCTCCTGTAACCTTTTCTTCTACTCCTTCCCCTACAACTGCATTCCAGTCGCCCATGACTACTAGATTTTCGTCCCCCTTTACATACTGCATTACCCTTTCAATATCCTCATACACTTTCTCTATCTGTTCATCTTCAGCTTGCGACGTCGGCATGTATACCTGAACTATCGTTGTGTTGGTCTGCTGTCGATTCTGATCAGAACAACCTGGTCACTGAAATGTTCAGTAACACACCCTCTGCCCTACCTTCCTATTCATAACGAATCCTATACCTGTTATACCATTCTCTGCTGCAGTTGATATTACCCGATACTCATCTGACCAGAAATCCTTGTCTTCCTTCCACTTCACTTCACTGACCCCTACTATATCTAGATTGAGCCTTTGCGTTTCCCTTTTCAGATTTTCTAGTTTCCCTACCACGTTCAAGCTTCTGACATTCCACGTCCCGACTCGTAGAACGTTATCCTTTCGTTGATTATTCAATCTTTTTCTCATGGTAACCTCCCCCTTGGCAGTCCCCTCCCGGAGATCCGAATGGGGGACTATTCCGGAATCTTTTGCCAATGGAGAGATCATCATGACACTTCTTCAATTACAGGCCACATGTCCTGTGGATACACGTTACGTGTCTTTAATGCAGTGGTTTCCATTGCCTTCTGCATCCTCATGTCGTTGATCAAAGCTGATTCTTCCGCCTTTAGGGGCAATTTCCCACCCCTAGGACAAGAGAGTGCCCTGAACCTCTATCCGCTCCTCCGCCCTCTGTGACAAAGCCGTTGGCAGAATGAGGCTGACTTCTTATGCCGGAAGTCTTCGGCCGCCAATGCTAATTATTTATCAAAATTTAGCCAGTGGCGGGGATCGAACCCGGGACCGAATACGTTTTGATTATGAATCAAAGACGCTACCCCTAGGCCACGGTGAAAGAGTGAAATAATGGAGAAATAGTGTGAAGGTGGTTCGATCAACCCTCTACCAGGCACGTAAGTCCTCGATGGTGAGTGTTCATCGGAGGTGAGGGTATCATCTGGAGTGCCCCAGGAAAGTGTGGTAGGTCCGCTGTTGTTTTCTATCTACATAAATGATCTTTTGGATAGGGTGGATAGCAATGTGCGGCTGTTTGCTGATGATGCTGTTGTGTACGGGAAGGTGTCGTCGTTGAGTGACTGTAGGAGGATACAAGATGACTTGGACAGGATTTGTGATTGGTGTAAAGAATGGCAGCTAACTCTAAATATAGATAAATGTAAATTAATTCAGATGAATAGGAAAAAGAATCCTTTAATGTTTGAATACTCCATTAGTAGTGTAGCGCTTGACACAGTCACGTCGATTAAATATTTGAGCGTAACATTGCAGAGCGATATGAAGTGGGACAAGCATGTAATGGCAGTTGTGGGGAAGGCGGATAGTCGTCTTCGGTTCATTGGTAGAATTTTGGGAAGATGTGGTTCATCTTTAAAGGAGACCGCTTATAAAACACTAATACGGCCTATTGCTGAGTACTGCTCGAGCGTTTGGGATCCCTATCAGGTCGGATTGAGGGAGGACATAGAAGCAATTCAGAGGCGGGCTGCTAGATTTGTTACTGGTGGGTTTGATCGTCACGCGAGTGTTACGGAAATGGTTCAGGAACTCGGGTGGGAGTCTCTAGAGGAAAGGAGGCGTTCTTTTCGTGAATCGCTACTGAGGAAATTTAGAGAACCAGCATTTGTGGCTGACTGCAGTACAATTTTACTGCCGCCAACTTACATTTGGCGGAAAGACCACAAAGATAAGAGAGATTAGGGCTCGTACAGAGGCATATAGGCAGTCATTTTTCCCTCGTTCTGTTTGGGAGCGGAACAGGGAGAGAATATGCTAGCTTTGGTACGAGGTACCCTCCGCCACGCACCGTATGGTGGATTGCGGAGTATGTATTTAGATGTATATTTGCAGTGTAGCCATGCGTAGATGTAGATAACATCGTGTATGTTTTATTGTTATTATTTGGCATGTTGTGTGGGTAATCGGAAATAATATTTTTTCGGGAGAAGGTGGTGGTGGTGGTTGGGGGTGAGGGGGGGGGGGGGGGAGATGTGGCAGAGCAGCAGAAAGTAAACAACTGCGATCCTCTCTACCGCTGGCCAGAGCCGAACCCTGTATCCGCGACACGGCTGCGGACACGGGCCACAGCTCAGCTCCCCTCCATGTGGGACTTCCCGCCACGTGCTGCGCGCTCACACACACACACGGGCGAGAGACTGGTTGACGCCCCGCCAGCGCCACTTCACATTCCCGCTGCACATTACATGCCCGTTCGCCTGCATCCGCACTGAAATCTGCAAGGCTCACAGTCATTCGCCATGCGCGGCACATCAGCTCCCTGTTCGATGGGCAGGCATCGCTGGCGTAGAGCAGCAACTGAGGGCGTTGAAAACAAATTAGTCGCCAGGTCCAACTGGGATGCCAAATCGGTTTCACAGACTCTACTCTGAGGCATTAGCGTCTTATTTAGCTCGCAATTATCGCGAATGTCTCGCCCAGCGCAAAGTCCCAGACGAGTGCAAAAGAGCACAGGTGACGTCTGTATACGAAAAAAGAACGTATCCGCATAATTACAGACCGACACTCTTAACATAGGTTTGCTGAAGAATTCTTTAACACATTGCGAGTTCGAGCCCGCAGGTGTGGCCGAGCGGTTCTAGGCGCTTCAGTATGGAACCGCGCGACCGCTACGACCGCAGGTTCGAATCCTGCCTCGGGCATGGATGTGTGTGATGTCCTTAGGTTAGTTACATTTAAGTAATTCTGTCAGAGGCAGCAAAGGACTTGGAAGAGCAGTTGAACGGAATGGACAGTGTCTTGAAAGGAGGATATAAGATGAACATCAACGAAAGCAAAACGAGGATAATGGAATGTAGTCGAATTAAGTCGGGTGATGCTGAGGGAATTAGATTAGGAAATGAGACACTTAAAGTAGTAAAGGAGTTTTGCTATTTGGGGAGCAAAATAACTGATGATGGTCGAAGTAGAGAGGATATAAAATGTAGACTGGCAATGGCAAGGAAAACGTTTCTGAAGAAGAGAAATTTGTTAACATCGAGTATAGATTTAAGTGTCAGGAAGTCATTTCTGAAAGTATTTGTATGGAGTGTAGCCATGTATGGAAGTGAAACATGGACGATAACTAGTTTGGACAAGAAGAGAATAGAAGCTTTCGAAATGTGGTGCTACAGAAGAATGCTGAAGATTAGATGGGTAGATCACATAACTAATGACGAGGTATTGAATAAGATTGGGGAGAAAAGGAGTTTGTGGCACAACTTGACTAGAAGATGGGATCGGTTGGTAGGACACGTTCTGAGGCATCAAGGGATCACCAATTTAGTACTGGAGGGCAGCGTGGAAGGTAAAAATCGTAGAGGGAGACCAAGAGATGAATACACTAAACAGATTCAGAAGGATGTAGGTTGCAGTAGGTACTTGGAGATGAAGAAGCTTGCACATGGTAGAGTAGCATGGAGAGCTGCATCAAACCAGTCTCAGGACTGAAGACCACAACAACAATAAGTTCTAGGGGACTGATGACCTCAGATGTTAAGTCCCATAGTGCTCAGAGCCATTTGAATCATTTTGTGATTACTCTGCTATTCACAATAAAGTGCCTGACAGGGGGTTCAATGAACTGTCTCTCTACCGTTCCACTCTCGAACGGCACGCGAGAAAAACGAGCTCTTATATTTTTCCGTGCGAGTCCTGATTTCTCTTATTTTATCGTGATGATCATTTCTCCCTATGTCGATGCGTGCCAACAGAATGTTTTCGCAAGCGGAGATTGAAATTTCATGACAAGATCTCGTCGCAACGGGAAACGCTTTTCTTTTAATAATTGCCACTCCAATTCACGTATCATGTCTGTGACACTATCTGCCCTATTTCGCGATAATACAAAACGAGCTGCCCTTCTTTGTACTTTTTCGATGTTATCCGCCAGTCACACCTGATGCGGATCCCACACCGCACAGCAGTACTCCAGAATAGGTCGGACAAGCGTAGTGTAAGCAGTCTCTTTGGTAGACCTGTTGCACCATCTAAGTGTTGCGCCCGCAGTATTATCTATGTGATCGTTCCAATTTAGGTTATTTGTAATCGTAATCTCTAAGTACTTGTTGAATTTACAGCCCTCAGATTTGTGTGACTTATCGCGTAATCGGAATTTAGCTGATTTCTTTTAGTACTCATGTGAATAACTTCACACTTTTCTTTATTCACGGTCAAATAAATTTCCTTGCGACGAAAACGCTTCCTGTCCTTAAATCAGCACCGCTTTAGAAAGCATAGCTACTTTCAGGTTTGTGTGACGAATGATAGCTAGCTCTCAGTGTTGAAAAATGTTGGTTAATGCGGATAACGAATCTCATAATGTTCGAATGAAGCGTTGTTAGTGTCCTGTTCAACACAGTGACGTCGATTATATAACGAGGCGTAACGTTGCAAAACGATATCAAATGGATGAACACATCTGGTTGGTAATCGGGAACGCGAATTCTCGCCTTCGTTTTATTAAGAGAATTTTTGGTCAAATGGTTGAAATAGTTCTACACACAATGGGACTTAACAACTGAGGTCATCAGTCCCCTAGACTTAGAACTACTTAAACGTAACTAACCTTAGGACATGACACACATCCATGCCCGAGGTAGGATTCGAACCTGCGACCGTAGCAGCAGCAGCGCGGTTCCTGCGCTTCAGCCTAGAACCGCTCGGCCACAGCAGCCGGCAGACTTTTAGGAAGGTGTAGCTTATCTATGAGAGAGACGGCGTAAAGAAAGGTAGTGAGATCCGCATTAAAGGAAGACGTCGAAGCAATTCAGAGGCGGGCTGTTAGTTTTGTTACCGGTAGGTTCGATCAGCACGCAAAAATGACGGAAATGCTTCGTGAACTGAAATGGGAATCCCTAGAGGGAAGATGACGCTCTTTCAACGAGGTACTATAGCGGAAGCTTAATGAGCCGGCAACGTACGTTTCGCATAAAGATCGCGAAGACAAGATGATGGAAATTAGGGCTAGTACGGACGGTTAAAGCTAGCTGTTTACGAGTGGAACAGGAAGGGAAACAACTAGTGATGGGACGTGGTACGCTTCGCCACGCGTCGGGCGGTGGCTTCCGGAGTAAATGTACTCGAAGATAACATTTTTATTGTAACCCCCCCCCTCCCAAAAAAAAGACAATTCCGACTACTAAAATTGCTGACGCGTCGCATTTCTCTGCTTATTCGCCCATCAAGGCGACAAATTTTCACCAAACATAGCTTGATGTAGACCTCGGTTGTAGACGTCTGCACTTTTGCTGTTCTACGGATGTCCTACTTCCAGAACCACCGCTTAGTCATTCTTTAAATGCGTGCGAAGCAGTATTTTTCTCATAGGGTGGAAAGAGGAAGAACTTGTTGGATACTACACCAGGAAGGAGAAGGCGGTGGTGGGGGTGGGGGGGGGGGGGCTAGAGGAAGGGGCTGATGCAAAATCTGATTGGCTAACGATGTAGCGTGCGTGACTGGGCCCTGTGTTCAGTGAGGCGGGGCAGTGCCTTGCTAGTAGCAGGAACAGCTCTTGCACACTTTCCCGCGACGTTTCTTCGTAGCCTGCCGCGTTGGCCTTCGCGAGTATCGCACAATACCAGATAGTCGTTGCGATGATGCACTCAGTGGTGCTCCTGTTACGGACATGAGCCACGTACGTCAGTTCTTGCACCTGCTGTGCGCTAAGGTGTAATTAGGGCTCGGTGCAGGATCGTGTTAGTGAACGGCAGGGAGGAAACGTGCATCAATAATGCAGGGGAGGTGCCGAAAAAGGAAAAACGTTATCCGACTTCTATTAATTCTCCTCTCTCTCTCTCTCTCTCTCTCTCTCTCTCTCTCTTTCGCTGTGTGTGTGTGTGTGTGTGTGTGTGTGTGTGTTCTAAATATTCAAATGTGTGTGAAATCTTATGGGACTTAACTGCTAAGGTCATCAGTCCCTAAGCTTACACACTACTTAACCTAAATTATCCAAAGGACAAACACACACACACCCATGACCGAGGGAGGACTCGAACCTCTGCCGGGACCAGCCGCACAGTCCATGACTGCAGCGCCTTAGACCGCTCGGCTAATCGCGGTGTGTGTGAGTGTGTGTGTGTGTGTGTGTGTGTGTGTGTGTGTGTGTCTCCCAAAACTGTTCTCTAAGCTTCGCCGTTGTCAGTATAGACATCGATCACCATTCGCCTTCTGCTGACGCATCTACTCACGCAAGATTACAAAACGAATAATAATTTGGTTCTAAGTAGAAATTGAAATGGAAACAAAACTGTTAAAATCAAGTGATGCAGACGGTCATTGTTGATAGTGAACGCATTTTTGTTAGTGCCCAAACTGATTTCTAGAAAAATGCTGAAAAATTTAGAAAAGATTACACTTTTCATACCACTGTGAGTTTTGCACAGCCGGTATCTGTTACACTACTGGCCATTAAAATTGCTACACCACCAAGATGACGTGCTACAGACGCGAAATTTAAACGACAGCAAGAAGATGATGTGATATGCAAATGATTAGCTTTTCAGAGCATTCACACAAGGTTAGCGCCAATGGCGACACCAACACACGTGCTGACATGAGGAAAGTTTCCAACCCATTTCTCAAACAGAAACAGCATTGCCTGGTGAAATGTTGTTGTGATGCCTCGTGTAAGGAGGAGAAATGCGTACCATCATGTTTCAGACTTTGATAAAGGTCGGATTGTAGCCTATCGCGATTGCGGATCGTATCACGACACTGCTGCTCGCCTTGGTCGAGATCCAATGACGGTTAGCAGAATATGAAATCGGTGGGTTCAGGAGGGTAGTACGGAATGCCGTGCTGGATGCCAACGGCCTCGTATCACTAGCAGTCGAGATGACAGGCATCTCATCCGCATGGCTGTAGCGGATCGTGCAGCCACGTCTCGATCCATGAGTCAACAGATGGGGACGTTTGCAAGACAACAACCATCTGCACCAACAGTTCGACGACGTTTGCAGCAGCATGGACTATCAGCTCGGGGACCATGGCTGCGGTTATCCTTGACGCTGCATCACAGACAGGAGCGCCTGCGATGGTGTAATCAACGACGCACCTGGGTGTACGAATGGCAAAACGTCACTTTTTTGGATGAATCCAGGTTCTGTTCACAGCATCATGATGGTCGCATCCGATGGCGACATCGCGTTGAACGTTCATTGAAAGCTTGCATTCATCATCGCCATACTGGCGTATCACCCGCGTGATGGTATGGGGTGCCATTGCTTACACGTTTCGGTCACCTCTTGTTCGTATTGACGGCACTTTGAACAGTGGACGTTACATTTCAGATGTGTTACGACCCGTGGCTCTACCCTTCATTCGATCCATGCGAAACCCTACATTTCAGCAGGATAATGCACGACCGCGTGTTGCAGGTCCTGTACGGGACTTTCTGGATACAGAAAATGTTCGACTGCAGCCCTGGTCACCACATTCTCCAGATCTCTTGAAAACGTCTGGTCAATCTTGGCCGAGCAACTGGCTCGTCACAATACGCCAGTCACTACTCTTGATGAACTGTGGTATCGTGTTGAAGCTGGATGGGCAGCTGTACCTGTACACACCATCCAAGCTCTGTTTGACTCAACGCCCAGGCGTATAAAGGCCCTTATTATGGCCAGAGGTGGTTGTTCTGGGTACTGATTTCTCTGGATCTGTGCACCCAAATTGCGTGAAAATGTAGTCACATGTCAGTTCTAGTGTAATATATTTGCCCAGCGAATACGCATCTATCACCTGCATTTCTTCTTGATGTAGGAATTTTAATGGCCAGTAGTGTATTTACGGGTGAAGCGGAACCGTAGCTTGGAGGCTGTGGCCAGATTACTTAAGCTTTGGCGCTTGCACTCAAGTTCGCTAAACGCATTGTGATGATCGGCAATTAATCTCACGGACACCGTAGCAAGTTGCAAATAAATAAATGACGGAATACTAACTGTACTCGGCCATTGCGTCTCCACGCCATGCTCCATTAACCTCGTATTGGTCGTTTGCTGTTACAGTAAATGTTAAAACATTTTATGTGTCTTACATCTGTTAGGAGAACTGTTAAAATGAGAATTCCTGAGACGTAACTAATTTACATTAATTTAATTACAAATGGTTCTAAAGCTAATACGTGACACTTAAATCACATTTGTCTACACAAATAATAGATTAATTAGTGATATGCAAGGATTCTTCCTATCAGTATAAAGTCTAACAGAGGAGAGAGAGAGAGAGAGAGAGAGAGAGAGAGAGAGAGAGAGAGAGAGAGAGAGATGAGATGCGAGCAGGAACGCTCTTCACATACTTTCTAAAGCAAACAGCGTATTATAATGGATCTCAGTCAACCGCAGGCTTTGAAATATTATTGATGAAATAATAATTACGTTTCACAAAATTAGTTTACATAAGTTATTTATATTTGAAGCTATTTACAATAAGTAAATAGACAAGTGCACATTTTTGTACTTTCCGTCTTTTTTGGCATTAAATTTACATAAAACAACGTGGATCTGTCGTGTAAGGCTTCATTGCCTTTCCATAAAAGACGTTGTTGTGCAATAGTTTAAACCAGTGGTCACCAAACGTTTTTGGCTCGCGAGCCAAGCCGCGCGGTCTACGTCGCCTTGTCACGGTCCGTGCAGCTCCCCCCGTCGGAGGTTCGAGGCCTCCCTCGGACATGGGTGTATGTGCTGTCCATAGCTTAAGTTAGGTTAAATAGTGCGTAGGCTTAGGAACCGATGATCTCAGCAGTTTGGTCCCATAAGACCTTACCACAAGTTGAAGAGTCAATACTGACATTGTGGGATTGCTCCTGTGACCGCACACATACCGACCTTATTATTAATTGGTAACCTACATGAATTGGTATGTTACGAACTCCCAATAGGCTAGGTATAGTAAGGGTGTAATTAGGTACCCTCCGCCCCCTCCCCCCAGCGAGGTGGCTCAGTGGTTAGCATACTGGACCCGCATTCGGGAGGACGTCGATTCAATCCCGCGTCCGGCCTTCCTGATTTAGGTTTTCCGTGATTTCCCTAAATCGCTCCAGGCAAATGCCGGGATGGTTCCTTTGAAAGGGCACGGCCGACTTCCTTCCACAACCTTCCCTAATCCAATGAGACCGATGACCTCGCCGTCTGGTCTCCTCCCCCAAACAAACCAATCCTCCCTCAAAGTACTGATCGTTAGAATCCGAACACTTCGTGTCGACTGTTCTCTACTTCAGTGCTGCCACCCTCAGCGACACCAAAGCTGCCACACTAATTGCCTCATAAAGTGTTGTTGTCCGTATGAGCGCATGATTAATTGATTAATAACACTAACAGCACTTATACTAGAATGAAATTTTCACTCTACAGCGGAGTGTGCGCTGATATGTAACCACTCACGCCCCGTGCTCACAGCTTTACTTCTGCCAGTACCTATTCTCCTACCTTCCAAACTTTACAGAAGCTCAGAGATTTTCACTCTGCAGCGGAGTGTGCGCAGATATAAAACTTTCTGCAGAGTGAATATCTCATTCTGGAAACATCCCCCAGGCTGTGGCTAAGCCATGTCTCCGCAATATCCTTTCTTTCAGGAGTGCTAGTTCTGCAAGATTTTGCAAGAGAGCTTTGTAAAATTTGGAAGGTAGCAGACGAGGTACTAGCAGAAGTAAAGCTGTGAGGACGGGGCGTGAGTCGTGCTTGGGTAGCTCAGTTCGTCGAGCACTTGCCCGCGAAAGGCAAAGGTCCCGAGTTCGAGTCTCGGTCCAGCACACAGTTTTAATCTGCCAGGAAGTTTCATACCAACGCACACTCCGCTGCAGAGTGAAAATCTCATTATGTAATTTTATTATTTTCAGAGTTAAAATTAAAACTTTATGACTATTCCTCGTAGGATTGGCGTATATCTTCGAGTCCTACAGTGGTGACGCAAGAGGATGTTAGAATATACACTTGCAGTAACATGTGACGTACACCACGGAGGTAAAGTGTCTAATGACCGAACATCCAAATCTGTGAAAAAAAAAGCTCTACTTCAGTGTGTCAAAACAGTAAGCGCATTACCGTTATTTTACATGATAATACGACGGGCATTCAATAAGTAATGTAACACATTTATTTTCTGAAAGCAGGTTGGTTTTAATCAGGATTCGAATACACCGTATTATTCCCCGCACTTTTCGCTACAAGCTGCTATTTTTCAACATAGTCTCCGTTCAATGCGACGGCCTTAGGCAACCTTACTGGGAGGGGGTGTACCCGCGTGGTACCTCCCTACTGAGCCAAAGTCTTGCTGCATCAGCAACCTCCCCATCACGCACACACTGCAGTGCATCCTTCATTGTGCCAAACAGATGGAAGTCGGGATGTGTCAGATCCCGCCTGTAGGATGGATGAGGAAGAACAGTCCGATGAAGTCATATGAGTTCCCTTCGGGCGCGGAAGACTTGTATGAGGCTTTACGCTGTCTCGGAGAAGCAGTTCAAAAATGGCACTATGGGACTTAACTGATGACGTCATCAGTCCCCTAGAACTTAGAACTACTTAAACCTAACTAACCTAAGGACATCACACACATCCATGCCCGAGGCAGGATTCTAACCTGCGACCGTAGCGGTCGCGCGGTTCCAGACTGTAGCGCCTAGAACCGCTCGGCCACTCCGGCCGGCAGAAGAAGTTCGTTTGCATTTTTGTGGTGGCGAATACACCGAAGTTGTTTCTTCAATTTCGTACGGTTAGCAAAGTACACTTCAGAGTTGATCGTCGCACCATGAGGGAGGACATCAAGCAGAATAACCCCTTCAGCGTACCAGAAGACAGTTGCCATGACTTCTCGGGCTGAGGACGCGGTTTTGAACTTTTCCTTCGAAGGACAGATGGTGTGGTTCTATTCCATACATTGCCGTTTTGCTTCCGTTTCGAAATGACGAACCCATGTATCATCGCCTGTGACGTTTTGCGGCAAAAAATTGTCACTATCAGCCTCGTAACGCGCAAGAAAATCCGCACAGATGGCCTTTCGTTGCTCTTTATGGCCATGTGTGAAACAGCATATCCAGACACTCCGGGATGATGATGGCATTGAAAGAGAGGATGACACGCGTAAAGCTGAAATACTAAACACCTTTTTCCAAAGGAAGACCGCACTGCAGTTCCTTCTCTAAGTCCTCGCACAAACGAAAAAATGGCTGACATCGAAATAAGTGTCCAAGGAATAGAAAAGCAACTGGAATCACTCAACAGAGGAAAGTCCACTGGACCTGACGGGATACCAATTCGATTCTACACAGAGTAAGCGAAAGAACTTGCCCCCCTTCTAACAGCCGTGTACCGCAAGTCTCTAGACGAACGGAAGGTTCCAAATGATTGGAAAAGAGCACTGGTAGTCCCAGTTTTCAAGAAGGGTCGTCGAGCAGATGCGCAAAACTATAGATCTAGATCTCTGACGTCGATCTCTTGTAGAATTTTAGAACATGTTTTTTGCTCGCGTGCCATTTTGTTTCAGGAAACCCAGAATCTACTCTGTAGGAATCAACACGGATTCCGGAAACAGCGATCGTGTGAGACCCAACTCGCTTTATTTGTTCACGAAATCCAGGAAATATTAGATACAGGCTCCCAGGTAGATGCCATTTTGCTTGACTTCCGGAAGGCGTTCAATTCAGTTCCGCACTGTCGCCTGATAAACAAAGTAAGAGCCTACTAAATATCGGACCAGCTGTGTGGCTGGATTGAAGATTTTTTAGCAAACAGAACACAGCATGGTATTCTCAATGGAGAGACGTCTACAGACAAAGTAACCTCTGGCGTGCCACAGGGGAGTGTTACGGGACCATTGATTTACAATATATATAAATGACTTAGTAGATAGTTCCATGCGGCTTTTAGCGGATGATGCTGTAGTATACAGAGAAGCTGCAGCATTAAAAATTGCAGCGATATGCAGGAAGATCTGCAGCGGATGGGCACTTGGTGCAGGGAGTGGCAACTGACCCTTAACATAGACAAATATAATGTATTGCGAATACATAGAATGAAGGATCCTTTATTGTATGATCATATGATATCGGAACAAAAACTGGTAGCAGTTACTTCTGTAAAATATCTGGGAGTGTGCGTGCGGAACGATTTGAAGTGGAACGATCATATAAAATTAATTGTTGGTAAGGCGGGTGCCAGGTTGAGATTCATCGAGAGAGTCCTTAGAAAATGTAGTCCACCAACAAAGGAGGTGGCTTACAATACACTCGTTCGACCTATACTTCAGTATTGCACATCAGTGTGAGATCCGTACCAGGTCGGGTTGACAGAGGAGATAGAGAAGATCCAAAGAAGAGCGGCGCGTTTCGTCACAGGGTTATTTGGTAAGCGTGATAGCGTTACTGAGATGTTTAACAAACTCAAGTGGCAGACTCTGCAAGAGAAGCGCTCTGCATCGCGGTGTAGCTTGCTGTCCAGGTTTCGAGAGGGTGCGTTTCTGGATGAGGTATCCAATATATTGCTTCCCCCTACTTATACCTCCCGAGGAGATCACGAATGTAAAATTAGAGATATTTGAGCGCGCATCTAAAAGAAACTCAATGACATCTGGAATGACACAGTTTTAAAGACTTAACTGGTCGCATACAGACATATTTTTTTATGTACACTACTGGCCATTAAAATTGCTACACCACCAAGATGACGTACTACAGACGCGAAATTTAACCGACAGGAAGATGCTGTGATATGCAAATGATTAGCTTTTCAGAGTATTCACACAAGGTTGGCGCAGGTGGCAACACCTACAACGTGTTGACATGAGGAAAGTTTCCAACCGATTTCTCATACACAAACAGTAGTTGACCGGCGTTGCCTAGTGAAACGTTGTTGTGATGCCTCGTGTAAGGAGGAGAAATGCGTACCATCACGTTTCAGACTTTGATAAAGGTTGGATTGTAGCCTATCGCGATTTCGGATTATCGTATCACGACACTGCTGCTCGCCTTGGTCGAGATCCAATGACTGTTAGCAGAATATGGAATCGGTGGGTTCAGGAGGGTAATACGGAACGCCGTGCTGGATCCCAAGGGCCTCGTATCACTAGCAGTCGGGATGACAGGCATCTTATTCGCATGGCTGTAACGGATCTGCAGCCACGTCTCGATCCCTGAGTCAACAGATGCGGACGTTTGCAAGACAACAACCATCTGCACCAACAGTTCGACGACGTTTGCAGCAGCATGAACTATGAGCTCGGAGACCGTGGCTGCGGCTACCCTTGACGCTGCATGACAGACAGGAGCGCCTGCGATGGTGTACTCGACGACGAACATGGGTGCACGAATGGCAAAACTTCATTTTCTTGGATGAATCCAGGTTCTGTTTACAGCATCATGATGGTCAGATCCGTGTTTGGCGACATCGCTGTGAACGCACATTGGAAGCGTGTATTCCTCATCGCCATAGTGGCGTATCACCCGCGTGATGGTATGGTGTGCCATTGGTTTCACGTCTCGGGCACCCCTAGTTTGCACTGACGGTACTTTGAACAGTGGACGCTACATTTCAGATGTGTTACGACCCGTGGCTCTAAGCTTCATTCGATCCCTGCGACAGCCTACATTTCAGCAGGATAATGCACGACCGCATGTTGCAGATCCTGTACGGGCCTTTCTGGACACAGAAAATGTTCGACTGCTGCCCTGGCTAGCACATTCTCCAGATCTCTCACCAATTGAAAACGTCTGGTCAATGGTGGCCGAGCAACTGGCTCGTCACAATATGCCAGTCACTACTCTTGATGAACTGTGGTATCGTGTTGAAGCTGCATGGACAGCTGTGCCTGTACACGCAATCCAAGATCTGTCTGACTTAATGCCGAGGCGTATCAAGGCCGTTACTACGGCCAGAAGTGGTTGTTCTGGGTACTGATTTCTCTGGATCTATGCACCCAAATTCCGTGAAAATGTAATCACATGTCAGTTCTAGTACAATATATTTGCCCAGTCAATACCCGTTTATCATCTGCATTTCTTCTTGGTGTAGCAATTTTAAAGGCCAGAAGTGTATGTAGGCTGAAGAGGCGAGAGAAAATTTGTACCAATGCCGGTAATCGAACCCGCGTCTTCTGCTAACTAGGCAGGTGTGTTAGCCGCTAAGCCACCTTGCCACAGCGGTCCACACAGCTGCACGAATTACCCTGACACGCCTCCCTTCTCGATCCAAATCCTCACTGAGGCCCCCGTCTAATTTAAATTCCCTCTTACACAGGGAAAGAGTTTTCACTCGCCGCCTCAGTCTGTATACATAAATAAATCAATGACATCTCACTGTTTGGAGCGCACTTCCGTTACGGAATGCCATTTTGAGGGCTAGTTATAGCGGCACCATCGCAACTTCTTGAAACTATAGGGACTGAAGCGTGAATATTCATTGATGTCCCACAACAAATTCCGCATTTTTTCGACCGAAATTGGCCTTGAAAAAAGTGTTGCTTTACGTATTCAACTTTCATCATACATTCAATAGTGCACTGAGTTCGGCTGACTGAATGCCACGTTTCTCAAGACTAGTTGATGCAGATTACTTAGACTGAAGGAAAAACATTCTAAAAACTAATGCATAGAAGCCAAAGAGGGTATACGTATCTTCTGCTCCGTTGTATTATATTCCCTTCACATCTGGCGGATATTACAACGCGCAATGTTCATTTGGTACACTTGGGAAAGGCCCAGAGACACAGGCAGCTTCTAGCTGGAATTCGTCGTGGTCCGACAAAGATTCCTAAACAAGATATTGGATTTTAGGGTGCAACCAGAAGCAGATGTAGACTCTGATCGCAATTTAGTAATAATGACGACTAGAATGAACTTAAAGAGAATAGTCCGGAAACTCAAATTGGAAGCAGTGAATTTTTAACTTCGTTGAGACACGGAACATCTTGGCTGATTACAACTGTGCACCCAACAGAAACTCGAACATGTAACCTTTACCTTTCACAGGAGAACCTGTATGCGGTTTGGAAGGGAGGTGCGTTTGAAGTTCTTTGAAGCTGCAGATACTGTTTGCTACAGTAGCTAATTCAGTTGAATAGGGCTAGATATCTCTAAAAAGGGCACTCAAAGAAGTTTGACGGACAAACATTAATACAAGAAAGGTAACTGCGGAGAAACCTTCGGTAACAGAAGTAGTATTTCAGTTCGTCGATGCAAACCAAGTGCAGAAATGTTTAGGGGAAGACAGGAATAGAACAAAATAATTTAGGAATGAAATAAATATGAAGAGCAGGGAAACCAAGGCGAAATGACTGTAGGAAAAACGTGAAGAATTAAAAGACTTGTAGAATGGAAAAAACAATCTAATTGGTACAGAATACAGATTGGGAGCAAGCCGAAGACAGAGACAGTGTGTATAGGAAGAAGACGCACGCCGATTTGTACCTACATGCGTATAGCTGCCACCACCTGGCGCAAAAGAATGGTGTGCTCAGAACTCTTGTACACAGAGCTCACACCATCTCCGACAGGGACATTGTCCAACAAGAATTGGACCATCTGAAGACCGTGTTTCGGAGGAACGGTTACAAGGAAGGGCAAATTCGGAGGGCTCTATATCCCACACCTGCAATTGGCTAGCACACTGGACTCGCATTCGGGAGGACGACGGTTCAATCCCGCGTCCGGCCATCCTGATTTACGTTTTCCGTGATTTCCCTAAATCGCTCCAGGCAAATGCCAGGATGGTTCCTTTGAAAGGGCACGGCAGACTTCCTTCCCCGTCCTTCCCTAATCCTATGAGACCGATGACCTCGCTGTCTGGTCTCCTTCCCCAAACAACGCAACCTCAACCCCACACCTGCAGCACCGGGCCGGCCGGAGTGGCCGAGCGGTTCTAGGCGCTACAGTCTGGAACCGAGCGACCGCTACGGTCGCAGGTTCGAATCCTGCCTCGGGCATGGATGTGTGTGATGTCCTTAGTTAGGTTTAAGTAGTTCTAGGGGACTGATGACCTCAGATGTTAAGTCCCATAGTGCTCAGAGCCATTTGAACCATTTTTTGCAGCACCGGCGGAAACTGAGGATGAACATCAGGAGAAGGTGGCCTTGGCTATTATTCCGCTTTGTGGGGCCTTATCCGGAAAAGTTGGACGCATTTTACGTAAACACCAAGTGAAAACCATCTTCCGTCCTCCAAACAAAACCAAGAGCCTTATTGGTAGTGTCAAGGACAACCTTAGTCTACGTAAATCAGCGGTTTATCAGATACCTTGCCAATGCGGGAGTGTATACATAGGTCAGACAATTCGTACCATTGAGGACCGATGGCGAGAACATCAACGGCACACTAGACTGCAATCGCTGAGCATTGCCTGTCGGAACTCCACAGCATGGATTATGAGCAAACCAAAGTCTTGACACAGACTTCCAAATACTGGGACTGTGTCATCAAAGAAGCCATAGAGAATAGAGTAAGGGAGCCACAACTAAATCGTGACATTCTTAGCAAGGCGTGGGAACCCGCGATCACCCGGATTAAGAAGAAAGAGGATATTTCCCAGAGTGTACCGACTTCGGGGGAGGAGAGAAGAAGAACGAGAGCGGTGCCGGCAGACCCTCCTGAACGAGAAGTCCTAGGACGCAGCGCCCAGACGGCGGGAGAACGGGCGCTGTACCTGGACAGCATCGACTCATAGGAAGCGCCTGAGGGAGGAGGGAGATTGTCCTATATATACCTGGCGCCGGCCCACCGCCGGTCAGTACATCAGCGCACCTTGTGAGCGTGTGGGGTTGCTATTCTGTCATTCTGCGCAACGGATTAATCTGAGATGTACCCTTTACACTATGGCTCGTGCAAGATGCAATTTCCACCCCCACACTACTACAGAAGTCAGACAGACGCTCCTAACGTTGTAAAGAGAAATGCCTGAAAAACTTTCAGCAATAAATATCTTCTGGAGTCGTCCGCTGTAAGGAAATGGCACAAAAATTCACAAAATTTCTTACTTAACTAGTGGCATACTTGGGTACTGGAGTAGTGCTAGTTAGTGTAAGAAAAACATGAAACTAACGAAAATTCTTATTTATTTTGCAAACATTCTGAGAAATCACAATGGCACTTTTAGTTATGAAAAAATGGTTCAAATGGCTCTGAGCACTATGGGACTCAACTGCTGAGGTCATTAGTCCCCTAGAACTTAGAACTAGTTAAACCTAACTAACCTAAGGACATCACAAACATCCATCTTGGCAGAATGGCCGAGAGGCACACCTACTCGACTTGAATAATTATCCGTTAGAATGTTTGCTAGGTACGATCGAGGCTGTCGCGTGTGAAATGCAGTGAAGTGTACTGTTGTGGAGGAAATATGGGGCTCGCAATAGCTGTAGCGTACAATACCGTAAGCTGCGGTAACTGCTGTCTGTGCCGCTCGTTGCTGACAAATAAGATAACTCTCGTTCTATCTGGATTGACCTTCGCCAATAAAACTCTCCCTACGCCTTTATGAAGTCAAGGATTCCTATTCGCCCCTAGTCTAACTATTTGCGTGGTACACCGGTCAGATAATCAGTCCACCGCGATGCCACTCAAAAATTCTGTCCGTTCACACCACACAATAAGTGTGTTGGCCAACACAGTGAACAACGCTTAATCACAAGGACTCAGTATAGAGTCGCACTTCGATTCGCTCTCGACAGAGGTGCTCTCCCAGTGAAGTTCCTCGCTCCAAGAGCGACAACAGAACGGCGCCTCTCCACGCCAGATGTGAAGGGGTATATCTTTCGGTCTCTTCCATTACTCCTTCAGCTCAAGGCGTCAGAAATATCGACTGCCAATCGCCATTGCTCTTCTAAAACGGGAGAATGACGTTTTGTTTACGGCGACCAATCCGGAAATCTGTAGTATCGGTGTTTGGCTTTTGCTGTCTCCCTGTGAAAATCTCTGAAGCTGCATGCTATGTGTAAAGAATGCATAGGTTGGGCGCCACCACACAATGTAGCGGAATTTGCTTTTAAGCCGAACACGGGGTCATTCCCCGTTTCACTCGGGCACAGGCTGTCTGCTCCACAGGCAGCCGAGGTTGACTCGTCCTCTGAAGGGACGGCCTCCCGGTGTGTGGTCTGCCTCTCTCGAACTAAAAGCTCCTGTGACCTTCGTGTCTGGAATGTATGTGTGTACGCCAGACTCGAGTATTTCAACCACGGTGTGCACTTGCGATTTATTAGTTATTTGCATATCGTTTACATGAATTCATACAATATTGACTTTGTCTTATTGAGTTTGGGTTCGAATGAAGCGTCTTGATGTGCAGAATATGACTGTGAGGGCGGATAATGTAAGCAATGAAGGTCAGGAGACCACGACGTCTTACAACCTGATGATGGCAACGTGATCGATTGCCGAAATATTGTGTCCTATGCACACTCATAACAGGCTGTTCACCTGAGATTTATTCCGTCATAAAATGCGCCTGGAGAAATTGAAGAATCACGTCACATATATTGTGTTAGAACATGAAGAATTACCTCGAAGAAAACGGTCTATTGACACACAGTCAACATGGGTTTAGAATTATCGTTCCTATGAAACACAACTAGCTCTTTATTCACATGAAGTGTTTAGTGCTATTGACTAGGAATTTGAGATCGATTCCGTATTTCTGGATTTACGGAAGGCTTTTGACACTGTACCACACAAGCGGCTCATAGTGAAACTGCATGCTTATGGAATATAGTAACAGTTATGTGATTGGATTTGTGATTTCCTGTCAGAGAGGTCACAGTTCGAAGTAATTGGCGGAAAGTCATCGAGTAAAACTGATTTCTGGCGTTCCCCAAGGTAGTGTTATAGGCTCATTGCTGTTCCTTACCTATATAAACGATTTGGGAGACAATCTGAGCAGCAGTCTTCGGTTCTTTACAGATGATGCTGTCGTTTATCGACTAATAAAGGCATCAGAAGATCAAAACCAACTGCAAGACGATTTATAAAAGATATCTGAATGTTGCGAAAAGTGGCAGTTGGCCCTAAATAACGAAAAGTGTGAGGTCATCCACATTAGTGCTAAAAGTAACTCGTTAAACTTCGGTTACACGATAAATCAGTCTAATCTAGAAGCCGTAAATTCAACTGAATACCTAGGTATTACAATTACGAACATCTTAAATTGGAAGGAACACACAGAAAATGTTGTGGGAAAGGCTAATCAAAGACTACGTTTTTGTTGGCAGGACACTTAGAAAATGTAACAGACCTACTAAGGAGACTGCCTAAATTACTCTTGTCCGTTCTCTTTTAGAATACTGCTGCGCGGTGTGGGATCATTACCAGGTAAGACTTATGGAGTACATCTAAAAAGTTCAAAGAAAGGCAGCAAGTTTTGTATTATCGCGACATATGGGAGAGAGTGTCACAGAAATGATACAGGATTTGGCCTGGACATCATTAAAAGAAAGGCGTTTATCGTTGCGACGGAATCTTCTCACGAAATTTCAATCACCAACTTTCTCCTCCGAATGCGAAAATATTATTTGACACCGACCTACATAGGGAGGAACGATCACCACGATAAAATAAGGAAAATCAGAGCTCGTACGGAAAGATATAGGTGTTCATTCTTTTCGCGCGCTATAAGAGATTGGAATAATAGAGAATTGTGAAGGTAGTTCGTTGAACCATCTGCCAGGCACTTAAATGTGATTTGCAGAGTATCCATGTAGATGTAGATGTAGAAAAATGGGGATCTCGAAGTAGATGAACAAATGGTACTCCCTTGGCGGACGAAACAAGGATGACCTAAAAAGCAGATGAGCACAGACAGATAGGGTATCCCTCCCCAAAAAGAAACCTGCTTGTATCAAATATCAGCGTTAATTTGAAGAAGTTAGTTATTCACAGATCATTTGAATTATTCATTTAAAGAAATGATGTGTCAGATTATAGGGTATGAATGCATGATTAGAGTTAACAATAATGAACACATTATTATTTTTGTCGTACTCAAGCAACTACACTTAAATTCTCTTCTTCTTCTCCTTCTTCTTTTACCGGTACCAGTTTTTAAGCAGAAATTCGTCAGTAGAATAGTAGGAGTTGTCCAGGAGAAATAATTCTAACTAGATTTAAAACGTGCTTCGTTATCTGTCAGACATTTTATGCTACTGGGCAAGTGATCAAAAATTTCTGTTACTGCATGTTGAAATCATTTATGAGCCACTGAGAGCTTTAATAATGGGTAATAAAACGTCATTTTTTCCCACTAGCGTTGTACATGTGGACATTACTATTCTTCTCAAATTGTAGCAGATTAGTTATGACAAATTTCAGTAGCGAATTTAAGTATTGTGACGGCGCAATAAAAATGCCAAGCTCCTTGAAGAGGTACATAAGTGATGTGTGTGGGTGAATACCATATATTATTCTTACAGTCCGCTTTTGTGCTCTCAATACGTTCTTTGTTAAGTGATGAGTTACCTCAGGAAATTACTCAGTGGAAATATGCAAAATATGTCAGGATATTTCCAGAATGCTTGAGTAGCTCAGTTGGTAGACCATTTTCCCGCGTAAAGCAAAGGTTGCGGGTTCGAGTCTCGGTCTAGCACACACTTTTAATCTGCCAGGAAGTTTGATGTCAGCGCACACTCCGCTGCAGAGTGAAAGTTCATGCTGGAAACATCCCCCTGGCTGTGTCTAAGACATGACTCCGCAATATCCTTTCTTCCAGGAGTGCTAGTTCTGCAAGGTTTGGAGAAGAGCTTCTGCGAAGTATGGAAGGTAGGAGACGAGGTATTGGCAGAATTGAAGCTGTGAGGAAGGGTCGTGAGTTGTGCTTGGGTAGATCAGTCGGCAGAGCACTTGCCCGCGGAAGGCAAAGTTCACTAGTTTGAGTCTCGGTCCGACACACAGTTCTAATCTGCCAAGAAGTTTCATGTCAGAGTGTTGATACATTTATTTCTATGATTAGCAGTAAAACGATGAGTAAAAGTACCTTAACTTAATTGCTTGAGAAGTTCAGTAATATACTTCTTCCAGTTAAAGTTTTCATCAGTATGTAGACTCAAAAATTTGGGGCTGACTTTCTGCTCATGTGCTACATTATTAGTTGGTATAATTCTATTAGTGGTACAGAATGTCTTTTTTTTTCAAAATTTTCGGACAGACCATTCTCAGAGAAACACTTAATAATTCACTGGAAAACATCATTATTAACTCTTGCAATTATTTCTCTCTTAGCGGGTTTGTTATAACACTAGCATCATCTGCATAAAGTACCAGATTTGTTTGTTGAATGTTAAGTGGAAGGTCATTCACATACACTACTGGCCATTAAAATTGCTACACCAAGAAGAAATGCAGACGATAAACTGGTATTCATTGGACAAATATATTATACTACAACTGACATGTGATTACATTTTCACGCAGTTTGGGTGCGTAGATCCTGAGAAATCAGTACCCAGAACAACCACCTCTGGCCGTAATAACGGCCTTGATACGCCTGGGCATTGAGTCAAACAGAGCTTGGATGGTGTGTACAGGTACAGCTGCCCATCCAGCTTCAACACGATACCACAGTTCATCAAGAGTAGTGACTGGCGTATTGTGACGACCCAGTTGCTCGGCCAAGATTGACCAGACGTTTTCAACTGGTGAAAGATCTGGAGAATGTGCTGACCAGGGCTGCAGTCGAACACTTTCTGTGTCCAGAAAGGCCCGTACAGGACCTGCAACACGCGGTTGTGCATTATCCTCCTGAAATGTAGGGTTTCGCAGGGATCGTATGAAGGGTAGAGCCACGGGTCGTAA
This sequence comes from Schistocerca americana, assembly GCF_021461395.2. Lineage (NCBI taxonomy): Eukaryota > Metazoa > Arthropoda > Insecta > Orthoptera > Acrididae > Schistocerca > Schistocerca americana. The sequence continues at coordinate 167,051,944 of NC_060127.1, read as the reverse complement.
CACATCTGAAATGTAACGTCCACATGTTCAAAGTGCAGTCAATGCGAACAAGAGGTGACTGAGACGTGTAACAAACGGCACGCCATACCATCGCGCCGGGTGATAAGCCAGTATGGCGATGACGAATACACGCTTCCAATGTGCGTTCACCGCGATGTCGCCAAACACGGATGCGACCATCAAGATGCTGTAAACAGAACCTTGATTCATCCGAAAAAGTGACGTTTTGCCATTCGTGCACCCAGGTTTGTCGTTGAGTACACCATCGGAGGCCCTCCTGTCTGTGATGCAGCGTGAAGGGTAACCGCAGCCACGGTCTCCGAGCTGCTGCAAACGTCGTCGAACTGTTAGTGCAGATGGTTGTTGTCTTCCAAACGTCCCCATCTGTTGACTCAGGGATCGAGACGTGGCTGCACGGATAAGATGCCTCTCATCTCGACTGCTAGTGATACGAGGCCGTTGGGATCCAGCACGGCGTTCCGTATTACCCTCCTGAACCCACCGATTCCATATTCTGCTAACAGTCATTGGATCTCGACCAACGCGAGCAGCAATGTCGCGGTACGATAAACCGCAATCGCGATAGGCTACAATCCGACCTTTATCAAAGTCGGAAACGTGATGGTACGCATTTCTCCTCCTTACACGAGGCATCACAATGACGTTTCACCAGGCAACGCCGGTCAATTGCTGTTTGTGTATGAGAAATCGGTTGGAAACTTCGCTCATGTCAGCACGTTGTAGGTGCCGCCACCGGCGCCAACCTTGTGTGAATGCTCTGAAAAGCTAATCATTTGCATATCACAGCTAGTTCTTCCTGTCGGTTAAATTTCGCGGCTGTAGCACGTCATCTTCGTGGTGTAGCAATTTTAATGGCCAGTAGGGTATATGTAAGGAATAGCAGTGAACACGAAAATGAACCATTTGGGGATTCCATTTATAAATGTCGCCAGTCACTAAAGTTTATACTTTTCCTGAATTTCTGAGGATATATGTTTGGAGTATAGAGGTGTGTGGTAGCGAATTATGGACTTTGGGACAACCTTAAAGGAAGAGAATCGAACGTTTGAGATGTGGTATTACAGAAGGATGTTGAAAATTAGATGGACTGAGAACATTCTCTGTAGGATCGGCGAAGAAAGGAACACACTGACAAGAAGACGGCATGATGGGACATCAGGAAATATCTTCAATGGTAATAGAGGAAGCTGTAGGGGCCTAAGAACTGCAGCAGAATACGGAGGTTGGAATACAGCCAACTGATGATTGAGGATGAAGGGTGACATTGCTACTCGGAGATGAAGAGATTGGCAGAAGAGGAGAATTATTGGCGAGCCACATCAAACCAGTCAAAAGACTGATGACTCAAAAAAAGTCCACTTATTACAGCCAACTCTTTCCTTTACTTGATTGCAAAGTAATATTTTATTTCTCCGTCGATTATAGGTTTATTGTATATTAATCTCACCTTGCAAGGTGACAATAGCCGAGTTCACAGTAGGGCACTTGATAAAATATCGATAAATCGAAATAAATCCAAAACGTAACGATATATATCGTCGCCATCTCTTTCAACGGTATATCGATATCGAAATGGCATTATTCAGTGCCGAAATTTTTATTTTATATATTTTTATTTTATTTTATTTTATTTTTTTTAAATTTTCAATAAATATTTGAAATTGTAGCAGAAAATTTTACTTTCAGTGTGCGAAGGAGCTTTGAGCTTTCTTCACGTCCAGTCTTTCTCGTTGACTGTGTGAAGCAAGTATAGGTGGCAGAAAGAAGTTGTCCAATTGCACTGGATACTGGCGGCGTCAACGGAGTACCAAGATTTCCGATGCGAAGAAATAACACACAAGTTGCGTTAAAAAACAAAAATCTAAATGACAAGATTGGTCTTTGGCAGTGTGCCCAGGTGTGTTAGGGGAAATGCTGACGTAATCGGCGCTTGGTGCTAACAACACAAATTTTGACAGTACAACTCCTAGGTCGCTGGTGTGTACAGGAATAAAAAAAACGAGGAAGTCGACATCAAGTGTCACACACAAATATGTAAGGAACCCGAACGACCGACCCATCGGGCACTTTTGATTGTGGCTCTTTCATGCAGTTACCATTGTTAGCAAAGTCGTTATCGCCTTCAGGGAACTTGCATCGTTTTCCTTTAATTCTTACTCCAAGGCTGCTAGTTTGTTGATGTACAGAATATCTAACACTAAATCAATACTTAAATATACAGCTCTATAACTGGCCGTATATTTACAATTTGCAGCTGATATTTTTATAAGAAAGTATGTCGTCTTTTCCTATCGGTGTGTCGATTCTCTTTTCGATATATGGAGGACCCATAATGATATCTTTTTAAACATTGGATACTCTTTTTCTTATTACTTTATGCAACAGGATACAGCACTGAATGCAGAATATCTTCAAGTATTATTCCCGCATAACATTGTTGTCTTCCGACGTTGCCGCTAGGTGCCATACGCGAATGACTTATTCCAACAGTCATCATGGAGTCGTATAACCGTGCAGAGCGTTTGTGTGATGCTGTTTACGGTTCTATGAATCCAAATCCGATACTACATTTCAGAGACAATCCTGGACTAAATATTGCAAGCCACCATCTCACAGACAAGCTGGTCCAATCGCATCACCGACACTGACAGTGTGTGACATACGACGCTGGGTCAGCCGTAACAACATCTGCGCTCCTCTCTTTTTTTTATCGAACCAACTGGCTTATCGTACTTGGACGTGCTTGAACATTATCTAATGCTCCAATCACGACAGAATATGGGCACATTATTTATTTTCCAGCAAGATGGTACGCCACCACATTATCGTTGTCGCGTATCTGCACAGGAATGTGCCGACTTTTATTGGTCGTGGTGGGACAATATCGTGGCCACCACGATCACCTAAATTAACCCCAATGGATTTCTGTGTGTGAGGTTACATTAAAGACAGTGTGTTTGTTGCTCCACTTATGGGACGAGCTGCGACAACGGATAACACAAGCAATTGCCACCGTACATCAAGACTTGCTTCGTAGAATTTGGCAGGAAATTGATTACACACGGGAGATTTCTCATTTTGCAAAAGGTAGCCACACTGAGCATTTGCAAATAAAACTTGAAGATATACTGCCTTCAGCGTTGAGTCAAACATTTCTGTAAGGTTGCTATTGTATAACCAATTCATAAACACCCTTATGTTTCTGGTTCTGTGGACACTCAGTTCCAATAAGCCACGCGATCTTACTCCCACAGAAAATGCCTGGGACTATTTCGAACAGCGAGTGAACGCTAGCAACAAACATCCCCCCCCCCCTCCCCCCCCCCCCCTCGTGATTTCGTAACTCTACGATATCTAAGGAGATGGGACCTGGATAAACTGAAAGAACCTGAGGTTGTACCGCGAGCATAAGGGAACAATTGACGGGAATGGGGGAAAGAAATACAGTAGAAGAAAAATGGGTAGCTTTGAGGAATGAAATAGTGAAGGCAGCAGAGGATCAAGTAGGTAAAAAGACGAGGGCTAGTAGAAATCCTTAGGTAACAGAAGAGATACTGAATTTAATTGATGAAAGGAGAAAATACAAAAATGCAGTAAGTGAATCAGGCAAAAAGGAATACAACCGTCTCAAAAATGAGTTCGACAGGAAGTGCAAAATGGCTCAGCAGGGATGACTAGAGGACAAATGTAAGGATATAGAGGCTTATCTCACTAGGGGTAAGATAGATACTGCCTACAGGAAAATTAAAGAGATCTTTGGACAAAAGAGAACCACTTGTATGAATATCAAGAGCTCAGATGGAAACCCAGTTCTAAGCAAAGAAGGGAAAGTAGGAAGGTGGGAGGAGTATACAGAGGGTCTATACAAGGGCGATGTACTTAAGGACAATATTATGGAAATGGAAGAGGATGTAGATGAAATGGGAGATACAATACTGCGTGAAAAGTTTGACAGAGCACTGAAACACATGAGTCGAAACAAGGCATCGGGATTAGACAACATTCCATTAGAACTACTGATAGCCTCGTGAGAGACAGTCCTGACAAAACTCTACCATCTGGCGAGCAAGATGTATGAGATAGGCGAAATTCCCTCGGACCTCAAGGAGAATATAATAATTCCAATCCCAAAGAAAACAGGTGTTGACAGATGTGAAAATTACCGAACTATCAGTTCAACAAGTCACAGCTGCAAAATACTAACGTGAATTCTTTACAGACGAATGGAAAAACTGGTAGAAGCTGACCTCGGGGAAGATCAGTTTGGATTCCGTAGAAATGTTGGAACACGTGAGGCAATACTGACCCTACGACTTATCTTAGAAGAAAGATTAAGGAAAGGCATACCTACGTTTTTAGCGTTTGTGTACTTAGAGAAAGCTTTTGACAATGTTGACTAGAATACTCTCTTTCAAATTCTGAGGGTGGCAGGGGTAAAACACAGGGACCGAAAGGATATTTACAATTTGTACAGAAACCAGATGGCATTTATAAGCGTCGAGGGACATGAAAGGAAAGCTATGGTTGGGAAGGGAGTGAGACTGGGTTGTAGCCTCTCCCCAATGTTATTCAATCTGTATATTGAGCAAGCAGTAAAGGAAACAAAAGAAAAATTCGGAGTAGGTATTAAAATCAATGGAGAAGAAATAAAAACTTTGAAGTTTGCCGATGACATTGTAATTCTGTCAGAGACAGCAAAGAACTTGGAAGAGCAGTTCAACGGAATGGACAGTGTCTTGAAAGGAGGATACAAGATGAACATCAGCAAAAGCAAAACGAGGATAATGGAATGTAGTCGAATTAAGTCGGGTGATGCTGAGGGAATTAGATTAGGAAATGAGACACTTAAAGTAGTAATGGAGTTTTGCTATTTGGGGAGCAAAGTAACTGATGATGGTCGCAGTAGAGAGGATTTAAAATGTAGACTGGCAATGGCAAGGAAAGCGTTTCTGAAGAAGAGAAATTTGTTAATATCGAGTATTGATTTAAGTGTCAGGAAGTCGTTTCTGAAATATTTGTATGGAGTTTAGCCATGTATGGAAGTGACACATGGACGATAAATAGTTTGGACAAGAAGAGAATAGAAGCTTTCGAAATGTGGTGCTACAGAAGAATGCTGAAGATTAGGTGGGTAGATCACATAACTAATGAGGAAGTATTGAATAGGATTGGGGAGAAGAGAAGTTTGTGGCACAACTTGACCAGAAGAAGGGATCGGTAGGTAGGACATGTTCTGAGGCATCAAGGGATCACCAATTTAGTACTGGAGGGCAGCGTGGAGGGTAAAAATCGTAGAGGGAGACCAAGAGATGAATACACTAAACAGATTCTGAAGGATGTAGGTTGCAGTAGGTTCTGGGAGATGAAGAAGCTTGCATAGGGTAGAGTAGCATGGAGAGCTGCATCAAACCAGTCTCAGGACTGAAGACAACAACAACAACAACAACGATATCTAATCATCCACGAACGGCTTCAGATGTGGATATGACACCTGAAGAAACTTGCACACTCTCTTCGGCGTCGGATTGAGAGCCTCAGCAAAAGAGGCAGAGTCACATGGAATCAGCGTGATGTCTCTGAACGTGGGTCATAATTTGCCTAGCATGCTTACTAACAACAGCTGACGACTAAATCACTGTACGCTGGACTCTGAAAGTCGCGGCCCCAAATTAGACATTACCGGTGCACAGCTGCCGCCGTAAAACCGCGCGTCTACTGTAAAATAACGAAGGCCGACTATGAAGCTCTTTTAAGTGCCGATAACAATTTGCGTCAGCACCCGTGGATCATACACGAGTCAACATGACCGGGCCGCTTTCGTCCAGGCATCTTCAGACGTCTGTTGAACGTCCTTGCAAGAAAATGGCAGACCCTGCGAACAATCTATTTCGACAAGCCTTTTCCAAAAACGGAACGTAGTGATGGAAGCTCTTTTACACGACTAGTTTTGTGCCAAAGCTCATTAATACCTACATCCATAATCTGCAAATCTGTGTGCAGTGTGTGGCACAGCGTACTTCCCAGTCTGCAGCTGTAAGGGCTTCCATTGACATTTCGAGAGCTCAAAATGATTGTGAACGGATTTTAAACGCTGTAAGTAGTCTAATGTTATCTTCGCGTTCCCTGCGGGTTGGTTGTAGCTTACTCCTACACTATCAGTCAATGTTCTCAGGACGTTTCACGGAATGTCTACGTCTGCATCCGCTTATACGTATACATCTTCAGACTCCGCAAGCCACAGAACGGTACGTGGCGGAGGGTACCCTGTGATCACTGCTCCAGTTCCACTCGCAAATTAAGCGGTGGAAAAAAGAGTATATATACACCTCCATAATAAATGTGATCTCTCACATCTTATCTTCGTAGTCCTTACGCGAAAATACACTACTGGCCATAAAAATTGCTACACCACGAAGATGACGTACTACAGACGCGAAATTTAACCGTCAGGAAGAAGATACGCTGATACGCAAATGATGAGCTTTCCAGAGCATTCACACAAGGTTGGCGCCGGTGGCGACACCTACAACGTGCTGACAAGGAGGAGGTTTCCAACCGATTTCTCATACACAAACAGCAGTTGACCGGCGTTGCCTGGTGAAACGCTGTTGTGATGCCTCGTGTAAGGAGGAGAAATGCGTACCATCACGTTTCCGACTTTGGTAAAAGTTGCGGTTTATCGTATCGCGACATTGCTGCTCGCGTTGGACGAGATCCAAAGACTGATAGCAGAATATGGAATCGGTGGCTTCAGGAGGGTAATACGGAACGCCGTGCTGGATCCCAACGGCCTCGTATCACTAGCAGTCGAGATGACAGGCATCTTATCCCCATGGCTATAACGGATCGTTCAGCCACGTCTCGATCCCTGAATCAACAAAGGGGGACGTTTGCAAGACAACAACCATCTGCACGAACAGTTCGACGACGTTGGCAGCAGCATGGACTATCAGCTCGCAGACCATGGCTGCGGTTACCCTTGACGCTGCCTCACACATTTCAGCAGGATAATGCACGACCGCATGTTGCAGGTCCTGTACGGGCCTTTCTGGATACAGAAAATGTTCGACTGCTGCCCTGGCCAGCACATTCTCCAGATCTCTCACCAATTGAAAACATCTGGTCAATGGAGGCCGAACAACTGGCTCGTCACAATACTCCAGTTACTGCTCTTGATGAACTGTGGTGTCGTGTTGAAGCTGCATGGACAGCTGTACCTGTACAAGCCATCGAAGCTCTGTCTGGCTTAATGCCCAGGCGTATAAAGGCCGTTATTACGGCTAGAGTTGGTTGTTCTGGGTACTGATTTCTCAGGATCTATGCACCCAAACTGCGTGAAAATGTAATCACATGTCAGTTGTAGTATAATATATTTGTCCAATGAATACCAGTTTATCATCTGCATTTCTTCTTGGTGTAGCAATTTTAATGGCCAGCTGTGTATGTTGATGGCAGCAGAATCGTTCTACAGTTAGCTTCAAACTCGGGTCTCTAAATTTTCTCAGTAGTATACCTCGAAAAGAACGCCGCCTTCCCTCCAGGGATTCCCATTTGAGTTCCCGAAGCATCTCCGTAACAGTTGCGTGTTGTTCGAACCTACCGGTAACAAATCTAGCACCCCGCCTCTGAATTGCTTCGATGTCTTCCTTTAAATAGACATGGTGCGGATACCAGTCGAGCGGGAGTCACAATTCAATCACACCAGCGTCCTATGTGTGGTTTCCCTTACAGATGAACCACACTTTTCAAAAATTCTCCCAAAAAATCGAAGTCGACCATTGGTCTTCCCTAGCATAACCCTCACACGCTCGTTCCATTTCATATCGCTTTGCAACGTCACGCCCAGATATTTAAACAACGTAGCTGTGTCGACCAAGACACTACTAAAGCTCTACCCGAACATTACGGGTTTGTTTTTCCTACTCAGCTGCATTAACTTACATTTTTCTACATTAAGAGTTAGCTGCCATTCATTACGCCGATTGGAAATTTTGTTTATCTTGTATCCTTGTATAGTCACTCAATTTCGATGCCTTGCCGAACACCAAAGCATAATCGGCAAACAAGCGCAGATTGCTGCCTCCCCCCCCCCCCCCCCTTGTTCGCCAGGTTGTTTACGTATATCGAAGAAGATAGCGGTCCTTTCTCAGCGGTGTTTACTATCGCGCTGGACACAGTTTCTCTTATTAAATGCCCTTCTGCAATACATGAAAACAAAAAAATGGCTCTGAGCACTATGGGACTCAACTGCTGTGGTCATCAGTCCCATAGAACTTGGAACTACTTAAACCTAACTAACCCAAGGACATCACACACACCCATGCCCGAGGCAGGATTCGAACCTGCGACCGTAGCAGCAGCGCGGCTCCGGACTGGAGCGCCTAGAACCGCACGGCCACCGTGGCCGGCACATGAAAACATATTACTAATATTGATGACAAGAGCGTTTCAGTCATTCAAACAGATGACGTACAAATTTCTTTTTTAATTTGGAAACTATGTCGAAAGGTTTGGGGTTACGATGCATACCAATGCTTAAAGGTTAAACAAATTAGGAAAAAATTATGACAATGATAAGGCTTGCTTCAAAGCGAGCAACCTTTCCATTTCAATCAGCAACCAAGGTGCGACTGGATCCCAACCGATGCCTTTTGACAATCTTATTCTGACTAAAACCCTGATGACAGTTGGTTCAAAATGGTTCAAATGGCTCTGAGCACTATGCGACTTCACTTCTGAGGTCATCAGTCGCCTAGAACTTAGAACTACTTAAAACTAACTAACCTAAGGACATCACACACATCCATGCCCGAGGCAGGATTCGAACCTGCGACAGTAGCGGTGGCTCGGCTCCAGACTGTAGCGCCTAGAACTGCACGGCCACTCCGGCCTGCGATGATAGTTGGCTGTTAATACGTCAGAAGTTAAACTGCTTGTCAGTTATGAAGGCCACTCTGAAGGAATGTTTCAAAACATTACGCATGAGCACTTATTACAAGAGAACTCACTCGGCGGAACCACAAGATCCAGTTAAAAATACACCAATAATAAGCCGGTCTTTCAAAGACAGGGAGGCGCAGCTTAGCACAACAGGTAGTTCAGATTATCACAAATGCAATTACAATCAAGGAAGTGAACCAGTTAACATCTAAATCTAACCACAAGACCCCTGTTTGTCTAACGACAACCTGTGTCTTGATAGAATTGTCCCGACTGTATTTCCAACCAGGAACTGATTCATTAAAACATTAATGATCGAGTATAAACTAAAAAGGAAGGGCAATATAATAGCACAACAAATTTTCAAACGACCCCTAGTGTCTAGTACAATACTACGGTCTATATTTACGACCAAAGAGCCGACCGCGTAAAACTCTGAGTGTCAGGTACAAACCAGAAAATAATTAGGAGGTCGCGTAGACAATGACACCAATCACTGCGAGGGTTACAGAATGTTACTCCCCTCTATCAGCAAGCAGCTCCGTGGATCAACGGTGCGTCGCGGCGATTACTGACAAGGGAACCTCCCCATCGTACCCCCCCCACAGATTCAGTTATAAGTTGGCACAGTGCATAGGCCTTGAAAAACCAAACACAGATCAGTCGAGCAAACAGGAAGAAGTTGTGTGGAACTATGAAAAAAAATAAGCAAAATATACAATCTGAATAGTCCATGCGGAAGAGAGGCAACATCAAGGATAGTGAAAACAAAGGAGCTCCGTGGTCTCGGGGTTAGCGTGAGCAGCTGCGGGATGAGAGGTCCTTGGTTCAAGTCTTTCCTCGAGTGAAAAGATTAATTTTATATTTTCAGTTTATGTAACAAACTCTGTTTTCATCACTTTTTTGGGAGTGATTATCACATCCACAAGAAAACCTAAATCGAGCAAGGTAGAAGAATCTCTTTACCCATTCGCCAAGTGTACAAGTTAGGACAACATATTCCTGTCATGTGACGCACTTGCCGTCACCAGTGTCGTATAGAATATATCACACGTGTTTTCCTGTGGAGGAATCGGTTGACCTATGACCTTGCGATAAAATGTTTTCGGTTCCCATTGGAGAGGCACGTCCTTTCGTCTACTAATCGCACGGTATTGCGGTGCGGTCGCAAAACGCAGACACTAAACTTATTACAGTGAACAGAGACGTCAATGAACGAACGGACAGATAATAACTTTGCCAAAGTAAAGAAACTAAACTTTTCACTCAAGGGAAGACTTGAACCAACGACCCCACGTTCCGCAGCTGCTCATGCTAACCACGGGACCACGGCGCTCCAAAGCTCACAGTATCCTTGATTTTGCCTATCTTGGGCATGGACTACTCAGTTTGTATATTTTGCTTACTTTTTTCATAGTTCCACACAACTTCTTCCTGTTTTCTCGATTGATGTGTGTTCAGTTTTTCAAGGCCTATCCACTGTGCCAACTTAAAACTAAATCTGTGGAGGGTACGATGGGGAGGTTCCCTTGTGAGTGGTGCCGATGACAGCCAGGTAGAAGGGGCAGCCAGGCCACGAGCGGTCGTCCGACACGAATGATGCCAACCAACCGACGGGATGTCGGCCTGCTAGTCGACGCTGACCCCGATGAAGTATTCCGGTATCTTTACTTTGGGCAGGCCATCCTGGCGTAGCTCGTGGCTTCGGCCGCTCGGACCTTGTGACCGCCAAACTTGGTGCCTCTGCATCTCGGGCCAGCGAACTCGTATGTATATCGGCAAACAAAGACCGCCTAAGGACACAACCCACAGATACCAACCCTTCTTCATATATACAGGGCGTTTCAAAAAGAAAGAGCAGATTTCAAACATTTATTTCTCAAAAACTACAAATGATAGAAACACAATTCAAACGTTTCTTGTCAGAGAAAGGTTCAAAGTTTTTCAATGGTCCGCGCAGAAGTTCCATGCAAATCCGCAGTGGCGCTGGCGTTTGTTTGTAGGAAAATGGCGACGACACCACAGGAACGATCATTTTGTGTGCTGCAATTTGCAAAGTTAGAGTCCATTGTTGGTGTGCAACGTGCATTCCGCCGTCAATTCAACAAACAGCCGCCTCGTCATAAGCAAATTTATGAGTGGCATCACAGATTCGTAGAAGATGGTTGCATCTGCAAGCGAAAAAGCACGGGTCGTCCACGCACATCGGATGAAAATGTCGAGCGTGTCCGTGCAGCTTACGAAAGGAGCCCTAGAAAATCCACGACACGGGCAAGTCACGAACTAAACATGTCTAAAACAACGGTATGGCGCGTTCTGAGTAAGCGTCTGCACATGAAGCCGTACAAACTGCAGTTATTGCAAGCATTGCGTCCTGACGACCACAACAAAAGGTTCGAATTTTCAACTGCAATTCTACAGGACATGGAAGAGGACAATTTTGCCGAACGATTAATTTTTTCAGATGAATCAACGTTTCACATTTCTGGTAAAGTTAATCGGCATAACGTACGAATTTGGGCGAGTGAAACTCCGAGGGACGTTATTCAACATGAAAGAGACTCACCAAAGGTTAACGTCTTTTGTGCAATTTCGGTAAACAAAGTTTATGGACCTTTCTTTTTCATGGAGAAAACTATCACAGGAACCATTTACCTGGACATGTTAGAAAACTGGCTATTTCCTCAACTTCAGGAAGATTCAAATCACTTCATCTTCATGCAAGATGGCGCCCCACCACACTTCTCTGAACCTGTACGACGGTACCTAAATAACACCATTCCAGGACGGTGGATTGGAAGAGCAGGAGCACAAGATCAATGTCATCGTCTGTGGCCTCCCAGGTCACCAGACCTTACTCCCTGCGATTTTTATTTGTGGGGGTACATAAAGGACTGTGTTTATGTCCCACCTATGCCCGCTACTCTTCAAGAAGTACGACATCGAATTGTTGCGGCCGTGAATTCGGTAACTAAAGACCAGTTGCGTCGTGTGTGGCAAGAAATGAGATACCGGTTTGATATTTGTCGTGTAACAAATGGTGCTCATATTGAGGTACAGTTTTGATATTTGTTGTGTAACATTTGGTACTCATATTGAGTGAAGGACCGTTGGAATTGTGTTTCTATCATTTGTAGTTTTTGAGAAATAAATGTTTGAAATCTGCTCTTTCTTTTTGAAACGCCCTGTATTGGCAACGGGGCCCCAATAGGGATAGTCGATACTACCCTTGAGCTAATGGCGGCAGACAGGTCTACTAACTTAATGGCGCCAGGTCTCAGATTGAAGTACAGTTGGGTGACAGGTAAAGAAAAGTTACAGCCTCAGGAAATGCAGAAACAGAACTTCAAGATCAGCCACGATCGGGACGCCCTGTCACAGCCACTGCTCCAGACATGCTGAATCGCGCGGATGCCATTATTCGTTCCGACCAGCTCATCACAGCTCAACAATTGGCTCTACAGTTGTCGGTTAGTATTGGAAGTGCGTCTGCAATGATGGAGACTCTCGGATATTCAAAGAGGTGCCCACGATGGGTTCCACGAATGCTCACACCGGACCACAATATTCAAAGAAAGGCCAGTTCATCTGGATAGTTGGAGCATTGTGAGACCGACGAAGAGGCCTTTCTGTCACGGATCGTTACGGGGAACGAAAGCTGGGTGCACCAAATTGCGCCGGAAACAAAAAGGCAGTCCATGGAGTGGCATCATCCACATTCACCACAGAAGAAGAAATTAAATGCAACACCCTCTGCTGGAAAGGTCGTTGTGACAGTCTTCTGGGATTGTGATGGCGCCATTCTCGTGGATGTGATACCAAGAGGGTCAACCATCAGCTCGAGAACCCGGGAACACATCGATAAATTGGGTTGGACATCATTGCCCCATCCACCCTACGGTTCAGACCTGGCACCCTCGGACTTCCATCTTCTTGGGGTGCTTAAAGAATTTCTACGAGGAACACAGTTTGAAGACGACGAGCTTGTCAGTCATGCAGGTAGACGTACAGGAGAAGGGCTTTTACGAGCAGGGAATACATGCCCTTCCACAACGATGGCGCACGACCTTAGAACGTGATGGAGACTACGTAGAAAAATAGGATATGGACAAGACGTGTTGATGTATATTGTCACCAAATTCTGACTCTTAACAATAAATATTTTCCGAACAAAACAATGTGGGACATTACTTACTGAACGACCCTCGTAGTACGATTGCCGTACCCTTTATTTGTAGCGCAGCCCTGGTAATCGGTACCAGGTTGGGATCTTTTTGTTGTAAATAAGTAAGTACTATTGTTGTAATACAGTTACTGTCATGTTCCTATTGAGATCCGGGCTAATCCGTATAGGACTGGCCAATGGAACATTATTAATTCAATTTTATGTTGTCAGATGGCTACATTACAGGTGAAACAAACAAAATAACACACTTTATATTGTAACCTCCCAACAGTAAAAATATAATATATAATTCACATTCTGCGTAACCTACCAACAGATAAATTCCGTAACCTTGGAACAATAAAATGTCACTAATCTCCTAATAAAAACTGTGACTCATAGATAACCTTTCAATAATTGACTGTGAATTTAAACTGGTAAATTTCGGACGTCAGCAGCGCTGCGTCATGGCCCTGAAAGATCATTCTGAATAAATTGAAAATTCTTACCTCAATAAGGACGCCGGATAACGCGTATATATCTGCTCCTATAAGAAATTTTTCTGGCACAGCCCAGTGCGATGCTGGCCGATATATTTGCCATGTATAAAAGGAAACAACTGATTTTTCTTTACAATAATCGGGATTATCATGGATTGGAGAAATTAGTAAATTCTTTAAATTGAGATGAATGACTGTCAAAAGTTAATTTTTATAAAAAGGATTATTATTAAGAGATCTTTTGAAAAACATTTACATGGGACTAGATACAATAATAATACTACATATGCGCGAGGCTGCTTTTACCTTGTACTACAACGCTAAGGCACCGCCATCGCTCCACACGACCGGCCCAGCCAACACGATACACTAGACAGCTAGCTGCTGCTACTACTACTACTACTACTACTACTACTACACCTGCTACACAGTTCCTACTGCTGACAACACTGCTCTCTGGTCTCGGATTCTCTTATAGCCTACATATCGCAGGCAGCGCTTGAGCAATCCATCGAAATTACATCTGCTCGAGTGCGCTAGCAACCAATTCCTTAGTCGTGGACCTCTTAATATGTTTCTCTGATAGGGTTCCACGTCACTAGCGCCGTCATTTGTCATTGAAACATAGGTCCCTGAGTAACAAACCATACACTCTGTTCGGAGTTATCCGTAAATGTGCGTTTCCTCTTCAGCGTGACGATAAATTATCAAATGATCTTAAACAAAAGTGAAATAAACAATGATCAAAACGCGTTGTTCAGCAAAAGAAAAATCTTAGCTTATGAAATGAAACAACGTTTTTCAGCCGTAGCTTATATTTCCAAAACTGGTTTTTCAACTTACCTAAAGAGATGCATTAGTGGGTGAGCAATACGTCATTTATAAATGATACAGGTAAATGAATACACTAGTCTGTTAGGAACACGTGTATCGTACAGAAGTAAACTTAAGTGAAAACCAGAGGAAAGGGAATTATCCCAGCCAAGCTTCGACCATAAATATAATGGACTGGCCCTGACGTCACTTTCGTGGCTCCAACATCTCTGGGCTGAAGTCACGTGAATGTTGGCAAAACATGGTTGTTTCGTGTTGCGCTTATGGCTGTACTCAGCGGTTTGTCGGGGGAGATGGCATTACATTTCACGTGTAAGTGTCTCTATGATAGTGCAGATGCGTTTATTGAAATCTGCTAAAGTGACTTTTATATGTTTTTTACACTTGAAATAGAGTATCACGTAAATTAAAGTGTTGAAGGTGATGCCTGTAAAGTCAGACTCATATTACATTTCGGAAAGTATCTGTGATAATTCGGTTACAGAAGTAAGTATAACTGTTTCTCGTTCCTGCTCATAGGTTCCCTAAGGATGAAAACCGAAGGCAGCTTTGGATACAGGTCCTGCAACGGAAAAACTTTAAGCCATCTGCACATACGCGCCTTTTTGTATATACAAGTGAAATTATAATAAGGTAAGAGCACCTATAGTCGACACATGAAGAGAATTTTTTTCTAACTTCTAATACTATTAAATAAATGTAGGCTCCAAAATTATTTTCTGAAACTTCAAAGTCTCCCCTTTCATCTAAAATATCATTTTTTTTTTAAACTGATAGTTTAAACTTTTGTAAAAATAGTAGGAACTGAACTTTCGTAGTGCACCTAAAATTGATACTCTAAAATGGACCTGCTCCTAAAGTCGACAATTTTGGCACCTATAGTTGACATAATTCCCATATCCCATTTTCTTTTATAAGTGACTAGAGCTCAAAACGCGGCAAATCCAATGTTTAATGTTTTGACACGAGCCCACTCTTACTGTTTAAAAGAATTTTAACGATATTTTACCTTAATCGATAGTTTATAGTAATTTCGTCCCGCTGCCCACCAGAGGGGCGTTCGATGTATTTGTCAGATTTTATAAATGGTACTGTGAACAAATGCAGGTCAAATGTAGTTCTGGCATAGTTTTTCGCAAATAAAAAAGTAATTTTTGTTGGAAGCGTTTGGCAGTCAATTGAGAAATGTGGGTAAAATATGATACAAACATAGGATGGCAGACGGCTGATTTGAAATCCCGCCACGTTTTGCCAACAGTCACGTGGGTTATGATGTAGCCACACCAGCCCTATAGCTGCTGCACAGCAAGGCCAGTCCACTAGTATCTATGGTCGAAGCAGCCAAGGGACACATACACCACAGATGTCTCTAAGCAATAATAATCTAAACATCGACCGTAAACGATATAAATCGAAATCCCCGATATCATAAGCATAACAGATCGATTACAAGCAAATAAAAATGGCGTAATTCAGTAACTGAAGTGAAAAGTATATAAATTGTTGACTATACGAGATGAAAACAAAAATCAAAAGACTTTAATACAGAAAACTATAAAAACACACTTTAGCGGAAATCGTAAAAAGGTATGTGGACACTAAATTAAGGGACGAAAATGCTAACATTTGCGCCCGCATAAATACGGCCGGATGGTAACCCTATATCTACATGTATACTCCTCAAACCTTTGACGTTGTGTGGCGGAGTGTACTTACGGTGCCATTATCTCTTCTCTGACAAGTGCGAGAATTATCGCACAATCAGATTAACAGCTCATGCATCGAAGCTGCTTACAAGAATAATATACAGAAGAATGGAAAAGAAAATTGAGAATGCGCTAGGTGACGATCAGTTTGGCTTTAGGAAAAGCAAAGGGACGAGAGAGGCAATTCTGACGTTACGGCTAGTAATGGAAGCAAGGCTAAAGAAAAATCAAGACACTTTCATAGGATTTGTCGACCTGGAAAAAGCGTTCGACAATATAAAATGGTGCAAGCTGTTCGAGATTCTGAAAAAAGTAGGGGTAAGCCATAGGGAGAGACAACCTAGAGGGAATAATAAGAGTGGACGATCAAGAACGAAGTGCTCGTATTAAGAAGGGTGCAAGACAAGTCTGTAGCCTTTCGCCCCTACTCTTCAATCTGTACATCGAGGAAGCAATGATGGAAATAAAAGAAAGGTTCAGGAGTGGAATTAAAATACAAGGTGAAAGGATATCAATGATACGATTCGCTGATGACATTGCTATCCTGAATAAAAGTGAAGAAGAATTAAATGATCTGCTGAACGGAATGAACAGTCTAATGAGTACACAGTATGGTTTGAGAGAAAATCGGAGAAAGACGAAGGTAATGAGAAGTAGTAGAAATGAGAACAGCGAGAAACTTAACATCAGGATTGATGGTCACGAAGTCAATGAAGTTAAGGAATTCTGCTACCTAGGCAGTAAAATAACCAATGACGGACGGAGCAAGGAGGACATCAAAAGCAGACTCGCTATGGCAAAAAAGGCATTTCTGGCCAAGAGAAATCTACTAATATCAAATACGGGCCTTAATTTGAGGAAGAAATTTCTGTGGATGTACGTCTGGAGTACAGCATTGTATGGTAGTGAAACATGGCCTGTGGGAAAACCGGAACAGAAGAGTCGAAGCATTTGAGATGTGGTGCTATAGACGAATGTTGAAAATTAGGTGGACTGATAAGGTATGGAATGAGGAGGTTCTACGCAGAATCGGAGAGGAAAGGAACATGTGGAAAACACTGATAAGGAGAAGGGACAGGATGATGGGACATCTGCTAAGACGTGAGGGAATGACTTCCATGGTACTAGAGGGAGCTGTAGAGGGCAAAAACTGTAGAGGAAGACAGAGATTGGAATATGTCAAGCAAATAATTGAGGACGTAGGTTGCAAGTGCTACTCTGAGATGAAGAGCTTAGCACAGGAAAGGAATTCGTGGCGGGCCGCATCAAACCAGTCACTAGACTGATGACAAAAAAAAAAAAAAAAAAAACGTTCTCCCTTTCCCTGTTCAAACCCTGATTGGCTCCTGGGAAGATGTGTCGGCGAAATTCCTGCTAGCTCTAGTTTCGCTGATTATCTCGTTGTGCTATTTCGCGAGACATAAGTGGGAAAAATAATTCGTTGGCCAACTCAACCCGAAAATTACGTCACCAGAATTCAGTAGTAAACCTCCACGTAATGCGTAACGTCTCTGTTGTAGCGCCACGTGATACTTTGGCCATATTGGGACCTGCTTTTGTAACTGTTGCAATGAACGTGCTACGTATTTTCGAACGTTTCCGCTGAAATAATGTCACTGCACCATTCGATGTGAAGAGATGGAAGGGGGGGGGGGGGGGGGGGAGGAAACTTAATAAGATTCCCCCAGCACATCATCTACCTTCGAAACTTCACAGAAGTTCTTCCTCATTCTGCCTGCGAAATGCAAAGGTCCCAGCTTCGAATCCCAGTTCGGCACACAGTTTTAATTTGCCAGAGAACTTCAAAACGGAGCATACTCTGTAGCGGAGTAAAAATTCATTCTGGAAACAATCCCTCAGGGCTGCGACTAAGTCAAGTCTCCGTAATATCCTTTCTTCCAGAAATGCTAGATATGTAGAAGAATTTCTGTCAAGTTTGGGAGATAGGAGATGGGGTACTGGCGGAAGTAAAGTTGTGTGGGTGGGTCGTGAATCATGCTTGGGAAACTCTGTAGGTAGGCACTTGCCTGCAAAAGGCCCTGTTGCCAGTTTAGAGTCCGGGTCCGACAAACACTTCTGATGGCTCAGGAAGTTTCACATCAGCGAACACTCCGTTGCAGAGTGCAGATTTATTGTTGAATTGAGTTAATACGTGGGGGAGTTGGAAAATGAGTTTCCCCTGTCGACTGTGATCAGAGTTGCGTGTGAAAGGAAAAAAAAGAGAATGAGACATTAAAGATAAGACATATCTTTATATTTCTGCATAATTTCCAAGTACATTGAGTCATTTGTCATACTGCTTGATAAGCTTCAAAAAGCCTTCCAGCAAAAAAAATCAGGGTGTTGCATACGGAAGAAGCGCTGAACGGCTTGTCTGACGTCAGCATTTCTGCCAAAGCGCCGTCCGCCAAGAGTCTTCTTCAAAGCAGGAAACAGATGGAAGTCACTTGGTGCGAGATCCGGACTGTAAGGCAGATGGTGTAGGCGCTCCCAACCAACAGTTGCAATATGGTTTTGCGTTGCCATCGCCGTGTGTGGTCTCGCATTGTCATCCAACAGCTCTGAGAAGGCCAGGCCGCTTTTTCCAGATCACCTCTTTCAATTTTGACAGAGCGGCACAGTACCGCGCAGTGTTGATGGTTGCATCCTCCAGGAAGTCCGGCAGCAAAACTCCTTTGGCGTCCCAGAAAACGATGAGTAGCACGGAGTGCTTTTGAACTTCTTTCGGACAGGTGATGGCGGATGTTTCCACTCCACGGATGCGGCCTTCGATTCGGGCGCGTAGTGGTGGACCCACGTTTCATACACCGTCACATTCCGGAACAGGAGATCATTGCCAGATTCATGGTAACGCACGAGCTGTTCCAGGCTGAACGCCATGCGTTGTTCCACGTGCGTCGAGGTCAGTTGGGTGGGCACCCATCGTGCTGACACCTTCCCGTATCGAAGAATGTCGTGGATGATCTTGTGAGCTCGCTCATGTCCGATTCCAAGTTCTGCCGCTACTCCATCGACGGCGACACGCCGGTTCGCTTTAATCGTGTCACCCACCTCCCTGACATTTGCATCTGTAGTGGCCGTGCGCGTCCGCCCAGGTCTCGGTATGTCCTGCACGTGCTGACGTCCATCACTGAATTACTGACACCATCTCCGCACCACTTGCCTCGACATCACACCTCACCCATACATCTCAACAAGGCGGTTCTGAATTTCTGTGCCTGATACTCCATGTGCCCATTCACAGCGGATAACAGCTCTGACTTCCGCCTTTGACCACGACTCGAAAACGCACCTCTCCATAGCTCCGGGAAAAGACTGACAAGGGAACCTGACCATCGCACCCCCGCCCCCCCCCCCCTCAGATCCTCAGATTTAGTTATAAGTTGGCACAATGGATAGGCCTTGAAAAACTGAACACAGATCAATCGAGAAAACAGGAAGAAATTGTGTGGAACTATGAAAAAATAAGCAAAAAATACAAACTGAGAAGTCCATGCGCAACATAGGCAACATCAAGGAGACTGAGAGCTCAGGAGCGCCGTGGTCCCGTGGTTAGCGTGAGCAGCTGCGGAACGAGAGGTCCTTGGTTCAAGTCTTCCCTCGAGTGAACAGTTTGAATTTTTATTTTTCAGAGAATTATTAAAGTTCAGGCACCCACACATAATCAACTTCGCTCTCCAAAATTCCAGGACATGTTCAGATTTGCTTGGACGTATGCTGGATTTGACGGTCTACACAAGGAAAAATTTGGAAACGTTAAAAACATATGTTTTGACAGAGCACAGGGAAAACCGTGCGACTGTGAAACTGTTGCATTCATTTCTTGCAGTTTATGTGACAACCTCTTATGTTTTCATCACTTTTTTGGGAGTGATTATCACATCCACAAGAAAACCTAAATCGGGCAAGGTAGAAGAATCTTCTTACACATTCGCCAAGTGTACAAGTTAGGTGGGTCGACAACATATTCCTGTCATGTGATGCACATGCCGTCACCAGTGTCGTATAGAATATATCAGACGTGTTTTCCTGTGGAGGAATCGGTTGACCTATGACCTTGCGATCAAATGTTTTCGGTTCCCATTGGAGAGGGACGTCCTTTCCGTCTACTAATAGCACGGTTTTGCGGTGCTGTCGCAAAACACAGACACTAAACTTATTACAGTGAACAGAAACGTCAATGAACGAACGGACAGATCATAACTTTGCGAAAACAAAGAAAGTAAACTTTTCACTCGAGGGAAGACTTGAACCAACGACCTCTCGTTCAGCAGCTGCTCACGCTAACCACGGGACCACGGCGCTCCAAAGCTCACAGTATCCTTGATTTTGCCTATCTTGGGCATGGGCTACTCAGTTTGTATATTTTGCTTACTTTTTTCATAGTTCCACACAACTTCTTCCCGTTTTCTCGATTGATCTGTGTTCAGTTTTTCAAGGCCTATCCATTGTGCCAACTTATAACTAAATCTGAGGGGGGTGCGATGGGCAGGTTCCCCTGTGAGCGGCTGGCCTCCGCTTTGCGCAGGCACTGCGACAGCGCCATCTGCTTCATCGCCGTCGACCTCTATCCAATGGTGTACCGGTGTCTTGCACTCACCTGCCATGTCGTCTTTCGCCCATATCACACAACTCTGCCCACAGTCGACCGGGGAAACTTATTTCCCAACTTCCCCTCGTAGTTCCGCTACTTGTGGTGGCCCCAACTGGACTGCGTTGCGTCTTCAGTCCAATACTTTTCGAGACCACTGCTCCACTGAGTTTAACATTGGTATTGCTATATCTCTGAACTTAAATTAGAGCATTTTCGTAAACTCTCTCCGGCGGTCGATTTAACAACACGATCCCCATTTATTATTACTAAATTGTGTCTATTATGAATTTCTATCTCTCCGTGGCTTTTAATAAAACGGGTGATGGAATCGTGGCAAAGGGATTGAGTTATCCAGAGGGTAAGTTCAGGAGCTGTAATTGCAGCGCGAGATACTGCAGTAGTATTTCGGGGATTTTTTCATAATCCTAGCTCAGAATGACAACACTAGCCGTAGGTTTCCATGCACGGAAAGTATGTCGCGGAAGTCTTGTGTCCAGCCTCAGGAACGGCGAGTGTCTCCAGAGGGTGTCCCGTGACTGCACCAGAAGTTTGCTGGTCATTAGTTTAAAAAGTTAGGTTACCAGTTGATTAAACTAAGCGGCAGCACTGAACTGGGAGCTCTTATAGCTGCTGACAAGGGAACCTCCCCATCGCACCCCCCCCCCCCGCCCCCTCAGATTTAGTTATAAGTTGGCACAGTGGATAGGCCTTGAAAAACTGGACACAGATCAATCGAGAAAACAGGAAGAAGTTGTGTGGAACTATGAAAAAAATAAGCAAAATATACAAACTGAGTAGTCCATGCGCAAGATAGGCAACATCAAGTCTGTGGGTCGAGTCTTGCTGCTGGTAGTTCATTTTTCATTCCAACGTAATTTTAACAGTAGGTTTATTATGACGGTGAGAAGTAACGATGCCTTATCATTCATTTACTATTTTCCTGATCTTTAACAAGAAAAAGAGGAGGAAGAAGTGTCTTTTTCTTAAGGAGATTGGAAATGGAAGAAGAATACACGAGAACTTTCAATCAAATCAGTGTACTCCTAAAGCATCGACTGCACACCGACCAGCGCGCCTCCAGGAAGGCACAGTTCAGCACTCCCTTCCAACGCTGACTTAATCAGCAGCCCATCGCTTGTCGGGTCAGACTTTGACTTTGACAGCATCAGCACTGAATAACAGGAAGACGACACTTAGCCTCCGTTCTGCGAGCAGTTATAGTATACAGGGTGGTCCATTGATAGTGACTGGGCCAAATATCTCACTAAATAAGCATCAAACGAAAAAACTACAAAGAACGAAACTCGTTTAGCTTGAAGGGGGAAACCAGATGGCGCTATAGTTGACCCGCAAGATGGCGCTGCCATAGGTCAAGCAGATATCAACTGCATTTTTTTATTGCATATTCGTGTAGTACGTAAAGAAATATGATTGTTTTAGTTAGGCCACTTTTTTCGCCTTGTGATAGATGGCGCTGTAATAGTCACAAACGTGTAAGTCCGTGGTATCACGTAACATTCCGCCAGTGCGGACGGCATTTGCTTCGTGATACATTACCCGTGTTAAAATGGACCGTTTACCAATTGCGGAAAAGGTCGATATGGTGTTGATGTATGGCTATGGTGATCAAAATGCCCAACGGGCGTGTGCTATGTATGCTGCTCGGTATCCTGGACGACATTATCCAATGTCCGGACCGTTCGCCGGATAGTTACGTTATTTAAGGAAACAGGAAGTGTTCAGCCACATGTAAAACGTCAACCACGATCTGCAACAAATGATGATGCCCAAGTAGGTGTTTTAGCTGCTGTCACGGCTAATCCTCACATCAGTAGCAGACAAATTGCGCGAGAATCGGGAATCCCAAAAACGTCGGTGTTGAGAATGCTACATCAGCATCGGTTGCACCCGTACCATATTTCTATGCACCAGGAATTGCATGGCGACGACTTTGAACGTCGTGTACAGTTCTGCCACTGGGCACAAGAGAAATTACGGGACGATCGGACACTGCATGACAGAATGTCGAAGTAGTTCCAACATGGTGGATGTCCGGCACATAGCTCGCGTGCGGTTGAAGCGGTATTGAATAGCATATTTCATGACAGGTGGATTGGTCGTCGAAGCATCATACCGTGGCCCGCACGTTCACCGGATCTGACGTCCCCAGATTTCTTTCTGTGGGGAAAGTTGAAGGATGGTTCAAATGGTTCAAATGGCTCTGAGCACTATGGGACTTCTAAGGTCATCAGTCCCCTAGAACTTAGAACTACTTAAATCTAACTAACCTAAGGACATCACACACATCCATGCCCGAGGCAGGATTGGAACCTGCGACCGTTGCAGTCCCGCGGTTCCGGACTGAAGCGCCTAGAACCGCACGGCCACCGCGGCCGGCGAAATCTGAAGGATATTTGCTATCGTGATCCACCGACCACGCCTGACAACATGCGTCAGCTCATTGTCAATGCATGTGCGAACATCACGGAAGGCGAAGTACTCGCTGTTTTTTCGTTTGACGCTTATTACGTGAGATATTTGGCCCGGTCACGATCAATGGATCATGCTGTATAAACCCTGTATAAAAGTTTGCATTTAGGAGGCACAGGTAGGACTAGAAGCCAACTCATAACGAAAAGTTATGTTTCTTCCCTCTTTACAGATAATATGAAAGTTTTATGTACAGATCGTTTTCGATTCTTGCCACCGGTCATCGCAAGTTTTCACCTCCCTTGTTTGTATCGGTGCTGATTCCCACAGTAGCCGACAACATACTATATCTACATTTGTGACAAGTAGACGTGCAACTCACACAGCATAGCACTACTCAGGATGGTACTGACCGTAGAACTATGGAAACACAGTATTTATCGCGATGTACAGAAGATGTAAGTAACGCTCAACTTTTGCATGTCCATCGTTCCTTTCCATGAGTGTATTGCAAAACAAACTTGGTTTACTCCCACAGACGGTTCTTGGTCATCACGCAAGTTTGCGGCGTACCACGCATATCGAAGCACAGCACGGGATTTTCGTGCAGATCACGAAAAAAGGTGTATCGGCAGCGAGATTCAACCCGGAGACCTCGCACTTCTAAACTGAGCGCTTACTCGCTGGGCTGCGGACTCGTTCCATTTTAGCAACCATACAAAGTCTATGTTGTTGTTGTGGTCTTCAGTCCTGAGACTGGTCTGATGCAGCTCTCCATGATACTCTATCCTGTGCAAGCGTCTTCGTCTCCCAGTACCTACTGCAACCTACATCCTTCTGAATCTGCTGAATGTATTCATCTCTTGGTCTCCCTATATGATTTTTACCGTCCACGCTGCCCTGCAATACTAAACTGGTCATCCCTTGATGCCCCAGAACATGTCCTACCAACCAATCCCTTCTTCTTGCCAAGTTGTGCCACAAAATTCTCTTCTCTCCAATCCTATTCAATACCTCCTCATTAGTTGTATGATCTACCCATCTAATCTTCAGCATTCTTCTGTAGCACCACATTTCGAAAGCTTCTATTCTCTTCTTGTTCAAACTATTTATCTTCCATGTTTCACTTCCATACACGGCTACACTCCATACAAATACTCTCAAAAACGACTTCCTGACACTTATTCTCGATGTTAACAAATTTCTGTTCTTCAGAAACGCTTTCCTTGCCATTCCCAGTCTACATTTTATATCCTCTCTACTTCGACCATCATCAGTTATTTTGCTCCCCAAATAGCAAAACTCCTTTACTACTTTAAGTGTCTGATTCCCTAATCTAATTCCCTCAGCATCACTCGACTTAATTCGACTACATTCCATTATCCTCGTTTTGCTTTTGTTGATGCTCATCTTATATCCTCCTTTCAAGACACTGTCCATTTCGTTCAGCTGCTCTTCCAGGTCCTTTGCTGTCTCTGACAGAATTACAACCTCAAAGTTTTTATTTCTTCTCCATGGATTTCAATGCCTACTCCGAATTTTTTTGTTTCCTTTACTGCTTGCTCAATATACAGATTGAACAACATCGGGGAGAGGTTACAACCCTGTCTCACTCCCTTCCCAACCACTGCTTCCCTTTCATGCCCCTCGACTCTTATAACTGCCATCTGGTTTCTGTACAAATTGTAAATAGCCTTTCGGTCCCTGTATTTTACCCCTGCCACCTTCAGAATTTGAAAGAGAGTATTCCAGTGAACATTGTCAAAAGCTTTGTCTAAGTCTACAAATGCTCGAAACGTGGGTTTGCCTTTTCTTCATCTAGCTTCTAAGATAAATGGTAGGGTCAGTATTGCCTCACGTGTTCCAATATTTCTACGGAATCCAATCTGCTGTTCCCCGAGGTCGGCTGCTACTTTTTCCATTCGTCTGTAAGGAATTCGCATTAGTATTTTGCAGCCGTTACTTATTAAACTGATAGTTCGGTAATTTTCACATCTGTCAACACCTGCTTTCTTTGGGATTGGAATTATTATATTCTTCTTGAAGTCTGAGGGTATGTCGCCTGTCTCATACATCCTGTTCACCAGATGGTAGAGTTTTGGCAGGACTGGCTCTCCCAAGACTGTCAGTAGTTCTAATGGAATGTTGTCTAACCCCGGTGCCTTTTTTCGACTTACGTCTTTCAGTGCTACAAAGTCTATAATCCAACCTAAAATTTTCAAAACTCGATTTCCACGAAAACGGTTAGTTACGTCTTCATATTCGCACATGTTGAAGTGCCAAGCGTGCCCTAAACGCCCTGTCTACATCGGTCTTCGTACAGTTCCCTTCTGAGCGGAACTTGTAGCTCCGTTAGCTGCCGCTAGTTGCCGTGCGTGCCCTTTCCCTTCCTGCGTCGGCCCTCTGCCCTTGGAGGCGTGGCCCGCTCTTGAGCAGCGCCGTGGGAAGTGCATTGTTCTAAAGTTAGCGGCGAGGCACACAATCGGCTCGAGTTGGCTCCTCGCGTCCGTGACGTCACACGGGGAACGCCAATAACTTCGGCACACTCACTTCTTACGGTCGCCGTTAGTCAGCGATGATATGTACGGCGCGCAGCGGGGACGGCTGCAAGAAGAGAGGCGACGATTCTTAGGCCCGTTTCACACTGGGACACTGGTGACGGTCACCAGCGACTGTCTCCGGTAATTGTGGTGAGCACTCCTGGATCACCGGTGTCCGGCACCACAGGTATTGCCAACTGATTAGTTAGGGAAATGGACTCGAGCGAGGAGGAACTTTTGTTAGTATTTCTAAGCAAGAGGAGGGGGCGAATAAGGACAAAACGTTCATTACACTTACATCCACTGCTACGAGATCGGCTGCAGAATATATTTTTTATACTCTTTATGTCGAAATAGTGAAGGTAGCAGAGGATCAAGTAGGTAAAAAGACGGGGGCTAGTAGAAATCCTTGGGTAACAGAAGAGATACTGAATTTAATTGATGAACGGAGAAAATACAAAAATGCAGTAAGTGAATCGGGCAAAAAGGAATACAAACGTCTCAAAAATGAGATCGACAGGAAGTCCAAAATGGCTAAGCAGGGATGGCTAGAGGACCAATGTAAGGATAGAGAGGCTTATCTCACTAGGGGTAAGATAGATACTGCCTACAGGAAAATTAGAGAGACCTTTGGAGAAAAGCGAACCACTTGTATGAATATCAAGAGCTCAGATGGAAACCCAGTTCTAAGCAAAGAAGGGAAAGCAGAAAGGTGGAAGGAGTATATAGAGGGTCTATACAGGGGCGATGTTCTTGAGGACAATATTATGGAAATGAAAGAGGAGGTAGATGAAGATGAAATGGGAGAAATGATACTGCGTGAAGAATTTGACAGAGCACTGAAAGACCTAAGTCCAAACAAGGCCACGGGAGTAGACAACATCATTAGAACTACTGATAGCCTTGGGAGGGCCAGTCCTGAGAAAACTCTACCATCTGGTGAGCAAGATGTATGAGACAGGTGAAATTCCCTCAGACTTCAAGAAGAATGTAATAATTCCAATCCCAAAGAAAGCTGGTGTTGACAGATGTGAAAATTACCGAACTATCAGTTTAATAAGTCACGGCTGCAAAATACTAACGCCAATTCTTTACAGACGAATGGAAAAACTGGTAGAAGCTGACCTCGGGGAAGATCAGTTTGGATTCCGTAGAAATGTTGGAACACGTGAGGCAATACTGACCCTACGACTTATCTTAGAAGAAAGATTAAGGAAAGGCATACCTACGTTTCTAGCATTTGTGTACTTAGAGAAAGCTTTTGACAATGTTGACTAGAATACTCTCTTTCAAATTCTGAGGGTGGCAGGGGTAAAATACAGGGAACGAAAGGCTATTTACAATTTGTATAGAAACCAGATGGCATTTATAAGCGTCGAGGGACATGAAAGGAAAGCTATGGTTGGGAAGGGAGTGAGACTGGGTTGTAGCCTCTCCCCGATGTTATTCAATCTGTATATTGAGCAAGCAGTAAAGGAAACAAAAGAAAAATTCGGAGTAAGTATTAAAATCCATGGAGAAGAAATAAAAACTTTGAGGTTTGCCGATGACATTGTAATTCTGTCAGAGACAGCAAATGACTTGGAAGAGCAGTTGAACGAAATGGACAGTGTCTTGAAAGAAGGTTATAAGATGAACATCAACAAAAGCAAAACGAAGATAATGGAATGTAGTCAAATTAAATCGGGTGATGCTGAGGGAATTAGATTAGGAAATGAGACACACAAAGTATTAAAGGAGTTTTGCTATTTGGGGAGCAAAATAAGTGATGATGGTCGAAGTAGAGAGGATATAAAATGTAGACTGGCAATGGCAAGGGAAGCGTTTCTGAAGAAGAAAAATTTGTTAACATCGAGTATAGATTTAAGTGTCAGGAAGTCGTTTCTGAAAGTATTTGTATGGAGTGTAGCCATGTATGGAAGAGAAACGTGGACGATAAATAGTTTAGATAAGAAGAGAATAGAAGCTTTAGAAATGTGGTGCTACAGAAGAATTCTGAATTTTAGATGGGTAGATCACATAACTAATGAGGAGGTATTGAATAGAATTGGGGAGAAGAGGAGCTTGTGGCACAACTTGACTAGAAGAAGGGATCGGTTGGTAGGACATGTTCTGAGGCATCAAGGGATGACCAATTTAGTATTGGAGGGCAGCGTGGAAGGTAAAAATCGTAGAGAGTGACCAAGAGATGAACACACTAAGCAGATTCAGAAGGATGTAGGTTGTAGTAGGTATTGGGAGATGATGAAGCTTGCACAGGATCGAGTAGCATGGAGAGCTGCATCAAACCAGTCTCAGGACTGAAGACCACAGCAACAACAACGACAACTCTTTATGTCGATCTGAGGCAAGATGAGAAGACGTTTTTTCAGTATTTTCGAATGTCGAAATCTTCATTTGATGAACTGCTAAGAGAAGTGAAACAAGAAATCACAGGAATGGACAATAACATTTTAACTGTATTTTTCGGACCTTTTAGGCGGATCGCCGTAATTCGACGATAAGACGCATATTTAATTTTGTTATGAAAAGTTTGAAATAAGTATTTTTTAGTTTTCTTTTTCATTCGCCCTGTAGGGGTGAGTTCATGGTTTCCACTCTCATCAATTTTGTCCCTTCTTATCGCATTAAGACTCAGAAAGGTACCCTTAACACTGGTAAATGCAAAACAAAATGGGAGAGGGATGCAAATGTGCTGCAAGGTTACTGCCGTCCTAGCTTTACAGTCGTAGTAACTAAATTTCGCTACTCTTTCATGGTCCGAAGAATAAGGTATTAAATTTGAAAATAGAACATAGAACTTATACAATGTTGTTTTTTCATCCATGCTCTTCTCATTGAAATCAGGCACAAACTTCGTTATAATTTCTTGCCAAGCATTCGTTTTCACCACTTTGTTGCTATAGTAATCGCTTTTGACGTCCCAAATAGCTTTCTACTTCACCTATAAAGTCTTCTGTGCTAATCAAATCTAAATTCATGGATACAGTGTGTACAGTATAATGTCTACTTCTTTTCTTTTAGTGTTCAACCCCGAGGTTGGTTTGCAGCAGCGCCATTTCTCTCTTGTGCCAGCCTTCCTCTTCATTTCCACATGTGTTACATCCAACGTCATTCATGATCTGTTGCTTGTATGATATCCTTGATCGCCCCCGCCGATTACTTCCCCCAATACCTCCTTCTGCTATTGTTCCAATGATGATGTGTCGTAGGCTGTGCCCTACAAGTTTGTCTCTTCTTGTTTGGATGTGCCTCCACAGAGATCTGGTTACCTGTACTCTTCTAAGCACCTCTTCATTTGTCTCTCCAGCCGATCTTCATCATCCTTCTGTAGCACCACATCTCGAGGGCCTCTAGCCGTCTTCTCTCTTCTCTTCCAATTGTTCAAGTTTCACATCCGTATATGGCCACACTCCAAACGAAACCTTTCATGATACGTTTTCTTATTTTCAGACTGATGTTATTGCTGGTGAGTAAGTTCCTTCTCCGATTAAATGCAATTTTGGCCTTTTCTATTCTGGTCGCAATTTCTTTTCGGCTTCTACCATCTCTTGTGAATTTGCTTTCCAGGTAAGTAAATTCCTGTATCACTCCCAGCTCCTCTCCTTCAATTCTCATTCTCAGAGGTTCATATTCTGCTCCTGTACTGCATACCATCACTTTAGTCTTTTTCTTGTTTATTCTCCATACTGATTGCATGGAATTTTTTCCATTGTGCTGAGGACTTCCTCTAGATCTTCTTTTGTCTCCGTGACTATACCAATATCATCTGCATAACGCAGCATGTGTATCTTGTGCCCATTAATTTTGATCCCCACCTCAGTAGTTTCTCGAACTTGGTCTATATCTTCCTGGATGTAAGCATGGAACATAACAGGAGAGAGAGCACATCCTTGACTTACCCCTTTTCTGATATTTGCTTCTTGTTCCTAATCACTGCCACCTCATTCTTCTAGAAACTGAGTATCACACGGATGTCTTTGTACTTTATTCCACTTTTCCTCAGCACTCTGAACATCTCTTGCCAGATAACGTTATCAAATGCCTTTTCCATGTCTACAAAGGTAATATAAGTTGGTTTATTTTTCTGTAATTGCTTTTCGATAACGAGGCTCAGTGCGAGAATTGCCTCTCTTGTTCCCAGTCCCCGTCTGCAACCAAACTGATCTTCACTCAGCATATCCTCAACCTTCTCTTCAATTTTCTTCAGAACTATTTTTATGAGAATTTTTGATTCATGTGATATTAGGCTTAGAGTTCGTTCCTGTTTCCATTTTGATGCTGCTGCCTTCTTTGGTATAGGAACAATGATGCATTTCTGGATGTCTGTCAGTATCTCTCCTGTGTTATAGATGGACCTAATAAGTTTAAGCAGAATGTAGAATGAATGTTTCGCGTCACTGCCTCAAAAATGACTGTCGTCTGTTGGCGAATAAGCAGCGCTGTGTCTGTGATCTATGTCCCAGTGCGAACACTCCAATTGAAATGCATGTGCGGCGGTGACTGAGAGGTGTGAACGCTCCGGTTCAAACGAATGTATCTCTGACGGTGACTGTCGCCGGTGACCGTCACCAGTGTTCCAGTGTTAAACGGGCCTTAATCAGTAACGTACTTGTTGGTTCGATCTGGAAGGCTGACACAATCATAATCATCATCATTATCAGCAGCAGCGGCAATGTGACACCCATTGCTGGAAAATTAACACACTGCACTCTTCAGTAGTTAGCATGCATGTCGCTCCCCCATGTTTCTTAGTGTCAACTTTCCATCTGCCCAGCTATTCATTGTGTCGCTAGTTCTGCCAGAAACTCCGTTACTGTCGCTACCATCCGTCTGATTAGCTACAGAGGGTGTACAAATACACACATCAAAAAAAATTTTTGCGTCTCATCGGTTCCGAGAGTTCCGGAACTTGTTCAGAAAATTGGAATAGAGATCAACATAAACGTCATTTCCGCCCTTTTTATTCCTCGTGAAATCCACACGTTGCAAGTTGTACCACCGTACAGCGAGACCTTCAGATGTGGTGATCCTGACTGCTGTACATACCGGTACCTCTAATACCTAGTAGAAAGTCCTTTTGCACTGATGGATGCCTGTATTCGTCAAGGCGTACTATCCACAAGTTCATCAAGGCACTGTTGGTCCAGATTGTGCCACTTCTCAACGGCGATTTGGCGTAGATAGAATGGTTGGTGGGTCACGTCGTCCTTTTCAATACATACCAGGCATGTTCGATAGGGTTTATGCCTGGAGAACATACTGAAGGAAGTCATTCACGAGATGTGCTCGATGGGTGCGCGAACTGATGTCCATGAAGACGAATGCCTCGCCAATATGCTGTCGATATGGCTGCAGTATCGGTCGGAGGATGGTATTCACGTATCGTACAGCCGTTACAGCGCCTTCCGTGACCACCAGCGGCGTACGTCGGCCCCACATAACGCCACCCCAAAACAGCAGGGAACCTCCACCTTGCTGCACTCGCTGGACAGTGTCTAAGGCGTTCAGCGTGACCGGGTTGCCTCCAGACACGTCTCCGACGATTGACTGGCAGAAGGCATATGCGACACTCATCGGTGATGCCAATCCTGAGCGGTCCATTCGGCATGTTGTTGGGCGCATCTGTACCGCACTGAATGGTGTCGTGGTTGCAAAGATGGACCTCGCCATTGATGTCAGGAATGGAGTTGCGTATCATGCAGCCTATTGTGCACAGTTTTGAGTCGTAACACGACGTCCTGTGGCTGCACGAAAAGCATTATTCAACATGGTGGCATTGCTGTCAGAGTTCCTCCGAGCCATAATCCATAGTTAGCGGTCATCCACTGCAGTAGTAGCCCTTGGGTGGCCTGAGCGAGGCATGTCATCTACAGTTCCTGTCTCTTTTTATCTCCTCCATTGTCCGAAAAACATCGCTTTGGTTCATTCCGAGACGCCTGGACACTTTCCTTGTTGAGTCGCCTTCCTGGCACAAAGTAACAATGCGGACGCGATCAAACCGCTGCATTGACCATCTAGGCATGGTTGAACTACAAACAATATGAGCCGTTTACCCCCTTCCTGGTGGAACGACTGGAACTGATCGGCTGTCGGACCCTCTCCGTCTAATAGGCGCTGCTCAAGCACGGTTGTTTACTTCCTTGGCCAGGTTAGTGACATGTGTGAACAGTCAAAGGGACTGTATCTGTGATACAATATCCACTCGACGCCTATCCTCAGGAGTTCTGGGAACTGGGGTTACGCAAAACTTTTTCTGATGTGTATATATGGACACATGAAAAATGCAACACATTGCAGTACCTAATACTCTGTAGGGAAACTATTAGCATTCAGTTTCCATAGGAACGGATAAACACAGGACTTGTATTTTTTCAACGGAGATGATGGAGGTGGATAGCGATCACGCCTCTCTCGAAAGTAGTCTCAATAATATTGAGGTCTGGTGATTATAGTGGCCAGGAACATGCGACAATTCATCCTCGTGTTCAAAAATCAGTTCTGGATGATGCGAGCTTTGTGAACAGGGTCCGTGTCGTCCTGGAAGACAGCATCACGACTGGAGCACCTGCACTGCACCGTGGGATGGACGTGATCAGCTGGGATGGCCACATAGTACTTGGCAGTAATTCGACCTTGCACATCAACGGTGGGGCCCGTGGATTACCACGATATTGAAATCCCCTTACAGAACATGGGAAGGGCGGACCCACGATAATTGCATCATTTTTCCTTTGACAGTTCACATTGAACGTCACGAGCTCTATCTTCTTATCTCGTGTTTTCTACTGAAAATCTCGTGCTTGCACTCTTGTTAACTTTACTATTACAGAGATCGCCTAAACTTTATTTTTATTTTTTTAATTGGTCCTGTGCACAACAGATAACTTACTTGGTATTTCTGCTGCCACTGCTTGATCTGCTGCATTCCATCATTTAACAAAAACATAAAAAAACCTATTATTCATGCTGAGTGCAATGCATGTTCTGTATGGCGGCTCCTGCTGTTGCTGCTTACTACAACTACATGTAATTCAAGAGAAAGGGTTTGGTCAAATCTAAACTCGATAAATGATAACCCAAACAAGTAATTCCTTTTTATAAAAAACCTATATTCTGAAAGCTATTCTTTCTCATTCAATTAACAAAACGCTAGAAGCTCTCTGAATAATCGCTTCGTATTAAATCTGCCCCCAGTGGCATTAAAGCAATATTACAAATTAACCAAAATCTTGAGACAGACTGAAATACTTCTCAATTAAATACATAGTGAAACAATTCCCTGACAATGACAAAAGAAATCAATGACAAAAATCAATACTTAATCTATTCGCCTAACAATGGCTTCCCTTAAGAATTCAACTCCTATCATTATCAAAATTACCGTCTGCTGCTACGCGCATACACAGACCCTTTCCTTTAAATTAATAAGCGCGCTGCAAATTATAAAAAATAGCAACTCACTACCAGATCCTGTGTCGCTGCTGGCGGACACGGCAGTACGGCAGCTCGGCGACGACCCCTCGCCCAACACACGTGCGCACCACAGCAGGCGGGCAGGCGGGCTCCTACACCGGCTCCCAAACTGCCACTAGTTAATCCGTGCGCTGCGAGGCGCGACAACAATATCTTAGATTCCAGAGCTTGTGTATGCGCGCTGTAGCCAACCTTTAAATGCTAAGAGTATTGCCAACTCTCAAAATTTATTTGCAGAACTCATTACACTAATAAACGAAAAACAATATTTAACATGTCGAACAATGGCCAACAGCATTTTTTTTTTTTTTACGAGTAATTGGTTTAAGCCACTGATAGAAGGTCTGAAGGCACGAACAAGGAATCCGTAATAAATACAAAATCGTAAGACAGTAAGGTAAGGCGTTTCTTAACTAAAACAATTTGGCCTTGGAATAATTAAAAGAATTACTTTCCGAAATTTTAAGAACGTGTCTTCACTTATGGCTCTTAAGACGGTTTAAAAAAATAAATTTAAATTAATTTCAGTATTAATCAGACTAGCCTTTGAAAGGAACACCTGCAGCTGCGATTAGTAAATCACAAGGGCAAGCATTCAGTCTTCAGAACAGACCAACGATGAAGAATGTCAACAGTTACGATCCAGCATGATTTTTGTTTTACATACATGGAGTGAATACAACAAGAAAGTCATGGCAAAAATATTAGAAAAACATCTCAAACATTGACCATTACAGAAAGTAAGCTCAAATTTTCCGAATATTTGCACGATAAGTACAGGCTGAAATAGTCTGATATAGAAAATTTGAAAGTTATTCATAAGTCGGGTAATATTATCCATTTCAGAAGAGACATAAAATGTTTGGCGGAAAATATTATCGTAAGAGCTTGTTAATAAGTGCGTAGGCTAAACGAAGAAATACGCTGCTAGTGCGAACAGATCCACTAAGGTAATGTCGGGCAGCCAAACCCATGCCGGTGCGTAACTGCAACAGGTTCTCGCGGGCGAGCGTCCCCCACACAGCGGACGTGCAATTCGTAAAACTAGCTGTTAACAAACGCCATTGAGGTGAAACACGTGCTAAAAGGTACAAGTTCAGCCAGTGTAATTCGCCCACGCCTTAATGACACAAAACCATCAAACCTGCCGTAATAATCAGTGACGTTACTCAAAATTGCACAGAGCAAACACCGGTTGATAACATGATAAAACGTTAACGTAACAAACGTCTCCCCCAAAGCGACGTTACTGAATAGGGTAAAATCATTGATCTCAGAGAATTACTTGAAATAAAAAACAGCGAATAAGTCACTTAGGCTACACAGCCAATTTGATTTGCACCAAGCTGAAATTTCTACGAGCTACAGGACCTTACCTCTGGAAAGTGGATCTTAATTGCTAGCATTTACAAGTAAATCTCTCTTAGATTTCAAAATGATCTAAAACACAGTTTGAACAGCATACATTAGCCTGACAAATTTTCTTAGAATAATTAACAGATTAAAGAATAAAACCAAGGAAATATCCCAGGACGTGAAAACACTCGTTTAATAAACCAGATTCACCAAAGAGTTTATGAAACAATCTGATAGCACTAAATACCCACTTTCATTAAACACTAGGGTAACGACGAATGCCCTGACGACTCACAGAAGAAAATAACATTGTTTTGAAAGCCACCAACTTCCTGTGGCACTTATAGTGGCAAGCAACCACCGTTACACGTGAGTAACGAGCACTAACCAGTTAACGGATAAAACTCAAACAGACCAGTTATGGTTAGCAATAATTGCAACGGGTGAAAATTTTTTTGGAATCCATAAGGCGAGAGTCACAAAGGCGGGCATATCACAGCACGGGCGACACAACCATTGCTACACTGTTCTTGTTGTTGGAGTGGTCTTCAGTCCTGAGACTGGTTTGATGCAGCTCTCCATGATACTCTATCCTGTGCAAGCTTCTTCATCTCCCAGTACCTACTGCAACCTACATCCTTCGGAATCTGCTTAGTGAATTCATCTCTTGGTCTCCCTCTACGATTTTTACCCTCCACGCTGCCCTCCAGTACTAAATTGGTGATCCCTTAATGCCTCAGAACATGTCCTACCAACCGATCCCTTCTTCTAGTCAAGTTGTGCCACAAACTCCTCTTGTCCCCAATTCTATTCAATACCTCCTCATTAGTTATATGATCTACCCATCTAATCTTCAGCATTCTTCTGTAGCACTACATTTCGAAAGCTTCTATTCTCTTCTTGTCCAAACTATTTATTGTCCACGTTTCACTTCCATACATGGCTACACTCCATACAAATACTTTCAGAAACAACTTCCTGACACTTAAGTCTATACTCGATGTTAACAAATTTCTCTTCTTCAGAAACGCTTTCCTTGCCATTGACAGTCTACATTTTATATCCTCTCTACTTCGACCATCATCAGTTATTTTGCTCCCCAAATAGCAAAACTCCTTTACTACTTTAAGTGTCTGATTTCCTAATCTAATTCCCTCAGCATCACCCGACTTAATTCGACTACATTCCATTATCCTCGTTTTGCTGTTGTTGATGTTTATCTTATATCCTCCTTTCAAGACCTTCCAAGTCCTTTGCTGTCTCTGACAATGTCATCGGCGAACCTTAAAGTTTTTATTTCTTCTCCATGGATTTTAACACCTACTCCGACTTTTCTTTTGTTTCCTTTACTGCTCGCTCAATATACAGATTGAATAACATGGGGGATAGGCTACAACTTTGTCTCACTCCCTTCCCAACCACTGCTTCCCTTTCATGTCCCTCGACTCTTATAACTGCCATCTGGCTTATGTACAAATTGTCAATAGCCTTTTGCTCCCTGTATTTTACCCCTGCCACCTTCAGAATTTGAGAGTATTCCAGTCAACATTGTCAAAAGCTTTCTCTAAGTTTACAAATGCTAGAAACTAAGAAGTCGTTATTCCACCATTTCAGGTCAATGCAAAACGCCAGCATCCAAAAGCGCGCAGCATGGACATAAGGGATGACAATTCAGCTAAAGCACACTGATGGACGTGATGAAAACTACCAATGGCGCACTCGCAACTAACCAGTCTCCGCACGAATAGAGCCAACGGCCCACACAGCAGGCGGTTCGACCACTGTCCTTCGCCACTCCATACGCCCCGGCTAGTTTTCAAGACCCCGCGCAAGCGATAACACACAGGAATCTGAGGACAATTCGTGCCACCTAACAGGGCGCCAGCAAATGAAATCGCAACAGAATATGAAATCGCTGCGGCGTACAGATATGTCTGTTCAAATTACCACCGAACCCCCCGCCATGTTTCACTCTTGGGACAGATGCTCAGCCTGAAGTTGGAAACTGTGTGTTGGAAACGACGTTCATCCATAGTCCTTGATTTATGGCTATGGCAGCGCGTTTCCGTGCTACGGGCATCACTGTGAGTGGTTTTGGAATCTCAGTCGTCATGCAGTTCCCAGACTATGGAGCTCGTTTCTGAGGTGTCAGGTCAGAGGGGTGTTCTGAACACAATTTCGACACAAAGCAGCTCAATAGGCTGTGGAGTGGAAGGGGTAGGCTAGCAATAGAACAGTGCATCTCCATTGACTAGACACTCATTTATTGAACACATAAGTCAGGTATTACCCAAAAGGAACAATCAGTACAAATTACAAAATAATATTCTTTTCCTTTAAGTCACTCAAACATTTAAACAGGCAAATAGCAATCATTTAACTGAAAGCCTTTTAAGAAAGCAAGACTAGAAAATTTGAATGATAAATCATATTTAAATAGGCTCTGACCGAGATCAAATTTTAAAACGAAATACTTCCTTTAAGGAACCAGCCATCAAAATTAATTACATAATCCTCAACAACCATATTACATTTAAGATTAAACAGTAATAAATAACATCAGAGAGCTGCAGTCCCAAGTTTTAAGCAGCACGTTTCAGATGGACTGCACTGCAACAGTACAATACAAGTCCCTCAGAGGATCTCCCCACACAGGAAGTTATTGCCGCAATCGACAAAATATGAACATCATTCCGTGTACAGACCTAAAATAACTAAAAGCTCTCTTAAGTTTGGTACAGTTAATTTCCTTTCAACATAACATACATCACAAGTCTAGCCCTAGGACGGCACCGACACCCCGCAATTTAGCACGCGAAAAACTACAGCGATGCACTCATCACGTATCCTTACAAAATCCAAGAACAGAGAGCCGGCCCCCCCCAATAGCGAAACATTTAACCGCGCGCAGCGTGCGGGTTTGCGGGATGCTGATTTCGCCCTTAACCTCAACACAAGTTCAAATACTTGTCAGCCTACAATCTTGAACCACCATATACATTCCTTCAGTTACTGCATAGAAAGCCAATGTGAAAAGCAAACAGAGCAGCATATGATAAAAGCTTAAGCAATTTCCTTACCAGACGACCCTTATGAATAGTGAGCGCATCCACGATGTAAAGACAAACAACGCCAATCATAAGGACAGTAGCACATAAGCAAGTAGCAACGGTAACTTCTGGTTAGATTGGCTACAAATCAGCGCGTGATTTAACACACCAGAGAACAGTCTTTACATCATAACCATCAATACAACAGGAAATTACTCACACGTGTACTCCCCCACGATTTCGATTCACAAAGCCATAGACAAAACGTGGAGAACGTACACTTAGACCTACAAAATGGAGCTCCCTCAGTTACCCCAAATAACTGACTCCCTTAGTTGCACAGCAAAGAACCAGACCTAATGAAACCACCACAGTTGTCGCCTCTAAATTGTCACATTACAAGTGAGACTCAATCACAAACGTAATTTTACATCACCAGTTCCTGTATAGTCAATACAAGCGCCTGATTTTCACCCGTTTATAACGGCAGGCAGCAACATCGTGCGAAAAAGAGCGTAGACACAAGCTCTTACTACTTCTCCAAAAGCAGCCACCGCAACTCTCGGGAACCACTGGGACATCCAATGCAAAATCGTTACTGCTTCACACAAATTACAGGACGTCCGCTTCCCGCTGCTTGCTGCGGCGCCTTCCGTTCAGAGCCAACTTGTATATCTCCATGCGATAGGTCCGGTCCCACACTCGCTGGGTCAACCCGACAACCGTCTCCCACCACGTCCCGAAGCACACCCCCCACAGGACCTCCCTCGTTACTCCTCGTGTAGGCCCCAGAGGACGCTGCTTACCGCCCTGACCGTGGCAGGAAAGATAAACCACCAGAGTGGCACTATCGATATGAGCCGCCACGTCTCAGCTTCATGTTGTTTTGGTCCTGACGTGCAGTTCGACAGTGACTTTTGCAGCTGTCGTCCGCTTTTTCGTCACAATCCTCTTCAATGATAGTCCTTCATGATCACTCAACATAAAGTTTCGTCCGGCTTGTGACTTACCAGATGGTGGTTTCTCGCTTGCTCCGTATGCGGTATAAATCTTCGATACGGTGCCTTTCGAAACACAAAACACTTGTGCTGCCTTGGTCACGGAAGCGTCCGCTGTAGGAGGACCAACAATTTGCCGTATCGACGACTGACACTTGGAACGTATTGGGCCATGGACCTGCATAGTTGTCATTTGTGATTAGACACAACACCGCACCGTGCAGACTTGGCTAGCATCAGCATTGACACCCAAGAATGCATTTCTCGCGGTGTTTTCATATTATTTCCCAATCCCTATACAAGACCTTTCCACGTCCATTTAATTTTGTAACTACTTCCGCTACAATCTGTTCTCTTATAGATTTGTTTTCGTATCTTCTCTAACAGTTCCAACCATGCATCCTTCCTCTGTTTTCTGGGCAATAATTTCTGAACAGTCCATGCCCACTTGCCATTGTGGTTGCACAGACTGAATGAGAACTTTGTATTTCAGACACATCCGACATTGCATCAAAAGCCAATCTCTATCCGACTTGTTTTGTGCTCCATCCATTCCTCGTATACGATCAGAGGGTGCGGGCTGGAAACTCCACTAATGCACAACAGATTGCATGACGTACGAGGGGAGTTTGAAAATTCCGTGCAAAAATAAAAACTTCTTACGTGTCTGGGGTAAACCTTTTCTATTTTTCGACATAATCTCCTTTTAGACATACACACTTTGTCCAACGCTGTTCTAATTTGTTGATCCATTCCGAATAATAGGAATTGTCCAGCTCAGCAAAATAGCTATTAGTTGCTGCAGTCATCTCCTCGTTTCAATAAAATCTTTGTCCCGGGAGCCATTTCTTCAAACTGGGGAACACATAGTAGTCCGAGGGAGCCAAGTCTGGAGAATAGGGGAGGGGGGGGGGGGAGAGGGGAGATGTGAAATGAGTTGGAATCCTATTTCCATTAATTTTGCGACCACAAGTGCTGAGGTGTGTGCTGGTGCATTGTCGTGATGGAAAAGGACTTTCTTGTGGTCCAATCGCAGGCGTTTTTCTTGCAGCTTCAAGCGGACCAATAACGATGAATAATATGCACCTGTAGTACTTTTACCCTTTTCCAGATAGTCGATGAGGATTATCCCTTGCGAATCCCAAACGACAGTCGCCATAACCTTTCCACCTGAAGGAATGGTCTTCGCCTTTTCTGGTGCAGATTCTCCCTTGGTAACCCATTGTTTAGATTGTTCTTTGGTCTCAGGAGTATAGTAATGTATCCATATTTCATCCACAGTGACGAAACGACGCTTAAAGTCCTGCGGATTCTTCCTGAACAGCTGCAAACCATCCTTTCAACACTTCACACGATTCTGTTTTTGGTCAAGCGTGAGCAATCGCAGAACCCATCTTGTGGATAGCTTTCTCATGTCCAAATGTTTATGCAAAATATTATGTACCCATACTCTCGAGATTCACACAGCACTAGCAATCTCAAACACCTTACCTCTTCTGTCGTCCATCACCATATCATGTATTTTATCAGTGATTTGTGGAGTCGTAACCTCCACAGGGTGTCCAGAACGTTCAGCATCACTTGTGCCCATATGGCCACCGAAAATTTTGAAGCCACTTATAAGCTGTTCTAATCGAAGGTGCAGAGTCACCGTAATGTTTATCAAGCTTTTCTTTAGTCTCCTGAGACGTCTTACCTTTCATGAATTAATGTTTAATCAGCACACGAAATTATTTTTCGTCCATTTTTGACAATCACTCGACTTCCTTGATTCACACGAATACCAAACACAAAGAAATAGACCAATATGGCTGAAACTTGGAGTGCGTTCTTTCCAAAGATGCTACTAATTGAACATGTCCTCGATACGCACCAGTGATGCCATCTGTTGGACTGTGCGCGGACTTTTCAAACTCCCCTCGTATTGTGTATAACGTTTAATATTCATGTTACTATTAACCTTGGCAGGCTGCGTGTGCCATTAAAAGTCCCTTCGTGACATCACTGTTGGCTCTGACGTTGCAATAGACGTGTAATATGTCTTCTGTTATCTGTCTTATATCCTGACACTTTAAACAGAGTGTAATACACTCTAAGACAGACAAAAATGATGCATCACGAACGAATTATCCGAATGGAACGGAAATCAGTAGATGTGGTGTACATGTACAGACAAGCAAATGATTACAATTTCAGAAAAAACTGAATGATTTATTGAAGAGAGAGAGCTTCATGAAGAAAAAAAATTGTTCAAATGGCCCTAAGCACTATGGGACTTAACATCTGAGGTCATCAGTCCCCTAGACTTGGAACTACGTAAACCTAACTAACCTAAGGACTTCATATACATACATGCCCGAGGCAGGATTCGAACCTGGGACAGTAGCAGGCGCGCGATTCCGGACTGAAGCGCCTAGAACCGCTCGGCCACCTGGGCCGGCTGGTTTTCCTTCTCTTGATATTTGTGGTGTCACCGCCAGACACCACACTTGCTAGGTGGTAGCTTAAATCGGCCGCGGTCCATTTAGTACATGTCGGACCCGCGTGTCGCCACTGTGTGATCGTAGACCGAGCGCCACCACAAGCCAGGTCTCGAGATACGGACGAGCACTCGCTCCAGTTGTACGACGACTTTGCTAGCGACTACACTGACGAAGCCTTTCTCTCATTTGCCGAGAGACAGTTAGAATAGCCTTCAGCTAAGTCAATGGCTACGACCTAGCAAGGCGCCATTAACCATTTTAAGATAGAGTCTCACTTGTATCATCAAGGAATGCTGTATACAAATGATGGATTAAAAGTTAAGTATTATTGCAGCTACGTACTTTTCTTGCTACCATTCATTACGTATCCTGTTTCAGACCTCTCTCTAGCCTACGTGAGATTAACGCGTGCCTTTCGGCTACTTCAGTGTGGCGTAGCTGTCTTGTTACGCCACAACAATATTCATGTAGCTAGTTCTCTTTTCTGCAAAGTTCTCTTTAATTTTCTTGTAGGCAGAATCTACCTTACCCAAAGTGATATATGCTTCTACATCCTTACATTTGTACTCTAGCCATTACTGCTTAGCCATTTTGCACTTGCTGTCAATCTCATTTTTTACACGTTTGTATTCCCCTCGCCTGCTTCATTTATTGAATTTTTATATTTTCTCCTTTCATCGATTAAATTCAGAATCTCTTGTATTACCTAAAGATTTCTACTAGCCCTCGTGTTTTAACCTACTTGATCCTCTGCCGCTCTCACTATTTCATCTCTCAAAGGTACCCATTCTTCTTCTACTGTAATTCTCTCCCATGTTGTTGTCTGTTGTCCCTGATGGTCCCTCTGAAACTCTCTAGAATCTCTAGTTCTTTCAGTTTACCCAAATCAATCTCCTTAAATTCCTCAATTTTAATTCATAGTGAATAAAAATTTTGGGATTGCAAAAAATTT